>NC_056039.1:12259847-12875132 GCF_004379255.2 Salvia splendens
TATAGGGATGAACGTGCAGTTGAGCCAAGGGTAAAAGGTCAGTGGCTATTTACTTGTTTTCTTCTTCCGGTACTTTATCTTGTTCTCAGTATCCTTATATGGTGATTGTTCTCAGTAGCCAAGGGAAATAAATTGGTGACTAAATGCTTCAAGATATTGGAGAAAGTCACTTATGTTATGAGAAGTAACGGTGTTATGTATTACAAAACCACAAATAACTTCACCCTGTCCCTCGGGCATGTTAAATAGTTGTGGCAAGATTAGTTGTGGGAATGGATCAAGTGGCAGGAGATAGGAAACATACCTGTCAAATAGTTGTGGCAAGATTAGTTAAAGAAGCTAATACATTGTGTGACAAAATATGTGCAAATGGAAATCAATAAAATGTGCCTTTGTTTGTATCCACTTAGATATATCCATACTGTTCTTCATATATTTGGTTGGCGGGCAGGAGAAATTATTCAAGAAATGAGGCTTACCTCAGTACATGTTTTATGTTTTTATTTTTTTTTCATATTTGTCTCAGTGTGGTTGCATTTATATTAAATCTTACTTTCGTCTTCTGGCATTCTATTTTGTACTAGCAATTTATAAATGTCTTAGGAAAGAGTCAGAACCTTATAGTAAGTACATTGACAAGGTATACAAAATTTCAAAGTTAGCTAGTTTCTTCTACATTTTGGGGAAAAATAAATCCTATAATACTCTCTTTAGAATAATCTATTTGCAAAACCTTGTGATACTAAATTATGTATACATAATTGTGTAGCTAGTGATAAAATAGCGCCTCATCAATAAGTTTAACTACTAGCTAGGAAAACCTTATATTCCTTTTGCCCCTTTGAAGCAGGGCTTAGAATTAATCTTTAGTAAGTGTTAGTTAAAGCTGACGTGTTGAACTTAGGGGTTTTGTTGTCTCCCATTCTTATAAAATACATATTCAGTAACTGTCATGCATTATGCCTTTGTGTCTTAGAGAGGAGAGGCATTGGAAGTCTTTTAATCAGGAAAACGATAATTGTTTTTTTTCTGCATACCCTTGGTGTTCTATTGAATTGCGGATCTTTTCCTATAATGCCCGAGGCTTTACACTTATGCTTCTATATACATTCTTATAGTTAGAATGGGGCTGGAGGGGCCAGGATTAACTGTTTCACAGAAGATCTGGTACTGTATAGCAACTGTTGGTGGTCAGTATATTTGGGCCCGACTTCAATCATTTTCTGCTTTCCGTAGATGGGGTGACACTGAGCAGGTGCTTCTTATATCTGCAAGATTTAATTATAGTAGTGTACTAGTGTTGCATGATATGCAGTGCGGATGATATATGATGTACTTACGTCTGAATGCACTCGCTCAAATAAATGGAAGTCACCCTTTTCGGAATAATGTTCTAATCATCTCCTTTTTCCAGAGATCACTAGCTCGTCGGAGTTGGTTTATCTTGCAACGTATAGAAGGATTTTATAAAGCTGCATCCTTTGGAAACCTGCTCATATTCCTTTTGACAGGAAGGTAAAATTATTCTTATGCAGCCTTTGTATTTTTCGTACAGCTCAAAGAGAATGATTTGCTTTAATAATCTTCTTTGGTACCTGAATAACATCATAACTTTGTGGTTGACTGAAACACTGAGTCCAATAGCACTTTGTTCTTTTGTCCGAATGGTATGTTTGAATAAAGCTTGAGTCTTGCAGATTTGTAAATATACAACTGTGAAAAAAACTTAACATGGACCAATCTTACCTTAATCGCAATTGGTCTTACCTTTATGCAGGTATAGGAGTCTTACTGAGAGAGCCTTACGAGCGAGACTTGTCTATGGAAGTCCTAATATGAATCGATCTGTGAGCTTTGAGTACATGAACCGGCAGCTAGTGTGGAATGAATTTTCGGTAAATTCTCTCCATCATTTCTTGAAAGCATTTGTCAGAAACATTATTTGGCAAAATTTGTTAAGATGCTATATGGAATAAAGCACGGCCATTATGTGCAGGAAATGTTGTTGCTGCTTCTTCCACTTCTCAATTCGTCGTCTCTCAGAAAAGTTCTCCATCCATTCTCAAAAGACAAGTCTTTAAACTCAGAAGGGGATGATGCTTTATGCCCCATTTGCCAGACAACTCCAACCACTCCATTTTTAGCTCTTCCGTGTCAGCACAGGTAGGTTGTTTCTGCATCCTTCCTTCCTATTGCTTTATGCACGTCGATCTTCTTGTTCACAAACATTTCCAACCTCAATCCTCAAGTGAGGGCTAGAGAAGTTTCTCCTTACTATATAGCTTACTGTCAGGTATTGCTACTATTGCCTCCGAACAAGATGCGCATCCATGTCTTTCCGGTGCTCCAGGTGTAGCGAACCCGTTGTTGCAATGCAACGACAAGGGGGGACTGTCTCCAGTGAAACTTGATGAAAGAGTTACAAAAGGTGAATGAAATAGAGAAGCACAATTAGAATCATGTACGGTGTTGGAAATTAAGGAATATTCATTTATAAAGAAAATTAAGAAATATTCATACTAGTGTTGATCAAATGGAAGTTGCTAAGATCATTATCCAGACAATGATTCTGTACCATGTTTGAGAGAGAGATTAGGTGTCTCACCCTCACACTTGTATGATGTACTATAAATTTATAATGCAGCTTCATTGTCTAATTTCTTCCATAGTTTGATGAAAAATCTGAATCCAAGATCAGTTTATGTTTATAATAACCAAAAAAGAAATTAGCTAGTAATTATGTTTATCAGCCCATTATGTATTTCCCTCCGTCCACCAAGATTGTGCAATGTAAGCTATTATGAGCAAGGTTTTCTACAAATGCTACACTAATGACATAATAGAGCGTTTCAGTTTAATATGCACAAATATATCAGTTTCTATCCCAAAATATATAAGTTCTATGTAATTTCTATATCTATTACTCCATCCGTCCATGAAAAATAGGACACATTGTGAATGACATAAGTTTTAATGTGAAATTGGTAAAGTAGGAGAGAAGGGAAAAAGTAAGAGAGAAGTAGTGTTAGTGGAATGTGAGGTCCATATATAATTAGGTCATCCGCAACACTGTCTCTTATCCGTCTCTTAACCGTCTCATCTCTACACTATTCATGGGCCCCACTGTACTTTTCATCCCATCTATTAACTAAGAGAAAACACCTACAACCCTCCATCTCTTAACCATCTCATCCCTTAACTACTCATTCAATTTCTTTTTTTATTTTTATTTCCAACAAATTCAATTAATAAACACACTTCATTAAATAACATAAAATTACAACTTAAAATTCAAAAAAAAAACACATAATTAAAATCCTAAAAAAATAAAAATTACATAATTTAAAATACAATTTTATAGAAATTATAAAAACTACTCCGCCGGCGAATCATCCCCCGAAGGCGGTGGCGGTGCACTCAAAGTACCTGGAGGCGGATTACCAATTTGTCTTGCCATAAACTCAATTCCGGCAAGATGAGTTGGATATTGGGGAGGTGTCATGCGGGAAGTGTCAGCCATCGTGGCGGTCAAGTACATGGACAATAGGGTATTCGAGCCCGAGACCGAGATCGAGCCCGAGCCTGCCTGGCTTGATTCGCCTCAGCCCCTCCTCCCTTTAGCCGCCTTCGCCTCCTAGGACCCTTGCGGCCGACGGTGCCCACGGGAGGACCCTCTGCATCGGTGGTCTTGCCTTCAACCTCTTGTGAGGCGTTGTCTGACCCACCCTCACTAGACGAGTATTGGCCACCCGTCGTGTGCTTCGTGCGTTTCAAGCTCGAGCCCGTGCTGGACTGGACACCGCCAGCCCACCTTTCAACGTCTCTGACCGCCTCCCAAACATCGACATGTTTGAATTCTTTGCAGTTGTCGTCAAAAAAGACTCGCAAAGCCGCTCTCAGAATGTCGGCTCCACTGGCTTCGCTTTGGTAATTCGCCGCTTCATTCTTGTAGATTCCGCAAAAAATTTTTACATCTCTGTCGACTCGGTCAAAATGACTGCGGAGCATCTTCATGGTGCGGCGGTGGGCCCCCTTCGGCTTGTTCTCGTTGTAGGCGTCGGTGACCTTTTCCCAAAAATACTTGCGAGTTTGTTGATTCCCGATGATGGGATCGTACGAGACGTTGACCCAAGCGTTGAACAGAGTCACCGTCTCCTTGCGGTTGTATGGATGATGCCCGATATCCTCCTCCTCTGTGTTCTCTTCCTCCTCTTCCTCCACGGCGTCGAATGCGCGACCCCCGGAGCTTCCACCGCCTCGTGCTCATTCCGGAGTGGGTTCATCCAGAAAATTCTCCCTTATTTGGGATAATCCCTGCGAATACCTCGGGGCGGAGGGACGAGCGTATGCATCCACATAAAAAAGGGGTGGTTGGTACGCCGCCGGCGTCGACGAACCGGAACCACCCAAGACATTGTATATGCCCCCAGTCGCCAAACGTGTTCAAGTCATAGCCGCCGGAGCCGTCAGAGTTTCCGTCGCCGGACATTTTGAGATGAAAATTGTAGAGGTGAGATGAAAATTGGAGATGAAAGAGAGATGATTTGAGAAGAATAGATGTGTGTTTGTGTGTATAATGAGGATGAAAGAGGAGTATTTATAGAGTAAAAAAAAAAAGAAAAAATACTGTTGAACGGTAAAAAAACGGTAACATTACCGTTTTAATATTTTTTTTAATTAAAATTGATTTTTTTACAAAAAAATGATTTATTGCATCAGCATGATGACGCCCACTCGCGGGCCGGCGAGTGGGCGTCACGCCTAGCGCCAGCGCGCACCATGTGGCGCTGGCGCGTGGCGAGACGTCTCGCCAGCCCACCCTTCGGGACGAGACGCCCGCCGAGACGAGATCGAGATGGAGGGCTGCAACGCCGTCTCCCTGTCGTCTCGTCTCTCTGAGACGAGATAGAGACAGCAACGAGACGCGTTGCGGATGACCTTAGTAAGAGAGAATGGAAAAAAAGTAAGCGAGAAGTTGAAAACTTTCATTTTTTAAATGTGCTCTATTTTTCGTGGACAATAAAAAATGGCAAATGTGCCCTATTTTTCATAGACGGAGGGAGTATAATATAATAAGTACTGCTACTACATTTGAGTGCTTCTTGAAAATATGAGCCTGTTACAAAATATTTCTAAATTTTCTACTTGAATATATGTAATTAAGATTTTATTACATTATTATTATTATTATTATGGTGGTGGTTGTTGTTATTAATTTTTGATATATTTTTTTGTAAATATAATATAAAATGATAGTATATTTATATAAAATTCAAAGATTTGAAATATTTTTACAACAGAGGAAGTGGTTACTAATTTATTTTACAATTTTACTCCAAATTGATAATCTTTTAACTATCTATCGATATTCATAAGAATAATTAATTAAACGACTATTCAAAATTGTGTGTGATCATTGAATTCGATATATAGCTATATTATAAATCAAAATCGCAAATATTACTAATTTGACATAGATGGTATAATTAATTTAGAGTCTAATTATAACTAATATTAAGTCTTTTTACTGTAATAGGTTCTATCAAATAAATTGTAAATAACATATACTCCGTATTTAATATAATAAATACAGTACGTTCTATCAAATAGTAATAAATTGTACGTATACAATACTTCCCCCATCCAACAAGAATATACACTATTTCCTTTTTAGTCCGTCCCACAAGAATATGCAGTTTCTAATTTTAAAAAGTCATTTCTCTCTAATGAGATGAGACCAATTCTCCACCAATAATACTTTTATTACTTAGTCTTTCTACCTCTCTCTTACTTTACCGATTTTACATTAAAACTCGTGCCGACCCCAAAGTGCATATTCTTTGGGGACGTAAGGAGTAACACTTAAGTAGGGTAGTGATAAAATGCGAACTTTATGTATCATACAAACTATAAACTATGATCTGGAATGTTAGAAAATGTCAATAGATGACAAAATAGTGGCAACAGAAAATATCAACACAGCATCAACTGTTGACACTGTATTGATATTTTCTGTTGCTGTCATATGTTAACATTTTCTAACAGTTCAGATCATAGTTTAAAATTTGTACAATATTTAAAGTTTACGTTTAATGTCCTTTTATATCAATATTCCCTTAGAAAGTTAGAAACATAATTTTGTACTCTCAAACACGAAATATTATTGAGTAAAGGGTCATAATTTAATTAGGGCGGCCTGTTTTCAGATAGTAACATATCTCGAAGGCCCAATCCAACAATCATTTCTCACACCCTCAAAATTATCACCGATAAATTGTGAGGAAAAAATAACAAAGATTTAGAGCTGCAGCAATGGCAGAAGCTGAGTTAAAGTGGAAAAATACCGCCCTTCTTGTAATTGATATGCAGGTCTTTCAATTTTCTTGCTTGTAAGCTTATGTTTTCTCTTATTCCTTCGTAATCTTATGCTGTGGATCAAAATTCACTCTGTTTTTTGTAGAAAGATTTCATTCATCCCGGCGGTCCGGTGCATGTTATAGGCGGCGCAGCTATTGTTCCAAATGTTGTTAAGGCCGTTGAACAAGCTCGAAGCCGTCAAATTCCTATTATTTGGGTGCTCTCTTGCTTTTATCTGCTCCAATTCTCTGTTTTTTAACACTGCAAATTTAGTTGCCTTGATTCGCGTAATGTTCAATTTTTATTCAAATGGAGCTATAAAATTGGATTATAGATTTTTTTAGCCGATATAATACCCTGAATTTAATGTAAAATGTGAAATTTGTTGCATTCTGAATTTTGATATGTAGAAAGTTTGAGCTTGAGATCATAATGGTGTTAATGTGCTATGGACTTATACAAATGGATGATAGATATTTTTATGCTAATATTATCCCTTGGGTTTGAATATTGTGGAAAGTGAAATTTTAATTTGTTGTATTCGGAATTTTGAGATTGAGAGGAGTCATAGTTTAATGTTGGATGTCTGACTTTTCATACAGAGTTGTAGAAATGGATGATAGTTATTTGTTGAGCTTGAGAGGAATCCTAATGTTGGAAATGTGATAAATGGTTATAGGTTGTGCGAGAGCATGATCCATTGGGGAGAGATGTAGAGTTGTTCCGCAGGCATTGGTATGCTGCTGATGAACCAAAACCGACTTCAAAGGGTAGCGTGGGTGCAGAATTGGTTCATGGGCTGGTCATCGAAGATGGTGATTATAAGCTGGTGAAGACGAGGTTTAGCGCCTTTTTTAACACACATCTTCACTCATATCTTCAGGGTGCTGGAATTAATAAGTTAGTAATCACTGGTAATATAATGTTTGGAAAACCTTATGTTTTTTTTTGTGATTAGAGGATATCATGCTTTTAATCTGGTGGATACCTTGTTCAGGTGTTCAAACTCCAAACTGTATCCGGCAGACTGTCTTTGATGCCGTTTCATTAGATTATCATAAAGTCACGGTCATTGTTGATGCAACCGCTGCTGCCACACCTGATGTACACATTGGTAAAAGATCGAAAACTATACTCAATTGTTTCCTTGTGTTGCTTAATGTGGTTCTTTTCATTAGATAGGAATAGTTTTGGGGGAAAACAGAATGTAACGAGAAGTACGTGCCCTTTGCATTTGGATAAATTTAGTTACAGGAAACTTGATAGCAAAAGATAAGAGTTATGACAATTAGGTTACAGTCATGAATCGTTAATTTGAACTTTTGATGATTGGTGCTGTAATTTTCTAGCAGGATTTGGAGTTAGATGTTTTAGGTTCGTGTTGAAGCAACTTCATTGACCGCTTATTCAATAAAGTGTATAAGGTTGCAAACTAATACTATAATGTATTCCTTCAGCTAATATATATGACATGACAAACATTGGAGTGGCAACGCCAACTCTAGAAGAATGGTGTAAGATCGAAGGTTAGCATGTTTGGCTTGGCTGCGGCTCGGAAGCTGGAGCAACTATGCTATTGCTTGGGCAGAAGGCGTTGTCAACATCAAGTGTTCCGTGTTATGTATGGTGGAGAGGATCCTCTCGTAAATACAGTTCATATCGTTAGCTCAGGATGTTGTGTGTGTAAACTATACTGGTTATTGACGTGTGATAGAAATAACCTGTGATAGTGATTGTATAAATGCATAATTATATTCATTTTGTGGTTTGTACCGTGAATTTGGCATAAAAAAACATATTGCTTTCATTGAGAGTTGAACTCAAGACCTCCGCTTACTAAATGGGTGCTCTAACCAACTGAGCTATGAAAGCTTCTTGTTTGGTATTCTTTGTTATGAATACTAACTTACACTTCAAATTTGGAAATATCATCTACCTTGTTATAAAATCGCATCTTTAAAAAAAAAAAAAAACTAAACTCCTCTCCTGCTTTCTTTTCTCAAACATGTTTAAATATTGCTTTGAATTAAAATAAACGAAATGGGCCACACTTTTCAAAAGAAAAATTTATGTATCTTAATTGTTAATTGTGCCCGGTAATCTTATTATTTCAATTTTTCATGCATTTCCAGCATAACAATTTTTCATGCATTTCTAGCATAACAATTTTTCTTATAAAACAAAATCCATAAAAAAAAATTAAGATAATTTTATGAGGATTCCAACAAAATTCTAATTGCATATTTTTTTTCACAAGCAAAATTTTGCATGAAAAAAATGTAACGCATAAATTGAGATTTTCCACAAATATCTACATTGAAAATATTCGATCTTATGTAACTTGAGATTTGAATAAATTCGGATCAACATTAGCAACCATTCAAAATATATTTTCCACGTATATCTAGGTTAAAGAATATTTAATCCTCAGTAACTTGAGATTTATAAATAATCCTACAATATAGAATGACTTTGTTCAATTTATTTATTATTTTTACTAATTCTGTGTACCAAATAAACCGTAAATATTTGCAAAAAATCTTGAAAACCAATTTTCATTTTATAAGTGGATACCAATCAACTAAATAAATTAAACCTCGAGCTTTGATTTATATGAATTTTGTAAAATTAAAAATTCCAATAACAATTTTTAATGCATTAGAGTCAAAATAAATATATAAATCGAAACGAACAACGTTAAAAATGCGTTAAACGAGAATGGTGGAGCTTAAATAAGGTATGTAGCATATCATTTGTCTACAGTATACATCGATACACACCAGATCGAACTAACACGGGCCTTAGAAGTAGCAAAACTGAAGCCGTATACAATAACTTGTGGCAAAAATGCAACAAATTGAAACTCCAAACATATTTATAAGCAGCCATTGATGAACTTAGTATGTGAATCTGCAAACAGTACAATACAGAGAGCAGATGAATATGTGAGATGAATGAATTATAACGCATAATCAACATTTCACCTTATTCACTAGCAAATTTACTTGCTCTCTGTACATCTCCTTTAGATCAACAATATCAGCACGGAGTTCTTCCAACTACACAAATTGTCCATTTCAATATCTCCACTTTGAATTTTTCAAATGAAAGCTAACATAAAAGGTGTTTTAATTTGAAATAGTCTCCAGATAAGTTGTCTTTCTTCCGATACAAATGCATCATGGTGGAATAAACTGAGATACCTCTTCATCACGTTCATCCATCAGCTCCAGTGCAGCTGAGTGTCTCCTTCTGAGTGCTTCTAGTTCTGCTCGAATTCCTGGTAGTGTAGCTGCTTCTGTCCGTAACTTTTCACACTGCATGTACAATCCATAGCCATTACAGGAGGAGGAGGGCGGACGTTAAAAGAATTTTTTTTCAGTAACTAGGAGGGTTTTGATCTGATCTTATATATTCTGGAGTTATAATCCTGCTCTACAGCAATAGCAACCTAACTAGCTTGATAGATCAAAAGGAACTCATGAGCTTGCAAATCACACACAAAGAAGGTGAAAGACAACAACAAAACCTCACCTCTGCAGTTAGTTTGACTAATTCTTCTGCAAGCGAGTCACGAATGGATTCCAAAGAAGCCTGATGGATAGAAAAACTCCAGTTACTGGAAAGATTCTAAACAGAAGACCTTCTTACGCGGATAATTAAGAGGTACTTTTGCATAATTATCACTAGGTGTAGTAAACTGAACCAGATATTGCTCCATACCAATCTTGAAGCATATGATGCAAGCTCTCCCTCCTTTTGACGAAGAGCAGCCTCAAAAGTGTTGGATGTCACACTCTTCATATAATACGGACTCACCGCACCATTCCCAACACTTCTATTCTCGGAAAAGGTTTCAGATGAGCCCAAAGTCGTCTGCAAGAAAAAACTTTCTTCCATACTGCTCAAGCTGCTTGCACTCGAAATCTTACGAGTCAAATTGCCTGTTAAAATTGAACGTCAAATCATCAGTAGACGAAACATATATGTTTCTTGTGTATAGCAGATGGGAATTACCACTATCAAATGCAGCTGACTTCTGCCTAGCTATGGGAACTTGATTAGGGACAGTAGAAGACTGAATACGGGCAGCCCTTTCCTGATCCAGACAAGCAGCCTTTTCCCGCTCTAGTTCCTGTTTGAGTATAACAACCTTAGCAATAAGCTAGTGTGAGAACTAAAACTTGAACTAATTTTCAATCATTAATTTAACCATATAAGGCATTCTCCTAGGATTGTTTGAGATCCCGGGCAAACAAAAGGAGCAGTCTAGCCCGAAAAGTAAAACCAAAAAAAAGAACAATATTTGCAGCATTAAGCATTACAAGAAGTCAAGAACAAAGTTAGGATAATAAAGAAATTTATGGCTAAAACTAAAATTGCTACCTGTTGAAGAAGCTCTTGATGCATCAGTGCATCATGCAACTCCTCCTTAGTTCCTTCAATTCTTCTTCGAGCTGATTCACATGACTTTCATTGGTGTCAGCTTCCTCCTTCAAAGCAAGATATTCCTGCCTATGTTCAGCTGCTTTATGTCTCTCCTTTTCAAGAGATCTTGTCAGCTGTGTCTGCTCAGCTCTAAGGCATGATATCTGCAGAACTCCTCTACCATAAGCTGATCTTCAATATAAGTAGCTAATTTACTTAAATCAAGTATCTGAGTAAGAATACCTGAGCTTCAAGGACATTTATCCGAGATAAAGTTTGAGTTAAACGTTCACTAATAGACAGTTCCTTTTCCTCTGCAGCAGCAGCATTTGCCTCTGCTTCCTGTATGTAGGTCAAGAATTAATTTAGGTGCATAAAAACCGTAATCACATGTAAGAGGCAAATTGTTCAGAAACCTGAAGCCGTGAGTTTAGAGATCTCTCTACAGCAGCCCAAGCTTCAGTCCTTCTGGCTGCTGTTTCCTGAGATTAATCATTATACATGAATGAGTACCGCAAGACAAGCAAGTCTAATCATCTAAAAAGATACTGAGCACACAGCAACACCTGTATTGCTTCAATCTGCCTTAAAAGAGGTCTGGTAGAGTCGGGAACTTGTGTTATTAACTCCTCGCACCTATGTTCACTCGCCTGGAGAAATGATTCCACATTAAATGATAGACATTGAGATCCTTTTCCAGCAAGAAAATCTATCATCACAAAGGACAGACTTACTTGATATCTTTTTTGAAGATCTTCAATATCCTTACGAAGCATATCTTCTCTAAAAACTGCCTGGAAGAGAGTAAAGGTAACTGTCAGTTTTGTACTAGGCGATGAATGAATATCCACAATCTTCTTCTGTGAAACTAACCTGCTGCTCCGTTCTCATCAGTGTTTGCCTTAATCCTTCAAGAGTTTGAACTAGCATACTTTCACGCTCCTCAGCCTCTCTTAGGCGACTTTCTAGTTCAGTTCTCGCTTCAGTATTTGCACGTGCCTCTGCTAATGTTATGGCCTCTTTTGCTGCAGTAAGAGCAATTGTGTAGTATTCTTTTTGAGCAGCAAGTTCAGCTTGATGTTTTCCTACAGTTTCTTGGAGCAGATTTTCAGTTGCTGCCTTGTCTCTTTTTAAGCTCTCTACTGTATTCTCTTCAACCTATTAATGAAATTTACATAAATTCCAAATGACAGAATAACAACGTAAAGATCTTGAAGCCATATGACAGAGTATAGAAAGATCTTGAAGGCGTTGTATGAAATGTTTAGTGAGTGCCTCATGGAAAGAACTGTATTAAAAAACTATAAAGACAGTGATTCATGAAAATATCACAACAAACACAGGAGCGCATCCCTTTTCATTTGTTATACTATGTTTGCTGCAAGCAAAAAAGAATCAAGTAATTCCAGAATCACATGACACTAGAGATGCAAAACGAAGAATTTAACTAAAATGCATTTCAAGTGTAAAATAAATATACTAATTCAATTGTCCAAACATTTTCATATTGAATTGTATAGACATACAATAGTCGCAAATTTGCAATTTCTGCAGAGATGCTTATAATAAATGGGATCCCATTCCTTATTATCAAAATATATCTATGAAAAACAGAAAATTACAGGCCTACCTCAAACATTTGCAAGATGCATAGAATTGGTAACTTAGCACAATAAATAAAGGATGTTAAACTATTAAAAAGCCTTACATGTAGATAACACAGATAAAAAATACATGTAGCTTCATAAGGAATCATTTCTTCTCTTCCTCAAGCTCTCTGATCTAGCTTCCAATAAATTTGACAGATGAATTAAAGCATCAAAATATGTCAGGCTGAAAATTCGCACTGAAAAAATAACATGATCCAAAAAAATGAACACCTGTGCCCTCAACTTTCTGATATGACCTTCCTGAGCAGCTTGCTTTTTCGAGAGCTGTTCCCCTGGAGATTAATGTGGCATCAGAGTTTCAATGCCAGTTGTAATCTAAACTTACTGAAGCATCCATATGAATGAAAAGTATTGGAACTTGGAAGATGATTTTAAATTAACTTTAACCAGTTATTGTGAGTAGCAGAGAATAAGATTGTGTAAACACAGGACAAAACAAGAATACACATTTGAAAAAAGGTCCAGTTCATCAAGCAAGAAAACCTAGTCAAAATGTTCACTGAAGAGCTCCTTGAAATTTTCTTCTACTTCTTTCTTATTCTGTGGAAAAATCTCCTTAATGTTTTTCGATACCTGTTTCCTACAACATCTGTGAGAACTGAGAAGCTAGAGACATAAATAGGGTAAAAGTAACCACAGAGAGCCATTCATGTCATATTAATACATATTCTCATACATGCAATTAAAGTTTCAAAGCAAATAACTCAATTATGTCCTCTCTTAGAGACTTCATCTTTTGTTTCTTCTATCCCGAGATTTATCCTAGTTCATAAATTTACATACTTTTCGTATAAAGATGATTCAGTTTACACTTTCATGTGATATTGGATGTTGTTTAAGCTGTTTGAAATAATTGGTTGATATTATGCTGTTCCAAGAAAATCACACCTTCTGCCATCACTTGGGTGATTATTTCATCCTTTTCTTTCAGGAGAGCTGCAGCATCACTTTTCTTATTTTGTTCTCTACGCAGTGTATCTCTTTCCCTAGTGAGAGAATAAACCTGAAATAAAGGAATTCTTAAAGGAAATCTTAACTCCACTGATCTTAATAAAACAAATAACTCATAGAATATTAATTGTAGAACTTAGCACGTTAGGCCTGTGTAGAGCAAATAGCTAAAAATGGAAGTCAAGAGATCAATATAACCAGAGTAAATCTGATGTAGTTTAAGAGAGACAGCGAACTTGCTACTGGTCAGTTATTGAATATGTAAGTTAAAATAACAAATGAAACTAGTGGTACTATTATTTAATATTGACCTTTTATAATCTGAAATAAATGAGTGCGGTTAGGAACAGAAAATAATGAAATGATTAAAATGAAGTCTATCTTCTTAATTTCTTGCTTCATCTCTAGACAATTAGACATGTGATAAAACTAACGTCAAGGAAAGCGAGACAAACAAACAGTACACAGTCAAATAACTCGTTCCACGTCCTCAAAAATCAATCAAAATTAAGTATAAATTGTATAACCACTCTCAATGAATTAAAATTATTAAATGTTCAAAATGTCCTTTTCCATTGCTGCCATTAAGATAACAGTGTGCTGTATCTATGTGAAAACATACTGAGCATCATTGGACAAGAAGCATATCAAATACTAATACTCAGGGTTATGAAATTGTTGAATGGATGCACATAAAATTAGTTAACCTGGGAAGAGATATGGAAGACTTAATTGTATGTGATAGTTCATAAGTATTTTAAACTTATATGGGCTCATCAAAATTTATATTACAAAATATCAGGGCCTACATCAAGTGGACAGTGATCTTGTACTCAAATGTATTATGCAACAAGTGCAACCATATACAAAATAAAACATGCAAAACTATACCTTTCTCTCAAGTACTGCCACCTTCTGATGATAGTCCTCTCGTAGAGATTCAACTTCAGCTTCATTTGTTTTTCTCTGGAAATCACTTTAGCCAGTTAATAAATGGTTCATAGATCTGTCAAAATATGTTCGTGGGTAACTGTGTTAGAAAACGTTGTGGTTGTAACATGCATAAGAATGTGGATAGATGCACATGGATACCTCATGACACAAACTCAGCTAAAAGACAGCTGAATACGATTAGGTATTGGTGAGACCACAGAAAAGAAACCAGAAGATATCATATGATATGTTAGATTCACAGTGTCACTATATTCAATAAATAGAGAAGGGCCAACTACACTTGAAAGTTAGAAGCCAGAGATATGGATCAAGCTTTCCTTTTGTACAACCAACGTGATCATTATTATATTTTCTTCTTTACTCTTTTCTCACAGGACTTACATGCCCCAGCTTTACTTGGCTCTTAGAGTAGATTTATGCGCTGATGTGCCACTTTTTTTTCTGTGAAGTTGCATTTCTTATCAGAATATAAACCCCACTATAGCATTTCCTTGCTCTAATTTCAAGCTTTTACACTTGATTGAGTAAGTATCCTGTTTCCTGTTTCTGAATTCTAGTCAGTACTCACAAGAAATCAATTGTTGATTTGTCTAGTAATACATGGTAAAAGCATAGAGTGCATACTTATTCCAAAGACCACGATCAGCCAAGAAAGTCCAGCAGTAAAAAAAACAAGAGGCCTTATGTTATTATGTGACTCTCTGGGAAAGAACTAAACTGTTGAGGTGCTCTCCTGCTTTATTAACTAACATCCACCATGTTAGTATGCCTTGAATCTGTTTCCTAATTGGGATAAGATTATGTTTCCTAATTGGGATAGGATTATGTTTCCGAATTAGAATAGGATCTCATGTGTGCCTATTTATATAAGAGTAGAGCACATAGTTTCTGTGATCGTGATCTTAGATCTGAAATCTGTAACTGCAGTCATAATACAATTTGTTTTCCGTTCTTGCCCGTGGATGTAGCCAATTGGCGAACCACGTAAATATGTGTCTTCTTTACGTTCTTTCGTTTGTCGATTACATAATTGCTCTATTATGTCACAACAAACTGGTATCAAAGCTTGGTTTTCGGACTAGGGTTTTGAATTCCGCATCTGTTAGGGTTTCTGTGTTAATCAATCAAGATGTCTACTCTGAACGTGAAGGTCGACAAATTCACCGGGAGAAATAGTTTTGGCTTATGGCAGATCAAGATGCGATCCCTGCTGAAGCAGCAGTGTTTGTGGGCACCGCTCAAAACAAAGAAGGCAATGGAGGATGATGAGGAGTGGACAACCTTAGACGAAAAGGCCCACTCGACCATCATGTTGTGCCTGTCTGACGATGTTATCATCGAAGTTGCTGATCAGGAGACTGCTGCTGCCCTTTGGACGAAGTTGGAGAGCCTATACATGAAGAAGTCTCTAATCAACAAGTTTCTCCTGAAGCAACGTTTGTTTCGATTACGCATGCATGAAGGTATGCTCCTTCAGGATCATCTGGAAAATTTGAACAAAATTTTGCTGGATTTGCGTAATGTTGATGTCATGAGCTGTTAGTTGCCCGTGGAGGGCAAATTTGAGGCAAGGATGAAAAAATTTGTTTGTTTGGTATTATGATGATGCATTTGGAAGGAGGATTCAAGTCAAGGTGGAGATTTGTTAATATGCCTTGAATCTGTTTCCTAATTGGGATAGGATTATGTTTCCTAATTGGGGTAGGATTATGTTTCCGAATTAGGATAGGATTTCATGTGTGCCTATTTATATGTGAGTAGAGCACATAGTTCTGTGACCGTGATCTTAGATTTGAAATCTGTAATGCAGTCATAATACAATTTATTCTCCGTTCTTGCCCGTGGATGTAGCCAATTGGCGAACCACGTAAATCTGTGTCTTCTTTTACGTTTTTTCGTTTGTCGATTACACAATTGCTCTATTCTGTCACAACACATCATGATAATGGAACACAAATCTGGCAACATACTTTATGTACATGTGAATTAACTAATGACTGGAAGCAAGATACATCGGCCTGTAAATACCTCATCACCATCTTTCAAGTAACATGTTAACTCACAACTAGTTGTAGTTGTATTATACTACCTCCGTCCCGTAAAAATAGAAACTATTTCCATTTTAGTATGTCCCTTAAAAATAGAAACTTTCTATTTCAGAAAGTGGACCCCACAATCCACTAACACTACTTTCACTATTTTTTCTCTTCCTCTCTCTTAATTTATCCATTTTTCTCCCCCTCTCTTACTTTACCAATTGCGCATTAAAACCCGTGCCGTTTCAAAAGTTTCTACTTTTCAAGGTCAGAAGTAGTATAAAATAACAAATCAGATGTCAAGAGTTCATATTCTATCCTCTCAAAAGTGAGGTTCCTTGTGCAACATCTTTAATTGCTAGAAAAACGGTGTGGGTTCAAATCCAAAAAGTGATGATAAATTTAGAACGAAAAGGTGATAATAAAGTAACAACAGTGTGGGCTCAGTAAAATTTTTTAATGAAATAGCAACCACTCACCTTTAATTCATCAATTACAGTTTTTAGCTGCTCGTTTTCATTCATCAACCTTGCAATTTCCCTCGTTTTCATTCATCAACCTTGCAATTTCCTCAGCCTTGGCCTGGGAGATAAAGAGGAGAGGGAGAATGGCTCTAATTACTTCTCTTTAAGAAAAATTACAAGACTTTCATATGCATAAAACAAAAGAGAGTAACAAGATTGCTGGATGTTCTTAAATGCTCCTTCAAATGTTATAAGCTCATATCCAAAGAGGAACATAACAAAAGAAATGCTATGGTAAGGAATATTTGGAGAATAGATTAATTTTGTTCGGGCTTCTTGCTATAGAATGGCATTAGAGCCCAATTTTCGGAGAAGCACCTTTCATAACACACATCAATTGGACAATAAAATAGATTAATTTTGTTCGGGCTTCTCTAGTTTATAAAATTTTTCCATAGTTAGAGGAATAGGAATAAACTCTTTTGCTGTTTGAACAATGCATGCTGGGAATAGTTTGTATCAGCATATAACGCATGCCACACTCCAAGAATAAGTACTATAACTTCAATACCTGTGCCTGTCTAGCAGCCCCATGCAATGCAGCTTCCATCATTTTCATTTCCTTCATCACTTTCTCATGTTCAGCCACAGAATCTGCAATATTAGAAGAGTTGCTAGCAGAACTCATCCGTTCCTTTACATATTTTCCCAAATGCTGCTTTTGATCAACTGAATCCGAGACAGCATCAGTGAGAGGTGTGACCAAATCTGAGGCTGCTTTTGAAGCCTCCACCTTGTTATATTCTAAACTAGAACGATTGTCAGCACAACTATCTTCTGCTTCTGTGGTGCTAACAGGAACATCTGAGACGTGTGATTCTCTGCTTTCATTTGGGCCTTGCAGAGAAGCATCCTGTGTTTGGTCTGGCAAACCATCATCAACATCTGTTTTGGCATTTTCATCATCTATGCTCTTAGACAAACTAGTAGCATCACCAATATTTGAAAGAGAAGAACTATCTCCAACTGTATCTCCAGAACTTATGGATTCTGGTTGTAGTGACTCCAACAATGTAGAAGATATTATTTCTGACCCCTTCTCCTGAAGATTGTCAGTGGATCCAGGTTGCACAGTCTCAGACAATTTGGGAATTACTTCTTCTAACCTCTCCTCCTCTTGAAGGTTGCTTGTAGATTCTGTATGCTGTACCTCTTCAGATTTTTGTTCAAAAGCTTCAACAGGAATTGGAGGTGAAACCACTACAGCTTCACTGTGGTCAGAAGCAGCATTCTCTTCTGCCTCCTCACTGGTATCCTTTATTTTTCCTTTAGATCCTGTTTCCACTTCTGTATCTCTTAATTCTTCTTTTACTCCTTCTCCCCCAGGAATCACTTCACTTTTTTGATTAACTGAGTTCTCATCCTCAACTTGTTTATCCTTGATAGAGGATGTAGGATCTAAGGCGACAGGCATATCTGGTGACTCGACAGTATCTTTGCCACCTCTCTGACCCATCAACCCAGCAGTAGGTTCGAACAACGCATTCTCGTCAGTAGCTGAAGGCCATATTCCCGATGCTGTTATACAGAAACTAGCACTATTAATCGATTGCCAATCACAATGTGCTACCAACAGACTTTAGTTTAGGAACTACTTCAACTAGATTTTTACAAAACCACACTGGAAACATGTAGTCCATTTTCGAAAAAATACTAATACATCTCTGAATATGCAATAAACTTATTAGTAGGATTATAGCCTAGCAAAACCTCAAGAAGCTAAAAGCAGCAAAATACATGCACCAATATAGTTCAAACTACAGTAACAAATCTTAAACTATTTCAAAACTTAGCAATTCTTATTATCTAAATGGACATGCCAAATCAAACGATAGATCTTACCATTAACCATGAAAACAGAAAATTCAATACAAAATGCAACTAATGAACAAAATTCGCAAAACAACTTACCCTCACTGTCACTAGCAGCAGCCGCAGCATCAGCATCAGATTTCTCCTCGATCCCAAGCGCACTATCGAAGTTCTTTTCGATGTTCTTCACACTTTCACTCAGCTTATTCACCGCCCCAGCAAAATCTAAGTTCCCCAACGAGACTTTTCCACTGAACCACGCCATGTTTTCAATCAGGCCGCTTAATCCACTCTACCAAATATCGCATTCACATCATCCGAGCTGCCAAACCGATCAAATCACGTGCCCCAGCCCTCCAAAAGGAAAACGGAGAGATTTCACTCAATTGAGATCATCTCTACATCATTCAGAAAGAAGAAAATTGAGATCGAGTTGTGTTTATTGCTGATCAGTTTTGGAATAAGCGGTGTTTTTAGAATGAAATCGGAAATATGAGAATTGGGGATTTGGAAGCCACGGATCCGTTAATGCGGAGCTGGATTGCAAACGAACTTTAACCGACATAAATTTTAACACTAATTATTAAAATGTCTATACAAAGATGATTGATTAAACACCAACGAGGATTACAGAACTTCAAACATAGTATAGTAGTAGTAGTATTTGAATTTATCTATATTCCTAAAATATATATTCACATTCTTCCATATGGTTTACTAACAAAAATAATTACACTCATTTTATATAGCAATTGTTAGTCCTAATTGAAATTATTGATTTTGTACACAATCATGCTACTTTAAAGTTTGTATTGGCGGTTGAAAACTATAAAAGTAAGGTTAGTATAATTATTTTTATGTAGTAAGGCTAGTAGAGCAATTATGTAGCAATTCAAAAAACACTTCATCACCTAACTCAATTCTAATAAGTCTTACGTATATTTTTATAGATAAATAAATAGTAAGTATAAATTTTAAAGGTTGTTTCATGATAGATTCGAATCTCCTTTTATAGTAACGGAATGCTACAAATTGAGGTAGAAAGTAGTAACACATTTACACAGAATACAACACGGATCACCTCTCCTTTTATAATCACATATGTTACAAAATGAGGTAGAAAGTAGTACTAACACATTTACAGAGAACACAGCATGGATCACTAAAGAAAGTTGTGTGCATCTTCACATTACTGCCCCAGTATATCTGATATTGACTTGCTGACTTTTTGAGATAGTTCTTGCCTATATATACAGAGAAAGAGAAGGGGTAGTAATTAGCATAAACGGCGCCTGCAAAGACTCTGAAAAGATCGTTTGAACACTAAAACGGTAGAAAATGTATGCAGCAAAGATGAAGCAAGGCGAATGTGCTGCCTTAATGCTTATGAACTTGATGAAGCAACAGAAATGTGAGGTAACTATTACTATGTCGTTCATATTACTCATCACAGATGATCAAACTAGCAAAAGAGTATACGAATGCAATGATACGACTTGAGGAGTTATCTTACCGGTCAGGTTTGAATAAGAGATATCGGTATGTGAACCACTGAAATCAAAATTCAAATGTTAGTAGTTTGATATGAAATTACTGAGTAGTCTACCTCCTTCGGATGAGAAGTTCCCAGAGGTAAGCCCTAGAACTATGGAAATATCCGTCACTTACAGAAGCAAACAACAGCCCGATGAGCTCAAGCAGACTTGGAACAACAGGAAGTTTGTCGATGGCCTGTTTTGAAATCAGGATGGAAAATTTCAACAAAAGCAGTGGAAAGCAGTCATATTTTACGACAGAAAAATGAAAGACTGACTAAAAAAGAGCAACAAATAGTCTTATGAGAATAGAAGATAAAGTTAAGTGTGGCAAGAACTACCTATTCTAAATATCGACTACTATATTCATCTAAAAAATTCTAGAAAACAGAAGTGTCGCATGTACTAAAAATATGAACAAAGGATAATAATTTCACATCTACATATATGGCAGAATGAAGAATAAAGAGGAATAACTATAGCTGGCATGATAAGATTGTTGAAGTTGTGGAAACTATGAAATTAGTTGAAGAACCCCTGACACGAAACTGGTGGATTTTACTTCAAATTATTTTCTAATAGTATTAACTAAATAAACCCTCATGGTTGTGTGGGTTTACATTTTTCCCTTTGCCACATCTTTTTCTAGTTTCATTGTGTAGCAGATATCAGACTGACTACTTGCAAACAAGTTCTTCGTTATCTATTGACAAGAACAGAAAGATATTACCGTCACAATATTAACCGCTGCCCAGAAACCAACAACACCTGCGAATCCTAGACCAATCAGAGCCACCCGATCTTCAGAATTGTCCCACTAGACAAAGGAGTTGAAAAGTAAAGAAGATCAGCTCCAAAAAAAGGAAGAGCGGATATGGGGGGAATCAGTATTTTGACACAGGGGAGCATTCGGGCGATTACGCAAATGACTCACAATATCGAAGATTCTGAGCTTTCTCCGGTGGCCTTTGCTACCACTCCAAAGCGATCGAGTCTCTCTACTAGACATTAAATAAGAAGCTTCAGTTCCAATACAGACGCAAGAATAACTTTGACAGATATAGTTAATGTCTAGCAAACAAAAGAAGCAAGCCAAAAGCATATGCTAGTTCAAAAATACAACTCCTTAAGTGAGCATTTGATATAACCTTCAAAACAAGAGTTAGTATAGCATAACACCACCAGTGTCTATAAGCAGAAAATATGCTTCATTGGGGGCTAATTTTAGCACTAAAATTATCTTCAAAATCATACTCCTATATTATCAATAAGCTGACTTGAACATGCTACATACTTTTTAGAGTATTCCCCATTCATACAACTTGATCATCCAAGAAATTCAATCCAGATTGAGACGGAATTGACTTTAATTTGAAGCGTGGCAAAGTTTCAATTACAGCAAAATTATCTACACCAACTAAAACTACTTCAATTTCAGTAACAATTCAGAAAAGCAAAAGCAGGAGATACCTCTGGCTGCCGGAAATGCGAATCTCTGAGGCATCCCAGAAATGGGTTTTCTTCCATTGACCACCATCAACGGTGGGGAAGGCATCCTTGTCAAGATTGAAGCCATCTAACACAAAATTCAGCGGAGTAAAGTGGTGATGGATATTATCAATTATGCGTTGAATTTATCCCCAATTTATAGGAAGCAGAGAAGCTCTGATGTTGGAATTCACCTTGCCGTGGAGAGAGAAGTTGTTGAGAATTTGATTTTATTTAAAACTTTAAAAATAAATTAGTACTGGTGAGGTGACGTGATCAATAGGCCTATAAGCTCATTTACTATTATTATTATTATTATTATTATTATTATTAAATTTCAAATAAGGAATAAATGACCAATAATAGTAATGGGACTCCTCAACTCAAATTATAAATTCTAATAAAATATTAATGTACACCATATATATGTGTGTGTAGTATATTAATCGTATTATTTTACACACATGACATGAGTACATACATGAATATTGAATAAAAATAGGCCAAAACTCCAATTATATACTCTTATTAATATCAATAAAATTCAGATGTGAGATAATCTAAAAATAATTGTGCAAAATTGCAAATAATGTAAAAGTGAGTTATTGTGGTACACCAAACACAATACAATAAAGTCCTGAAAAATGAATAGCACGAAAAGAACAAATAGAATTGGTTAGTACAAATCAATTTAAAATGGGAAGTACATGTATACTAAGTCAGTACTCCACTTTGTAAAGCACGAGTGAGTGGATAGGGTTATCCATTGGGATCCACGTGGCACATCCCATGTCTCTACCAAAAATGTAATTTCATTACTTCGACGTGGCAGGCTATTATCTCATCATAAAATTATTATAATGAGGCATAAATACGAAATGTTCGAATTAGAAATGATAATAAAGGTAGTTAGTATTAGCTATCAATTTAATTTTATTAAATTAACTTTCGACTTTGTTCTTTCTTAGTCCACATCATCCCTTTCACATTCTACCTCTCAAATTTCGACTTTGTTCTTTCCTTAATTTGCTTTCATAGTATTCAACAAATAAATTTCATTCCATGCAAAAATGTGGAAAACAGGTTTTTTGTTCTTATTTTTATAAATGATTTTAATATATGACGAATAAGCATCACTACCATGTGGAGTTACAAGTTAGCTAAGAATGGTATGAACATGGGTAGAGCTAGAAATTTATATTCGCAATCGCAGCAAAAATCAATATACAATAAAATTTTATGAATTTATGAAGAGATATATAGCGATTAGAGACCATCCTAAGCATCTGTATTTAGGTTGGGATTAACTAAATAGTACTCCCTTTATCCCACAATAGTAGTCACTCTTATTGTGGGCACGAGTTTTAAGAAATGTAAAGAATAGTGAGTTGAAAAAGTTAGTAGAATATGAGATCACTTTTTTTATATTGATTTTATAATAAAATACTGTATAAGTGAAGTGAGTTAGTGGAATGTGAGATACATTTATCATTTATGGTAAAAATAAAGTGTGACTCTTACTGTGGGACGGACCAAAATAACAAATTATGATTCTTATTGTGGGATAGATGGAGTAAAATATTACTAGTATATTAAATTATTTAGTTTTATATGGCTAATTTATCATTAGTCAGTGTTTGGTATGTTAAATAAGTGACGTAGATAACTTAATTTCTCGATGAGTATACAAGTTTGTGTTTTTGTTTAAGGATAATATTTATTCCAATAAAAAATCATTAATTACCAAATTATCAATAGATAAAGGAAGAGAGCTTTGAAATTTAATTGAACTATATATGTAGGAGGAACTATTCATGCATTGTATCGAAATACATGAATAATAATTGTGATGAATATATATATGCAGGATTCGATCAAATGGTGCAAGATATTACACAACAAATAAGTGTCTCTTCTGGTTTGTAATTGACTAGCTTAGAACATCTTTACATACATCATGGTGCCTGCTCTAAACCAGAAAGATAAACTTACAACAGTAGTTGCACTCTTCTGTAGAATGAGTTGCTTGGATACTTAAAATCCATTTTTCTTTGTGGTAACATATGAAAAAAGGTGAAGAAAAGTAGAAGTTTGATCAGGATTTTAGTCCCTCTAAGTTAAAGTTATATATACATGCATAAGTCCGAAAAATTGAAAGCAAATGAGAATTTAGCACTAATGGCGCGAGGAGGGACTTTTCAGGCCACTCAAGGTCTCAAGCTTATCTAGGAATTTCTTGTTAGTGATAATGGTGGTTGCCTTGACGGGAGGAGGAGCATCGGCACTGGCATTGGCATCAGCATCGGCATTCTTGTTGTCGGGCTCCCAGCCCATGAAATCCAGCAGCGTCGTCTTCGAGTCATCCTCGGTCGCTTGGTCCCCGCCCCTAGCCTGGGAGTCGATGAGCACCACGTCGTCTATTCTCGAGAGCACGGTGAAGGCCAGACTCTCGATGATTCTTGAATAGCTCTCGAGGATCGCGTGCCCCACGTTTCTGTTGTATTGGATCTTGTTTATGTCTAGATCAGATTGAGGGATCCCTGGGAATCTATGCTTGAGAATGAGCAGGATTGTCTCTGCTCTGTCTTCAATGATCTCTCTCTTCTCCATGCTCACACCTGACCCCCAAGCAGACTTGTCCTTGGCATTCATCTTCCTCTCCCATATCACCACCGACGCCTCGATCTTGTTCTTAAGGTCAACGATCTTGTGCTCCGATGACAGGTCCACCGACTGGAGGAACACGTCCGGGTCAAAGAAGTCGTCTGTGATGCTCTTGTACATCGCGTCCCCAAGGCTCGCTCTCCCGTTCTGCACACACCACACCAAATCATGCAACAAATATAATGAATGCCCTAATTCACCAATCCTACCTTTGGAAGAGCTTCTATGTAGCTCTCTGGGATCTCCATCTCTGTCAAAACCTGCGCGTTTATGGCCATCGCTGCTTTCAGAACTTGGTGCACGGAATCCTTCTGATACTGCAGCCATTTTCTTGTAACCTCGGACAGGCCGTTTGGAGGCACCTTTGGCGTCGGGATCCACCATTTTTCGTTGTTGCTAGGTCCCTTCTCGTAGTAGAACTCGTTCTGGTCCTTGAAGTTGTCCAGGCAATCCTGTTCCACCATTGCAAAAATCAATGTCGTAGAAAATTGAGGAATTGATGATGATGATGATGATAATAATTGGTCTTACTTACAAGGAGCATGCCATCCAGCTTCTTTAAGGCAGGAACATTCATGTGAAGGTCAGTTCTCTGTCTTGTTATCATGATCTGGTGAAGAGTAGTCAAGTATGTGTTTAGCTTTCAAATACGAGAGAGAAGGCAAGAAGGAGAAAAAAGATAATAGTGAGACCTCCATGTTGCTACCATCTTTAGCCTTTTGTTTAGAAGGAACAAATTCAACAATATGATCAGTGACAGATAAGAGCCAATCAATCTCTTTTTTCCACCTTGCCTTTGTGTCTGGTGCCATTGGCTCCAATCTCTTTTGCTCTCCAAATGCAGAAGCTGAATTCAATCAACATAAATTATGCTTTGGAGAGATGTATATAGTTGTATGGATTGAAGTACCTGCTAAGTTTGTAATAGCGTTAGACAAAGCCAAAGCCGAGGAGACGCCTTTTCCACCCCCGGACATGTCCTCTCCTAGAAGCAACTTTGCAAACTTTTCCTTCATCATGTCCAGATCGGATGGGGCCGCTCGGGGCTGAGGAGCGGGGGGGTCGCTGGGAGGTGGGCGGGAAGGCTCAGCCCGTTCAACATCAGCAGTGGGAGGGAGGACCGGCTGTTCCTGCTGCTGCTCATTAGGATCGGTCAGGGGGCTCGTAGCCTGGCTCTTGGAGAGGCGATCGCTGGGCGTGGAAGGTCCTCCATTAGTCTCAATGACCAAACTCTTAGTTTGTCTGATCCCATCAAACATGCCCTTAAACTGGCCGAGCTTGGCTCGCAAATGCTCCTTCTCCTCCTCTAGCGCGCGCACCATTTTTGCGTTTTTTAGTTTTACTATCCAAGCTCGGACCAACCACAACTTGTTAATTTTGTTTGCTTCTCTCACAATAATCTTGGATTAGAGAGATGATGATTGATTGTTGTGCAGTTGGGAGCAAGGATTTAGGGGGGAATGAATGTGTTGTTGGTTTGTGTTTATGTTTATGGTTGTGATCATTATCAAACTTTGTTTTTCCATTGTTGTTTATGAACGTGAGATGATGTAGGAACGTGGGGTGCATGTTACAGCTAATTCAGATTAAGACAGCTCATTTTTTTAGGCCTTCTATCTTGTGATTTTTATTTGTAGATTCTAATTCTGTTTTTCTCCATGGTTTTACCCATCTTTGTAAAATTAGTGGTGGTTTTTGGTTTCACAAGATTTGTGCTAGAGGAAAGGCAGAGAGCCAACAATTTCTTGCAGCATCTAACTCCACAAGCTAAATAAGGATCATTTTAAATTATTGATGTTATGTTACAAATCTACGTACAAATTTTACGCTCCTAACAAATCTGTACTAACAACACCACAAGTTTTTAAATGCACCAAATTCGTAAAAAACTATTTCAACTTTCATATATAAATAAAAATTGATAGGGGTGGATTTGCATAGTCTAATTCAAATTAGGATATTAATTACCTTATCAAAATCTATCAATTGAAAAATTATTAAAAGTATTTGATTATTATGCAAAATCTAATCTTTATGAAAAATCGTGGTTCATTTGACACGGAGTACTATTATATTATTACAGCTATAATTACAATTATGTATTGCTAATGATGAATAGCATGAATCAATTTGAACCATTTGACAGTGACATATCAATATATAGATGGACAAGATTGATCAAGTTAGTTAAGTTCGGTTATGAAACTTAATTTATTTCGGTTTTCATTACAAGCTCATTTTACTTCATTGTATTTGATTTATTACTTCATTCCGATACATAATACCTAGAAACTACATTCTGATTTTACTTACTTCCAGTAGGTTTTGAAATGATTCAACACATGCTTCATTCGAATTCATTGACTTGGATTTTTACTTTATTCACTTTAGAAAATACAATTTATTCCAATAGGTTTATTACTTCATTAAAAAACGTTATTACTTCATTAGACAAGGTTTTTACTTCATTTCAGTAGGACTTCAAATGCTTATACACGTACTTCATTCAAATGATTGATTACATCATTCTATGTTCTTATTACACCATTCAATTAGGCTATCATTTCATTTGTTGTCAGCGTCGTGACGGCGGTGATAGTCATTGTAGAGAGAAAGAACAGTGTGCAATGATATAACCTCCTTTACGTACTGGAATGAAGTAATAATCCTATTGGAATGAAGTAATATATTCTGCAATGAAGTTAAATCCTCATAATATGTTAGTATGACTTATTTTCCGTGGGTTGAAGTAAAATAGGCCCGTGATAAAGGCGAAAATAATTTATATATTTGCGCATCTCATCCATAAAGAACTAGATCTAAAAATCCCTGTCCAGAGCCTTTGTCCTAGCGGCAAGGAGCTTAGACATTATTGCATGACGTGCCGAGTTCGAGCCCTCTTGACATCAGTTGTAATTTCCTTCTATCTATAGTACATGAGTTTATTTGTAATTTCCTCCCTTATATAGGAATTAATTTTAAAAAAACCCATAATTTTTAAAAAACTAGATCTAAATCCATCTTGACATCAGTTGTATATCTATAGTACATGAGTTTATTTGTAATTTCCTCCCTTATATAGGAATTAATTTTTAAAAAACCCATAATTTTTAAAAAACTAGATCTAAATCCATCTTGACATCAGTTGTAA
Organism: Salvia splendens; assembly: GCF_004379255.2. Classification (NCBI taxonomy): domain Eukaryota; kingdom Viridiplantae; phylum Streptophyta; class Magnoliopsida; order Lamiales; family Lamiaceae; genus Salvia; species Salvia splendens. The sequence continues at coordinate 12,287,418 of NC_056039.1, forward strand.
TTTCCTCCTATCTATAGTACATGAGTTTATTTGTAATTTCCTCCCTTATATAGGAGTTAATTTTATAAAAAACCCCATAATTTTTAAAAAACTAGATCTAAATCCCTTAATTTAGTATAGTTGTGCGGTTCGGCAATAAGGATTGTATTTGCATATAATGAGACTCATCAGTTATAATCATTAATCCAACTTTTCTTTAGGTATAATCGGAATCAAATCTTACTAAAAAAGTATCGATTATCGAGTAACTGACGACAAACCTTAAATGGTTAATCAATAACCATTGGTCATTTATTTACGACTTTATACTACACTAAGTTATTACACTAACATTCCATTATGAATTACTAATATATAATGAAATTAATAGTATTTTGTAATAGTTTTTTTTAGTATTTTGTAATAGTCTTTTTAATTCAATTTTTTTACATTTCTTAACATTCGCATTTATATTAAAATAAGACTTTAGCATGGCATACCAAGGGTGTTTTGAATGAAAAAAAGGCATATTAGAATGGTTGAGTGGAAAAAAAAGTGGAATCCATAAAATTCAACATGATATTTCATATTTGTAATATTTCGATTATGTATACTGGAGTAGAAATTTTCCGTATAATCAAAGCTGTGTTTTGCTTTTGCAAAGGGAAAATGGAGAACGTGGGAGTGATGATGACCACTCCAATGTCAGCCTACCTTGAGCAACAGCTCCAGCAGCGCTCACACTCTTCAAGCTCTGGGGGTCATCTCAGTCCCTCACTCGGTGCGCCGACTCAGTCAAAGCTGTGGTCGGCGACACCAAAATTGGCGTCGATTCCAAGATCATTGACTCTCTCCCCCCACCTCCCCGCCGAGGCAGAGTTCCCGACACCTTCATCATTGTAGTTTGGTTTGGCCCTGTAAAAATCATGGATTAAATATGCCCGGTCAATGGATTTTGACCAAATAATAAATGTGACGAGACATTTAATTTTGTGAAATTAAATGACATAGCGTCGATCTACATTTTACGTAGGTAAATGTAGTATATTCACTTTCTCAAATCCGATTTCCGGTGAGTGAGAAATAGTGGATTAAAGTTGGGCATAATTAGCTTTTAATTAAAGCTTGGAGATGGAGCTTAGGGAATAATTAACTAGTGTTAATTATCCCACATTGGAGGATTAACACATCTTTAATGTGTATAAATTAAGTGACTTTATGTTACTTAATAATTATAGTGGACCAAGATGGGTGAAAGAGCCCACACGCGCGCACACGCGCGCGCCGCCGCCGCCGCCCGCCCGTGCCCGTGCCCGCGGGCCCGGGCCCGAGCCCGACCCCGATCCCGATCCCGATCCCGATCCCGATCCCGATCTTGATCTTGGACTTGGACTTGGACTTGGACAGTCACGGTTGCCACGTGAGAAATCCACACGCTCCACACACGGGTGGCACATTACAGCCACACGCCTGTAACCGACGTCGGTTACGTTTTTGCCATGATGAGCCTTCAATGGCTGGTTGACCCTGCATGGTGGTTAGCCTATAAATAGGCTAGCCATACCACTGCATTAGGACACACACCTACAAGCATTCTCTGCATAAGCTCTCTCCCTCTCCCTGCATTGTCTTTCTGTCGAAGCTCTGCCCTCTCCTCCATCTCGTTCGCCGGAGCTCTGCTGATTGCGGTGCTGCATCAGAAGAGACGTAGCCGTTTTACCTTTGGGGACGACACGCCAAACCGAGAGCACTACCGGGGCGTATCTCGTCTTGCGGGAAGAGGCCTCCTCGACTCGGCTGTCATAGCATACTGGTTTAGTTGTATCATTTTCGTTGTAACTTCAGTTCATTTTTGTATTCCTTCTTTTGGGTTGTATTACGCCCGGTTTTGTTATCTTGTAATCCCAGAAACCAACAATCGCAAGACGAGATAACTTGCCTTTGAAGGAATTTGGACTTCTAAACTGAACTAAAACTTTCGAAATATTAACACCTTTTGTTGGAGATGTCGACGGAATCCAACACTGCTGCTGCCAACGCCACCGCCGCAATTCCCTCCACCATGGCGACCACTGGACCGGTCAACACTTCATCGGCTCCCTCGATGATGCCAACTCCCGGCTTCCCAGCCGCTTCATCCACCGTCCCTTGGGTTTGGGACAACCCCTTCGGGGCGTCCATTGGTTCCACCTTTGGTGGTTCGGTTGGTTTCACTTTTAGTGGTTCCTTCGGATCCTTTAATGGATCGGGTGTTGGTGCCTTCGGGCTCAATACTGGTGTTGGATCTTCCGGGATCAACACGAATGTGGGGGGCACTATGCCCATCACGAATGTGGGGGGCACTATGCCCAACACGAACATGGGGGGCTCTATGCCCAACCAAGTTGTTGGCTCCTTCGGGGGCAACGGAATTGGTTCCTTCCAAGGACCAACTGCGGCACCTTTGGCACCAAGGACCAATGTTGTTCTACTTGACAACATTGGGCGTCGCCAACTTCCTCACGGAGAACGAGCCGCCCGCGCCAAGCGACCAAGAGACTAGGCTCGAAGTCATGGCGGACTATGAAGCTTGGAGAAAAGGGGATTATCTATGTAAAAACTTTATTTTAAGTGCATTAGATGATAGCCTCTATAATGTATACTCCAATGTAACCACATCTAAACAAATGTGGGAAAGCCTAGAGAAGAAATATAGCATAGACAATGCTGCAGGGACTGAACAGGTTGTAGCATCCAAGTTTATGGACTACAAGATGGTCGACTCTCGACCCATCATGGAGCAAGTCCAAGAGCTCCAAATGATCATCCACTCCTTAGTGGCTGAAGGGATGACCTTGCCCGATAAGTTCCTAAGGTGCACGATCATTGACAAGCTCCCTCCAAGTTGGAAGGACTTCAAGAGTTATCTCAAGCACAAGCGAAAGCAGATGACCCTTGAAGACTTGATCGTGAAGTTGCGCATTGAGGCCGACGTGCGCAAAAGTGATCAAAAGGCTAAGGGCTTCACCCCAAATGAAGCCAAAGCCAACCTGTTGGAGCGGGGCGGTCCCTCCAACAAACGCCCTCGCCCAAACCGTCCAAACGACAAAGGGAAGGGAAAGCAGCCTTCAAAGAAGTTTGAAGGCGACTGCTACAAGTGTGGCAAACCAGGCCACTTTGCTAAAGACTGCCGCAGCAAGAAGAAGAAGCCGGCAGCCCACGTCGTTGAGAAGGAGTTCAAGGACTGGGATGAGAACGACCTCATTGCAGTGGTCACTGAAGAGGTTAACCTTGTTGATAACAAGGGAGGCTGGTACATCGACACCGGCGCTACTGCTCATGTTTGCTCCGACAGGAGCAAGTTTGCCTCCTACACTGCTGTTGAAGGGAGGAAGATCAACATGGGGAATCAAGCATCGTCCGAAGTCCTCGGCGTTGGCAACGTGATTCTCATGATGACGTCTGGCCTAACTATCACTTTGAAGGATGTGCTGCATGTCCCGGACATCCGCAAGAACCTAGTGTCAGGATCAATACTAGTTAATAAAGGGTTTAAACTTGTATTTGAGTCCGATAGGTTTGTCTTGTATAAGTTTGGAAAATCCATCGGAAAAGGTTATGTAACCGATGGGCTTTTCAAGCTTAGTGTAGCAACTCGAAGTGTTGCGAAGCCATTGGCCAATAAGAATAAAGCATCTACTTCCTCTTATTTGATTGAGTCTTCAAATTTGTGGCATTGTAGATTGGGACATGTAAATTCAAAAGCCATTAAAAGATTAGTAAATTTAGATTTACTAAAGGCTAATGAATTGGATATCCAAGATAAATGTGAAATTTGTCTTGAAGCAAAAATGACTAAGTTGTCGTTTCACTCGGTTGAACGAAGCACAAAACCCCTTGAATTAATTCACACGGATGTATGTGATTTAAAGATGTTGCAAACTAGAGGTGGTAAAAAGTACTTTATCACTTTCATAGATGATTGCACAAGATATTGCTATATTTATCTTTTAAGAAGCAAAGATGAAGCAATAGAGGCGTTCAAAAATTATAAGAACGAAGTTGAGAATCAACTTGGTTGTAAAATCAAAATGATTCGAAGCGATAGAGGAGGCGAATATGTAGCCCCGTTTGAGGAGTTATGCAACGCAAGTGGTATAATTCATCAAACAACTGCTCCATATTCACCACAATCTAATGGTGTTGCAGAACGCAAGAATCGAACTCTAAAAGAGATGATGAATGCACTGCTACTCAGTTCAGGATTACCACATAACATGTGGGGGGAAGCTGTTTTGACAGCAAACTATATCTTGAATAAAATCCCTCTCAAAGGAAAAGATGTTACTCCTTATGAGTTGTGGAAGGGAAGGAAGCCATCCTACAAATACCTCAAAGTGTGGGGGTGTTTGGCAAAGGTGATGGTTCCTCCGCCCAAAGAAGTTACAATCGGACCTAAGACGGTTGATTGCATCTTCATTGGATATGCACTTAACAGTAGTGCATATCGATTTGTTGTTCACAAGTCTGAAATATCGACTATCACAGTAGGAACAACAATTGAGTCGAGGAATGCTGTATTTCTCGAAAATACCTTTCCTTGCAAAGATAAGGAAAAGGTATCAACCAATTCTGAGACAAGAATTGAAGAAGCCACTAGTTCTAAACAAGTGGAAGAAGAAGCCACTAGTTCTAAATCAACAGATGCGGAACCTGAATCGCGCAAGCGTGCAAGGCCCGATCCAAAAGATACAGTACTAAGACGTGGTAATAGAGTCAGAACACCAAAAACTTTTGGTCCTGACTACATTGCTTTCATGTTGGATGAAGAACCAACATCGATAAAAGTAGCCTTTGCTGGCCCAGACGGGCTGCATTGGAGAGAAGCTGTTCAAAGCGAAATTGATTCAATTTTGCTAAACCACACATGGGTGTTGGTTGATTTGCCCGAAGGTGCTAAACCTTTAGGATGCAAATGGGTTCTTAAAAGAAAGTTTAAGGCCGATGGAACAGTTGATAAGTATAAAGCCCGATTAGTAGTAAAGGGTTTTAAACAAAAAGAAGGACATGACTTCTTCGATACCTATTCACCTGTAACAAGGATTACATCTATCCGGGTGCTTCTCGCTATTGCTGCATTGCACAATCTCGAGATTCATCAAATGGATGTAAAGACCGCGTTTCTGAATGGTGAACTAGAAGACGAAATCTACATGGAACAACCCGAAGGGTTTGTAGTACCTGGACAAGAGAAAAAGGTATGCAAGCTCGTGAAATCCCTATATGGATTGAAACAAGCGCCATTGCAATGGCACTTGAAGTTTGATAATGTGATGTTATCAAATGGGTTTAAAATCAACGAGTGCGACAAATGTGTCTACATCAAGAGCACTAATAACGGTCATGTTATAGTGTGTCTCTACGTTGATGATATGTTAATCTTGGGTAGCAACACTCAAGTAATTAACGATACAAAGGCCATGTTAAGGAGAAACTTTGACATGAAAGACATGGGTCTAGCCAATGTAATTCTTGGAATGAAGATTCTAAGAACGAATGATGGAATCATCTTAACACAATCACATTATGTTGAGAAGATATTGAATAAATTCAAAGCCTATGATGGCGCGCCGGTTAAGACTCCAATTGAACTCGACGTTCACTTGAGCAAAAACAAATGCGAGCCCGTTGCACAAGAAGAGTATGCACGGGTCATCGGGTGCATTATGTACTTGACTAATTGCACTCGACCTGACATTGCTTGTGCCGTGAACAAGTTAAGTCGTTACACGAGCAATCCAAGCAAAGAGCATTGGAGAGCTCTTGTGAGGGTTTTGAGATATTTAAAACACACTCAAAATCTTGGGCTACACTTCTCGAGATACCCCCCGGTGCTTGAAGGGTACCGTGATGCCAATTGGATATCCGATAATAGAGACTCACTTTCAACAAGTGGATATGTCTTTACTATTGGGGGTGGTGCTGTATCGTGGAAATCCACAAAACAGACCTGTATAGCCCGATCAACAATGGAATCGGAGTTCATTGCCTTGGATAAGGCTGGTGAGGAAGCCGAGTGGCTTAAGAACTTCCTTGAAGACATTCCATGTTGGTCTAAGCCAGTGCCACCAGTGCTGATTCACTGCGATAGCCAAGCGGCTATTGGAAGGGCAAACAATGGTTTCTATAACGGTAAGTCTCGACATATACGTCGACGACATAACACCGTGAGACATTTGATCACAACAGGGGTGATCATAATTGACTATGTGAAGTCAATAGATAATCTAGCGGATCCGCTAACCAAAGGGTTAAACCGTGATCAAATGAATAAGTTGCTAGAGGGAATGGGTTTGAAATCCACAAACTAAAGAATTGTTATAGTGGTAACCCAACCATGATGACTGGAGATCCCAAGAACTTGGTTCAAAGGGACAACTAAGCTATGAGAGTTCATGGAAAAACACTCAAACTATATCTATTCCCTAGAGAGCAATAGAGTGTTGGAGAACTTGCCTCGTGGTAAAGGCTAAGTCTATGACTTTTAATGGTTCTTAAGGATCTCAAAGAGATGGAATTCTCAAAGAGACCAAGTATGGCAAGGTACTTGACTAAGAATCACCTATGTAAGTGCGAAGTGTGGTCGCTTCATAAAAAAACGCACTTATGAATCCAAAGTGGTGTCCAAGACCGCAATGGACACAAAACGTGAGAACGGATGAGGTTGAGGTGTTTAAGTGTTAACACCATTGTCTCGGTGCACGCCGTGGGGGATTAGTTCAAAGCATCGCGCTACTAAGCCGCCTGTGTATCCGATGGTGTCGACTATGGAGGGTTCAAAGTCAACAACTACCTATCCTTATGCTTATATACCTCGCGAGGGTTGAGCTTGTGTCTGCATGCATATGCATTCGGCTATTTCCACTCATGTGGGGGATTGTAAAAATCATGGATTAAATATGCCCGGTCAATGGATTTTGACCAAATAATAAATGTGACGAGACATTTAATTTTGTGAAATTAAATGACATAGCGTCGATCTACATTTTACGTAGGTAAATGTAGTATATTCACTTTCTCAAATCCGATTTCCGGTGAGTGAGAAATAGTGGATTAAAGTTGGGCATAATTAGCTTTTAATTAAAGCTTGGAGATGGAGCTTAGGGAATAATTAACTAGTGTTAATTATCCCACATTGGAGGATTAACACATCTTTAATGTGTATAAATTAAGTGACTTTATGTTACTTAATAATTATAGTGGACCAAGATGGGTGAAAGAGCCCACACGCGCGCACACGCGCGCGCCGCCGCCGCCGCCCGCCCGCTCGAGCCCGAGCCCGTGCCCGTGCTCGCGGTCGCGGGCCGCGGGCCTCGGGCCCGGGCCCGAGCCCGATCCCGATCTTGATCTTGATCTTGATCTTGATCTTGGACTTGGACTTGGATCTTGGCAATTGGTCTTTGGGCTTGGTGCTTGGCCCAAACTATTCTTTTTGGACCACCGCCGAGTCAGCAATCCAAGTGGCTTGACACGTCGTCAAGCGAGGCACAGTCACGGTTGCCACGTGAGAAATCCACACGCTCCACACACGGGTGGCACATTACAGCCACACGCCTGTAACCGACGTCGGTTACGTTTTTGCCATGATGAGCCTTCAATGGCTGGTTGACCCTGCATGGTGGTTAGCCTATAAATAGGCTAGCCATACCACTGCATTAGGACACACACCTACAAGCATTCTCTGCATAAGCTCTCTCCCTCTCCCTGCATTGTCTTTCTGTCGAAGCTCTGCCCTCTCCTCCATCTCGTTCGCCGGAGCTCTGCTGATTGCGGTGCTGCATCAGAAGAGACGTAGCCGTTTTACCTTTGGGGACGACACGCCAAACCGAGAGCACTACCGGGGCGTATCTCGTCTTGCGGGAAGAGGCCTCCTCGACTCGGCTGTCATAGCATACTGGTTTAGTTGTTTCATTTTCGTTGTAACTTCAGTTCATTTTTGTATTCCTTCTTTTGGGTTGTATTACGCCCGGTTTTGTTATCTTGTAATCCCAGAAACCAACAGGCCCGCCGCCGTCGCCCGGTGGGGCAAAAGTCCGCGGCGCAGATGGCGAGTGGAAGTGCCAGCGGGTCCACCTAGGCCCAATCGGCAGCTCCTACCCAAAACGTCTGTGGCGCTTGTACGCGCTCGGCGATGCGCTCCCAGTACGCCACCTGCCTCTGGTTGTTCGCGAATATCGGGTCCTCCGATATATCCACCCAACACCTCACCAATACGATCCAGCTGGTAGTTCGTACGGTCGGGGGCGTACTTTTCACAACTGCCCGGAGGTGGCAACTTTTTCGCGCGGTGCAGGATCCGCTTCTTTTTGGAGGGGGCGGAAGCGGCGGCGGCGGCAGATGGGGTGGCGTTGGCGACTGCGGCGGCGGCGCGGCCGGAGGGGGCGACGGGTCGGTTTGGAGACGGCTCCATGTCATCCAAACCGTATGATTCCGTACTGAATTCGGGATCGTACTGCGTGTTGGCGTCTAACGGCCGATATTCTTCGGGTTCTGTACCCGGCCAACACGCCTCACCAAACATCGGACTATTGGGACTTGAATCCATTTCGTAGTAAATGTGAGTTTCGAGAGTGGAATCGTGAAATGAAATGTTACAAATGAAGGTGGGGTAGGGGTATTTATACAAAAAATTAAAAACGCGTGTCATCGTCTGCGCCCATCGTCCGCCGAGCCCACAATAAGGTGCCCGATGGCGCTGACGATAGGCCATCGTCCGCGCTTCTTCCGCGGACGATGCATCGGGCGTGGACGATGGCGGGCACGCACATTGGAGGCATCGTCCGCGCCCGAGGACGATGGCCGCCATCAGGCGTGCCATCTGGCGCCCCATTGTGGGTGCCCAAAGCACCATGGTGATCTGTGAAGTTATGATGAGAGAATATGCTTCAGAAATAGTTGGTGATCTACACAGACGTCAGCGGCTAGGTTGATAATAAAGTTTTTAAAAATGTTTACTAAAGTTGAAGTCCAATAATTAAGGCCCAATGAAGCCCATTAATAACCCAATATTCTTCAGAACCCAAACCCTAATACTCTTCTTCTTAAACTTCTTCATATAACACTCCGCTACTCTATCTCTTCAACCGCCGACCTCAGCACACGCACGATCTAGGCTTCCTGCAGCAGCGCGACAGCAATGGTGATATTTCAATTTCTGTTTCAATTATAATTCCGATTGATCTGTAGAACCACACAATATGCTTATCGCTGTCTCTTTGCGCGTGATGTTTTCAGGGGAAGGGAACCGGCAGTTTCGGAAAGAGGAGGAACAAGACGCACACACTCTGTGTGAGGTGCGGCCGCCGCAGCTTCCATTTGCAGAAGAGCCGCTGCTCCGCCTGCGCTTATCCCGCCGCTCGCAAGAGGACATGTATGTCATTTTTCATTTTTTATACGGAGCTGTGATTTGAATTTTTGCAAATTGTATATGAATAAAGTTTGCTGATCCTTTTCCTTGGCCTAATTAGTTTTAGGAATTCGCTATAATTCATATACTTGATTATTAGGTTAGAGCAGTCGCTGCACTATACAATTGGTTAGTAATTAAATTGTATTATTGCACAATAGTGAGATGCATAAGGCAAAATTGATTTCATCTAGTTTAAAATAGTGATAGGGATGTAATTGAGATGTATCCAATATAATGACACAGCTTGCGAAAGAGGCAACCGAAAGAGATAAAATTAGACATGATCTTGTATACAAGTAAACATGTCAACCTAATGCTCCCTTTGTTAATCAATAGAACTAGGGAAGTTATACATCGTAGTATTGTTTTATTCGATACTGTTGTGGATGCATCTTTTCTTGGTGATCTTGATGATGATATGTACAAATGTTCAGACAACTGGAGTGTGAAGGCCATCCGTAGAAAGACCACCGGAACTGGTCGCATGAGGTACCTTCGCAATGTTCCCCGCAGATTCAAGACCAATTTTAGAGAAGGTTTGGAACACTTCCGTTTTTACATTTGCCTTCTCTGTTTTCAGTCTTTGTTGTTGCTTGTGATTTATGATTACCAATTTAGGTACCGAGGCTGCACCAAGGAAGAAGGCTGCAGCTGTCTCTGCTTAAGGTCAAGGGTGCATTTGTTCCTGCTTATCTTTTATTTCGATCTTAGAGGACTGTTCAATTTTTGGGATTGACATTTCTGCACCTTTTTTATTTAGTTGTTACATTTTGTTGGTTTTTCTCGCAACTATTTTGATACATATGGATCGAAGACCAGTTCGCTTGAATGTGCAATTTTCCTTTGTTTTTTTCATCCTAATTCATGCTTCTCCCCTTATACAGAGTTGTCGGCTTTGCTTTATTATTCGTCGTTCTAAAATGGCGGTGAATTATCAGTATCGGTACACTATGATTCTGTATGTAAATTTGTTCGATGCATGAAAGTGTTGTAACGGTTTAAACTTTTTTTATTTGGCCTGTCATTTTATTAATTTGTTCATGGCATGAAAGTGTTTTTACAAATACTAAGTGTTTAAAGAATAAACGAATGCTTACAAGTATATTTGATACATTTTCATTTCTTTTTCTGCTTCTTGTATTCTACTTATCCATGAATTGAGAGTCTCTCCCTTGAGAATTAGACTCACTCCAGAAAGTTTTAGTTTTATTCTTTGATCAATTGCTACTCATGTAGGGAGAATGTCGTTATACATAGATAGTTACTTCTAGAATATATCGCTAGTATTTCTCAAACTTTTATTTTGAGACACTTTCACCACTTCACCTTCACTTCTGGAATTTATCTTCAAAAAGAGTGCGATATTCCAAACTCTCTTAAAATACTATTTGGAAATAGGATAAAGTGATTGGAAATTAAAATGGTACTCTATCTATCCCTTTGTATTAGATACGTTTCATTTTCAGCACTCATTTTAAAAAAATTATAATAAATAATTAAAATATAGAAAATATAAAATAAGAGAGAATAATATAGAGAAACTCTTAACTATATTATTCTCTTTTTACTTTACTTTCTCTATACTTTAACCAGTGGCGGATCTAGGATTTTAGATTTTGGGGTACGATAAATAGTTATATCAATTGAGACTTTCAAAATTCATTTGATCTTTTAATCACAATTTATATATGTATTTTTAATATACTTAATTATATACTATAAAAATGGAAGTTCTTATATATTTATATTTTATGGATGATTTATTTCAACCTTTGCAATATATATTATTTTTGCAAAAAATATTTCAATTATTTAAGCAAAGTTTTAGTCGTCTTTTAAAAAGTAGTAGAACAGATACAAATTTAAATCGATTAGAATGAGCAGAAATTTTAAAAATGCATTAAAATGTTTACAAGTGATCAAGAAATAATAAAGATAAAAAAATGTATTATAGAGAATCAAATAATATTTTATAAGAGAAAATTAAATACATTCGATAATTTGGATGTACAAGAAACGAAAAGATAAAATTATCACATTAGCAAAAATATTATACTACAAGAGATGTATTATAGTAAATCAAAAGGAGAAAAAAAATTCAATAGATTGGTAGAAACTTAAAAGAGAGAACAATACAAAGAAAATAAAAACCATTTATGAAATATAACACTGGAAAGAAAAAATAGTGAATGAATAAATGCATATACATTAAAAAATTAGTGACTGAACAATGTATATATATTGAAAATAATAATGCGATGTCGTTCAGGGGAATCGATCTCGTGTCTCCCGGATGGCAAGGCAATAAGTCTACCACTGGGACACTACTCATACTTTGTTTTGGGGGTACACTCGTACCCTATTTGTACCAACGTAGATCCGCCACTGACTTTAACTATTTATTAGTATAATTTTTTCAAAATGAGTGCTAAAAATGAAACGCCTCTACTAGAAAGGGACGGAGGGAGTAATATTGTAAAATGGCTCCAATAACTTGCTCAGGCTAATCAGACAGCTCGAATGCGCTGGTTGATTAATTTAAAATTTTACCGAGTTATTATATAGTATTACCCATAATAAGTTATTCACGCCATTACCCGTAAGGGCGTGTTTGGTTTCTCATTTACCATTCCTTGAGAAAATGTAGTGAGGCCAAAAATGGAATGGTGTTTCTTGATTGATACTAACCGGTGAAGTTGTTTGCTTTCTCATTTAGCATTTCTTGCTGTTTATTATAACTTGCTATCATAATTTGCAAATTTAAATAAATAAAATTTTAACTCATATTTTTTTTTAATTTTTAGAATTTCATATATTAAAATTCAATCAAACCAAATAATAAATAGTTTAATAAACCAGTAATTATATTCCATAGTTTTCGTTATTATACATAAAATAGATTGTAATATAGATTCATTCATGTTTAAATAAAATAGATTCATTAAATTGGGCTAATTTGTAAGAGAACCAACTTATTAAATTAGGTTAAAATCACCCCCTCATCTCCAATCTCCATCGCATTCTCTGCGCCTCCTCTCGCTCTGCACGTATGTTTTTTTTATTTATGTTTTGTAGTAGTAATTTTTGCATCTTCCTTGCTCTTTCTTATGTTGAATATACAATGATTTGGGCTTTGAAGTTTGAATCCAATCTGTTGGTGTATCTTGTCGGAGGCAATATTGCGCAAAGTAAATGCTCGACTACCGCTGCCCGATGTTCCTGGTCGAAGCCGGTCTGCTGGAGTTGTTGGTGTTGGTGGAGATTATTTCACAGTTTCAAATTGGCTTGTTCTTATAAAGAATTGAATAAAATCTAAATAACAGAAAAACTGATTTGTACAAAGAAAGGGGTAACTAACTAATTTCAGTTCTGTATCTGGATTCTGGATTGTCCTGATACTCTCTCTTATCACACCCAATTTGACCGATAGGGAAACCACTCATTTCAGCCTCCATAGCACGGGCCTTGGACGTTTCATCGGGCCTTTAAGATACACTAAATATCAAACCAAACACCAGTATTTACTGACAAAATTATGTAAAATGAAGCCTAATCGAAGAATTTGGGCGTATCTCTGCAAACTAGAAATGAAGTCTGCTGAAATAATAGGTAAAGAAGACGTCTGTAAAACCGTCCAATTTCATATGGACAATACAAAGCCCCAAAATCAAATAATTAAGCTAATTTAGTAACTAAAACAAGACGCGGCCTTCTTGATTGCCGGCCTGGTGCTCAACTTCACCTTGTAGTTGCCTCGTTCAGATGAGAAATGTCCCTAAAATGAAAAAAAAAATGCAGATGACAATCTTGAAGGACAGCATTGTCATTTCAAGCTCATAACTTGTTCACTGTTCACCAATTGGATATGTCTCAGACCCTTTTTTAATGGTAAGTAAACTAGCAATTACAACCTTCATTCTTGGGCCCTTGTCGGTTCACTGGGCCTTTCAGAAACAGAAACTAAGAGCATTTCTTGGGCATAGTGGAAGCTCCAATGGTTGCCACATCAGCATGCCCCTTCTTTCTGCAATAGTTTAGCCCTAGTGGGTGTCTTATTAATTAAACTCAATTTTTTTCTAATTTTTAATATTATTATTTTTATTTATTTTTAATTAATAAAATACCAAAATATATTATACTATTAAACATTACAGATTAGAAAAAACACCTACATTACTTAATTAAAAAATAATCATATTTAGTAAAAATTACTAAACTAACTTACTTTAAAAAATTTTAAAAACTTAAAAAAACTACATTGCTAAATTAATAAAAATCTAACTTGTGACACCTCAACCCCTCTGACGTATACTCTTTTAATAAATAAATCCCTTATCATAAAAGCAATCAATACACGTGTTTAATTCATAGAACACCCATATTATATAAGTTCAAACCAACACTTATTCGCTACATATTTCAAAAATATCCTGTAAAGTAGTGGAACCCTCTCACCACTCTATATACTATACATTTATCTACATGTAAAATGATGAGGAAGAGAAGGTTGCCAATATGCGTCAGCCGCCGAACCTGATAACATGTGGAGTTCCTATGACCCACATCTGTTAAAACTTATTGCTATCTTATTCATGAAAAATTTAGTGGTTTATATGAGCCACAACTCAGTATATATAAATTTCCACCTTTAATCTCACATGATACAAACATCAAGCATATTCTTTTATCAATACATATAATCAGAAACAATACATATAACATAATTTAAAAACAAACCATTTCATATTCATATGCATATGCCACTCTATTCAGTTTATTATTCTGTAACAGTCAAGCCTGGTATCTGCCCGGGATTCCTCTATGACCCGAAGGTCTCTCTATAATTGGACTCATAGGTCCCTCTGTATTTGATCCGAAGGTCCCTCTGTAATTGGACTCATAGGTCCCTCTGTATTTGACCCGAAGGTCCCTCTGTATTTGGACTCATAGGTCCCTCTAAAATTTCAGATCCAGTACAAGGCTGTCACAGATCCTCTTTAATCCAATTATTCACATAATCAGTATCATAAACATATCATTTGCACCAATAACATATTTCACACCATATAATCCAATAATTCACTCCAATTCAACATATGACAATCAACCACATAACACATGTAAAACTAAAAGTGTGATTTATACACACCTTATCACGATAGGTAACCTGGTTGAACACTAGCTCTTAATTCCCGATCTACGTTCCTTGATCCTCTAAGATTTCACTAAACAATTGTACACAAACTCTCTTCCTCTTTCTCGGCTATTTTCCTTGCCTCTCCGTTCTCTTTCCCTTTTTCCGTTCTCTTTCCCTTTTTTTATACTATAACTATCAACTTATTAAACTAAGATATTAGTTATAGCTTTGATGGATCACCCAAAATACACGTGTAATTACATAGTGAATCCTCATCCCTAATATCATATTTATGCATATCTTTATAAATATAACATATTGCTACACTTTACTCTACACACTCTACACGTACGTATATGCATATATTACACTATTTTATATGTATATATATTTAAGTACATACATATATAATAGTAATATATAATTCCATGCATCATTTTCCATGCACACATTTTCACGTAAACAACATGCTCATTTAACTTTAACTATACTAAAGCAAAATATATGTTACACACATAATATATAATTATATTTATTAAAAAAATATATTTGTGATTTAAAACTATTTATATATTCAACTGTCATCTTAACAACTAATATATCCTCTATGACACACTTATTATCTCTATACTAAAAATGACAATAAAATATGCTAATATGCAAAATAATGCATGTTTCGGGTTAGGGATGTCACATAACTAGTCATCTAATTTTAACTTCTGGCTCAGGTTCTTGATCATCCTATTAGTCCTCCGTCGAGCATCCGGATCGGATTAGGTATGAAGGATGTTTTGTGCATCAAGTATAAACCTATACTCAACCACCTCACGAAAACCACCGAACTCCTCGATCGCTGTGGCCACGAGCTGAATAGACGGAAGAGGCGCAGCCTGTGGGGGAGCTGATCCAGACGCGACCGCCTTTGCCTTCCCTTTGGCTTGGCCTTTGGCAGCCTTGGTGCTAATAGGACGTCTAAAAGTAGACGTAGGCGTGCCGGAACTCCCTTCCGGCTCAGCGTTCAGATCCACAGGAGATGGGCCGCTGCTCGTGTAACCGGCAGCGGCGGTGTTCTTTGTCCGCTTCGCAGCTGAGGAGGATCCAACCGGTAGCCATCCGTTGAACTTCGCCTTGTCCTTCAAGATCAGCCAAACATTGTACAACTTGAACTGCCCGAACTGCGAATGGTACTCGGACATTGACTTCTTGAGGACATCCTCCATGCTCTCACCGCTGCCCCTTGCGTCCCTTTTCATGTTGTAGATATATGAGAAGTTGTTGACGTGGAGCTTCATCCGATCCCAACACTTGCGAAGCTGAACCTTGGTCCGCTTGTACGCCCAACTCGGTTTCACCTCGTTGTATCTGGTCTCAATGCGATCCCACATCCTAGCCGAAGTCTGGTTGTTGGAGTATATTGAATCCTCTGATATATCGACCCAACATTGAGCCACCTTCACGTACTCCTCCAACTCGTAGTCAGTACGGCCGGTTGCGTACTCTCCGTTGGGCTCGTTGGATGGGAGTGGGACTGGGACGGATGGTGCATTTTCCTTTCGTGCCATCTTCTTCTTCCTCCTCGGCGGCTCAGGGCAGGAGGTTGCCCATAACTAGGCTCCATGTCCTCAACCCGATACGCGTCGGTGTTGTAGAACGGATCGAACTAAGAGTCTGAAACAAAAGTAGACCCTACAGATCCAAGCATCTCAACCCGGTAGTCTTCGTGGCCGTGCCACCGGGCGCCGCCGCCGCCGCCTCCAAACATCAGCATATCGCCGTCGACACCATGGGGGGGGGGACTCGAATCCATTCTTGAAAGTATGAAAATAATAAAAGAGAAGAGAAAGTGAGAGGGGTAGAGTGTGTGAAGTGAAGAGAAAGTCGGATATTTTTAGAGTAGTTTAATTAGGGTTTAAAGAATTTTAAAAATATAAAAAAAAATGAAAAATCGCCTGATCGGGCTCGGGCGCTGGGATGCAATGGATGCCCGATCTCACGCCCGATGGATCGAACGAAAGATTGGGCGCGACCGCCCGATCTCTCGGTCGCGCCCGATCTCTCGGTCGCGCCCGAAGATGCCTGATGTCTGCAATGGATGCCCGACGACGCCCGAGCCTGATCTCGGGCGATCGGGCGTGAGAGCGGGCATCCAAACACTTGTAATAGACAATTATGAGGCTCTAAATGTCCATTTCTAACAAATCAAATACACCGAGCCATATATAAACTGCTCGCTATATCAGTTTGTGGAAGGAAATTTGTTAAAATTCACTTTCTTTCTATCTATTACTCCCTCCGTCCCATAAAAATATGAGCAATGAGTATCGTAGCCCGCAGGGGCGTAACGCAGTTGGCAACGGAGGGGCAGATTTTGCTGCAATGAGCCTGGGTTCGAATCCCATTGCTGTTGTATAGTTGCTTCCATCTCTCAGGCACAAGTGTGAGGCATTGGGAAATGGGCTTCTGACAGCCAGTGGGTTAAGGCCTCCCCCTTAACGGGCTACTGCGTACCCTGATTGAACCCCTCACATGATGTCGGGCCGGAGTGTGGGGGCCGCCAAGGCGACTGAATCGTCTTTTGCTGCAATGAGTATCGCACATGAAATAAGACAAAATTGATAAAGTAAGAGAGATGGAGGAGAATAGTATGGTAAAAGTAAGAGAGAGGATGATAATGATAGTTAAAGTAGTGTTAGTGGATAGTGAGACTTACATTATTAAATTGATATAACTTTCTAAAAATGAAATATACATATTTTTATGGAATAGACGAAAATGGAAAGTGCATATATTTTTATGGGACGAGGGAGTATAATATTTGGAAGAGTGGTCTTATTTTTTTACTATTTGTTTTGAGCTCTTTGACGTGTCATAAAAATATTAGCATAGTACTTATTTCTTTTATCATTAGTAACGCATATCCAATAATCATAGTTAGAACATGTTATTAGGCCATTTACAACGCTGTCTCTTATCCGTCTCTAAACCGTCTCATCCCTTAACTATTCATGGGCCTCACTGTACTTTTCACTCCATCTCTTAACTAAGAGACACAATCCGCAACCCTCCATCTCTTAACTTACTATTCATTCAATTTCATTTTTTATTATTATTTCCAATAAATTCAATTAATAAAAACACATTTCATTAAATAAAATAAAATTACAACTTAAAATTCTTTAAAAATTAAAAAAATATAATTAAAAATCCTAAAAAATTTAAAAATACATAATTTAATTTTTTCCGCTCACTCTCTCTAAATTCAAAATCTCAAGGCGCAAACAAGCAGAAGAAAGATCAGCGTCTACCAGTTGCCAAATTTTGCCCAAATGTGCTCCATTAGATCATCTTGGAGTTGGGCGTCGGTAGAATCATGTGTCCTTTCCCGAATAGACAACCGATCTTGCAAAGACGGATGCACTCCACTGCGAGGCGGACTACTTGCGGTAGAGCTTCCGGGGGTTTCTGGGTCGAACCAATTTCCCGCATCGGGTCCTTCGTCGGCGACAATCATGTTGTGCAAGATTATGCACGTATACATGATGTCGACCATACTCTCCATGAACCACGTACGAGCCGGGGCTTTGATAATGTTGAAGCGCTTGGAGTACCCCGAACGCCCTCTCCACATCCTTGCGAGCAGCCTCCTGCTTCTGCGCAAAAAGTGCCTGTTTTTCGTTCACCGGCCTGTTGAACGTCTTCACGAAGGTTGGCCACTTCGCATAGATGCCGTCGGCAAGATAGTACCCCATTTTATACCGCCGGTTGTTAGTGATGAAGTTGATGGTCGGCGCTTTACCATCCAAAACTTCGGCGAAGAGGTCGAATTGGTTGAGCATGTTGACGTCGTTGTTCGATCCGGGGACCCCGAAGTACGCATGTCAAATCCATAGCCGGTAGTCGGCAACGGCCTCGAGTATAACGGTGGGGTGGGTGCCTTTGTGGCCGCTCGTGTATGACCCCCTCCACTCCACAGGGCAATTCTTCCATTGCCAATGCATGCAATCGACGCTGCCAAGCATCCCGGGGAATCCGTGCACTTCTTCGTGAAGGTGGAGCAGAAACTGACAATCTGCAGTGCTTGGCTTCCGGAGAAATTCGTCGGTGAAGGCTGCCCGGACGCCTTTGCATAATTGCATCAAACACATTCTCCCAGTGCTTTCTCCAATGTGGAGGTATTCGTCGAACAAATCCGCCGTTTGTCCAGTCGCAAGCTGACGGATTGCTGCAGTACATTTCTGCAGCGTCGTGTGGCTGGGACGGCCTACGACGTCGAACCCTTCTTGGAAGAACTCTTCCCGGGCTGCCAATGTATTTGCGATGTGGAGAAATAGCGGTCGCAGCATGCGGCAACAGCGACGGAAGTAGGTATCTCCCCATACCGGGTTATCACAGAAGTAGTCGCGTACTAACCTTGCGGCGGCTTACTCCCGGTTACGATGGATGTAAGTCCGGGATAGTCTTTGGGGTGGCGCGGCTTCCTCCGCCTCCCTACGTCGATCTTCTTCAAGTGATTCTTCCATTATTCGACGCATTTGCTCAAATGGATCCATGAATGGATTAACTTTAGTAGAAGAATAAAAGAGATGATTTGAGATGAAAATTGGAAAGGAAAGAGAGATGATTTGAGAAGAATAGATGTGTGTTTGTGTGTGTGTGAAAGAGGAGTATTTATAGAATAAAAGAATATAAAATAAATATTTTTTTAAAAAAATTACCGTTGAACGGTCATATGACCGTTTTTAATTTTTTAATTTTTTTTATTAAATTTGAATTTTTTTTAAAAAAATGATTTATTGCGTTAGCGCTGGAGCGCGCCACGTCGTGTGAGCGCGGGGCGAGACAGCTCGCGCGCCGTCTCGGTGGGACGGGCGTCTCGGCGGGCTGGGGACGAGACGGGACGCTGCAACGCGTCCCGCAGCCGTCTCGTCTCGGAGGAACGAGATAAGGGACACCCGTGAGACGCGTTGCGGGTGCCCTTAACTAACTGGGCGACAAACATTCGATTGATTGTTAGGTGGTTGATGCATATTTATTATGGTCACAGCAACACGACGCATTTTATAGAGTATTTTGTTAAATTCCTGCAATTCTGTCAGGTAACGTGTATATGTCCAGCTTATCTATTACCCCAAGATCTGAAATGAGTTTTTCTATGCAACGCTCAGATGTGTTAAAGTAAAATCCACATAGACTATAACCAAAATCCTATCAATTCTTATCAAAATCAAGAAACCATAAGTCAAGCTATTTCCATAACTTGCAGGTGATGAACAGTATAAGTTGAGAGCACAAATTGTCCTAACACCACCATGATCATAGCCATAATGAGTCTCAACATATGAACTGTGGGAAAATGACAGCACCAAGCATACATTAAAATTTGGGTTACATTTCCAGTTTCCATCAATTTCTGGCCCCTTATCCTATTTTTAAAACAATGTGCATCATCGCTTAAGTTGTAATGAGGTAGGGGCCATAACAACTTCCTACCTCCCCATATAAATGCTGCAATTAAGCTCAAAATTCCTTCCCAATTATAATTCCAGACAAAATTATATTCCCTAAGCATTTTTAGAATAACCAGTTAGGACAATGATTAGGTCTGCTCATTTATTGTGTTAAAATGGATCATTCACTGATTCCAAGACCCCATATGCTGCACACCCAATTACTACAAGCCATTGCCGCCATTTCTCCTTCATTCAATACCCACACTTTGCATCTAACCTCAACACACTCTTATACTGATCTTCGCTATCCTTCTGCATCTCGTATCACTACTACAGCTTCTTGTTACCCCGAGAATCTGAAGTTTCGTGTCGCTGCAGATATAAAGATGAGTGGAGAGAATAGCAGAACGAAGCAGAAGCAGGTTAAAGAAACGTTTCACGATACCAAGACATTCTTTCACAAAGCTTTCAGAAATGTGAGATCCTTACTTCTAAGAGGGTACGCGAAGCTGCCTACAAATGCTTTCGCTAATCCCATCTTCTTTGGTAGCAGCAAGATCGGCCCCAAGTTGCAGGAGACCGACAGTTCGTGCAAAAGTTCCTCCCAGCACTGGGATCCCAGTGAGGTGGCGAGTAGGAGAGATGGCCTCCTTGCACTGAAGGGGCAACCAAATGGAGAACAAGGCTCCAAGAGTGTTCATCGATCAGCGGACCAGAAGGCAAGAGCACGCCTTCAAGGGAAGGTGCGAGAGTCTAGTTTCTTGGCAACGGAGGAATTTGCAAAGAAGATGGAAGAATTGGAAATGATGGATGAGAGTGACGGGAATCATGTGCAGGACATAGATGAAGTTGTTCGTTGCTACTCCCTCCTCACCAGCCCGACTTATTTAGATATTGTTGACAAATTCTCCAAAAATGTCTACCAGGAACTCAATCTTCCCCAGCCATCAAGAAATATCACCAACTCAATGAGGAAACTCAATTCAGCCAGTGTTCACAGTTCTATGAGAAGACTGAGTTGCTCAACCAGTGTCCACACTTTAGTGGGAAAAGTAGGTTCAGAAAATGCTCACGGTTCAATGAGGAAACAGAGTTCAACCAATGTTCACAACTCAAGGAGAAAATTGAGTTCAGAGAACATTCATGGTTTGGCAAGGAGATTGAGCTCGGACAGTGCTCATGGTTCAATGAGGAAATTGGGTTCGGATAGCATTCATGGTTCAATGAGGAAATTGGATTCAGATAGCATTCACAAGTCAGTGATGAAACTTGGTTCAAACAGTGTACATGGGTCCATGAGGAAACTGGGTCCAGAGAGCACTCAAGGTTCCATGAGAAAACTGGGTTCAGAGAACATCCATAGTTCCATGAGAAAACTGGGTTCAGAGAGCATTCATGGTTCAATGAGGAAACTGGGTTCAGAGAGCATCTACGGTTCCATGAGGAAATTGGGTACGGAAAGCATTCATGGCTCCATGAGGAAACTGTGCTCAGAGAGCATCCACAGTTCCACGAGGAAACTGGGTTCGGAAAGCATTCATGGTTCCACGAGAAAACTGGGTTCAGAAAGCATCCACGGTTCGATGAGGAAACTGGGTTCAGAGAGCATCCATGGTTCCATGAGGAAACTGAGATCAGACGGTATTCACAGTTCAATGAGGTGTCTGCCCTCTTAAGCTATATGTAGGTGAGTTGAGTATAAATTCTTTAAATGCTTAGGGGGTTCATGGTTTTGTCTTTATTTAGTACTTTCACCACAAACTATGATGTATTCGGATACCATTATTTTCTACAGATCACAATAACTACTTTTATGTGTCACTATTTCAGATTAAAACCGCCTCTACTATACCATGTTACTTTTATTGCATCTCGATGTTCGTTCATTGCAAAAAGTAAGCCCCATCTTCCTACTTATAAGAGTTCGTTTACAAGCCACGAGTTATCAAGGATAGATACGAACAAATCAATTTCAATAACAAAATGCAGTACATATAAATTTGATAGTACAAGATTCAACAGGGGTTGTGGAAAGTGATGAACTAGAACTATATTCCCCAATCAGTTAAGCAGAGAATCATACAAGGTCAATAGCTTTTATTCTTTCATCATGCAAAGAAGCAACATCAATGTAACAAGGCAAATTGTAAATGACAAACATTATGCTACACCATTTCTCGTCATGCTCGAAAGCTAGGAATCAAAAGCATTAGAACTCACAGAATCAGTAAGCATCTCCAGACCCAAACTCGACCCTATTCCCATCGAGATTCAACCCTGTCATCGCGTGGTCCAAACCGCTGCTCGCCTGCGCCAGCTCCATCGGGTCATTGTAATTCCTAACTGCCTGCACAATGGATCTAACCCTCTTGTAGGGATCATCACAGTCGAAAACCTCCTGCCCCAAGAACACCCCATCACACCCTAATTGCATCATCAATGCAGCATCAGCCGGTGTCGTGATCCCCCCGGCAGCAAAATGCACCACCGGAAGCCGCCCCATTTGCTTCGCCTGCACCACGATATCGTACGGCGCCCCAATTCGCTTGGCAAAGGCAAACACCTCATCTTCATCCATGTTATTCAAAACCCTAATTTCCCCCATTACTTTCCTCACACTCCGCACCGTCTCCGCCACATTGCCGGAGCCCCTAATTTCCCCCTGCGTCCGAATCATGGCGGAGCCCTCCCTCACCCGGCGCAGCGCCTCCCCCAAATCGCGGCAGCCGCAGACAAACGTGACGCCGAAATTGTGCTTATTGATGAAGTGGCTCTCGTCGGCGATCCCCAATTCCTCGCTCTCGTCGATGTAATCGACCCCAATCTGCTCCAGGACCTGCGCCTCGACGAAATGGCCGACGCGCGCCTTCGCCATCACGGGAATCGACAGCGCCTGCTTGATTTCCTTGATCAGAGAGGGGTCGGCCATGCGGGAGATCCCGGCGCGCGGCGGGGGAGGATCGGAGACGACGACGCAGCAGGCGCCGGCGGACTCAGCGGTCTTGGCCTGATCGAGGGAGGTGACCTCGACGACGGCGCCGCCGCGGAGCATCTGCGCCATGCCGACTTTGAGGGAGAAGGGGTTCTTCTTGGCGTCGGTGATGGTGGCGCTGCTGTAGAGCGTGACGGCATGATCATCGGCCATTGGAGAAGAAATTGGAGAGGTGATTGAAGAGGAAATGGGTTCGATTGAATATAAGATTAAGGAAGGTGGGGATTTGGTGGGTTCGAGAAGATTCTTGGATGATATTGTTGCCTGTAGAATGTTCGATGCTTCGCCGGAACGATGACTGATTATGCAACCAAAATTCAAATCGTCAACAATAAACAATAAAAATATAATTGTATTATCAATTTTTAAATATACAATACATTTTAAATATACAATACATTTAAATATAATTGTATAATCAATTTATTTAATTATTTCTGGGCGTCATTGATGTTTCAGATCATCATGCCACGTTCTTATCTTTTTGAGCATCCGCGGCGCTGCTCATCCGGATGGACGATGTCCGTGCCGCTGGCGCTGCGGTGTGCTCTTGTAGCTGGCACGGCGCTGCTCGATACATCGAGCACGTCAGTGCCGCTGAGTAGGCTGATGTGGCGTGATGGGATTGGCCAACGGCAAAGCCGTTGACATTTTCGATTTTTTTTTAAAAAAATCAAATTTAATTTAAAAATCAATTTTAAATAAAAAAAATATTTTCCCACTTCCCAATAAATTATATCCGTTTTCTCCTCACTTTTAATTTATTTTTCAATTTTTTCCCCAAAATTCACATTTTCATCTATAAATATCTCTACTTACACACAAAAAAATTCACACCACACTACACAATTCTTATCTAAATTCTCTCATCTTCTCTTATCAATTCTCAATCTTTCACTCTTACAAAAAAAATATTCGGCTCCGGCGATCACCCCACCGACTCCCTCCGCTGGAACCACGAATAGTTCGGCTCACAACCATTCCCTAGTCCGGAAACGCAATTCTTTGCCTCTCCTCAAACCCAAGGTTCTCGAGTTCCGGGTGGCTACCGGCCTTACCCGGTGGACGACCAAGATGCCCCCGATGGGCGATACGGGTGGGCACCCGAACCCAGATCGGGAGGGAGCGGCGGCTTTCAAACTCCTCATCTTCCTACTCCTACTCCTACTCCTACTCCTCGTGGTGTTCACACCCCGTACACTCCGGCGGAGATGGATCAGTTATTCAAAGCCTATTTGATTATCTCCGAAGATCCGGAGGTTGGCACGAACCAAAGCGGGGATAGGTCCGTTTTGGTGGCGTGTCTCTCGCCGGTACAATGAAAACCGCCCAGCTGGAACTATCGAGCGCAATGAGAGTATGGTGCGCAATATCATATTCAGAGTCAACGAAGAAATCCAAAAGTTCTAGGGGTATTACCTCCAGGAAGAGCGGTTTGCGGGAAGCGGCAGGAGCGAGCTCGACATCATCAGTGCCGTCTTGGCGACCTACCAATCCCTAAATTACAAACCATTCAAGTACCTCATCGCTTGGCATGAGGTGCGCGTGCATCCGAAGTATAGGGGAGACGTATCATCCTCCTCCAGCGAATGGTCGAGGTCGGTATCCCTATCCGACGCCAGCGAGGATGAGGTGGCTAGCCAGCTCGTCGGAGCTAACTTGGGTAGCCCTGACGCCGACCACGAGGAAGGAAGAAGGTGACGGCCAACCGTCGTCGCGCCGCGACTCCATCCGCCCCCGCTCCCTTTGTACCACCTCAACCCCCACCAACTCGTTGTGGACCCTTTAGGCCCAACTCAATTTGGCCGATACGTCAAATATGACCCCCGAGCAACTTGATTCACATTAGGCAATGATAAGGGTCTCCGAAGAACATTGGGGATAGGGCTGGAGGACTAGTCTTCCACCGGGGTAGTTTTTAGCCTTTAATTACGTATTTTTTATTTTTTAGGATTTTAATTATGTATTTTTATTTTTTAGGATTTTAATTATGTAATTTTTAATTTTTAGGATTTTAAGTCTGTAATTGTTATTTTTTAGGATTTAATTATGTAATTTTATATTTTAATGTATTTTTAGTAATTGAAGTATTTAAATTAAATAAAGGAATGGTGGGACCCTTTAGCATGTTCTTGCGGAAGAGCATGGATGTGAGTGTTGTGCTCTTGGGGAAGAGCAGAGAGTAAAAACGTAATAAAAGTGGGTCCGGGCCCTCATCCGTGCTCTTGCCAAAGGGCACGGATGTGGATGCTCTATATGTTGCCAAAAATAAAATTAATAAGATGTAATTTTACTAAATTCTGAATTTCTGATTGCATATGGTTTCTTACAAAGATTACGAAAAAGTTCAAACGCCATAACATTTTTTTATAAAATAAATACCTATATTAATAAGTACTACAAAAGAAATCTACTTAAATCGAGTCCAGTATGACGAATCACACGAATTTATTGAAGGATTTATGCTATCAATAAAAATATTTATACGATCTAGTATGCTATAAAATTCAAGTAGAATGTACATGAGTCATCACTGACTCAAGAATTGATTTCCACTTTCTAGTATTTGAAATACAATTGAAGACAATAGTTTTGTGTGGGATTAATTTCATTCAGACATTAAAATTCATTTATTTTAACAGTTCAATAAATATTACGTGTTCCAAATTTGTGAACTTTAAGTAACACGTGGTAATTAATATTCATATTTACATTAGTAAGTGGGTCATTTTGTCAATAATGCAAAATAGTAGTAATGAATAAAATGTCATGTAAGTGTAATGCATCTGCCTATCGATCGCAGTTCACCACCGTTCATATTGGTCATCAACACATGTTTATTATTTGAGGGAACAATTTTTTTTAGTATATCAACTATCCCAAATGAGTAAATTTCGTCTATAACATTTCATAATATCTTTTAAGGTCCATCAACTATAACTTAATATCAATTCAACTACTTTTTAACTATTTCCAATATTTTTATGGCCAAAGTACCCTTAAGGTCAATGAGGGCAATTAAATCTATTTACCCTCTCATTTTTATTAAAGTATGTAATATAATAGAGGAACATCTTTTTTGGTCTACGAATTTTGTCAAACTTTCATTTTAGGTTCGTGAACTTTGAAAATATCATTTGAGGTCCGTCAACTATGAGTTAATATCAATCGAAGTACTTTTTTACTATTTTCAAGTTTTTCAAACGAAAGTACCCCCAATACCTTGAAGTGTTTTAATAAATTTATCCCATACTCATATTTTTTATAAATATCTTTACTATATATTTTTGACAAATTTTTTAAATATAATTTGACATTAAATATTATCACTTAATTTGGTAACATGCAAGAAAAGTTTCTTTTTTTAACTTTTTATAATGAAAGAATTTTAAAATATTTTTAAGATATGGATACTCGGAAAAATGAATGTCATAGCCAATAGACAATACTTGAATATTAATATATTGAATATTTTTAAATAATATATCAATGTTCAAGTATCGTCATTTATTGTGACATTAATTTTTACGAGTATCCATACCTCAAAACTATTTTCAAATTATTTAATTTTAAAAAGTTGAAGAAGAAACTTTTCTTGCATGTCACAGAATTAACTGATATTGAAGGTCAAATTATATTTAGAAATTAGGAAAAATATATAGTAAAGGTATTTATAAAGAATATGAGTATGTGACAAGTTTATTAAAAATATATAACCTTCAAGGTACTGAGAATATTTTCGTCCGGAAAAAACTTGGAAATAGTAAAAAAGTACTTCGATTGATATTAACTCATAATTGACGGACCTTAAATGATATTTTTAAAGTTCACGAACCTAAAATAAGAGTTTGACAAAGTTCGTGGAAAAAAAATGTTTCCTCAATATAATGTTATGGTTAAAATGTCACTAACTTAGGATTAAACCGTAGTTAACATTAACTGATTAAGATTTTGCTGAAGTGATGCAAATCAACTAGCTTAATTTGCTAACTCTGCTATTTTTTCAATCTTGTGTATTAAATATGTCAATATAATAACATAAGTATATCTACAAGATTTGTGTTGACATATTAATATCACCATATTAACATTTTTATGCAAAATTAACAAGTTAGCAAATTAAATTTTGTACAAGAACTAATACTACTATTTTAGTACTCTCGTAAAACAAATAAACAATTTTTTTGGGATTAATTTGATAAATAGATATAATAGTATTTGTATGAAATTAATTATGAAACTTTAATTTATTTTAAAATAAGTATTAAACTTGTACTTATAAAATTTTAACTTCTTTTCCTCATTAATTTATCATATATGGAAATTAATATTCTGCCTAAACTTTCACAACATATGTTTCTTGTATTTAAAAATTCAGTTATTAAATGGAAATAAGAAAAACATAAACGGTTTTGTAAATTGAAAAGAGAAAATCATTAATACCGTGCACTAATAAAATATAGTACTTCCTTCATCCCTGAAAATTTATCACTTATTTTCATTTTTGTTCGTCCTTAAAAAATTTTCACCTTTCACTTCTACCATTTACTAACTCATTTTTACTCACATTTTATTATAAAATTAATATATAAAAGTAAGACCCACATGCCACTAACTTTTTCAACTCATTTTGTATTACATTTCTTAAAACATGTACAGAGTCAAATAGTAATAAACTAATAGGGGCGGAGGGAGTATATATTTCATCTAGTAAATTGGCCAAGATTTAAAGTACTCTGTCTATCCGGATAACCTGAGTACACCAAAAGACATATCTCTAGGTCACGGCCTACACAAAATCACCATTATCGACCATATTATTTCAAAATATAATAATATCAAAACTATTCATATTTACTCAAAATAGGAAAATGGATACTAGTCAAATAATGGGTTGGGAGACTATGGACCACGTTGACTGCTGCCTCGTCACCGGCTGATTAACCTAAAAAACATTAAATAAAGGGGTGCGAGTATGCAAGCACACTTAGTGAAGAATAGGCTGCAAGCAGTTACTCCCTCCGTCTACCATTATAAGTCTCGGTCACTTTTGCGCACTCGTTTTATGAAAATGATAATAAATAGTTAAAGTGGAGAAATAGTAAAGTAAGAGAGAAAATAATGTTAAAAATGACTTCTAGTTACGGACGGAGGGAGTATAACCAATTATGTCATAACATAATGAACCATCTCAACTTAGCTGACATCTATGTGAATCTAGTCTCGGTCCCTCGTGGACCTGGCCCATTGTGGGCCTTCCTCCCCTCATGGGTTGTGGGTTGTCAGTGACCCATATGATCCCTTATGGATCTGACCCCTCATGGGCCCATAAGCTCGTATGAATGACACACGACAGAATTATGATTAAAAGTAAACCGACCTCGAAATCTAGAGTTCAAAATAACATTTTCAAGCTCAGTTAGGTTGTCCATCCCCGAGAACCTTCGATGTGCCACTCCTAGCACTTAAGAATTTTTCTTAGTCTTTAAACTTTCAAGCTTAAATTTGAAAGGTAAACTCATTTTAAACTTTAGAACAACTTAATATTCTATTTTAAAACATTGGAAGCTTAAATTTGAAAGTTAAACTCATTTTAAACTTTAGAACAACTTAATATTCTATTTTAAAACATAAAACCAATGAAGTATAGCAAATAACTCCAACTCCAACTCCAACTCCAACTAAGACAAAAAGAAATCATAATCCACTTTTAAGCACTACTTTATCCAACATTCTATTTAACATAAGTTTTAATACACTTCATTTTAATTAACTACAATAATAAACAAAAACAAAACATCAAGTATACCTATTTTAATCATATGACCTACTGAAATAAATCACAAAAACGATATGAAACAGCTTTAAACAATTCCAAGAAAAATCATACGTCATCCCTACATTATTATTTATACATATCTCAAGTTCATAATCATCCAACACCAAAAGGTTGCTCAAAATAAAATTAACGAAAGCACTTTCACTACTCGGTTACTATTCACAGTATACCTATTTTAATCTAAAATTTCACTCAAAAATGCTAACACATGCTTGGAATGATACCATAAATTCAAACTACTATTTTGCTAATTAAACATCTCTACTCATAGTCATGTAATCAAATCATCTAATAATAATCCTAATCATACAATATAACAGGAACCCCAGTTTTTATGATGTTAATGCCCCATAAAATTGTTATAAGAATTATTGAATTTATAAAATCTATGAACTTTTTTTTATTTAACTTGTTAATATTCTTGAAGTTGTAAAAGTGAACCATGAAAAATTCATTTTTAACACTCCCTCCGTATCAAAGAGCATGAACTATTTCCTTTTTCATCAGTCCCTAAAGAGTATGTACTTTCTAATTTTAAAAAATTCAAACAACATACTATCTCTACATATAATGTTATAACTTATACCATTATCATTTCTTGCTTCAATTAACACTTATACCATTATAATAATGTGGACCCCACTCGCCACTAAAATTATTTCCACACCCTTTCTCTCTCTCTCTTTCCCTTATTTATTAAAACTCGTATCGAACCCAAAGTTCATACTCTTTGAGGACGGAGTAAGCATTTTATAGTATTCCTATGAACTCATTAAAAAAAATATGGAAGTAATAGTTGTTCAGTTGTCATTATCTTTGCCTAGATAATAATGTAAATAGTGGGATGTGATCAATTGCTAACTACTCCAAAATAGTTGTCATTAAAAATATATGAGAGTAATTAGTAATCCAAAATTAAGACCAATTTTTATCCATTAGATTAGGAGATCTAGTGTTTGATATAATGCCAAGTGAATTATATTTTAAATTTAAATAATTATTAAATA
The DNA here is from genome assembly GCF_004379255.2 of Salvia splendens. Classification (NCBI taxonomy): domain Eukaryota; kingdom Viridiplantae; phylum Streptophyta; class Magnoliopsida; order Lamiales; family Lamiaceae; genus Salvia; species Salvia splendens. The sequence continues at coordinate 12,317,270 of NC_056039.1, forward strand.
AAATTAAAGGGTATTAATGTCAATTCTCTTTTATTAAAATTATCCTAAAACTTTAAATTTACGTAACTCTCTCAATTTAAATTATTTTTTCGTAAAAAGTATATCAAATTAAAAGTAAGGATTATAACAAGATCTCAATTGCATATGTTCTGATGACGTTCAAATGATGAAATTTGGTATTTTTTTCCAGTTTCGTATACGTTGATAAGCAGATTTTTTTGTCAATAAATACATAAAAAAATCTCAATATAATAATGCATATAAAATCTCAATATAACTGTGTTGATATTTTCGTGTATTTGTGTTGAAATACTCATGTCATTGTGTTGATATTTGTAAGACACTATGTTGATATAAAAAAATAAAAAAATAATGATATGATAACAGAATGACGATCTTACCCTTTTGTTAAAATTTTATCTATTGTTTATTGAAATTCGTAAGATTTAATCTCATCCACCCATATTAAAATCCACTCATATTAAAATTTAAGGGTGGAGATTTGATCTTAATTTTGAATTATGATGCTATAAGCAATATATGAGGACCTTTATAGTAGTAGTAATTATGAAATAATTATGTTTATGTGTTTCATCACATATTGCATTCATATTTATAAGAGATTAATTATGTATTAATTGAGTTGTTATAACACTCGTTCAGTCGGTTGTGGAGTATCAAGGTTTGATCATTTAATTATAAAATTACAGTATACTATGATGGCGTTCGGTTGCCATGACTAATAGCATGAGACTATCCATTTAGGATTAAGTTGTGAGATTATTTTAGTTGGAGGGGGGAGACTATGACTAATTATCATAAGACTATCCATCTAGATTAAGTTGAAGGGTTCAATCTTATGAACCAAACATGATACATATTTAATCATGAGATTTAATATTACCAACCGAACCCCCCTATATAAATTGAAAATGTAATAATTAAGCAATGGATAGCGAGAAGCTAAACGACATAGCCCCACCATGTGAAACGACAATGGTAGCCTAAGGGTGTCCACTATAAGGTGGACACGCCCAATAGCCCCGCCCCAGTTTTTTGTCCATAGCCCCAATTTTTTGTCCATAGCCCCAAAATTCTATTTCCGCCACTATAGTGGACAACTCCAATAGCCCCAAAATTTTATAATCAATTTTCATTTTTAAATATTTTTTAGTTTCAATCAAGTGTAATTTAAATAATCGCAGTGTAAATAACTAGAATACGAGGTAATTAGGCCGAATATTCGTTGTATTGCATACCGGTAAAATTATACAACGAATAATGAAAATAAAATACAACAACAAAACTCCGGCACCGTCTACTCGGTGTCGGAGTCGGCTTCCTCGTCTTCCTCTTCTTCTTCTTCTCCTCCTCCTCTCTCGCTGCTGCCGGCCGCGGTATCCCCGGGCGCATTATCAACCAACCCCAGTCGACTCTCAAGCCGATTGATGAGCCTCTTGTAGACGTTCTTGACGTACGGGTCAGTTTCCCCTGCGTATGACCTGCATACGTCTTGCAGTTGTTGCATCAACGTTACGTCTATGCTATTGGCCAATACCTCGTGGGGTTGCACCGTGGGCTGTGGGATTGGGGCAGACTGGGGGATGCGCGATCCGGACGCGGCCGCCGTTTGGCGGGAAGCACTTCTACCTCCTCTGGCTCTGCGGATAGAGGCCTGTTGTCCCATGGGCCGTCGTCGCCTAATGTGAGTCGCGGCTGGCTCTTCGACTTGCTCGTCGGACTGCTCGAACTCGTGCGAGCCGCTCCCACTGCTGTATTCCCCGGCAAGGTTGTGCCTTGTGCGCTTCGAGCCACCGGCTGTTTCCACCTCGTTCGCCACGATCGACCTGAATTTCGGACAATCCGCGAGGACAAGATACTCCTCCCACAAGGTGAACTTCGGCTGGCCCGTCTTGCGGTATTGGCCCTCCGACAGGGTCTTCACATCTTCTGCGCTTCTGCCACTCTCGGCGTGGCGAAGGTTGTTCTCGTATATGGACGCGAACAGCTTGGTAGCCCGCAGTATCCTACCGAACTTTTTTCGGATCTGTTCTGGGTCGCGCTTCTCGGCGCCGTCGGGCTTCAATTCCTCGTATGCCATCATGACGCGCCTCCAAAAGCTCCCCGACTCCTGATCGGTACCAACCACGGGGTCCGAAGTGATAGCATCCCACGCCTTCGCCACGGCAATGCTCTCGTCTTTGCTGTATGGCTTGCCGCGGCTGGACCCCTCGGGCTGATCACCGCTACCGCCGGGGCCACTGCCCTCGCTACTCGCAATGCCGGGGGAGCTGCCCGAGTGTCCACCGACGTTGCCGGTGCCACGACTGCCGCCTCCGCCCCTAGGGCCTCTGCCCCTACTGCCACCAGAGCCCCGGCTGCCGCCACCTCCTCGGGTCGGAACGGGTGTTTCCACCCGCGCTACCTGCGTATCTGGGATGCCGGTACTGAGCAGACCCAACATAGTATCAAATGCGTCTTGATCTGCTTCGGTGATTGGAGATTGGCTGGCTTGAAAAGGGGAACCCGGCCGCGCCAGGTGAAGCGCGTCTAGGTTGGGTCGGTAATCTCCAAAAGCGGAACGACTCAGATTCCGTTGTAAAGCGGACGGCGTTGGTGAGGATCTCCACGACTGAGATGGAGGAAGGGGTGGACTCGATGCCCATGGTGGTGGTGATTGATTCCAACTCCAAGACTGTGACGGAGCCGCATATCCGCCAAATCCCGACGGCTGAGAAGCATATCCGGCAAAACCCGACGGCTGAGATGGATTGCTGTCATATCCCGATTCCTCAGTGTCGGGTGATTCGTCGTCTCCTCGGTGCATTTTGTAGAGAGTGTTTTTGTAGAAAGTGGATGTATGGATGTTGTGAAAATGGGAGTGGGGGAGGAGGGAGAGTGGTATTTATATAGATATGAAAAACGAAAAAAAAAAATTCAAACCATGCGGCTAATCGCAACCGCCGCGGCTAATCTTCGTGGCACTATAGGCGCCGCGCCTATAGGCGCGGCTATAGCCACCCCGCCGCGTCCTCGCCCCACTCGCGGCGAAGCCTCGTCCGCCGCCCTCCCCCCCACCAGCCGCGTCCACCCTCGCGGCGGACACCCCCTCCACTATAATAGCCGTGCCTACCGCCCCGCTTCCGCCCCGCTCGCGGCTATAGCCGCGTCCACATTATAGTGGACGCTCTAAACAAATTCAAAAATTAGTAGGCCCCATCCACCGTCGCACACCGTCAACCAATCACATGCATCGCATGTGTGCGTCGCCCTTCACACGTGCCACTTCAAAATTCAAATTCCCACTCACCATTTCCGCTAATACAATAAACTATTCAACATAATTAATCAATTAATCGCTTTTTAAACATTTAAATTAAACATTTTATTTTGAAAAAAACAGAGAGAAAAAATCAGCCTTCACTGTTCTCTTCTCTGCAACTCTTCAATCTTTTTCGCAGTTTTAAAGCTCTAGAAAAATTCCTCTCCTTGTGTTGGATTGGAGGTATTTTTGGTAGCATTTGAACAAAGGCGGTTGCTTTGAGAGATTGAGTGAGAGCGCTGTTGGATTTCCATTTTCTTATTTTTTTAACCGTGGTTGGTGAGAGAAGATGAATGCGGTGGGAAGGCAGAGATCCGGTGCCGCGGAGGCGGCGCACCATCAACGGCAATACTCCGACCAATTCATGGAAGCTTCATCAAATGGCCGATGGTTGCAATCAGCTGGCCTGCAGCATCTACAGTCATCGAACAATGTGGCTCCTCCAGTTCAGGTAAATTTGCGGCGTGTTTTTTTAAAAAATTGGTGGATTTGAACTTTTTCAGATCTGATTCCATGAGCTGGAACCAATAAATTTGATTTCCTTTTTGTTTTGTTTGTTTGTTTGTTTTCAAATTAGGATTTTGGATATTACACTGGAGGCGGTCAGGGTTCTAGAATGTTCGGGAGTTTGCAGACTCAGAGGATGTACAGTGGAGGCGATTTGTTTGCAGAGCCGTTGACGCCGCCGGGACATTCACGGCGGAAGAACGGCGATGAGCCAAATGAGAGTAGCCCGGGGCTGTTAGATCTGCATTCGTTCGATACTGAGCTACTTCCGGAGGTAGATTTTTTGTTTTAAGAAGCTGAGCAGTCATTTTCGTTGATCAGTATATCGTGGGTGTTGGTTTTATGGGATGTAGTTGTAGTTTATGTGGCAGGAAATGAACTCTATGGTACATTGTGAATAAAGTAGTAGCTTTAGACATCGTCTTATTCAATGGTTTTGATGGAAATAGATTTGTTGCCAGACAAGACAAGTCCACCGTGTGGCTTTGCAGCAATGTACAATTGAACCCTGTGTATTCTGTGCATTTGATGCTACATTGATGCTAAATGGATTTTACGCGAATTACGCCTGATATGTTAATATACATTTGATATTTAGATTTAAGGCAGAATGTTTCATATTATGTGTCTTGAATTTCATTATACCCAATCATTGTTTTATTTAAGATATCAAGTTACATTGTCTGAGATTGTCTAACTCTTTTTTTGCATTCTCTTCTCTTTTGGCTATTTTGGGTGTGATTGTTGAGGATAGATGTCAGTTCCCTCTCTGTATGATGCCCCTCCAATAAATAATATTTCAAGAGGAAGAAGTTTTGATGATTCCGACCCATACTTGGGTATCAATAAACAAACTGGCAAAGCACGTGGCTTACCTGATACTAACGTTCTAAAAAGCATCACTGCGGACAATGTGAAGGCTAACAACGTTGCAAAGATTAAAGTAGTGGTATGTATTTTATTCTTTTCAAGTAGCTGTTCTACTCTAAACTTTTCAGCTGGACGAAAACACACATTACTTTTCTGTAAATTAGTATTCTTAGTTCTTATGACTAATCAAATTCACAGTTTCATTAGTTATATTTTCTTTGGCATGCACTTTCTTACCCAACATTTCTCTTGCAGTAACCAGATAAGTAAAACTTCAACACTGTTGTTTCCTAGTATGATTGACAAATATTTTATTTATACCAGGTAAGGAAAAGACCGCTAAATAAAAGGGAACTGGCTAAGAATGATGAAGATATCATAGAAACCTCTTCAAACTGCCTTGTTGTCCATGAGACAAAACTCAAGGTCTGTAGAACTTGTTATGAATTCTGTTGCTCTCAATTCAATTTGTAGAATTGTTACCAACATATAGTACTTTGTGCTATGCGTCCCTCTGTCTATGATTATTGCTTCCTTAAAATTAAGTTATGTTTTGCTCTTCTATAATTTTGTTTTCTAGTAAATTCACATCTTTTCTTCAAGGGTGTACTCTTGACGCTACCTTCAAAAATTGAAAAAGTGATCTCTGCTTCTTGATCTTATATACGATATATGATATGTCACTTCCCTAGTAAGACCTGACAAGTAATATTTGCAATGTAATGAACTTGGCTTGGAAAGTTTTAAGCTTATAAGAGCAAATTTTCTTGTTGTTGAGGTTGTAACCGCGCCTCAAGTTTTCCTTTCTTAACTCTGGGGGAAAAATAGTTCTTTAAAATGTCTCTTTCTCCAATCAAATGTTAATTAGAAATGGCAATGCCTATTCATCTGGTATAATCCAAATGCCCATTTTTCTTAATGTGCTACAGGTTGACTTGACAGAATATCAGGAGAAACATGAATTTGTTTTTGATGCTGTACTAAATGAAGAAGTGTCAAATGATGAGGTAATTATATCCCATGAAATGAATCTATATTAACCTGAAGTGGATCTGGTACTGTAATCCTGATGTCTGCTTAATTCTTGTTCACTTTTTTTTTCATTTCTCTAGGTATATCGTGAAACCGTAGAACCTATCATTCCCATAATTTTCCAACGTACAAAAGCAACTTGCTTCGCTTATGGGCAAACAGGTAATAACATGGTGGAACTGTTCTTGTTGTCTGAATAGTTTAATTCTTCTATGTAGAGGAGTATCAATCCTGAAATAATTTTAGTATCTGAACTCAACTTTTCTGATGTTTCAACCATATCCCAAGAAGAAAACTCTTGAAACCCTTTTCCTTCCTTTTCTTTGATGTCATCACTAGTTCATCAATTTCATCAATCTCTAATTCATCAGGAAGTGGCAAAACATATACCATGAAACCACTGCCCCTCAGAGCAGTGAGAGATATCTTGAGGCTCATTCATCACACCTACAGGAACCAAGGGTTTCAATTGTTTTTCAGCTTCTTTGAGATATATGGAGGAAAACTCTTTGATCTGCTCAGTGATAGAAAGTAAGCTTGTTCTCTGGGTTCTTTAGTTGGCTTTCACCCATTAGTAGCATGCCAACATTTTTTCAATTTTTGTACTTGTAGGAAACTTTGTATGAGAGAGGATGGGAAGCAGCAAGTTTGTATTGTGGGCTTGCAAGAGTATCGAGTAGTGGATGTGGAAACAGTTAAGGAGCTCATTGAGAGAGGAAATGCGACAAGAAGTACTGGAACCACAGGCGCAAATGAAGAATCATCTCGGTCACATGCTATTCTTCAACTTTCTGTTAAGAGGTCTGTGGATGGAAGTGAATCTAAACCTGCACGACTTGTCGGTAAACTCTCCTTCATAGACCTTGCTGGAAGTGAACGTGGGGCAGATACGACAGACAATGACAAGCAAACAAGGTACATGGCTTAATAAATGATCACAACATAACTTTCTTACTAGTGTTTGAATACAACTATATTATGCATTGGACATTCTCACACTTGGTAATGCAAATCATTGCTCGTTGGCTTCACCTGTTGTTTGAGAGAAGAAAATATGATGATTACAAAAATTTGTCGCTCTTATCCAATTTCCGGATTATGCAGAATGGAAGGGGCTGAGATCAACAAAAGTTTGCTTGCACTGAAGGAATGCATTAGAGCACTTGACAATGACCAAGGGCACATTCCGTTTAGAGGCAGTAAATTAACCGAAGTTTTACGAGATTCCTTCGTTGGGAATTCTCGCACTGTTATGATATCATGTATTTCACCAAACTCAGGATCGTGTGAGCATACCTTGAACACTTTAAGATACGCTGATAGGTATGACTATCTTGTAATGAGTAATTATTCATTCAGCAAACACTTATTTTTAAGTCTTGAGCAATATGTTCTCTGTTGTAGGGTAAAGAGCCTTTCAAGAGGCAACGCCAAAAAAGATGTGATGTCCTCGACCACAAACCTGAAAGAGTCAATTGCACAACCTTTGTCGTCCGTCCTTCCACCTGCTACGACTTTTGAGGATGATACAGGCGATTCATGGCCCGAACAAATTGACAGGGAAGACTATGACGAGGATTTCTATGAGCAAGAGAAATCATCTTGGAAGAAAAATTCAAGAGTTGAACTGCACAGCCACCCGATTCCTGAAGACAAAATGAAGATAGACAATATCCAATCCAAGTGGAAGGAGCCTCCTAAATCAGAAATAAAATATTCAAATTCAGATGATGATTTGACTGCTTTATTGAAGGTAAGAGAATATCAGGAGTACCTTATTTGATGATATAACATAGATATTGCTATGATGGCATTAATCAATTTGTGCTGTCCGTGTTTAGGAAGAGGAAGATCTAGTCCATGCCCACAGAAAGCAGGTGGAGGAGACTATGGAGATTGTTAGAGAGGTTTATAAAAAGTTTCTTTTAATATCTGGTTTTTCTCCCTCCTCAAGCACGCGAATTTTGTTAATCTCCTCTATTTGCTCCTTGTAGGAGATGAATCTGTTGGTCGAGGCTGATCAACCTGGAAACCGGCTAGATGATTACATCTCAAGATTGAACTCGATCCTATCTCAGAAGGCTGCTGGCATCCTCCAGTTACAAAACCGCTTGGCTCATTTCCAGAAATGCTTGAAGGAGCACAACATCCTTGTTTCTTCTGGCTACTAGACCCGAAGGTATGTCATGATACTCAACATAGAGAGCTGTGCTTATGCTTGCTTGGGAAATCGATACTCTGCTGCAGTCACTCGCGTAGTTCGATTATGCATCAGAAAATCACGTCCTTAGATTAGATGTCTTGTGTCAAAACTCCCTTATGGCGTTGGTCTTGTAAGGTTTTACAAGCCCTTTGAGCCTTCTGCCTGATCGGGGGCAGAGATCTGCCCCGTTTATATCCATTCTACAATCATTGATTTGCTCAACAGGCTCCATTGTAAAGATTTCTGTAACTCACTTACAATTTGATAATGTCTCCTCGACAGAAAAAAGAGCCGGTTTTATGTTGAAAGGCTTTCAGCATGTATACTTCACCCAATTTTCACTTTCCTTTGTATTAGTAATTTTCAACTTTGCTTATCTAGTAAAATCTGAACTTTTTCAGCTTTGCTTCTCTCAGTTCTTACAGTAGTAGATGGATTATGGTATCCCATTTGTACAATATAATTATATATGAGTCGCTAGTGAAAACATAAAGTATAATTGATTAAATATATAATAAACGGCCATGAGCTTTATAATCTATTACTTCATTCATCTTGGATTAAATCTCCTATTTTAATTCGTATTGGGTTTTATGAAACAGAAAGAAAACATGGATTATAAAATTTAGTGAATTATGAATTCAAGCCATGTAAATTTGATTATACAAGCAACAAAACACGCCATTGAGATATTTTAGAAAAACATAGATTAAAGCATGAAAGATGAATTATTTCCTTTTTAGTCTATCCTACGAGAATATATCCATTCTAATTTTGAAAACCATTTCTTTTTAATGAAATGAGACCTATTTTTTACTAACTATTTTTTCTCTCTACTTCCTCTTAGTTTACCAAAGTGTGTATTAAAATTCGTGTTCAACTCAAATTGTATATTCTTATGATATGGACGGAGTAATATTTAAATTTGTTTGAAGGGTTGCATCGATAGTCTTAAAAAATTTCTTTTAATCATCTAAAGAGTAGGAAAAAATTGGGCAACATAAGAGCATCCGCAGTGGTGGCGAAAGACGCCACCGCCGTCCGCGCCGTTGGCAAGGCGCAGGACCGCCGCCGCTGCAGCCGCGCCGCTGGCACGGCGCTGCTCGATGTATCGAGCACGTCCGTGCCAGCGGACGCACACGTGGCGCGCTCCCATTCGTCAACGGCATAGCCGTTGTGTTTAAACTTTTTTTTATTTTTTATTTTTAAAAATCGGTATTTAATTATAAATAATGCTAAAAAATAATAAAAAAATATTTTCCAAATCCCAAAAATATGGCCGTTTTTTTCCCGTTTTTTCTGAATTTTTTTGAATTTCCCAAAAATATTTTCTGATGATTGCCAACGGTTGCTTCGTCTTCATGAATCAGTCCATGGCTTTCCCGGAATGCTTGGCAGCATTGACTGCATGCATTGGAGGTGGAAGAATTGTCCGACTGCTTGGAGGGGGCAACACTTGAGCGGTCACAAAGGCGGCGGCCCAACGCTTATCCTTGAGGCGGTCGCCGACTACCGCCTATGGATTTGGCATGCATATTTCGGCGTTGCTGGATCCAACAACGACTTGAATGTGCTATATTCGTCACCACTCTTCAATGATGTGATGAATGGTGTAGCACCGGCGATCGACTTCACCATCAACGGAAATATATACCGCATGGGTTACTATCTCGCCGATGGTATCTACCCAAGGTGGTCGACGTTCGTGAAGACGCTCCACAACCCGCACGACCCGAGACGGGTTCTTTTTGCGCAGCGTCAAGAGTCAGCGCGGAAAGATGTCGAAAGAGCCTTCGGGGTCCTTCAAGCTCGATTCAACATTGTGAAGGCCCCGGCTCGGCTGTGGTACGTGAATAATATCGCCGACATCATGTTCACGTGTATTATATTACACAACATGATTATAGCCGACGAAGGGCCGAGGGCGGCTAGCTTCTACGACGAGGACGAAGCCGGAAGCTCAACAGCGAGGTCTCCCCTACGCCGAGGCGAGCATACGACGGTTGGCCAGAGGATCGAGACAAGACACACAATGCGCGATACTCGAATCCACAATCAACTACAAGAAGACCTAATCAACCACATGTGGGCGAAATTCGGCAACGAGTAGTGTCATTTTTAATTTTTAGGATTTTAATTATGTAATTTTTAATTTTTAGGATTTTAATTATGTAATTTTTAATTTTTAGGATTTTAATTATGCAATGTTTAATTTTATTTGTCATTTGTAATATTTATTGTGGGTTTTAAATGAATTTTAATATTATGGAAATGTTTTTGTGTAATTGAATTTTATATTAATTGTGCTCGTCCTTGCGGAAGAGCACAGTTGTGGGTGTTGTGCTCTTGCCAGAGAGCAGGCATGAATAGTACCGCCCGGGCCCACAACCGTGCCGCTGGCAAGAGCACGGTTGTAGATGCTCTAATATTTGTAGTATTTTCGATGAAAAGAAGTGTAAAACAGAAACAATAGAAGTCATGATTTGATAAAAATGGCCTTGTACAACCTCACTAATTCTGAATCAACTTCATCGGCCAATTTTCCCTCCCCAAATCTCCTCAGCCCTTTGCTCAAAACCCTCCCCAAATACTCATCCACCTCCCACGTGGACCCCATCCCACTCTTCTTCATCATCTCGTAAATCCTGACCGTCGATTCCTTCCTCTCCGCGCTGATCAATGCCTTGACCATTCTCAGCAGCCCCCTGCTCTCGCCGCGCACGATTCCCGCCGGCGCCTCCTCCTCCATCCGATAGACCAGCGCGTCGATCTCTGCCGCCATTCCCTTCCGCGCCAGCGCCACCACCATCTCGGCGTACGCGTTGAGGTCGGCGCCGTACTCGGACTGGATGACGGAGAACACCACGGCGGCGATGGTGCACTGGTCCTGGCGGAGCAGCTCCTTTAGCGCGGCGGTGAGGTCGGATTTGATGAGGCGGCGGAGCGCGTGCGTGGGGAGGCTCTCCGGATCGGATCGGTACGCGCGCTTTAGGGCTTGGATTGCTTGGATGGCTTCGGTGCTGAGGATTCGACCTTTGAGGAGCGGGCCGCGGTTGTCGCGCGGACCGCAGCGCACGGTGGCGACGCGGCGGATGGTGGCGGCGCCGTCGGCGGAGGATGAGGCGGAGAAGAGAGTGAGGTTTGAGTTTGCGTAGGCGGCCATTTAGTGGAGGATTTGGTCGCTTGTGAATTGGATAAAAACTAGGATAAGAGGCTTAGATGCAAATGACGGAATTGCCCCTCTGCATAAAACGAATTAGAGCATCCACAATCGAAATGCCCAGCCATAGCTTAGCCACAAACTCCTCCTACCACATCATCAGCACTGACAACTCCTCCTGCCACATCATCAGGACAAATAACTGGACAAGCAATAGCCCAGCCATAGCCTAACCACAATAAACAAAATTATAAAAATAAATAATTAACAATCACACAAAATACGGAATTAAATTTACGACACACATACGAGAAAATTCAATAATAATATTTAATTTAAAAAAGTACATTAATTAAAAAATTTTACATAATTAAAAAAATTACATTAATCTAAAAAAACTCCTCCGCCACACAAGAGCCCCCCGCCTCCGCCTCACTCCTCGTCGCCGTCGCCGTTGTCGCAGCTATCCGAGACCCCCAAATCTGCGGCATCTGAGCCCGCGTCTGAGCCCCCCACTTGTGCCGCGACGGGATTCAAATCGGCCCGCATACGCACGAGCATTGCGTGAAGAAAACTCTTCTCCTCAGGGTCAGTCGCCGCCGTCCATTCAGCTAAGATCTTGTACATCTGAGCTCGCGTTTGTTGACGCGCGAAGAAGAGGAGCTCGGCTGTCGACCCGCCAACAGGGGGGATGCCGACTCGACCTCCTGGGAGGCCTGGCGAGCCCGTTGCGCCCGCCTTTGACCAACCGGGCGAGTGCGGCGAGCAAACGCGGGAGGGGACGAGAACTTCTGTACATCCTCGGGGAGGTCGTGGGAACCGCCGATGTAATCACCGGTATAGTTCAGGCGCTGCTTCGACACCTGCCCGAAAATTTTCAGAGTCCATCAGCACCTCATAGCAGTTCCAGTAGGTGAACTCCTTGTAAAGCCCGGGCACAGGGAAGGCTTTCTCCGCTATCCTTCTGCAGTCCTCATCAGTTTGGCCACTGGTCTGCATTCGGAGGGTGTTGGTGTACAAGCCCGAAAATCGGGAGACCCCAGCCCGGATTCGGTCCCACCCCTTCCGGCACTCCTCCCCGCTGTGTGGCCTCCCTTATGGGCAAAATACCTTGTAGGCTGCTGCTATTTTAGCCCACAAGTTGACGATCCTCTGATTGTTCGAGGCGAGGGGATCATCGCAAACACTCACCCACGCCTTGGACAGCGCGACGTTCTCCGCGTCCGTCCACTTCCTCCGTGCCGGGCTATCGTCACCAGCCGGCTGCGACGACTCGCCGACCACCCTCTTCTCCTTCTTCTTCTTTGGCGCGCCCCGACCCCGCCCTACTCTCCCTGTTTGAACGAGAGTGTCCGCATCCCCGAGATCTATCCCCAACTCCTTTAAGGAGAAAGTATCACACCGGTGAACTGCGTCTCCGCTGGGGTCAATGTGTGCGAAGAAGCAGTAACAAAATTAAATAAAAAAATCCGCTTGCCGATCGGGAGCCTGCAATGACGGTCAGCCGATCGGCGAGCGCATCGGCCAGCGCTCATGAATCGGCGTGCGCTCGTCGTTTTTCTCGCCGATATGGCGCTCGCCGGCTGCAATGGTTCGGCGAGCGCCAGGGATAGGCTAGCCGGTGGGCTCGCCTCTATTGTGGATGCTCTTAAGAAATACTCCTAGTAATTTCTAATTATTTTAAAATTATAACGATATAAAAAAAATTGTAAAATGTAAATCGTCGACAGCAGGATTCGAACCTGCGCAGGCAAAGCCCAACAGATTTCGAGTCTGTCTCCTTAACCACTCGGACATATCGACTGCTGATGTTTGAACTTCCATTATAATTATTATTTAATACAGAGAATAAAGAAGAGCGAAAACATAATTTAAGAATTTTAATTTCGAATTGGAGCCTTTGAAACTTAGACATAAACCACCTGAACTTCTTTTTTTTTTGTTCAAGTTTTTTATTGAAATTCATTTATCTCGAGGTGTAGTTATTGAAGGCACACGGATTCTTCATCTACATTTTGATTTTTTCTAAGTCCTCCACAATATCTAATAGCTATATCTTTACTCAAAAACAAGTGATAGTTGATCAAAGTAAAGGAAAAGACTTGCGTTGACACATTTTCGTTCATCATCCCATCCAACACCACTTGATTCTCCATTAGTACGCACATTATCGATAGCATGATATTGTTTATTCAATAATTTACAATGGGATTCAATTTGTGAAAATCATTTAAGACTATGGCCTGACAATTTATCTTGCAATATTCTCTATTTGTACACACATCAAAAAATTTGTTGATGGAAAACGTGAAGCTTACTTGTCAATGAAGATAAAGGGATTCGGACGAATTTTGGACAAAATTGCAAATCGAAAGTGAAGTGAGAATGAGAGAACACAACGTCATAAATAAATAGAATATGATGTGAATGAATAAAACAAATCAAGCAAAAATGCGATTTCCAGAGTATCAAATAAATACTACGCCACTGAGATTCTATAACAAATATATTGTGGAAGGTATTCATAGCCTGAAAACTAATCTGTTACAAACAACAAAAATGAAAATGTTCTCACAGAGACGGATCGGGCAAGTATCGACAAACTCAAGTTATAAGCCGCGAAGGCATTAAGACAAACAAATTAAGATATAAGCGCGGTATAGCTAGCAAGGATTATGTTTCCAGTTCAGATACCTGAACATACACCATTTGAGTGTACCCGTTGAACACTGAGGGCTCGAATTGTGTTAAGCCCAGCCGTTGAAATAAGCTAAATCGACCATCTTTGACAATAGGGCTAGGCGCTCGTGCGGGTTCGTATCTTGTCTGATGAGTAAGTGAAGGGCCAGCAACTGGGGGCACCTCCCAGTAGACATCCAACACTGACTCCACAAATCTACTATTCTGGAAATGCTCATCGTAGGTGATTGCCTTGTTGCTGTGGTTAAAGTCGTCGCGCATGTAGCCTCTCACACCCCACCATGCTTCTCCCGGTCCACACAACTCGTCAGTATCAACAGCTTTCTCCCAGAATTTCCTCCTTCTATACCTTATCCTGGCTTCATCACTATCTCTGAAGCAGCTATGCCCACCACCTGAATGAAACAAGACAACTCTATATTCATGCGTGCACCAGAAAATATGAATGTAATACTGCCAAGAAATTTATGACATAAACGAAATACCTCTAATGTACGGTTGATCACATATTTGCCTTAAGGAATAATGATCTCCGGTTCCAGTGTCATAGTTGTCCTCGAAAACTAGATGTTTGAAGCCGGCTTTCACTGCCTGCTTTAATCTAGTAATCAGAAAGTCAAGATAGGAATTATAAATCAGAACATGACATAGGATTCATGGACATTGTGTGTTACTGAGTTTGATTAACCTATACTTACCTCTTAAGTTCATTTTGATGGTCATCAAAGAACACAAGGACACGTGTAGGATCTTGAATCCCATGCTTCCCCAACACTCGTTCCCAGTCCATGCTCCCAAAGTCGACAAAGTCTTTCCCAGCAAAGTAAGTGCAGTTTCCATCAACATAAGCAGGCCCCTTCTTCAGGTACTTCTCTGGATGCCGAGGTGTAATAGACAAAATGGGTGTATCAGGCATGGCTTGCCTCAAAACCCATGTCGAATGCCCCTTAAAGGCGCCACTCTCAATCATCAAATCTGGTTTCAGCCATCTTGTGATAAACCAAAGTCCAAAACTGTGATCAAAACCCATGCCATACATGTTGTTCTTGATGGGCCGGGTCTCGTAGATCGGCACAAATTCCTCAAGTCCAAGGAGCAAATCCTTTGGTGTCCACTCCACAGTTTTTCCATGTTTTGATCTGCCTTTTGACAAGGATAACAATTATATGCATATACATCTTACTGAAACATCATGTTTCTTCCAGAATATTAAATTCAAGAATCAATATGGTAAACATGAATACAAGATTATCGCACTGGAATGACAAAATTACGAAAGCACTATATCTTAGCAATTTCCAAATTCATCATCTCAACTTCTCATAAAAGAACCCTCAATGTTTTGATTACCAAGCGGACAATCAACTAGGCAACATTGAAACTTAATCGCAACACTGCCTTATAATCTCATCTGAAGAAGCAATTAGCTGCACCAACAGTATAAGTATATATACAATTAAATAATGGAAAGCTACTAAATCCGCTTTTCAACAAACAATAGCAAACCAGCGATTGACTATGATATCGAAAATTCAATCCAATTTCAGTTTTTATCCCTAATTTATCAACATTGTAGCACTGCAACTTCATTCCGCATCTCTCAGATTTCAGTTAAACACAGATCGACATCACCGTGGAAGAAAGCTTTCAGCTAACCTAAGCTAGAACTCCAAATAATTGAAAAATCAACAATAATAACAATTAAAAAAAACCTAATTCTTACGATTCTTAACAAGATACACTTCACCTTTCGAACTAATAATAAATGAACATTTAAATAAAAAATCAGACCTCAATTGTCACCGCATACCTAAACCTAATGATCCATAAAATACGAAAACTTACACCAAGGAACGCCGAGCGCTCCGAAATCCGATTCGACTGCATCGACCGGGAAGAACAGCCGGGAGATGCCGGAGGAGGAGGACGCAGGAACAAAATCGAAGGAGCGGGAAACTAGAGTATAGATAATGACGACTACGAAAGCCGAGACCAGAATGGGCAAGAGGTAGCCCGTTCGAGTCAAGTAACTTGTGATCCGAATTGCGATGGACATGTGTTTGCGGGTCTTAGACTCATCGGCGAATTCTTCGTCTCCGCTGCCGTTCTCCGCGGCGTGAGGCGGACGCCGAGTGGAGACCGTTCCTTCGTGCGCTGTCTTCATTTTCACGCTCACTGCGTGCGCTACTGTGTGGGAAAGCGACTAGCTTCACACTTGACAAAAATGTGTGGATCTATCTGGTTTAAGTTTTCCACATATGATACTTTTGCCCCCAAACTACATGCCAATTAAAGATTCACCTCTTATTAATCATAAAATTACAGAAGGGGTCGCAAGTAATATTCGTAGGTTTATTTGTATTTGATATCTTAACGCTAAATGCAAGTTGTAAATAAAGGTTAACTAAAATAAATTAGATATTGTCAGCTAAATAACAACAATTAAACTTTGTAACGAAAAATACAGTTCATCAATTTAACATGCTACCATCGCATTCATAATTGAACGCAAATAAATGATTTAGGGGCTAATTTACCATCCAAATAAGTAGGTACAAATTTATTAATTGTCTGATATTTAATAGTAAGTAGTATATATAATAACTGTAACCATATTAATTATTAAAACATTGTTGAAATTATGGATTTGGAAGCAAAAAAATGTAGGTAATACATACAATTTACCTTCAATATATCATTGTATTAAAATGAATTATATAGTCGAATAGATATAGGATAAACAATATAATGATACGGACATACGGTGTTGGATGTAAGATGATATAGTAGTTGAGAGAAAATGTTATAACAAACGAAAAAAAATGATACAGTTTAAACTGGAGAATGATATTGTACGGGCTAAAAATGAAATTGCATTTGTATTAAAATGAAATTGCTAAACAAAGTAAATGTTATAATATGGACGAGAGAATGATATTGTTTTTGTATGGATTGTGATACTGAATAAGAATTTATATTAAAAAATACTGAAAAAAATGATAGGGCCAAACAAGAAAATGATACTATTATGTGAGAATGATGTTGTTTTGGGAGTACTTATGAATTATGATATTGAATAAGAATTGATATTCAAAAATACAAAAAATGATATAGGCCAAAAGAGAAACTGATAGTATTACTAAAGTGAAACCATTATATAGTGTACGCTCGATAATGACAAAATACCATATTCTACAGATTTTCAGATGTCATTACTATTTACCATAATCAGCTAACTCATTACTAAACCAAGATTGAAGAGGCTATATGTGAATAACAAACCAATTTCATGATTCATCAATCACATAAACCTGAAGAAAAGCTGAAGCTGCTGCTGCTGCTGCTGCAAAAAAAAAAAAGTAATCAACTGATTTTCATACAAGCTATACAATAATCGGAAGGCAGTAAATAAGAAGAGGTTATCAATCCGGCTTGTCTCACAGCTAGCTCGCGTAACGGGATTGGGATTCAGAATCTCGGGCTTCTGCACTGTCTCCTTTCCAGAGGTGGATAATAGAAAAGCATAGTAATCTGAGACAAACGAGAATGGCGATGACGATGAGGGCCGATAATACGTATGACGCCGGCAGCCAAACAGGATTCCAAGGCATACCGTTATGAATTATGAAATGAAAGAAATTGACAAGGATAAATTAATCCTCATAATTTATGACTTTGAGGAAAACTACGGAATATTTCTTTCACCTTGTCAGCCAATGTGTGAAGTATGGTATAGTTGTGTGTTTTTTTCCCAAAGAGTGGAAAAGACAATAGCAAAAAGGCAAAAAAGGTGCATCACTTCTTTGGCTGTTTTACTTTTACTTCCATGTTGCTTGTTTTATTGTAATAAATAGATTATTCTTTGATATTGTAAGATGTTATGTATTGTTATATCTCATACATTAAAATAAATTAAATAATTAAGGTTGTGGTTGATCGTCAATTGTTTAACATCTTTTGTTACAATTCTTTATGAATTTAATTACATACAAATTAAACCTGAAATTGTATTTTGTAAATGGGATTGATTCCAGAATCATGATGCACATTCTTGCATATCATAAGGAATCTTCTTTAATTTTGAGAAAGATTTATTCTATTCTTTCTAAATCATGTATATTTGAATATACTATGCAGATGCAAATCAATTCTGATGTCTTTAATATCTGAATTTTCATATACAAGACAATCACCTGTTTCTTTTCCTTACAAGAAAAGGAAGCGTCTTCTATTATTGTACTTGCATGATAAAGAGACGTTACACAATTAATTGGACATAAATATTTATCACTACAAAAATTCAGATAGAAAGGGAATCTCTGCAAATTATCAATGTAAAATACCAGTGACACAATGGGTGTGAGAACATTTCGTGTCGTGTATATAGACTAAATAAGTCATCTCTCCTAACAGAGTAGTCTTTTAGGTTGAGTTCTCATGTTGTCCCACATCAGATGTGAGATATATAGACTAAATGGTCTCTCTTAATAAACTAGTCTTTTAGGTTGAGTTCTCCTGTTTGATCAGTATCAATCTAATGCTATTAGTTTCACTATTAGTTTCAGGCTGTTTCGTAAGCGTTCCTATTTTATACAAATGTTTCATTCTTTTTCCATTAGTTCCATATTTTTTTTGATAATTTTTCTCTCGGTGTTAAAAACAGAGTATCATTTTAACAACAAAAAAGAGTGCAGAGAGAGTATTTATCTTTAT
This sequence comes from Salvia splendens, assembly GCF_004379255.2. Lineage (NCBI taxonomy): Eukaryota > Viridiplantae > Streptophyta > Magnoliopsida > Lamiales > Lamiaceae > Salvia > Salvia splendens. The sequence goes on from NC_056039.1 coordinate 12,335,777, forward strand.
CTCCCACTCTATAGTCATGATCAGTGACGGATCCAGAACATATCAACGGGGCAGAGCTTTAGTAGCTTGAACATGTAGTGATGATGTTGCAACTAAAACAATCTATGAACATAACTGATTTATTGTTTCATTCTTGTCTACTACAACACTAGTGACAAAATCAATATGAGAAAGATGGATTTAATCAAAGGAGATGATGATGAATTAGTAATCAGTGGCTTGAATCTTCCTCTCCACCCACGAAGGCGACAAAACAGGGCTAATCTTGCAGGCATTCTCCCCATCCTCCCCTTTCTCCCACGGATAAACCTTCACTCTCCACACCTTCATCGTCTGATCCAAACTAGCACTGTAAACCAGCAGCCCCCTCACAATCTCATCACTCTCCATCGCCGCCGCCAGACACCTCACCGGACCATGATGGCCGTCAATCACCGCCACGCAGGAATGGAACGAATTCCCCTCGTCCCTCTTCCATATCCTTATCGTCGCATCCTCCGAGCCGCTGAGGACCAATTCTTCTACTGCCACCAAACACAGCACCGAGAAATGGTGCCCCTGCAGGAACCCCGCGTGGTTGTACCGCCCCGAGATCCTCTCCTTCTCCCAGAAGTTTATCAGCCCGTCCGACGACCCTGAGTAGAGGAAGCAGTCGTCGCCGCACCTGCTCAGTGCGAGCGCATTGACAGGCGACGGCTGGAACTTGAGAGTCATGGTGAGGATGTGAGGAGTCTCTCTCGAGACGCTCCTCCATATTTTGACCGTCCCGTCTGAGGAGCAGGTGAACACGCAGCCGTCGCTTTCGTTGACGACGACCGCGTTCACCTGCCCCTCGTGGGCGGTCAGGGACTCCACGCAGCGTCTCTCTGAGACGCTCCACACCTTCACGGTGCGGTCGTGGGAGCCCGTGTAGATGAGCTTCTCCGCGGCGTTGTAGGCGAGGCAGGAGATAATGCTCTGGTGGTGGCTCTTGCGGTTGGTGCGGTAGGAGAAGAGGGAGGGGCGGCGCGGGATGGTGGCGAGCTTCTGATAAGGGTTCTCTCCCTTAACCACGATCAAAACACAATCCGACGCCCGTACACAGGGTCGACGGCGATCCAAGACCCGGCTGTGCGCGAGCTCCTCGTCGGGCAGCGCGGATTCTTGATTTCTTGAAATAAAAGTCACGCAAGTAGAGCAAAATAATATTCTTTTTATTGATTGAATGAATGCCAAATAATAACCATCTATCCCTATTTATAATATTCAAATACTATACCCTAACTTATTGACCAAGATAACAAATATATGGAAGGATTTGGTGAATCAAAAGATATAACTAAATAATAGCTTCGTATCAACTCCCCCACGGTTAAAATCCACCTTGTCCTCAAGGTGGGAACCACAAACCAACGACGAGAGTTGAAAGCAAAAGCTTTAGCGAGGCGTCTCCTCCGGGATCAAACACATATCGAACAGTTGAATGTCCTCCTTTATCACCTCCAAGAACACTCAGCGCAGTCTTCTCAGTATCTTTCTTTGCACTTTTCTTAGAGGAACTTTTCCCGACAACCATATACGTCTCAGGTTCATCTTCATCATCATCCGTACCTTCATCCGAGTGATGCTCTTCCTGTTCACTTTCTGCTTCACCAACTACGCTGTCATCATCATGATCATCTTCAAGTTGTGAAGATTTACTTTTATCATCATCACTGTCTTGCTCTTCTTCCATAGAAGGCTTTGACTTCTTCCCAGCTGTAGAATCCAGCTTTTGTTTCTTTTTTGATTGTCCAGCAGTCGCATTAGAAGAACTGGGACCTTTGCTTGTTGATCCCCTACTCTTCCGCTTCTTACCCTTCTTCTCCTTGTCAGCAAGCAAGCTATCTATTGTAGCATGTGGAGATTCCAAGAAGTCCACCAACACTGTTGTAAGTTCTTCCTTCTTTGTAGAGGTTTTGTTCACAGTGATGTTAAGAACATCACATAAATCCAGCAACTTTCCTCTAACACATTTTTCCAATTTCTCCTTGACTTTTGTCCTCTGCTTTTCCTCATTCTCAACCCATACAAAACCAGAAAAGAGGCCTATATTTTTCTTAAGGGTGTGAACCTTAGATTTCTTCCCAACAAGAACAGTGTGGAGAAGCTGTAGGGTCTCATCAGTTTTCCTCTTAGGCAACTTGAATGCCACAGTTGGGATGTCCTTAAGCTGTGTGCCTTTACCCTTTTCAATTGACAGAGTCTTGGTAGCCGAGGCCCTGGGACTCTCCCCCACGACGAATCTCTCCACCGTTTTCCTCTCCCTTGTTGGCCTCTCACTCCTCGGCGATTCCAACTCCATAGCCTCACCTTTTTTATCATTTCTCGATCCCTTCTTCAAATTTTCCCTCTTATTCTCACTCTCTTCCTCCTCCATTTTCTCTCCTTCATCACTTCCATCTTCGCCAATCTTCTCATCATATACCCCGACGAGCCTTTGCAGCGGCATATCGTCGGTCTTCTCGATCTCTTCTATGGCCTCGTCGTTTGGAACATCAAGATTAGAGCCCCCATTGTGAGCGGCATCGTTGGGAACTTTCTCATCGTAAGTGGCCCCGCCCTCATCTCCCTCCTCAGCGTAACACAATAAACATTGTTTGCACACATGACCCACCACCCATTTAGCTGGGCAGTAATAACACAGACCCAACCGAGCTCGTTCCGCCTTTTCTGCCTGCGAAACCCGGACCCTCGGCGGTCTTGCCTGATCAACCGCACGTCCCGGACCTCCCTGGGTCTGAATCGGCGTCGGTACATGTTGCGATGCCTGTTGCGCTGGAGCACTCCCCACCTGACCTCTACCCTCTCTGTTCTGCCAGGGGCGATGAGAAGTCGTCGACGACGGTGGCTGGCGGGTACGATCTACATGAGTATCCGCCAGCTCCAGTGCGTGTGCCCTAGCCACCGCTAAGGACAGCGGTCTATGCAACTGTAGCCTCTCCTTCATAACTGGTTTAGGGCCTTGACGATCAAAACGATCACGCACATCCTCCAAGAAATCCTGCCACGTCACGAAATCGTTATTTGCAAAATAGTTGAATACCCAATCCGCCACTGGTTGATCAAGTAACATGACCGCGTAGTGCAATCGTTGGGCATCGGGCAACATCAAATGATTGAAGTAACATTGGACCCTCAAGATCCAATTTGATGCATTTGTCCCATCGAAACGTGGGGCATCCATGTGCACCCTTTTGGGTTGATCATAACCCGACATGTTGGCCTGGAAACGTTGTGGGGGATCCCAACACGTTGATGGCCTTTCCTGCGACTGGTCGAAGCCCCCCGCACGGGTACGGGCCTGCATATACCCTGGCGGGTCCCAGCATGAATCTAGTTGGCCCCTGCCTCCGCGGCGACCCCGACCCGGCTGCTGGCCGTCTCGCAGCCCCCCGTCAAGGTACCATGAATTATACCCTCTGTCACCATACCGTGTATACCTGAAACCATCATCCCCCCAATCCTCTCTGGCCTCGAAACACGAGGGCGGTTCTGCCTCGCGCGCCACCGGCGGCTCCAGATACTGGAAACGTCGATCGGTCTCGTCCCTCCACGCATCAAATCTGTCGAGACGATCCAATAAGCGATCCAACTTACCACTCACAGAGTCGTCGTGATTTATCTCCTCCGATTGACGAACTTCCAAATCCCCATCATCTAACTGCGGTCGATGAGGGACCCCAAAATTGCGACGATCAACGGGCTGTTGACGACGCTGCCCCCCACTCGTGAATGAGTCAGGGCGTGAAGAGCCCCAGCCGGCTCTGCTGTTGTAGTTAACACGTCTCATGAGCACACAAGATGAAAGCACCAGATGATAAGGGTTCTCTCCCTTAACCACGATCAAAACACAATCCGACGCCCGTACACAGGGTCGACGGCGATCCAAGACCCGGCTGTGCGCGAGCTCCTCGTCGGGCAGCGCGGATTCTTGATTTCTTGAAATAAAAGTCACGCAAGTAGAGCAAAATAATATTCTTTTTATTGATTGAATGAATGCCAAATAATAACCATCTATCCCTATTTATAATACTCAAATACTATACCCTAACTTATTGACCAAGATAACAAATATATGGAAGGATTTGGTGAATCAAAAGATATAACTAAATAATAGCTTCGTATCAGCTTCTTAGGGCGGAAGTGGCGCATGAGGGAGAGGTCCCAGAGGCGGATGCGGAAGTCGGAGTGGGTGGAGAAGAGGAGGGTGCCGGAGGCGAGGATTGCGCGGGCTTGGCCCGTTGAGGCTTTTAAGCAAACAGTTTGTGTGCAGTCGGGGTGCTTCCAGGCGTGGATGCGGGAGCTGGAGGAGCCGGTGAAGATGAAGTCGGGGGTGGCGGTGAGGGAGAAGATGGGGCCCTCGCTGCGGTGGAGGGAGGCGAGGCAGTGGTAGAGGAGGGGAGGGGAGGGGAGAGGGGAGCGGGTCCAGGGGGTTTCGGGGCTCATTTTCCAGAGGGGGAGAGAGGCGGCGGAGGCGCAGGAGGTGCGGGGGGAGGAGAGGTGGGAATCGGGGAATTCGGCGTTGTTGGCGCCGCTGCTGAAGGAGAATCTTCGTGGGAGGTTTATGTTTTTCCTCTCCTCGTCGGCGAACTGCCATAGATTCTCGTCGGACTAGAGCTCCATCAGAGATGATGCTCAATGCTTATGAAACATGCATTTGTGTTTTCTTTTTCTTGTTTCAAATGATGGATTATTTCATTTGGTCATCTAGTGTGGATATAAGTTTTCTTTTCATATGCTATATTTTAAGGTTGTCCTATTATAAATAATAATTTAATAAATATTATTTCTGTAAATTATATATTGGAAACAAATTTATCACTTATAAGGTTGAATAGATAAAGTATTAAGTATTATCCATCATTCCATTTTTAAATACATACTATTACTATATTAATATCCAAAATAATATTAACAGACACAAATTTTAAGATCTAATTAGTAATGTAAGAGAGATAGATAGAAAATATGATTTTAATATTGTAATGGAAAATGCGATCTACCTTATTAGTGAATAAAACTTATCACAAATAGACGAAGATTAATTTTGGTGGATGACAAAAAAATAAATAATAAGACTATTTTCCGTGGACGGAGGTAGTATTATATTTTCATAAAATTTCTATATTTTTTGATTAAATGTATTGTAATGAGCTTTGTAACAAGTGCAATAAATCGATTCCTTTATATCAATATCAGATTTAAACTAACAAATCATTCAGATTTTGTTAGATTAGGGATTTTCGCTACAATAAGAATACTTTTCAATGAATAAATAATTAGTCCACTAACATAACAAAAATAAATGGCGATCATAAAAGCATTTTAGATAGTATTTAAATTAATTAAGAACAAAAGCCCTTCAAAACCTACCTTGTCCTACTATAAGTTGTAGCCACTTCTTAGAAAATAACTAATTTAGCTTTCATTAACAATTGGTCACAATGTAACTAATTTGTACTTTGAAAATACACACACGTAATTATATAATAATGTGTATAATAATACTACAATATATAAGCAAATCGGAGGCTATTAATTTGAAGGGTTTGGGTAGGATGGAAGGTTGGCATTTGAAATCACTTTAGTAGGCAAAAATTAAATGTTTTAGTGTAGATTGGGTTTTGTAGGATTTATTAGTATTGAAGTAAGGTTGGTGACTGATACAATTAGTGCATTTATTTGTGAGACTTAAGGCTTTCCATAGTATTAATGAATTTATCTACCTTTCCATGGAAATTATATGTGCAAAAGGTTCCTAAAAAATTTTCTTTATGGAATTTAAAGTCTGAATCTAGTTTTTTTCGTTGTAACTTATTCCCTTCCGTCTCATAGAAATAGACTATATTTTCTTTTCTGTCTGTCCTATAGAAATAGTCCATATCCATTTATGATAATTTTTTTTCTTCTTCTCTTTTACTTTTTCATTTATAGTCCCACCATCCAGTATACAATTTAAACTACTTTTTTTTCTTCTCTCTTACTCCCTCCGTCCCACAAAAAATGTTACACTTATGGGACAACACTAGATTTTAGGAGGTTTTGTTTTGTGTGTTAAATGAAGAGAGAAAATATAATTTTTATATTAATGTGAGAGTGAACTTTTTCTAAAAATGAAAATGTGACATCTTTTGTGGGACAAATTGAAAAGGAAAGTGTGACATTTATTATGTGATGGAGGAAATAATTAACAATTACACGTTAAAATTCCTGACAACCCTAAATGGCATATTTCTATGTGTAGGAGGGAGTATAAGTTATACATATATATTTCGACAATTTAATGAACGATGACATACATTGATAGGACTAGGTGATTTAATATCAAGGTTTATAACGGTTATAGACATAGATAGGTCTAGATGATTTTATTGCTACAGGTTTTATAAGGTACGTGTGATTTTTTTACATTATGTTAATTGATTGTAGGAAATTGTCATGTTTTCCACCTCCGATCCGAACCATGTGTTCACCAACAATTAGGGGTGATTATTATGAACTGAAACCCTATGAATCAAATTAAATCGAATCGAACCAATTGGTTTTAGATTGGTCTGATCAATTTTGGTTGCATGTATATTCTGATGGAAAATTATTGTTTATTTAATTGATGGGTGACAAGTTTAAAGATCATGAGCTCGAAGTGAATGATGAATAAGGATGTCAATGCTCACAATTAATCAATGGTTTGGTCCGAATAGCTTGCCAAATTTATAGAGAGTTTAAAATTTCTAGTGCGAAAAAATTACAATCCGATTAGCTCATGCCCGATTAATCCGCAACCTGTTAGGATCAGACCTGAAAACTCGAAGCGCTGGAACGAAAATCCAAAAGATTGGCCCAAAAATCAGATAAAATTTCTATCGTTCTTTTTATTTAACTCATAATTCGACACTTCATTGATTATTTTTATAATATAGATAACTAAAAAAATAACTTTTGATTTTATATTAAATACATAAATTATATATTAAATTTTCATTAATATAGTACTAGATAAATAGTATATTAGAAACTTCATATTCACTAAAAAAATATTTAAATTTTTAAAACATATCTTAAAATTTCTCGAAATATGTTTATGTTTTTTTGCACAAGTCTTAATAGTATTTGATCATGTTTATGTTTGAATTTAAGCATATATCTTAAATTTATCATAATTAAACATCTTGCATTTTATAAATATAACTAATTTTCATCATTGTTTATGCATGCTAATTTTATCCGTAGCAACCCGATTAGCCCATTGGGCAAGCTCGAAACCTGAGATTTTAGTGTTAGGGTTGAACTTTTATAACAATAAAAAATATAACCCGATTAGCCCGCACCCGATTGACTCACAGCCCGAGTAAGGTTAGCCCAAAACTCGGTGGGCTAGCTAAATTGACATCCCTAGATGAAGTTGATGTTCCAAAGGTTATGAATGTAGAAAAAGAATGATATGTAAGTGTTTAGATTTTAGAAGACACTCTGGTTGGTTGTATTGGACTACACTTATGTTAAACAATTTGTTAGGCAGTGATTTATGCAAAACTAGATCTTAATACGAAAACGCAGAACAAAATCATATAGAGGACTTTTTTAGGTCATTGTTAGTCTATTTTTAGGTAATTTTAATAAGGTTAACGTAAAATGATCTAAAAATGTTATCAAACCCGAATTTTATAAAATGACCTAAAACTGATTAACAATGACCTGACTTGTTTTTTATTAATTATTGACCATCAGATCACCTAATTTTAGAGCTACGATTTGGGCTGCATTTCTGTACTAAGATGCATTTTTGTTTTGATCATTTTCCTATATTCATAAAGTTGTGATATATACAAAACTAGATTGTGACATCCCTAACTTAAAATATGCATATTAGCATATTATATTATCATTTTTACTATAGATATAAGTGTAAATATGCATATTAGCATATTATATTATCATTTTTACTATAGATATAAGTGTGTGCCATAGAGGATACATTTAGTGCTACAATCAATTAGTATATTAGATACTTTCGATTCACGAGAGTTTTTAAAATAGATAATATAAATTATTTTGTTTATATTAAATAATTAATATAAAGGTGCATGCATGTGTTGTAACGTGTGCATGTGTATATGGGATTATATAGTAGTACCATTCATGTACGTACTTTACATATATACATATTTATAAATTTAGTTATTGGATAGGCTAAGGTAACATGCATTAAACAAATAAAAGTATATACGTGGCATAGCAAATGAGCATTTTCATGTATTAGTTTGGAGCTGAAGTGTTTATAAAAATTACACGTTTCTAGTTTTTCTTTTATACGTGTTTTCTTTATAAATATAAATAAAAATGCAAGTGAGTCACCTAATTTGGTAGTTGATATGTATTTGGACTATATAGTATATATTTTCTTTTTCTTCATAAGGAGGAGGGAAGGGGATTGGAGGAAGGAAATAAAGGGAAATATCGAGAGTCAATTGTAAGAAAAGAAAAGAAAAGGGAAATTATTCAAGGGATATATTTGTATTGAAATTATTTGATAGAATACTTGATGGACACATAGCTGATAGAATTAATACATTTTACACATTCTATTGAGATTATATGCATCATATGATTAAAGATGATATGCGACAGTTTTATCCTGGGTCTGATATCAATGCAATGGACTTACGGGTTATATATACAATGACAATGGACCTTCGAGTCATATATATGTATACAATGGCAATGGGACCTACGGGTCATATATACAATGGCAATGCACCTTCGGGTCATATATATATGTACAAAGGTCAGGACCTTCAGGTTATATACAATGGAATCCCAAGCAGATGCCAAACTTGATTTGTCATAAAATAATAAATTGAATAGAGATGCATATGCATATGGATATGAAATTGTTTATGATATTTGATATTTATTTATATGTGCGGATTTAGAATATTTGTAAATAAGTCAAATAAATGATGGAATTTGTAATTATAGTATTTGGATGGTGATAAAATTAATATGTGATTTCTTTACTAAAAGTTGTATTTGTATATATGCGAAAAGAGTTGGGGTGTGACATAAATCTTAATACGAAAATGCAAAACAAAATCATACCGATACATTTTAGGTCATTGTGAGTCTAAAATAAAAAATACACGTTAATTTTTATGGTTACCTCATAGTCTAACTAGCTTGAACGGGGTTGTATATGAAAATTTCTAATTCAACAAAATTTAAATACAATTACTCCACAAACCAAGTAAGACTAGCCCAATATCTGATGAATTGATCCCCATATATACCTCCGTAATTTAATTATCTGCTCAAAATAGAAGCCAACAACTTTGCTTTCACGTTGGAGTTTTCAGTTTATATTCTTAGGGATTTTAGTCCTATATCAATATTCGATAAAGAAAATTTTTAATCTTGTTCTACATATAAAATCTTAAATGCTAAACCTAGCACTTGTTCCCATAAATGGTGCTCCAATTTTTGGTTGTGGGTGCATTTATTAACCAAGTCCTGTCTCTGCGAGATGAGGATCGCGGTAGTTAAAATTCAATACAAATTGGAATTCAAATTAGTGATTAATTTCTATGTTTAAAAAATAATTTTTATCCCCTATTTTTTGGTATCAATAGTGTTTTCCACTTGTATACTATTCTCTATATATTACACATTGATCCATTATAATATTGTCGTATATCGTTTAATAATCAAAAGAATACGAAATAAATTTAGACTTATAAATAATTTGGTTTCCGAATTCTTTTTTCTTTTATAGAGAATAATACTGACAAAGTACATTTTTTGTGAAATCTTAGTCCACAATATTTTTAGTTCATTGGCGCGCCTATAAATTTACCACTTTACGTAATATATTATGTGCATATAATTATTTATCTATAATGAAAATTAATGGTGAAATTATATGTATAAATAATATAGCAATAAAAGAGGTAATCCCACTCTATTAACTTTTGTTTTTATACGTATGTGATAATGTGGTAGGAGTATTATTAAATAACAGAGTTACCATTCTTAAATTGGGTTGTGCCCAAACATGTACACAAAGTCACTACGAAGTCTATGGCTGTATATGAGAATTGCAAGTTTAGTCTAGTTTTATGTACTTAGAGCACCCACAACGGTGGACGGACGGCGTTCGTCCGTCCGTGCCAGCGGCACGGAAGACGTCGTCCGCTGCTGCGCTCGCACCGCTGGCACGACGCTGCTCGATGCATAGAGCACGTCCTTGCCAGCGAGCAGATGACGTGTCGACGGTTGATTGGGCAACGACATAGCCGTTGCATTTGAATATTTCTATTTTTATTTTCAAAAATTCAGTTTTTAATTATAAAAATCGATTAAAAAAAATATTTTCCCAATCCCAAAAAAAAGGCCATTTTTTGCCCTTTTTTCTGTATTTTTTCCCCCCCAAAATCATCTATAAATACACACATTCATCATCCATTTTCCACATCAAATCATCTCTCATTCATATTTTTCATACAACTTATCTACACCTTCATCTCTCACTCAAAACCTCAAATGGATTTCACACGTCTTATTGCGGAAGCGGAGCGCGAAGAACAAGAATACTACGAACAACATCGTGCCGCTTATGATGCATATGTCACAGCGAATACCCTTGCCCCTCCTCCTCAACCAACTAGATCAACTCGCCGCTACATCCATCGTGACCGGGAGGGAGCCCACGAAAGGCTCGTTGCCGACTATTTTGCCGACCAGCCGCAGTTTCCGGCGGATTACTTCAGGCGCCGTTTTCTCATGTCAAAGCGCCTGTTTATGCGTATTGTCAACACATTGTCCACCCGTGTTGAATTCTTCCAAACAGGTCTAGATGCAGCCGGCCGGCAAAGTATCACGTCGTTGCAGAAGTGTACGTGTGTCATCCGACAACTCGCTACTGGACAAACGGCCGACCTCTTCGACGAGTATTTGCATATCGGTGAGTCCACTGGAATCCTTTGTCTTAAAAAGTTTTGCGAGGGCGTTCGTACAGCTTTCGGTGATGAATTCCTTCGGGCACCCACCACCGATGATTGCCAACGGTTGCTTTGTCTTCACGAATCAGTCCATGGCTTTCCCGGAATGCTTGACAGCATTGACTGCATGCATTGGAGGTGAAAGAATTACCCGACTGCTTGGAGGGGGCAACACTTAAGCGGCCACAAAGGCGGCGGCCCAACACTTATCCTTAAGGCGGTCGCCGACTACTGCCTATGGATTTGGCATGCATATTTCGGCGTTGCCGGATCCAACAACGACTTGAACGTGCTCTATTCTTCACCCTTCTTCAATGATGTGTTGAATGGTGTAGCACCGGCGATCGACTTCACCGTCAACGGAAATACATACCACATGGGTTACTATCTCGCCGATGGTATTTACCCAAGGTGGTCGACTTTCGTGAAGACGCTCAGCAACCCGCATGACCTGAGACGGGTTCTTTTTGCGCAGCGTCAAGAGTCCGCGCGGAAAGACGTCGAAAGAGCCTTTGAGGTCCTTTAAGCCCGATTCAACATTGTGAAGGCCCCGACTCGGCTGTGGTACTTGAATAATATAGCCGACATCATGTACACGTGTATTATCTTACACAACATGATTATAGCCGACGAAGGACCGAGGGCGGCTAACTTCTACGACGAGGATGAAGCCAGAAGCTCCAGCGCGAGCTCTCCCCCACGCCGAGGTGTGCATACGACGGTGGGTGAGAGGATCCAAACAAGGCACACAATGCGCAATACCCGAACCCACGTTGAGCTACAAGAAGATCTAATCAAACACATGTGGGCGAAATTCGGCATTTTTAAATTTTACGAATTTAATTATGTAATTTTTAATTTTTAGTATTTTAATTATGTAATTTTTATTTTTTAGGATTTTAATTATGTCTTTTTTTTATTTTATTTGTAATTTGTAATATTATTTCAGTTTTTTTAATGAATTTTAATGTTTTGGAAATGTTTTATTTAAAATGAATTGTGCTCGTCCTTGCGGAAGAGCACAACTGTGGGTGTTATGCTCTTGCCTAAGAGCAGGCAGGAATAGTGGCGCCGGGCCCACAACCGTGTTCGTTGGCAAGAGCACGGTTGTGGGTGCTCTTACTCCCTCCGCCCCAAATAATATACACTTTGGGTTCGGCACGGATTTTAATGTAAAATTAGTAAAGTAAGAGATAGGTAAAGAGAAAAAGTAATTAAAGTATTGTTAGTTGAGAATGTGACCCACTTCACTAGCGAGAAAAGAGTTTCTAAATTGGAAACTGCATATTCTTGTGGGACAGGTTAAAAATGAAAGAGTGCATATTCTTATGGGACGTAGGGAGTACCATATATAAAAATAATGGGAAATATAAACGTGTGGGAATCGTTTACTGATGTTAATAAGGAGTATTTATTTTAGCCATTTTTGTGAAAATATTTAAAGTATCATTTAATATAATACTAAAATAAAACATTTTTTCTTTCTTTCCTTTTTGATTGACAATACACTTTTTCCCTTTTTTGAAAACAATGATATCCTTTTGTTTATGTAAAAAAATTCATTCTTTCTCTCAGAGCCATATAACTTTCTGACCCTAAACTACGATTAGTAATGCATATAGTTTTCGCATTTATGATCTGCCCCGCTTGAAAATGTCAACAGGTGATAGAATAACCGCAATAAAAAATGTCAACACAGTATCAATTTATAGTTATTATTTATCATTTGTTAACATTTTCTAACGGTCCAGATTATTTGGAATTTGTATAATATCTAAAGGTTATATTTGATCATCTGAAAACAATACTATAATTTTTCCCCAAACATAGTAGTATATGATCATCTGAAACAATATAATATTAATCGTCTCCCCAATTAATGAGAATACATGAAATGAACCTGGGCAACTATATAAGCATAATACTTGACAGTTCACAATCATTATTTATATAAAATAATTTTTAGATTTTCATCATGACTAGCTGGGCTGAAAACGACAGAAGTATTTCAATTTGGCTGAAAACGACAGATGTTATATAAGCATGTGTTCATGTATAATAATTTAAATAAACTTATTAAACTATACATACTTGTGCTGCAATGTCCACCATATTAGCACTACTTGGCTTCTCCAACCCAACTTATGTGTACATCAGTATTAGTAGCTGACACTGACAGTAATAATATAAATAGAGGCAAGTTGTTGAATTAAATGATATGGTAGAACATGCCTAACCACATCCTTCAAATATAACCCAACTTGTTGTACTCTTCCTTCCGTTTTTTATATGTCCTCTATCCTCAAATTACACTTTTCCTATGCCTTTATTAATCATCACAATAAGAAATCACAAAGTGTTATAATAATTGTACTCTTCTCTTCTAATTTTGAAACCAGACATTCTATTATTTAGGAGCGACAATAAGTCTAAAATGGAATGCTTTAGCGTAATTTTACGTGGGATCTATAAATACTTACTAAATTACTCTGTATCCCAACCAAACAAATTACAAAATTCCATCTTTTAATCACAAAAGACCTAATTTATTAGATGGACAAAAGACCACTTATTTCAAATCAAGATTCCACCTACAAATATCAATCATCACCAGTTTAATCCTATTCAGATAATAATAATAATAATAATAATAATAATAATAATAATAATAATAATAATAATAATAATAATAATAATAATAATAATAATAATAGAATTTCCCAACTAACCCACAAGAGTTAAATTAAGAACCTGGTCGGCGCAATGTGTGGCCCAGATTGTAGATAGTCACAGCACCATCTTATATATATATATATTATATCTCAAGTCTGAAATATATTTTTTATTTTTTGGATCAAATATTAATAATCTCACATGGACCAATCGTGATCATTTTCCAGACAATTCCAAATCTGCACGTTATTGACAACTAGGCGAGCACCCAAGGTTTTTGATTGGAAGTGAATGGACTTAGTGGCATTGCCAACTCAAATTTATTCCTTTGTCTATAGTATTATTATTTTTTTCCCTTTTCAGTATTAAAAATAGGAATATCAATGAAGCCCAAATTTATAAACTGCTAAATTTATTTTACATTTTAAGGACAAATTTGATAAAATAAATAACTACACATAAATAATTAACATCCAATTTTCATTTTATAGTTATATATACACATATAAAGCATAAGGAGTTGATGCACTATTTATTAGCACTAAAAATACCTACAAGCATACAGGGTAGATCTAGTATAGCTAAAGGTCAGTACCGGGATATCGAACACATGGAATAAAATTGCAACTGACTATCATATACTTAGCGTTATATACTATTTAGAGACACATAGATTCTGATTTTGGATTTTATAAACTAGACAGAAATAAATAAACAAATAAAAAAAAAAAATAATAATAAAAAGCAGGCTAAAGAATGTAGAATTTTAGGATCAAAAAACACAATCGACTTCCTTGAATTACGGTCTCCAGAGCTATTAAGTCGATCACAATTATAGATTAAATCCCCTCCCGAGGTGAGAAACCTGTAGATTAGGTGATAGGATTGAAGTCCCCTTCTAACCCTTGAACCCCTAACTCCTAAAAGCATATAAGATCAAAGACCCCACTCAAAACCTCAACTCTCCCGAGTTCTATTGAATTAAGGTGTGAATTATCCCTTTTTCCAAATCAATTATTTCGTCTCCCGAGTACTCTAATCAACTCTAACATGTATTCAAGAGGTAGCTAATCAATTGAACATAGAAAGCACCAGATAAATCAAATAACTGCAAGAGCTAACAAGGAAAATCAATCGAACATCTTTACCAAAAATTCTACAAAAGATGTTCTACTCATAGACAAGTAAAACTACAATTAAAGTACGAGACATGACAGGAATTGATAAAACCCAAGGTTGAATCTTCAATCCTCAGTCTTCTCTTGCCAGGATCTGCAAAGCTCCGCTCCAATGGAAGATGGATGAATTATGTGTGGATTATGGAATGGAAAGAGGTGTAGAGATGGAGAAGGATTGGAGGCTCTGAGATAAAGATTATGAATTAGGTTCAGAGGTATTTATAGGCTGGAAAAAGGTTTATTTTTGATAAATTTTGTGCCCTACAAGAAATAGGAGAGATTTGGCTTCACAATATAATAAGTGTAGAGATGGAGAAGGATTGGAGGCTCTGAGATAAAGATTATGAATTAGGTTCAGAGGTATTTATAGGCTGGAAAAAGGTTTATTTTTGATAAATTTCGTGCCCTACAAGAAATAGGAGAGATTTGGCTTCACAATATTACAATTTCTTTTCTTCCGTGAATTTCCGCCTAATTTCCACCAGATTTTGACTGCACTGCGCGATGTTGTAAAATGGCCATAACCTTCTCCACAGACCTCCGATTTAGATGTTTAAGGTATCAACGCGAAGGTCTTTCGAAGACGAAGAGAATGGTATCTAGTAGGCACTGATTGGACTTCAAAATCGCTTCCAGAATGGGCTCGAACAGAGGTTGCTGCACTTTGGCCATTTTTTCACCTTTTTCTATCTTTTTATATCATTTATCAACAAACACGTCAAAAATACCAAATGTATAACATATGCAATTTAAGAACATAATTTGCATGATTGACATTTAAAACAAGTCAAATCTAGTCCTTAAAAACATGCAAAATCTGTGTTTGTCAACTCCCCCAAACTTAATTATTTGTTTGTCCTCAAACAAAACAAGAGAAAAACTACTAAAGAAACACGGATGCTAAGAACTAGACTTCATAGTTGCCTCAAAATTTTTAACAAGAAATGAAGAGTTTGACAAGAATACAAATCAAATCAAGCAAAGCTTATTAGTGCATTTTCATATTGAAAAATAAAGAGATGATTGTAATTTCATGTGTATTGATATCAATCGTTTAATGCCTAGTTATAGGATCATTTACATTGTATTTTAGGTAGTAAATATTCTAATTCTAGGCTAAGCAATAGTGAATCAATTACACATTGATTGAGTATCAATCATGCACTAAATGCATATTTTATTGCCTTGTTTCTCATTTGGTAAGTCTTCGTGACACTCCCCCTCAAGTTGAGCAACGGCATTTCCGATGCTTAACTTGCTCAAGACTTCCTTGAATATCTTTGGATTTACGGCTTTGGTGAGGATGTCTGCGAGTTAGTCTTCTGATTTGACAAATGGGAATTCTATAATCCCTCCTTCGATCTTTTCTTTGATAAAGTGACGGTCCACTTCCACATGCTTCGTTCTGTCATGCTGAACCGGATTCTCGGAGATGCTGATAGCTGCCTTATTGTCACAGAATAACTGGCTTCTTCTTTTGGGAGGAAGACCAATCTCAGTGAGCAACCGCCTTAACCACATAATTTCTGTTAGACCACTCTTGATTCCTCGGAACTCGGCCTCAGCACTCGATAATGCTACCACCTTCTGTTTTTTGCTCTTCCACGTAACTAGATTTCATCCAACGAAGGTAAAGTATCCCCCAGTAGAATTTCGGTCTATCGGGTTGCTCGCCCAGTCTGCATCAGTGTACCCATCTACTTCAAGATCATCATTCTTCTTTAGCAGAACTCCATAATCTGCTGTGCCCTTTAAATATCGAACTACCCTTAGTGCTGCATCCATGTGACTTTCTTGAGGTTTGTGCATGAACTGGCTTATGACTCCTACGACATAGGATATGTCGGGCCTTGTATGGGCGGGATATATTAGCTTATCGACCAGTCGCTGATATTCTTCTCGATTGGCTAATTTTGCTCCGTCTTCAAATCTAAGGCCATGGTTCACCATAAGTGGTATGTCTGTCGGTTTACAGTCAAGGAGCCCCGTTTCTGCGAGGAGATCCAACACATACTTTCTCTGTCGCAGGAATATCCCTTCCTTGGATCGAAGTACTTCAATCCCTAAGAAATATTTGAGTGCTCCCAGATCCTTCATCTCAAGTTCCTTGAATAAGTTTCTCTTTAAGTCTTCTATCTCTTCTTCATCATCACCGGTTATGATCATATCATCCACATAGATGATTAAACTGGCCATCCGGTCACCTCTTCTTTTTATGAACAAGGTGTGGTCTGATTGGCTTTGAGAGTATCCATACTTGGTCATGGCTTGTGTGAATCTCCCAAACCACACTCTAGGGGACTGTTTCAGTCCGTAGAGAGTTTTCTTCAACTTGCACACTTGTCCTTCTCCAAATTCCGTTGAGTATCCTGGAGGGACTTCCATGTATACTTCTTCATCTTTCTTTAATTCTCTATGTAGGAAGGCATTTGTTACGTCAAACTGGTGCAGCTTCCAATCCTTGCAGGCAGCCACTGAAAGCAAGGTTCGGACTGTATTCATTTTTGCCACCGGTGAGAAGGTCTCCTCATAGTCGATCCCATAGGTTTGCGTGTACCCTTTTGCCACCAGCCGTGCCTTGTACCTCTCGATGGATCCATCTGACCGTCGTTTGATGGTGAACACCCAACGGCACCCTACTGGTTTCTTCCCTTCCGGTAGGTTGCATTTTTCCCAAGTATTATTTCTGAGAAGCGCGTCCATCTCCTTTTTCATCGCTCTCGCCAGTGCTGGTGCTTCATCGCTTCTTCGGCTGATCGTGGAAGATCCTCTTCATACAAGGCTACTTCAAAGGCTCGAGCCATCTCAGTGAGGTGTCCAACCGAGAGGTTTGCCATAGAGTACTTTGTTTTGCGTCTTTTCCAGTCAGGTGAGTATCTTTTTGCCGGTACCCCTTGTGCTTCTTGGCGGTAGCTCAAACACTTGGCCACTCGTACTTGTCTCATTTTCCTGTCTCACATGGTCAGTATTAAGCTTAGTTGTGGAATTATTCTCAGGGCTACTAACCTCAGGAATTGAAGGCGGTTCTGACGGCGAGGCGAGTTCACTGGATTCACAAGGCTGATCATGGGATGATGAAGACGGCCCGATAACACCGCCGCCCGCATCGTCTGTTAGACCATCTTCTGTCACAGGGCTAGGCGATGGCAGCAGGCAAGGAAGTGGTGGACCATCTAGACTTGGGCTTGGGGACCAACTTAGCGGGTCACTAGCGGGTTCAGAACCATTTTCCTCCCCCTGACCACTAAGTTGGTTATAAAATATTCGTTTTCCACGAAGTCACAGTTCATAGTAACGTACAGGCGCTTTGTTTTAGGGTCGTAGCACCGATATCCTTTCTGATCCCTCCCATATCCTACGAAGACACACTTAACTAAACATGGGGAGAATTTTGTTCGGTCATATTTTGGTATGTGGACAAAGACAGAGCACCCGAAAATTCTGGGGTCTAATGTAAGTGGTGGTGAGATCTGGTTTTGCGTAGAGAAGACATCAAAAGGAGTTTTGAAGTTTAGGATATGGGTGGGTAACCGATTGAGTAGGTATACTGAGGTAGCTACAGCTTCTGGCCAAAAGGTTTTCGGGACGTGTGAGTCGATTAGAAGGGCTCTAGTCATTTCTAGGATTTTCCTGTTTTTCCGCTCAGCGACCCCATTTTGCTCGGGAGTATGTGGACACGTAGTTTGATGTACTAACCCCTTTTCACCAAAAAACTGTTGCATTCGTGAGTTAACAAATTCCCCCCGTTGTCTGGCCTAAGGATTTTGATTTTTTTGTTATACTGAGTATGCACCATATTGTAGAACAAGGTAAATTTATCAAAAACATCAGACTTGGATTTTAAAAAATATACCCATGTTAAACGCGTGCAATCATCGATAAATAACAAAAAAAATACTTAAATCCAAGGCTACCCAAGACAGGTGCTGGGCCCCAAACGTCCGAATGAATCAAAGAGAAAGTAGTGTCCATACGAGAGTTGTTGAGCTTATATGAGTGTCTATGGCTCTTAGCAAAAAAACAAGTATCACATTTGAAAGAAAACTGAGTACTGGCTAAATTGGGAAAAAGCATACGCATGTATCCTATGGAGGGATGTCCTAACCGGCAATGCCAAAGCCAACCCTGTGATTCTGTTGGTCCGTGAGTCAGCATCGCAGCACCAGGTTGGGCCATCTTGTCCACATAATACAGTCCTTGTTGTTCAGTGCCATGCCCAACTGTCGTCCCCGTCTTGATATCCTGTAAAACACACCAATTTGGCTCCATTAGAAGTTTACATTTTAATTCTCTAGTTACATGACTAACTGAGAGTAATTTGTGTGCCAATAACGACACATATAGGCAATTTTAGATCTGTAGTGTTGGAGTGATCTTGATTGTGCCTACCCCCTTGGACTGGAATGATACTCCCATTTGCTGTCTGAACATACTTCTTATGTGGAGCAGAAATATTAGTAAAATCAGTTAGTTCGTAAGACATAGTATCAGTAGCACCGCAGTCAAATATCCATTAATCATGTTTAGGAATATTTTCGGACATCGAATGAGTGTGCAAGGGCCTGGAATTTCTTGTGGCAAGGGATATTGGGGTTAATTTCCAATTCTAGGGTGTCTGGGGGTGTATTTGCAAAGTTACAGAAGCTGGTGGGTGCCTTTGAGTAATTCGCGGAAGTGTGGGGTTGTTTTGTGACGGAGGCTGTTTTCCCGGGGTCAAATTGAGAATATCGAGAGTTGGGAGGATCATTTTGGAGTTTGGGGAGCTGCTAGGGCTGATTTATTATTTTAGGAAAGTTAGAGCATAAATTGTAAAATGTTCTACCTCCTTCATAAACCCTAGCCGTCGATGCCCTAGCGAGCTCGTCGCCGTGCGTCGCTCCTCCGTCGGCCGCCTCTCGTCTCGCTGCTCCGGTGCTACCCATTGGAGTTCCGGTGTCGGCAGCCTGGTCAGCGATTACGATCGCTGCTCTTCCTCCGCCATTTCTGTTCAATGCTCGCGATGCCCTTGCCTTCTTCATATCATCCCACCAATCGGGAAACCCGATGAGGTGAAAGCATCCTTCTTTTGTGTGTTTCTTCCCGCCGCAGAGGGAACACGTTAATCGGCTTCTGTCCTCGTCTGACCGTCAGTTCCATGGTCGATTGGCGGTGTTAGGAGGCTGGCTGGGGCGTCCCCGGTCGATTGCTGAGAGACCGGAGCCTATTCCGTCCTTCGCTGCTCCTCCAGTCCCAACGCCGAGGATGGCGTCGTTGTTTGATTCACGACGAACAATTCCGTAAGCCTCGCGTACCGTTGGTAAAGGGTCGCGCCTGATTATCTCCTTCTTTATTGCATCATATTTGTCATCCAATGCGGTGAGAAATTGGTATAATCGTTGTGTTTGCTTGTCCATCGGTTTTATCTCCCGTCGATCGATTGATATCCATAGCCCTTGGAATTTATTCCATATAGCTTCGAGTGAGGTTCCTTCTTGTCTGACTATGTTGGTTTGTCGATGTAGGTCGTAGATCTGGAGCGGGTCACCCCCACTGCCATATGTGACGGCTAGACCTTCCCATAGGTCATATGCCGTCTCATATTGCGAGACTTCGTTAACCAGGTCTGTCTCGATGTTGTTGATTATCCAACTGAACACGCAGTGATCGCGTTGTTGCCATTTCGAGAAAAACGGATCCGATCTGGCTGGGGGGTTGTAACTCCATCTATGTGAGATGACAACCCCTTTCATCCGATTCCGCGATCCATCAGATTGGACCAGAGAGGGTAGTTTTCTCCGTTCAGCTTCGGTTTGACTGTGATATCGCCCAATGATTCCGGGTGATGAGGGTGGTGAGTTGTTGATGCTGTGTCGTATTTTGGTGATTCAGAGGCCGATTTCTGTTTCAAGAATTCCGCGAATTGCGCGGCTAATTCGGGTGGAAACACCATCATGTTTTGGATGGATGTTTCGGTGGTTTCGTTGTTGCCGGAGTTATTCTCCGTGTGCGACATGTTGGATAGTGCCTCCGGTTTTGCCAAAGGGTTGGGAAAGGTCTATGGATGATGATGAGAATTCTCTGAATCCTTACTCGCTCTTGATAATATATTGAAAAATAAAGAGATGATTGTAATTTCTTGTGTATTGATATTAATCGTTTAATGCCTAGTTATAGGATCATTTACATTGTATTTTAAGTAGTAAATATTCTAATTCTAGGCTAAGCAATAGTGAATCAATTACACATTGATTGAGTATCAATCATGCACTAAATGCATATTTTATTGCCTTGTTTCTCATTTGGTAAGTCTTCGTGACATTTCATTACTACCTCGTTGATCACCTTGAAGTACATGCGCTCACAAGTGTTTAGAATGTGTTTATCACTCACTCTCAAAGTGTATAAGGTAAAGAATATATGCTCTCAGATCATGCAACATGCAAAGTTTACCATAGGCTTGCTCGATGTCTAATCCCTCCTCTACTTTATGTGATTAAAATAAAAAATCCGAAAGGTCTTTATTTTCGGTTATAATGTAGGCTCTTTGGTAAGGTGAGGAAATATGGCTAAAAAGTAACTAATCCCAAACATAGCAAAAGTGATCAATTTCTACTACATCAAACATAGCACTGCACCAACAATTCGAATCTCAGTAAATTCAAGACTTTGTCTAAATTTCTTCTCACTTCCCAAATTCCTTTGATTTTTTTCTTTTCATTTTTTTTTCTTTTGTACATCCTTTCTTTTTTTTTTTTCTTTTATGCACAACCAAATATCTCATTCAAACCACAAATGTCTATGCACTTTTCACAAGTAAGCACACTACTTTTCTTTCTACCTTATCTTTCCAACTCTTTTCATAAGATATGAACTAACTTTCTCCAAGAGTGTATGAATATTCCCCCTTTATTTAGCTTCCAAAGAAAAAGGCTTTAAAGGCTCAAAATGGCTAGCTAGGGAAAAATATTTTGAGTAAGGTCAATAATTTGGATATATAAAGTAGCTAAGAAGGATGACCTAACGTCTTCTTTTATCATTTAAACACTTTGCAGACTTAAGCAGACTAGGAGCAAGTTCTAAAAACAAATACATGAATACAGATAAATCACACAAGAAAGAAATTTATGGCTCAAGTCTCACAAGGTATAAGCAAGATTCAAGGCAAACAAGCAATTCATTATTTATGCACATTTTCACTAAACCTTCAAATCAATGCATCAAGTCAACTCAATCAACACATAAACGAACTTTTAATCATAGACAACTCAGTCTGATGTTCCTAAACATGAGTATTTCTAAATTTTCTATGTTATGGTCATGACAAGATTCACCTCGGGATTATTAAAAAAAACTAACAAAAATAAGCAAAAACAACTAAACTCACGGTCCACCACTTCATCCCCCCAAACTTATTCAAAACTACGTTAAGAATAAGTTTGCAAAGTCTGTGGAGATGTGAGTAAACTAAGAAAACAAATCAAACTTAATAAAAAAATACCAATGTTGGGTTGCCTCCCAACAAACGCTTGGTTAACGTCTTTAGCTTGACGTTCTTTGAGGCTCATAAAATATCCCCCATTCTCGGGATTTTCTTTGGGATGCCTTATGTACCTACAATTTCGCAATGTGAGCATAGAATGAAGAAAATTATAGTAGAGTACAATGCATAACATGTGGCAATCCCCTAAACTTTAATCATATCAAGACATAAAATATGCAAATCAAATTATCTACCTTAACATGATCATTTTTCATCCCCCGTAATATTCTCTATCCCCGAATTAATTGCAAAAATTTTCAACAGTAGACCAAGATCACGCAAAACAATTTAAGCTCCTAAAACACAATTCATGCAAGATAAAATAACCTCGCAATGCTATGAACATGAACTATGTGTATCAACAATCAAGCCAAAGTGATATTCAATTTTCATCCACCAAAGACCAAACATACCCAAAGTGATATTTCGGTACGATATATCGAAATATCGATACGATAACGATATTGATATTATCCATATCGAAAGTTCGATATATCGAAATTCGATATATCGAAACTTTCGATATGATAACGATATGAAATTCTTTCATATCGATATTTTCGATACGATATACGATACAACGTTTTCGATACGATATCTCGTATCAACCCACCCCTAGTGTGACCTACTTACCATTTATGGTAAAAATGAAGTGTGACAATTATTGTGGGATGGACCGAAATGGAAATAGTGACAATTATTGTGGGACGGAGGGAGTATTAATTTCCTTAATTTATCTATATGTTTATAGAGTATAAATACAAGAGTCTAAGCAATAAAGATAAATTAAGTAAAAAATTTAGCTTTTAGCTTGAATGGCCTATTGGATTAGCCTGAAATCCAGACATTTAAGGTTAGGACCGTAGTTTTTTAATCTGATAACATTTCAATTCACGCCCGATTAACATACAATCCAAATAGAATTGAACCGATTGACATCCCCGATTAGACAATATAAGATAAATACTACTACTATATATTTTTACTCCATAGTATTTAGAAACTAATGTAAGTTTATCATTTTATGTCATTTATGGAACAAGCTCCAAAAGTTGAATTGGAGTATGTAATTTAGGTTTATGTGATTTAAGCATATCGTTTCCCGGGTCGCGGTTATGAATTTGTCATTCTCTTTAGCTATAACTACTCCTAATTGACTTTTAATGGTCGACTTTCGCATAGTTCCATCGTTACTTAATTTTTAAACTTCCGTGTATTTTACTCTTACATAAAGATAGATATGAAGAATATTACTACAAAGTAGCAAAACTATAATCCATATATATTTGAAAATTAAATAGTTACTTGTTTACAAATTTGGCGTTTATTTATAGAAAAGTTGTCAAGATCGTGACATTATCAGCACGTCACAAATTTCATATTTTTTTGACCAAGTTATATTTTTTCATATCAGTAACCTAAAGTCATACGCGTCGGTAATATCTTAACACACAAGTTTTATTTTAAATTAACTCAATATTGTTAATTTCAAATATGTTCATCTTAATCATTTGCTAAAATAACCAATTACAACCTTAGACCATGACATAACCAAATTAATTAACTAGTAGAGTGGGTGTGAGTTCATTGCGACACTCTATCAATTTTATTTTCGAATTAAACCAATTTTATATCGTAATTGAGTTTACTAAACGTCGACCCTAGCTTAACAAAACTTCTTAGAAGGATGCTATAAAAAAAAGAATTGAAATAAAATAATCGTAGGATAGAATATTCCACGTAGGATGGATTAATTTATCCCTTCATCTATCTCTTGTGACTTGGCATCCATCTGGTATATACTAATCAATAATAGATGCCTATATTAAACTATTTCGCTAAGGTCGTGTTTGGCTCTGTATATATATATACCCACTTAGAAAATGCCATTTCTCTCATCCCAAACCATAATCCTCTCTTCTTTCTATTTTCTTTTTTTTCAAGAATTAATTTTGTAAAATGCCAGGAATCGCTTTCGGCCGCTTCGATGACTCGTGCAGCGCCGCCTCCATCAAGGCGTACGTCGCCGAGTTTATCTCCACCTTGCTCTTCGTCTTCGCCGGCGTTGGCTCTGCCATTGCTTTCAGTTAGTACTCAACCCCACATCTAATTTAATTTTTGTCTCATGAATTTTTAATTTTTCCTTTAACTCTTTTAACAAAATAAAATTTAATAGTAAATAATTTATCTAGAGCCATGCATGCACCAAAAAAATGGAGTAACTTTTTTTTAATTGTAATCCAAGTACTACATTTTTTTTTTCTAATGGGGTGATAAAATTGGTGCCTTTTCAACAGACAGTTTGACTGCCAACGCTGGCCTGGACCCGGCTGGGCTTGTGGCGATCGCTGTGGCCCATGCTTTCGCTCTCTTCGTGGCTGTCTCCATCGCCGCTAACATCTCCGGTGGACACGTCAACCCTGCCGTCACATTCGGCCTGGTTGCCGGCGGTCAGCTCACCGTCATCACCGGAATTTTCTACTGGATTGCTCAGCTTTTGGGCGCCGTTGTTGGTTCATTCCTCCTCTCTTTCGTCACGGGTGGCTTGGTAAGTCAAATCTTATTAATAGTACATTTTTTAAAAATCTCAATTAACAAGATAATTAATTGATGCTATTATGGTTGATTGTTTAAAAAATATATTGAATTAGTTATTAAATATAATATTACGTCTTTTTTTTTTAATTCTGGATCCGCCACTTAAATATTTATTAAGTCCTTTTATTTTTAAATTCAGGTTCCGCTACTTAATTATGTTATTTTATTTTTGAATTCTGGATCTGCTACTGAATGAATTGATATATGTTGGAAATGAAGGCTATTCCGATCCACGGTGTGGGAGCGGGAGTGGGAGCGATCCAGGGAGTGGTGTTCGAGATCATCATCACATTCGGGCTGGTGTACACCGTGTACGCGACCGCAGTGGACCCGAAGAAGGGGTCATTGGGAACCATCGCGCCCATCGCCATCGGTTTCGTCGTGGGTGCCAACATCTTGGCAGCCGGCCCATTCTCCGGAGGCTCCATGAACCCGGCCCGCTCCTTCGGCCCAGCTGTTGCCAGCGGAGACTTCACGGGCCACTGGATCTACTGGGTCGGCCCACTCATCGGGGGCGGCCTGGCCGGGCTCGTCTACAGCAACTGCTACATCCACCACGAGCACGCACCACTCGCTACCGATTTCTAGATTTGCCCACATTTGTTTGTGATGTGAAATTTTCTTTTCTAATAAAAGGAAGATAAGGGAATTCATTTTTCCGTTTCTTTCTTTTGTTTTCATGGTGGGGTGTTTGCATCTGTAAATGCAATTTCTTGGTGTAATGTTTTGGTTTTTATGGTAAAAGGGTGAAGTGAAATTGTTAATTATGTCATGTTTGGTCCAATTTTGTCTCTTTGGCACATTATTTCATCATGGAAGATGTTGTTCACGATGATTATGTCGCAACTTGGCCTTAATTAAAAATAAAAAATTGAATAAAAAATGTTGTGTTGGACTAGATTACAAGCTTATGATTACGTGTTTTATGGGTGAAATCCGGGAAAAACAAATTTAAAATGAGTGGAGACATTCGTCCCATAATAATTGTCATTTTTTTCATTTCAGTTCGTCCCATAATAATTGTTCCACTTCATTTTTATCATAAATGATAAGTATGTCTGATATTCCACTAACTTACTTTACTCATATTTTATTATAAAACTAATATAAAAAAATAAATTCCATGTGCCATTAACTTTTTTAACTATTTTTTTTTACTTTTTTTTAAAACTTATGCCCATAATAAGAATGACAATTATTATGGGACGCAAGAGGTATTATGTTCTATTTTATATGAAGACATTATCTTCAAAATTAAACTATTTATGTGAAGAAACGTTGACTAGGCTGGTTGCCTTTTGGCCAAGTGGTGTGTGGCGGCAATAAAATAATTGTAGTGCTTATCTGAAATGTGAGGGCTATCGTGATAGGCTATCTAATTGTTTTTAACTTATTTTTGTCAGTAACACAACCGCCCCATCAAATACTATCATTTTTCTTTGGTGAATACGTTATAAATCGAATAGTGATATAGGGTAAACATGTCTTAAATATATAATTAGAGAATAAATTTTAATTATAAAATTAAAAAATTAAGGATTAAGATCAATATAAGAATTCTGAAATTGATTTAGATTTTTACTTCACAATCAGAATGAATTGGTTCACTGTAAAAAGGTGGGAGTATAATAATCATTTAACAACAATGCCTTGGGTTAATACTCCAATATCTTGTCATTTCAAAATTTACCTCCCACCCTTTTCTTCTCTAGATCTCCCTTCATCTCAATTCGAATTTGCAGCGCCTAGGGTTCCTCCATGTCATCGCCTCCTCCTGCCGTCACGTTCATCCGTCTTTGCCTTCATTCCGTCGATGCCTTCAATCCAGCATACATATGCTTCCTATTATGCCTTCCATTCGTAAATGTAAGTTCATCGGCTGATTGATTTCGCTTGGTAAGCCGATTTATTCCAGTTTAATAATGATGGAACAAATAATGTTCCTGAGAATTAACAAGAGCTTCATGAGAATCAATAATGATTCCTTAGAAGGAGGAAGAGATTCCTGGAGGGTGAAATATATTTCATTCCGTCGTCGAACAAATGGATTCAAATCAGAAAGATTTTTCAAAATGCAAGTTGTTCTACTGGTTTCTTCAACCGATTTAGATTTCTCATTCCGTCGTCAAACTCATTTTTGATTAACATTTCTTCAACCGATTTAGACTTGAACATTTAATTAGGTTTAGAGTCAACAGTTAATTAGGCTTAAAATCGTATTGACATTAAGATTGTAATAGACTAAATTTGCGATTGCAACACGACTTAGAGTGAAATGTTTGTGATCTATGCTTATAGTGCACTGTTTTTTTTATCTAAGTGAAGTAAAAACATGCTTAAAGTGAAGTGTTTGTGATCCATGCTATTAGTGATCTGTTTTTTCATTTCAGTGAAATAAAACGTGCTTAGAATGAAATATTTCATGGTTAGAGTGAAATTTTATGATGCATGTTATTAGTGATCTGTTTTTTCATGTCAGTGAAGTAAAATGTGTTTAGAGTGAAGTATTCCATGGTTAGAATGAAGTGTTTGTGATCCTTGCTTATAGTGCACTATTTTTTCATTTCAGTGAAGTAAAATGTGCTTAGAGTGAAGTATTCCATGCTTAGAGTAAAGTGTTTGTGAACCTTGCTTATAGTGCACTATTTTTTCATTTCAGTGAAGTAAAATGTGCTTAGAGTGAAGTAAAATGTGCTTAGAGTGAAGTGTTTGTGATCCATGCTTATAGTGCACTATTTTTTCATTTCAGTGTAGTAAAATGTGCTTAGATGGAAGTATCCTATGGTTAGAGTGAAGTATTATGATGCATGATGGTGCATTTATTATGCTTACAGTGAAGTATATTGTGTTTATAGTGAAGTTTAATATCCTTATAGTAAAGTATATATATTGTTTAGAGTGAATTGTTTTGACTATATATTTAATTCTATTATTAATTCTTTTTAGTTTCTATAAATGATAGGACAACCAATTAATCTTTTGAAAGTTGTTGATATTCTTAAAGAAAGACGAAGAGAAAGCTCTAGAGAGCGAAAGCAGAGGCTAAGATGATGATTGGAAGCTTGGCGTGTATGAAGGCGAAGATGATACCAATTTGATTTTTTTAACATGTTTCATTTAGTTAACTGTAAACCCTATTCGGTTCATTTAAATTTGATAGTATGTATGTAACTAACATTTATTTTTATATAAAAATTTTATCTGTTTACTACATAGCTATTTTTTTCACAAATGAAATACTTGTTAAATACTTGTTATGCTTCTAAACAATATACAGTTCACAAATGAGTTACTCCCTCCGTTTCATAGTAGTGGAGATATTCTTTTCGGATCGGAGATTAAGAAAAAATTGTGTAATGTATTAAATAAAAAGATACTAAAGTAGGAGAGATGAAAAAGTAGAGACAATAAAGTAAGAGAGAGGTAACAGTAAGAATGGGAAAATGTGTTGACTTTTACTAAAAAGGGAAATGATGTTTATAGTGAAGTAAATATTGTTTATAGTGAAGGAAATATGATGTTTGATATTTCAGTGAAGAGTATTATTTATAGTGTACTAATTTTCATTTCAGTTAAGTATAATGAGCGTATAGTGATGTATATTGTGCATATAGTGAAGTGTATTTAGCATTCATTATAGTGTACTGTTTTTTCATTTCAATGAAGTACATTGAACATATAGTGATGCATATGACGTTTAATAGTGAAGTAAATGTTGTTTATAGTGAAGTAAATATGACGTATGATATTTCAATGAAGAATATTGTTTATAGTGTATCGATTTTCATTTCGGTGAAGTATAATGAACGTATAGTGATGTATATAGTGCATATAGTGAAGTAAATATGATGTTTGATATTTCAGTGAAGAATATGGTTTATAGTGCACTGTTTTATCATTTCAGTGAAGTATATTAAGTATGTAGTGATGTATATATTGTGCATATAGTGAAGTATATTCTGCATGACTTATAGTGTACTATTTTTTCATTATATTGATCATATAGTGATGCATATGATGTTTATAGTGAAGTAAATATGATGTTTGATAATTTACTGAAATAAAGTGAACTAATTTTATCTTAAAGTGCACCATCTTCGATCTTCTCATAATTCAGTTATGAGATGGTGAAATCAACTATTGTGATAAAATAGTGAATTAGCAAATCCGGAAGTCGACAATTGACTATGGAGAAATCATCTTTTGCAATGATATACAGATATAGTAGATCGTGAAATCAACAAGTGAGATGGAGAAATAAGCTCTTGCAGTGAAGATTTCACAATTGGTGATGAAGATTGCTGAGCGTGAGCGTAAACAATGAAGATTGCAGCAATCAACATGAGTCTTGCTATGTCTTGTTGAAGAAATGGAATTTGTCGAGGAAGAGGAGGTTCTATTGTTGTTGCAACGCAGCACCACGTCGACGGCATCGGAAACTTCTTAGTGGCTGGCAGTGATGGACGTGAGGGATATGAAGTTGTAGGAGGTGGAAGAGGAGCAAGAGAAGGTAAGGGCGCGGGCATGGAGGTCTGCCGGTGCTGCAAGCGGTGGCGGAGTGGAAGAGGGCATTGTCGAGGTTGATTTTGTGTGAGAAATTCTGATTGAGATTGTGTGGTTCTACCATAAAATTTGGTTTCCAATAATGGCCTTATTCTATTTTTGTTAATTAAATAGGAAAGATTTGTTGCCTTTATTTTTAGCCTTTGAATTGACATAGTATGTGATTGAGATTTATTCTCTAGTTATACACTTAAAATTAGTTAGACCTTAATCACTCCTCTGCTCCATAAAACATCAAATTTAGACTAAAAATAATAAAAAGATTTAGTTTTCACGGTGCCAACTTTCAAGCGGTTTATTGATCAAAACCCCACATTGTGGGCAATGTTAGAAAACTATAATCAAGGGCTTTGCAAAGAAAACTATAATCAAGGGCTTTCCAAAGATACGCTTGATCACATCGAATTTCAATGAACCTATTAGTTAATAAAATTAGTTAAAAACCCAAATTATTAATATATTTACAAGAAACTAAACTTAATTTTATTACACTAGGAAATTTTCTTCCAATTAATTATAGCTAATTCAACAATTATATTTTTTGAATATAATTAAAATAGTAGTATAAAATTAAAACTTAAAATTGTTTAGAAGTCATGGTTCTTTTAGACCCCAACATGACTTTGTGTCTACAGCCAGTATGATTTTACGGAGCAATACACAGTTGGCACCTGAAATCACAATTTTATAACAAATCTAATAGAAAGATGAATATACAAATCTAAATAACAGTCCTTAAAGTATGAACAACATAACAAAAACAATAACCAAAAATAAGAAAAAAAAATATAGCAAAAAATCTCAAATATTAAAAACATAAGTATGAACTATAAAAGAGAGTTAATAAAGCTAAATTATGACAAATATTAAAAAATTAAGAAACGCTAGAAGGAGGGCTTGAACCTCCGACCTTGTGGTTAACAGCCACACGCTCTAACCAACTGAGCTATTCCAGCTTGATGCTTTGTTACCAAAATGTATGCTGTTATCTTGTTAATAGAATAGGAGTATAATGAATGCTCATTTTCATTTTTGTCGTCTGATATTAACACTGAATAAACATGCTCGGAACTATATCCCATACAGCTTAATAACCAACTACAAAAACAATGAAAATTAATAGGAGCTTAAGTTTGAAGCATAATGTAAACTAATCTACTAATATCATAATACTATAAGAGGGTGTTCCGTTTGCAAGATTGTATCTCGGGATTAAATTTGTAGTGTGTTTGGTTCATGAGATTCAACCCTACAACTCAATCTTAGATGGATAATCATGGTATAATTAGTCATAGCTAACCCCCTATGACTAAAATAATCTCATAACTCAATCTTAGATTATATCTTACTATTATTTTATCTTGGATACCGAACACCACTTGAATATTATTCTCATATCAATATATACAGGTCATGTAGGAGTACTATATTACATACTCTTCACTGTACATACATAGATCAAATGTAAATCTTCCATTAGGAACATGATCACATCAATTTTATCAATTAACATTAGGCTAATGTTTAACATCTTCAATGCCAATCAGCCTAACTTTCATCTTCTTTATTCTCTTCAGCTGCTTCACCAAGTCGAGCCGTTCATCCAAGTAGGGAGACGGGATCTATTCAATGGAGACAACGCAAAAAAAAAAAGGCAAAAACTTGGAAAAAAACGCGTACCAACAAGAAACTTTAAGCATACCAGATTAGGCATGTATTTCTTGATTGCAGCAAACATAGCTGCATGCCCTACAGCAGAAACCTGATCAAACAGACAAACTCTTTGTTAAGGATCTAATTCCTCAACGTCGAATTCCGGTTACAATCAAGAAACGAGTGCCGAAGGTATCGAGCGCCCAACGCGTTGGGTCGGCGATTGCTCCGGCGGAGGGCGGCTGAGCGCGAGAATGATCTCGTCGGCAGCCTTAAGAGGAGTTTCTTGAAGCACAAATAATTGAGCCAATTTCACGATAATTTCATAGATAGATTGAATGAATATTGTAGAAGACTCCACACATATTTATAATATGTGTGGATACAAAAAGATATGCTAAATCGCTATAATATCTAAACAAAGAAGATATGCTAAATCCCTATAATATCTAAACAAATTAATAATAATAGAAATACTCGTATCAACTCCCCCGCTGTTAAAATCCACCTTGTCCTCAAGGTGGGAACCAAGAAGCAAAAAGGAGAGTTGAAATCAGAAGCTTCGGCGAGGCAACTCCTCCTAGATCAAACATACAGCGAACAACTGAACGTCTCCCTTCTTCACCTCCATAAAAAATCAATAAAGGTAGACTAATGTGTTCGTCCAAATTCAACGATACAATGGAAAGTTCTGCCACAGATTCATGAATGCTCAAACACGACGTGTTATTTCGCGGAGGAATCAACCTTGCATCGGCGTCGAGCGGTGGCAATCGAGGCTTCCTGCTTGTAATATCACTGACATTCACATCCACATAGACACCAGCAATTATGCGCAAACCTGTGTAAGCACCATCTCCTTTCTTTCCCCAACAATTCTAAACAATAGATTTTGATTGCACTTGAACAACATGGAATGAGGCGATGACCTTCGGCACTTCCTCAATGGAATCGTCCTCCTCTACATCATCTAACGATGTCTCTTCTTTTATATTTTTCCTCTCTCTCGCAACACCTACTTCTAACCAAGACTCTTCCTTTCCACTAATATTGGGGTTGCGTGACGACGATAACATGGCTGGTGGAGACGGCTCATCATCTAACAATTCTTCCTCCTCATTTTTCAATGAGCTCGGGACAACAGCTTGTGGATGTGGATTAGCGGCCAATAATGGAGATGTCACGGGCAGTGGTTGCAAGGGCCGGTAAGCCCCTGGTGAGGCGGCAGGCGACAACCCTAAGGATGATGTCGGACTTGACTGCTGTGGCGGGCGATCTGATTGCCTCGGCGGCGGCGTTGCAGCCGCAACAGGCAGTAGCTCTGCCGAGCAGTGGTGACCTGGTGGCAGCGGCGGTGGTATAGACCATGAGGGTTTGTATTCGTGCCGCCAGTGGTGATACTCAGCATAGGGATTTCATGGGGGCACGTCCGACGAATAGGGTGGGTGCCTTAAAGTCGAGGTCACGTATTGCCTCGGCTGCTCGTATGAAGAATCCAAGTCGGTGTAGGGAGACTTCCGGTATAGTGGTAGTTCCGGCAGCGGAGGAGCACGAGTTTCTCCAACACGGTGACTGGAAGTTTGGAAGGGCGGAGCCCAGCCGGTTGGACGACGCCTAGGCGCTCCCGAATCGAAATCCGCATAGGGTTGTCGTCCATACGCTGCCTTTGACGCATGCAAATTTTTCACACGGCGATCGATTTCTTCACATCGTGATTCCAGCATGGACTCTAATTTGTCGAACCGGGCCATGATCTTCTCTAGCCAGGCGGAGGAATCTAGCTCGTCCCCGAAAAGTCACGCGGCGGATTGCTGCCCTCCGGTTTATCGCGCAGGGGCAGCTGCGGTTGGCCATCTCCGCGGCGGTTGATGGCCGACAATCGACGCGACGGATCTCCGATCAATTCCTGAGCGTTGCCTCTGGTGAGGAGGTCGGCTGGCGGAACTAGGTCGTCATCGATCCTCTTGTATATATCATACCTTGTGGGCCTTTTCCTCAGTTCAGGAGGCTTCTCAAATAACTCCCGAACACCAGGCAGCTTCTTGGCGGCGCCAAAGTACCTATAACCGGGACCCCTGCCGCTAGGGTTGGGCACGTCGACGATGTTGCCATCCAAATCAGTCATCTTCGCGGAGTACCTCGAGTAATTGTGTCCTCTCAGCTCCACGATGCGGCGCTCCCAACGCACCTTCTCTTGGATAAGCTTGTCGATCTCGTCGTTCAGGCCCCTGATGCAGTGCTCTCCAAGGCCTTCGTTCTGGATCTCAGCGACTTTCCGGCTGATTTCGTGCATGATTTGCTGGCCCAACTTGTCGGCCTCCGCCAGATCGCAGCACTCCGATGCCAGGTAAGGGCGGTGTTGCTTTGGTGGCCTCTTCTCCTCCTCTTTCATGGTGATGAAATGATTCAGCATGGACTGCGCTTTCTCTTCGTTCCGAGCCATGGCGGAAGAATTGGGGAGGAATTAGGATTTTTTTTGGTGAAGAAGGTATCTTCTTCTTTTTTTTGACAGAATATGGAGGGTGAGATTTGGGTGATGGATGAAGAAGACGGAGGATGAGCTCTGGATGAAAGCACCAGTTGTTAAGGATCTAATTCCTCAACGTGGAATTCCGGTTACAATCAAGAAACGAGTGCCGAAGGTATCGAGCGCTCAACGCGTTGGGTCGGCGATTGCTCCGGCGGAGGGCGGCTGAGCGCGAGAATGAACTCGTCGGCAGCCTTAAGAGGGGTTTCTTGAAGCACAAATAATTGAGCCAATTTCACGATAATTTCATAGATAGATTGAATGAATATTATAGAAGACTCCACACATATTTATAATATTTGTGGATACAAAAAGATATGCTAAATCCCTATAATATCTAAACAAAAAAGATGTGCTAAATCCCTATAATATCTAAACAAACTAATAATAATAGAAATACTCGTATCACTCTTTCATCTTGATCGTAAACATGGACGGAAAGATGCTCAAACACGAAGAAAATGTTAAATCTTTGATTAAAATGACTGCGCTAAAACCAGCTTACTGGAAGTAGCATTAGTATTGCTACTGGAATGAGTGTGAACATGTCTGATGTTGTTCTATAAATCTTCTTCCTCTCCCTCTGCGTCACTCTATGGCCGTGCAGCCTCTTCTGCACGAGCCTCATGGTGTACGAGATATCCACGAATAGCAGCTGTGTGCCCATCCAGACATCCTAGAATATTTTAAGGTTGTATGTATCAATACGAGTTTTGACATAGACTATCTGAGTTCAGACATAATATCATTCGACACGATGCTAGCAGCTACAAGATCACCCGTGTACTTTTGAGGATATTGCGTTGGAACGTCTTTTGTTTTGATTGCCATGAAGTTAGGAAGGCTTCATTTTCACCTTGAAATGAAGATGAAGTACTAATAGCCTGCCATTTCCAGCAAAAATTTCTCTTCTTTAAGTCAAAATTGTTCTTCTAAATCGATAATCCACACGTAAAACGATACGTAAACAGATAAGCTGCCGATGGTTTCAGCATGTTTGGTGAAAATTTCTAGTGATTGATCAATGAGGCCTACCTGATTTTGGCTATGCTTTTCAATTCTGTTGATTTCAGCCGGTCTATAACGTGTATCCACTGCAGAAGAGCTCTTCGTGCCATTCATCCATAAAGACGGCCTCATGTCAGGATTGTTCTTCTCCACAATCTTTGGCATTTCACTGCAAGAAAATGAACAGAAGAATGCAGTTTCATACACATACACACACGCACCTCATAGACGCATTTTTGTTAATGAATCGTGTTATGGAGCTTACACTGTTCCATCATAAGCCACCCAGTAATCCTCCAAACACGTAGACAGTAACGCTTGAATGCTCACATCCGAGAAAAAAAAATTACACACTAAAATTAAGAGGCTTGGTTAGAACAAAACCGGTAAGTATTGGAACATTTTGAACACCTTCTAGGCAAGAAGTCTAACTCTCTGCTTGAATTGGAGGGTGCTTTGATCTCCTTCTCTCTTGATGCAGCTGATTGTTATATGCCGCGTAAAAGTTCAGCCATCCGATCTCATCGAGTATCACCTGTTTTAGAACACAGTTTATGTTAAACGATACAAGAATTACGATCATAGAGGATATTACTTTTTACTGTTGTATTTTATTCATTGTATAACTCTCCTCTTAAAGAGGTTCAATACATCTGTACACAAGGAAGGTTTCCTAAATAACACCAATCTATTCTACGCCAATTATGCTCCCAATCTTCTTAATTGATTCCCACAAATCACCTTAATTGATTGACGAAATCTTCCCATTCTAACACCCCCCTCAAGCTTAGTAGTAGGGTCACCAATACTTAGCTTGCCCAACGCGTCTTCAAAACTCCTAGAACTGACTGCTTTGGTGAGAATGTCCGTCAACTGATCCTCTGACCATCACAAATGGAAATTTCACGATTTCTTTCTCAATTTTCTCCTTGATGAAGTGTCTGTCGACTTCCACGTGTTTGGTTCTGTCGTGTTGCACCGGATTTTCAGCAATGCTTATTGCCGCCTTATAGTCGCAATACAGTTGGCTTTTCTGAGATTGAAAGCCAATTTCTGTCATCAACCTTCTTAGCTAAAGTAATTCCGTCAACCCACTTTTGATTCCTCTGAACTCTGCCTCCGCACTGGATAGTGCCACCACCTTCTGTTTCTTGCTCCTCCAAGTCACTAAATTCCATCCGACGAAGGTGAAGTAGCCGGAGGTGGACGGCCTATCTACTGGGTAGCCGGCCAAGTCCGCATCTGTGTACCCACTTATCTCTAGATGTCCTTTCTTCTTGAACAACACTCCATGACCAACGGTTTTTCAAGTACTTCACAATTCTCAACGCATCTTCCATATGATCAGTCTGTGGTAAATGCATGAACTAACTCACAACTCCGACTGCGTAGATTATATCTGGTCTAGTATGGGAGAGATAAATGAGCTTCCCAACTAAACGCTGATACCTACCACGATCTGCCAGCTCAGCACCTTCCACGATCCTCAGCCCATGATTCACCCCAATTGGTGTGTCAGGAAGCTTGAAATCTAGTAGCCCAGTTTCAGCAAGGATGTCGAGATTGTATTTCTTCTACCTAAAAAATATTCCCCATTTGAATCTCAATACTTTGATCCCTAAGAAGTGTTTGAGGTCGCCCAGATCTTTCATCTCGAACTCCTTAAACAAACTATCTCTCAGCTTCTTGATTTCTTCTGCATCATTACCGGTAATAATCTTATCATCTACGTAAATTATCAGACAAGTTACCTTCCCTTCTTGCATTTTGATGAACAATGTATGGTCCGAGTGACTCTAGTGGAATCCATACGAAACCATAACATCAGTGAACCTCCCAAACCATACTCTCGGTGATTGTTTCAACCCATACAAGGTCTTCTTCAAATGGCAGACTTCTCCTTTTTCGAATCCTTATGTGAAACCCGGTGGTGCCTCCATATATACCCTCTTCTTCAATTCACTATGCAGAAAGGTGTTCGTGACGTCGAACTGGTAAAGAGGCTAGTCTTGATTAGTTGCAATCGAAAGAAGAACTCTTATTGTGTTCATCTTTGCGACTGGCGAAAATGTTTCTACATAGTCCACTCCATATGTATGAGTATATCCCTTTGCTACCAGCCGTGCTTTATACCTTTCAATGGATCCGTCTGGTCTCCTCTTAATTGTGAACACCCATCTGCAATCAATTGGCCTCACTCCCTCTGGCAACTTACTCTTATCCCACGTCTGATTTCGAGCTAGGGCATCCATTTCCTTCAGCATGGCTACCCTCCAGTGTTTGTGCCGCATAGCTTCCTCCGCTGAATATGGTATCTCTTCCTCCTCACACAGTGCAACTTCAAATGCTTGCGCCATCTTTGACAAATGACTGGTGACACTATTTGCTATCGCATAGTGTGTATTCTTGCCAATATTTTATGGGGAATACCTTTTTGGCGGAACTCATCTGTTCGCCCGTGGTGGCAATATGTACCGCCCGGTATCTTCATCAACTGTGACCTCCTCTGCTCTGGAGATGTTGTCGGTGATCCCTTGCAACTCATCTCCCCCTGCCTCATTACTACCAGTTCCAGGTGAGTTATCAGAGTCAACAATATCGGAGTCGGGGAGAATACTACATTGGATATCAGGAGAGGATCTTGATCCGGGGCACTGAGTTGGCTGGGCTGTTCCACTGAGATCTGCTCGGTGGTTCTGGCAACCTTCTCGGGTGGGTTAGCAGCTAGGTAGCTTGGTAATGTCAACCAACTTAGTGGGTCACTATTTCTGCTCTCCCCTTCTCTCTTATCATTATCACTCTCCCCCTGACTACTAAGGTGGTGGAAAAAATATTCTGATTCCAAGAAATTACAATTCATCGTGACATGGACTCGTTTGGCTTTGGGCTCATAGCAACGGTACCCCTTTTGACTCACCCCATACCCCACAAAAATACATTTCACAGCACATGGTAAGAGTTTGGTCCGTTCGTGTATCGGAATATGTACAAAAACTGACCTTCCAAAGATTCTAGGTCGGAGGGTCAAAGGTTGTGGAATTTTAACTTGTGTTGAGAGGACTTCAAGAGGGGTTTTAAACTCCAAGGCTCGGGTAGGCAAACGGTTTACTAGGTAGGCTGCAGTGGCCAAAGCTTCAGGCCAGAAATGTTTTGGTGTTTGGGATTCAAGGAGCATTGCTCTAGTCATTTCAAGGAGGATACGATTTTTTCTTTCTGCCACACCGTTCTGTTCCGGTGTGTGAGGACGTGTGGTTTGATGAAGAATCCCATTATCCCTACAGAAGGCTCTCATACCCGAGTTGACAAATTCCCCCCTCCCCCATTGTGAGACCAAAGAGTATGGATATTTTTTTGGTACTGATTTTGCATAAGTTTACAAAAGTGTATAAAATGAGACACGACTTCGGACTTATGCTTCATAAAATAAACCCATACCATACGAGTGCAATCATCCACAAAAAGTAAAAAATATCGAAATCCTTGACCCCCCACCACTGGTGCGGGTCCCCATATATCAGAATGCACTAAAGAAAACAAAGTCTCAACATGTGTGTTACTTAACTGGTAGGATTGTCTACGGCTTTTGGCCAAGATACAGGTTTCACAATGCAAATTCTGGGAAAAACTGGGAAATAACAAATTTAAATAACTTGCAGAAGGATGACCTAGGCGACGATGCCACAACCAAGCCTCTCGATTTGCAGACCCGTGAGTTAGCAATGCGGTTCCTTTTTGAGCTATCTCGTCAACGTAGTACAACCCATTCTTCTCAGTGCCACGTCCAATAATCTCCTTCGTCCTGATATCCTGCAGTAGACAAAAATTAGGCTGCATTAGTAAGGAGCAATTAAGTTCTCGAGTGACATGGCTAATCGATAATAGCTTATGTGATAGAGACGGGACATAGAGGCAGTTTGACAACTTTAATGTTGATGATATGTTTATTGTCCCGGCCCCTTCAACATTCGACACCTCTCCACTGGCTGTTTGAACGCATGCTTTTCCCGGTTTCGTGGGTTCAGTGATGTCAGAGGTATCATAGGTCATTGTATCCGTTGCCCCACAATCAAAGATCCACGTGTCATTTTTTTCCTCACAAGAAGAGACTGCACAAACAGTTGACAAATTTCCGAGTATTTCAAAACGATTCTTACAAGAAATAAGTTCAACCCCATCTATTTTTTGACAAATTGGGGCATTACTTTTATTTTCGAAAGTATTGAGGTCGGTTTGCAAGGTTTGCATAGTTGCGGGATCCGGAGGTAAACAATGGGGTGCAATATATGTTGTTTGAAAACTGGAGGGGCTAGATTGCAAAAATGCATCAAGCCCTAATTTACCACTTGTTTGCGCCGCTTCCTCATTCACCCTACTTGCCATATTTGCACTGGCGATTCCTCCTCCGTTCATCTCCTCAGTCGGTCGCCGGTCGCCACTGATGCCTCGGGTTGACGCGGCCTCGGTGTTGCCCCCGACGGCGGCAGGCATTTCGTCTCCAGCCACTGACACGGCTACACGACCGCCGCCTCTGCCTGGTGTCGGTTGTCCTCCTCTGCTCGAGTTCGGTGGCGGTGGCCAGCCGTATTTGGCTTCCCACCACTCCGGGAAACCCACCACCTCGAAGCAGGTCTCCTTGGTGTGCTTCTTTCGGCCACATACCGAACACACCATCTTAGATCTGTCTTCTTCCGTTCGTCGACTCCAGCTATGACCGCCGCTGCCGCCACCGCTCCTTTGTGATTGAGGCGGTCTACTTCGCACCGCTAGGCTGGCACCTACCCCCTACAGTGTATTTTTCTCCTCGTTGTAGGCAGGTTAAAGGACGTTCATCCTTGCATCCTCCCTCCTTATCGTGGCGTACGCTTCATCCAACGAGGGAAACGGTTCCATCTTGAGAATTTTCCTCTTTGTATTTTCATACTTGTCGTCTAGGGCAGTGAGTAATTGATACACCCTATCTTCTTGTGTACAATTGTCGTAGATCTCGACATCCTCTTGATACTTCATCGGATTTGGTGACTTTTGGTCGATTGCTAGCCATAGTTCTTGTAATTGAGTCCAAATCTCCTCTAACGTTTCTCCTTTCTATTTCAGAGTGGTTGCTCGGCGGCGGAGGTCGTAGACTTGTATTCTATCCCCGCCGCTGGAGCACGTCATGGCTAGGCTCTTCCACACCTCACTGGTTGTTGCGTGTTTGGATATTCAGCATACTATCTTTGGTTCAATGTTTTGAACCAACCACATGAAGACACAATGGTCCGCCTGTTGCCACCGTGCAAAGGCCAGATTTATCTTCGACGGATGAGAAGGATGCCCGGTGAGTTGGGAGATCATTCCGCTGCCACTAATGGCTCTCTCCATCAATACGACCCCCAACGAGTAGTTTTCGCTGTTCAGTTTGCAGCCGATATCCAACGGTTTGGTGTCCACCACGATCTCCTATGGTGGGTTATGTTGCTGGTTATCTGCTGTGTTTGTCATGGCAACACTGTTGCGCATGAAGTTTGCAAACATCCTTGCAAACTCTTCTGTCTCCTTTCTGTCGGTAACGTTATGTTTGGTTTCATTGGATTCTGACATCCTTTTACTGGTTTTCACAGGTTTTGGTTACAATTGGTCGGGAAAGGTATAGACGATGATGAGATTTCTCTGAGTCACAGGAAGAAATCCCGCTCTGGTACCACGTTAAACGATACAAGAATTACGATCATAGAGGATATTGCTTTTTACTGTTGTATTTTATTCATTGTATAACTCTCCTCTTATAGATGTTCAATACATCTGTACACAAGGAAGGTTTCCTAAATAACACCAATCTATTCTATGCCAATTAAGCTCCCAATCTTCTTAATTGATTCCCACAATTCACCTTAATTGATTGACGAAATCTTCCCATTCTAACATTTTTAAGCCACCTGATGTGCTATATCACTAATTTGATCATCAACTATGTATGCAAACAGACCTCCATCAGGAGTTGATATTCGGATAGTGTTAAGAATTCCGGATATATGAACAGGACACCGCACTCCAAGTAGCTGCAAAAGAACACGAGACGCGCTCACTATATCCTCAAGCCAACGACACCAAAAACACAAAAAATACCTGGCAAAATCCCTTGTTTGCTTGTCAAGAACCCGAATGCCATGCCTAGATAAGAACAACCGTGTTTCTCTTCCAAGATAAGCAAACAACGCGAGAGTGGCCAAACTGTTTTCTCCAACCTGCCAATATCATCTCTACATGAGACATTATTGAAAAGTTCAAAACAAAAAAAGGTTAAGGTTACCTCATTGCTAAGAATACGCATGTTGCTAGCGACAATCTCCCTATGGAACGCTGCGCAGAGTTGTCTCTGAACTAGACAGATCCAAAACTCAACATCATCAACATTTTTATGAGGAAGAATCCTACTTCCGAAATAGGACAGAAAATCCTCCTCGAACACGGCCTCAGTTGCTAGAGAATGCAGCTTATCAAGAGTTATTAAACTGTTTGCTGCATCCATGAGCTCAAACAAGGCCTCCGCGATTGAATCTGAGAATACACAACACGAAAGTCTCTCTGATCCTAACTTTCGTATACCTGCACAGCACGTAATGGCCATGACTGTCCCTGCAACACCACTGAATTTTTATGCTTTAGAGCTCAAACTAGCTAAAGAAAATACTAATGATTTTGTAATCAGACTAAACTCCTTTTATTCGTTCGAGTGACTGACCTCCCTGCGTACTATGTCGTCCATTTCTTGAACAATTTCATGAAAGAACCCGATATTCGTGGAGGCTCCACCATCTTGAATCATTCCACTAGCTTCAAATTCTTCGTGTTTAGCTGATTTTCTATGACATCCCCTAGGAAGCTTGCCTTTGGAGATAGGGTGACACGTAGCAATTGGAAGAAGGATTATAACGCGATTGGAACTAAACATGTACGTATGAAAGTGGCGAGCATGTTCGACTTACATGTTGAGGACCGGGGAAGGATAGTTGGTGCGATTGTGCGAGAGAAAGAGCTCCACCTCTATTACTGCCATCAGCAACGCATAAACTGCAACCTGATATGCTATGTGTTTGTGCCACGCGTGCACATCGATGCCAATCCACGCCATGACCAGCGTAGGCCGTGTTCCCTCCAATGCAAGATCCTTCACTGCAGCAGAGAAGCTTCTAGCTGACACATGCAGTGTTCATACAAGGCAGTTTACGTGATTGAACTTCACATCATTAGTCAACTTAGTGTCCTACAACAGAGATGATGACGTGGACGACAGCGCGCCATGCTGGAATCGTGATGTGGACTCACGTGTGAACAAGAATTTTCTCAAACGCAAAAGTTGGTTTTTCAGGACATGTTGTTTAAAACTATTGTTGATGAGACAAGGTATGTTCAAGTTCAACCTCTCCTCAAATAATGCAGATTTCCTGCGTTGGAAATACAATTTTGATAGTATTAGAAATGAGCCACTCACCCCTTAAAAGGCCTTATAAGGGGGAGGGTTATCCATACTTATATAGAGGAGCTAGGATCATCACCAAGTCGATGTGGGACAAGATTTAAAAGTTTTAACACGCCCCCTCACATGTGGAGCGGGCCCAAATCGATGATGGTTTTCTCTTTATCTCTTATCTACCTCTCGAGTGGAAGACCGATGTCCTTTCCGGCCCGCATTGATGATGGTTCTCTTATCTCTTGCATTGCCTACCCACGTGATGGAAGACCGATGTGCTTTCCGGCCCACACGTGAGGGGGTGTGTTAAATTCTCTAAAAATTCTGTCCCACATCGACTTGGTGAAGATCGCATCTAATCTATATAAGTGTGGATAACCCTCCCCTTATAAAGCCTTTTAAGGGGTGAATGGCCCATTTCTAATAGATAGTAATATGGAATCAAAATCATGAGATTGTAAATTCGTTTTGCACTGCTAAATTCAAAAGACAATATGTGGGCTAATTACATTCAAATGCAATAGGAGTATAAACTAATTAGGTAACTAATTATATCATCTATCTTCAAAATTATCTGTAAGAGTAACAGAGAACCAAAAAGTGGCTTACGGGTTGAAGCGCAAAGTGAAGCTTAAAGCCATTGAAACAACTAAGTAGCAAAAAGAGAGAGAACAATGGAGTTGGTGGGTTTATATACTAGTACAACTTAAATTCAATCGAAAATATCGAAATAAGATCAGGATCAAACTGAGATCGGCAAATTTAATTTCCATTATAAAATGATGATAATGTTCATAGTGATTTACGCTTAATTCAGTAGCTTGTTAAATATTACAACTGTAACGTCATTATAGAATAAATTATCATCATATATTGGTCCAATTAATTGCTCAATTTTCTAGACGGTATCGACTATTATCCAATTTTCAGTCGTTTCGAAGAGGACTATTGTGACTGCCGTCATGAATCCAGAATCATGATCATTAGAGCATCCACGACCGTGCTCTTGCCAGCGGTACGGTTGTAGGCCCGGGCCCACTTTTTCTGCCTGCTCTCTGGCAAGAGCACAACACCTATAGCTGTGCTCTTCCGCAAGGACGAGCACAATTAATTTAAAATTCAATTAAACAAAAA
Source organism: Salvia splendens (assembly GCF_004379255.2). Classification (NCBI taxonomy): domain Eukaryota; kingdom Viridiplantae; phylum Streptophyta; class Magnoliopsida; order Lamiales; family Lamiaceae; genus Salvia; species Salvia splendens. The sequence goes on from NC_056039.1 coordinate 12,379,095, forward strand.
TATTTCCATAATACTAAAAGTCATTAAAAAAACCTAAATAATATTACAAATGGCAAATAAAATAAAAACGACATAATTAAAATCCTAAAAATTAAAAATTACATAATTAAAATACTAAAAATTAAAAAAACCACCACTCGTTGCTGAATTTCGCCCATATGTGTTTGATTAGGTCTTCTTGTAGCTGAATGTGGGTTCGGGTATCACGCATTGTGTGCCTTGTCTCGATCCTCTGGCCAGCCGTCGTATGCTCACCTCGGCGTGGGGGAGACCTCGCTGTTGAGCTTCCGGCTTCATCCTCGTTTTAGAAGCTAGCCGCCCTCGGCCCTTCGTCGGCTATAATCATGTTGTGTAAGATAATACACGTGAACATGATGTCGGCTATATTATTCACGTACCATAGCCGAGCCGGGGCCTTCACAATGTTGAATCGGGCTTGAAGGACCCCGAAGGCTCTTTCGACGTCTTTCCGCGCGGACACTTGATGCTGCGCAAAAAGAACCTGTCTCGGGTCGTGCGGGTTGCTGAGCGTCTTCACGAAAGTCGACCACCTTGGGTAGATACCATCGGCGAGATAGTAACCCATGTGGTATGTAGTTCCGTTGACGGTGAAGTCGATCGCCGGTGCTACACCATTCATCACATCATTGAAGAGGGGTGACGAATAGAGCACGTTCAAGTCGTTGTTGGATCCGGCAACGCCGAAATATGCATGCCAAATCCATAGGCGGTAGTCGGCGACCGCCTCAAGGATAAGTGTTGGGCCGCCGCCTTTGTGACCGCTTAAGTATTGCCCTCTCCAAGCAGGCGGGCAATTCTTCCATCTTCAATGCATGCAGTTAATGCTGCCAAGCATTCCGGGAAAGCCATGGACTGATTCGTGAAGACGAAGCAACCGTTGGCAATCATCGGTGGTGGGTACCCGAAGGAATTCATCCCCGAAAGCTGAACGAACGCCCTCGCAAAAATTCTTTAGACAAAGGATTCCAGTGGACTCACCGATATGCAAATACTCGTCGAAGATGTCGGCCGTTTGCCCAGTAGCGAGTTGTCGGATGACACACGTACACTTCTGCAACGGCGTGATACTTTGCCGGCCGGCTGCATCTGGACCTGTTTGGAAGAATTCAACACGTGCGGACAATGTGTTGACAATTCGCATAAACAAGCGCTTTGACATGCGAAAACGGCGCCTGAAGTAATCTGCCGGAAACCGCGGCTTGTCGGCAAAGTAGTCGGCAACGAGCCTTTCGTGGGCTCCCTCCCGGTCACGATGGATGTAGCGGCGAGTTGATCTAGTTCGTTGAGGAGGAGGAGCGGGGTATTCGCCGCGACATATGCTTCGTAAGCGGCACGATGTTGTTCGTAGTATTCTTGTTCTTCGCGCTCCGCTTCCGCCATAAGATGGGTGAAATCCATTTGAGGTTTTGAGTGAGGGATGAATGTGTTGATAGTTTGTATGAGAATTATGAATGAGAGATCATTTGATGTGATAAATGGATGATGAGTGTGTGTATTTATAGATGATTTTGGGGAAAAAAAATTCAGAAAAACGGGCAAAAAACGGCCATATTTTTGGGATGTGGAATTTTTTTTATATTTTTTTATCATTATTTAAAATTGAATAACGAAATTTAAATAATAAAAAAAATATTCAAAGGCAACGGCTATGCCGTTGCCCAATCGCGTGCCGCCACGTCGCCTGCTCGCTGGCAAGGCGCTGCTCGATGCATCGAGCAGTGCCGTGCCAGCGCCGCGAGCGCAGCGGCGGCGAGCCTCGTCCTTGCCGTTGGCACGGACGGACGCGGGGCCGGCGTCCACCGTTGTGCATGCTCTTATAGCAGTAATCAGCTTCAGACGCAGAAACTTTTGTTTATAGGGGCTCTTTTTGCTTCAAAATAGTCCAGTTCAGTGTTAGAAGCAGCGATAATTTCAAAATCTCATCAAAATTAGTTCAGGTCAACGTTAGAAGCCGTGATAGTTTCAAAATCTCAATTTTTTAGGAATGAAAAAAAGTATAAATATACCGCTCTAAGTTACACATTTTTCTTTTTGGGATATCACACGATAAATGACATACTCCACAAAATAATATTACATACATTCATGCCGAAAAAGAAATACTTCACCTAAGTTGGGACTGAGAGTATATAAAATCATACTATCATACAACAAATTACAAACACAATAGTCATAAACTAATTCAATACTTGTAAAATTATTTAATTTACATAGATTATATTGAAAGAAAATTGAATTATTACTACTTATTTTGTAACATTGAATTACTATGAATATTTATTAAAATTTTGTGTACAACTCTTTAAATACAAAAGAAAATTTTACACTCTATTTTAAACAAAACAATTTGATAGGAGTACTATTTAAAAGAAAGAAGCCAATAACTAAACAACACTGTCATTGCCACTATTCACAAATTGTTTAGAGTTTAACAATATTTTAAAACGAGGTCTTCGTGTTCCTCAATTATATATTTTAGCTCTCTAATTTTTATTTCATTGATTCAATTCAGCCCTTTCTACCTTTCATATTCTGAACATTTAGGCATCTACCGCAGTAGCTTAATAGGAGCTGAAGATGATTTTTAAAATTTTCAATAATTTTCGAAATACTCTCTCCGTCCCAGCTAAGATGACACGTTGCTTTTTTACACGTGTTTTGCAAAAAATGATAATAAATAATTAAAGTGGAGAGAGAGTAAAGTAAGGGATAGAATAATATAAAGGAGAGTCTTTTCTACATTATTCTCTTTTTTACTTTACTTTTTCACTATTTTAACTATTTATTATCAATTTTTCAAACTAAGTGCGAAAAAGAAATGTGTTCTTAGCTGAGACAGAGGAAGTAGAAAAATTAAGAAAATGGAAATTTTGGTAACGGCTTAAGCCCTAACCTCTTCTCACGTGTGTCTTCAGGAGGTGATTAAGCCTGTACCCGTGCCTGGACCCAGGAGCTGGGGGAGGTGAAAAATCCTGGACCCATTCCTGCGCGGCTGGTGGACCCCTTGGGTCCCACCTTGACAACGAAGCGCAACTTGGTAAAACGCTTCACCTCCGACTGTTAGGCCGGGGTCCGAGTCACTTAGGGGGTAGGTGGGGAACCACCGTCGATCCTCCTTTAAAAAAAAAAAAACCTCTTCTCACGTGTGTCGGCCCCTGGTAGTAATAGTAGTTTATACGGGTTGGTTTCAAAGTTTGAGGTTTCAATTGGAATAATACTAGTACATACTCCCTCCGTCCGGCAATAGGAGTCCCATTCACAAGTGGCGCAGGTTTTAAGAAAGAGTTTGAGTGTGTAATAAATGTAGTGTGATAGTGGAATGTGGGTCCCACTTAAATTGTTGGTTGAATGCAAAAATTGAGCTATATGAACAAATGTTCATAATTTTAGTGTGTTAAATCCAAATTTAATTGGATTTAAGTATTCATATTTTAAATAAAAACAAACTGGAATAAATAAAACATTAATTGCAATTTTTAATTGATGCAAAGAACCTGCCTTCCATACATTAATTACAGTACGTACAAGAGGTGACCAAAAACAATTCAAGTTTCCCTCTTTAACATTTTAGAGGGAAATTTTAACACAAATTTTCCCTCTTACGGTAGCCTCCTATAAATACATTCACAGCTGCATTTACACCTCCACCAACCTCTCAACAAAACAAAAAAACACCACTAGAGGAAAAATTACATACTCCCTCAGAAAAAGCTCATCATTGGGATGGAGGAGGGGTCAAGAACAACAATGTTTTTAAGTAGCTGTAGGAAGAACTTGGTGGTGCAGTTCCTACTGAAGCACAGCATCGATGGAGTGCTCACAAGAGGGGCAGTTATGGAGGCAGCAGAGGAGTACGGCATTAGCAGGAAGACAGTTTACAAACTCTGGAACAAAGCAAAACAACAGATGCAAAGGGGGGAACCTACAATCATGGAAGGCAAGGTTAAAGGCTATCATCATTCTGATAAATTCAGTCTAGATGAAGAAAAGGTAAGAGCTTTATCCACACTTGAAAGGTCTTCAATAAGGAAAATGGCTTACAAATTGTCTGTTAGCAAAAGCACATTAGGCCAGTGGATTAAGGAGGCCACATACAAATGCTATCAAACCTGCCTTAACTGATGCAAATAAGTTAGCTAGGTTGAAGTGGTGCCTTAGTAAACTTGAGCCACATATAAATGCAGGTAGAGTTCAGTTTGAAAGCATGTACAATGTTGTGCATATTGATGAAAAATGGTTCTATATGACCAAGACATCAGACAGGTATTACCTCCTGCCTGATGAGGTTGAGCCATATAGGGCATGCAAGTCAAAGAGGTTCATCACCAAAGTCATGTTCATGTGTGCTGTAAGTAGGCCTGTTTTTGGCTTGGATGGCCAAACCAAATTTGATGGAAAGTTGGGTATTTTCCCTTTTACTGAATTGGTTGTAGCAAAAGGAAATCCAAGAATAGGGCTAAAGGCACACTTGAGACTAAACCAATTTCTTCAGTGAACAAGAGTGTGATGAGGGACTGCATTATCAACAGGGTATGCCTTTTTCCCAACCTATCAGATCATTATTTTTACAAACATCATCATTTAGGTTTTTTTTTTAAATTTACAGATTGTACCAGCAATTAAGGCCAAGTGGCCTGAGTGGGCAAGCAAAGAGATCTATATCCAGCAAGACAATGCCACACCCCACATAAATGGTGTGGATGCTGAATTTGAGGCTGTTGCCAAATCAGATGGATTTAAAATCCATCTAATTTGTCAACCACCCAATTCGCCAGACACCAATATTTTAGACCTAGGGTTTTTCAGAGCCATTCAGACATTGCAACATGAGAAACCATGCAATAATGTTGACACATTATTGGAGAATGTGTGTAGCTCTTATGAAGAGTTGTCACCACAAACCCTAAACAAAGTATTCCTATCATTGCAGGCTTGCCTCACAGAGATCATGGTCGTGGGAATAATTACAAGGTCCCTCACATTAACAAGGCCAGGTTGGAAAGAACTGTTGGACTGCCCAATGCACTGGATGTAGATGAAGATCTTGTGAGAGATGTGTTGGAGTACTTACAGCAACCAGAGAACAATGCTGGTTGTGGATATGACATTATGGCTTTGGCTAATGCTTTTGGCTTCTAGATAGATAGTGGAATTATTTTTGTAGTAAGACCTTCATGTTTTTGGTCAGTAAGGTCTGCTCTTTTGTGTTTTGTATGTAGAACTAGTGCAAAGAACATGTACTAATGCACATATTTAGTGAAGTTTACTTACCCTCAGAAAATTATCATCATATGGGCAGTTAATAATCAGCCTCCAAACCTGTAAAGGGGTGGCTAAACTAACCAAGAAACACCATCATTTTAATCCTCACATTATCAGGTCCAATCAGACAACAATCCACAACATAGCAGCATGCATTGACCAAACAAGGAACCCCCATTTACCCTCAGCAAAATATCATCACAGGGCAGAATGCATTAACCAAACAAGGAACCCCAATTACCCTCAGCAAAATATCATCATTGGACAGTGCATAATAAGCATCCAAACCCAACATTGGGGGTGGCTAAACTAACCAATGCAGGGACAAAACCAACAACCAATACTCCTCACAAAGAATTCATCACAGAGCAGCCTCCTAACCCAACATTGGGGGTGGCTACACCGTTCATCATAGAGCCAGATATCCCCTACCCCCTCGGAATTCCATAAATGGCCAACCCTATGAACCTCCAAACCCTAACAATGTAGGGGGTGGTTCTAAGGGAAAATTGAAAGAAAGACTCACAGATTTAGAGTAGATCCTTCATGCCTGGCAAGAGTATCACCAACATTTCCTTGTACCATTCCTCCTCCTCAATCGGCCGTTTTCTCGGTCGCCTGACCAGCGGCGTTTGAGGGACAAAAGGAGTGTCCCACTGAAACTCAGTGACTGAAGTCTCAGGGAGTAGGGCTTCCTCCATCAGCGTCTCAGGGACAACAGTGGTGGTGCAATCAAACTCAGGCGAAGCAAACACCGGAGTTTCAGGGAGTAGGTCTTCGCCCATCGGAGTCTCAGAAACTACAGTTGCATACATGTAGGCGGTGTTCTCCCAAGAATATGTTGGGATTGGAGAGTAGTGGGTCGCGATTGGGGTCGGAATCGACGCCTCTGAGGGGTCGAACGCCCATTCCTGCGAAGGAGGCGAGGCGGGGCCGATTAGGGTTTGAGGAGGCGGAAATAGAAGGGGGTTAGGGGTCTGTGAGAGAGATATTGGTGATAATGGTTCGGAATCGGAGTCCATTTCACCAATCTAGTCAGTGACGATTAGATTTTCAGGAGGAGAGGTAAGGCGGCGATTAGGGTTCGACGAGGAGAGTAGATGGAGAGAGTGAGAGAGTGTTAGGGTTGAGAGAGTGAGAGGTGAGAGGATGGAGAGAGTGAGAATTAAAAAAAGGGACATGTGTTGGGGTTTGGGGATGTAAGGAGTATTAAATTGCAATTTCCAAATATGGTAAGTGAACCGGGACTCCTAATCGCGGACGTTCCGAAATGGAAAAATGGGACTCCTATTGGCGGACGGAGGGAGTATAATTTATAAAGGCATAAATCATTATTAGATCGTTTAATTGATAAAAGTGTTAAAAGTAATGGCGGATCCAGGTGGGGTCGGGCGGGGTCGACCGACCCCACTGTCGGCCAACAGAACTCCATTAGCTCCGCCCTTTGAAGTCACCGTCGACCCCAGCAGGAGCAGGAAGGAGTGTTGTCACTGTTCTTAATACTAAATGAGAGGAAGAATTTGAAAATATTGATATGCAGAGAATTAAAATAGTTACAGGCGAGAAGAGGGAAAGAAAGGAGATGAAAAGGAAAAAAGACTCATTTAAATCACTTTTATAATTTTTGATAATTACGTATTAAATTACTGAAAATTAATATAATAGTTTTAATTTTCAATTTTGATAATTCATTTAATTAACTTTTCACATTGTGATCACTAATAAATGAATATTACTAGTAACTAAAGTAATTAATGAACTGTAGTGGCTGTTAATATTAAAGTAATACCTATAAAATTTAATACTGTAACTATTTTTTTTCAAAAATAATGGATTGGTAATTATATATACATATCTATCTTAATTTAATAAAAAAGTAATAAAAATAGATAATTTCAAAATATAAAAATTGTGTTTAATAATTTCGTAAATTTTTAATAAATTATGAGACCATCAGGAGTAGTATTTTTATATAATTTTATTTAAATGTCAAATAGCATCTATTTTCGATGACGAATTATTTATCCATTTTATTACTCTTTGTCTAAAAGACTTATTATCAAATTATGGAATTTAACAATTTAAAATTTTGTCAATGAAGTAAAAAAAGGGATGCATATTGTTTAAGGCGAATTGTAATTTCTAAACTACTTATTTCGACAACGTATTCAAGCATGAAAATGTATTTACGACGACGAAGAAAGTCGAAAAATAATAATATTATTATTCACTATGTCCGACCCCACGAATTTTAATTTTTGGATCCGCCATTGGTTAAAAGTAATCCATGCAGCCAGGACCAGGACGACCATTAAGAATTAGTTTAATAAAAAAAATCAGTTTGTTTATATATTGCGGTTCAATTCAAACTACTTTTAGTTTTATTATACCCTTCTCCGTCACATAAAAATATAAATATTTAAAATGACATAAAAATTAATTTATAATTAATAAAATAAAAACGATAGAAAAAAAAGTAACTATAATATCGCTAAAGAAAATAAAGTTATCAAAAACTGAAAGAAATATTTTTATTGGATATTTTAAAATAAAAAATATCTTTATTTTTATGATAAGAAAGAAGTACTGTATCAAATTATTTTGATTAGTACATCGAACCTATAGCATGCCCAACTTAGAACCGGATACATTATTTTTGATTAGTACATCGACTACGTGGCACCATATACCGACATCATGCCAACTTTGAACCGATCAAAGGATTCACTAAATAAAGAGATTCCCATATAAATGTATTTTGACTCGATCAAGAGGTCAAGAGGTCCATACCACATTTATGATATGTATTTTGACTCGATCAAGGGATACACCCGGTCAAGAGGTCCATACCACATTTATGAATTTTCTCTCACGATCATACATAATTCTCAAATGAATATAGTTTTACTTCCATTAATAAATACGAGTGAGCAAAAAAATCGAAAACCGAATATCAGAATCGAATCAAATCAAAATTTTGAAATTCAGTTTGATTATTTGGGTTGTTCGGTTTTAAAAATATAAAATTTTCAATTTTTCGGTTCAGTTCAGCGAAAAAAAACTCAAAAAACCAAAAAAATGAATTACTTCCTCCACCCCACAATAAGAGAGACACTTCATTTAAAAATGAGTTTAGGAGAACGATATTAAATAGTTAAATTGTAAAGAGAATAAAGTAAAACACATAATATAATACATTGAACTCTTCTTTACCCTATTACTTTTTCTTACCTTTCCCTCTCTACTTTAACTATATAGACCATTCACAGTAGTACCCTTAAAACCCGCCCTATAAATTAGTCTATACCCATTTTTCCCCTGCAACGACAACATTTCATCTTCCCGCCCCATAAATTAGTCTATATCCATTTTTCCCTTGCAACGACAACATTTCATCTTCCCCCCAACACATGCAACAAGGCTCTAAATTTAGCCCTTAAATATCTGCATATCACTATTTTCACCTCTGTTTTTTTATTGAATATTTTATTGAGGAGAGAGAAGAGAGAGATTTTATTCCAAATATAGAAAGTAGACATCTTGAATGAGACAAGCTGAAAACAAAAAGTGGACATCTTAAATGGGACGGAGAGAGTACTTATTTAAAAAAAAGTCAGTAGAAAGAAAAAAAACATAGGAAAAAAAACGAAAGTCGGTACTTATTTAAATGGGAGGGAGGGAGTACTACCACTATGGCAGTATATATATTTGAAGCAAGCAAGCAAGCAATCAAGCAAATTGAATGTTTAACATAACTATGGTTTATCAAGTATCTCTCCTCTCTCTTGCTATAATCAGCCTGCCCGGGTGCCCCGACCGGTGTGGAAATTTATCGATACCATTCCCGTTCGGAGTCGGGTCGGGTTGCTCTTTAGATCCATCATTCAACATAAGTTGCGATAATCTTGCCAATCCTCCAAAAGCGCACCTCATTAGTGTTAAGAATACAGAGCTCATTGAAATTAAGGAATTTCAAGTTCGGATTAATTTAGCATACCTGGTTTGGTCTTGCTACACCCAAACTGGAATAGATGGGCTGGATGGGGGGTTTATAGTCAATTACGATATTAGTGGAGGAGGTCAATACACCTTCTCTGACGGGAACCGGGTCATCGCTATCGGCTGCGACGACTCTGTGGCGTTCAACGGAAAAGCCAGCGGCCGGAATTTCGCCGGTGGGTGCACAACTGTTTGTGACAGCAACAATGGTTCAGCTGCGATTTGCCCTGATGGTAGTGATGCCAATGAGATCGGTAGCGGCTGTTGCCAGACGCCCATTCCTAAAGGTAAATCGCCTCTCTTAGGCCATCCACAACGCTGTTCCTATACCGTTCCTATACCGTTCCTTAAACCACTATTTGAGGGCCCCACTGTACTTTTTTACTCCATTCCTTAACTAAGGAACGGAACCTGCAACCCTCCGTTCCTTAACCGTTCCTTAACCGTTCCTTAAATTACTATTCATTCAATTTCATTTTTTTTTATTTCCAACTCAATTCAATTAAAAAACACACTTTAATAAAAAACAAACACACTTGATTAAAAAACACACAACATTAAAAAAAATTACAACTACAACTTAAAAAAAATAAAAACCACACAATTAAAATCCTAAAAAAATAAAAACCACACAATTAAAATCCTAAAAAAATAAAAACACACAATAAAAAACACACTAAAAAACGTGGGAAAATTAAAAAACTACTCTGCCGGCGAACACCGCCCGAGCTCGAGCGGACACCGCCGGCCCACCTTTCCTCGTCCTTGACGAGCTGCCAAATATCAACATATTTGAACTGTACACCGGTGTCCTGGTAGAAGACGCGCAAAGCCGCCCTCAGAATGTCGGCGCCCGAAGCTCCGCTTTGGTAGTTCGCCGCTTCGGCCGTGTAGATGCTGCAAAATTTTTTGACCTGTAGGTCGACTCGGCCAAAGTGAGCACGGAGCATTGTATATTTGCGCTTCCGGGCCCCTTTCGGCTTAGTCTGGTGGTAGACATCACGGACCTTTTCCCAGAAGCACTTGGCGGCTTGTTGATTCCCGACGATGGGATCGTACGAGACGGTGAGCCAGGCGGTGTACACCGCCTTTGTTTCTTCGTTGGTGTAGGGATGCCGGCCCAGATCCTCCGGTTCCTCCTCCTCCTCCTCCTCGGGTGCCTCAGACGCAGCCCTGGAGCTTCCACCGCCTCGGCCTCCTCCCTGGGTGGGTTCAACGGGGATATCCTCCCGAATCTGGGACAAACTCTGGGAAAGCCGCGAGCCGGAGGGTCGAGCGTAGGCATCCACATCGAAAGTGGGTGGTTGGTACCCACCCGGCGTCGCCGACCCCTGGGTGCCCGGCGTCGACGACCCAGAACCACCAAGTGTGTTGTACATGGTCTCCCAATCGCCGAACGCGTTGAGATCCCACCCACCGGCGCCGCCACCACCGTAATTGCCGTCGCCGGACATTTTGTGAAGAGATTGAATATGAAAATTGGAGAGGAATTGATGTTGATGTAGGAAGAATAGATGTGTAGTTGTGTGAAATGAAGATGAAATTAGGTGTATTTATAGAATAAGAAAATAAAAAAAAAAATAAAAAAAAAATGTTAAACGGATATAAAAAACGGTCATATGACCGTTTACACATTTTTTAATTTTTTTTTTTTTTTACAAAATTCGAATTTTTTTTTAAAAAAATGATTTATTGCGTCATAATTAACGACGCCCACTCGCGGGTCGGCGAGTGGGCGTCACGCACGACGCAGGGGCGGCCACGTCTCGCAGGCAGCGGCGGCGCGCGTGGAGGAACAAGCCGTGCCGCGTCTCGCCGGCACGGCTCACGGCACGGAATGGGGACGGCCTGGGAACGGATTGGCGAGCCGCAACGCGTCGCGCCGGCGAACCGTTCCGCCGGAACGGAACCCGCGACGGTCACAGCCCGCGTTGCGGGTGCCCTTAGAACCGAGAAACAATGTCGCTATCAGGCCTCCACACAGTCCCTTAAACTACTATTTGAGGGCTCACTGTACTTTTTTACTCATCCCTTAACTAAGGGACGGAACCTGCAACGCTCCATCCCTTAAATTACTATTCATTCAATTTAATTTTTTTATTTTTTCCCCACAAATTCAATTAAAAAACACACCTCAATAAAATTAAAACAACATTACAACTTAAAATTCAAAATGGAGTGGATATAGAGAGGATTTGAGAGGAATAGATGTGTGTTTGTGTGTGAAATGAGTATGAAATCGAATATTTACAGAGTAAAGAAATAAAAAAAAATTGAAAAACGGTAAAAAAATGGTAACATTACCGTTTGAAAAATATATATTTTTTTATTAAAATTCGAATTAAAAAAAAAATTAAATTATTGCGTCATCGTGACGACGCCCACTCTCGGGCCAGCGAGTGGGCGTCACGCATGCATCGGGAGCTCGCCACGTCGCCTTGGCGCGTGGCGCGACGTCGCGTGGTCGCGGGCTACGGGACGGCATGGAGACGGGCTAGGGACGGGACGCGTCGCTGCAACGCGTCCTGCGGCGGTTCTGTCCCTCCGGAATGAAACGCGCGCCCGTCGCGGGACGCGTAGTGGATGCTCTCATACTCCCCACATCCCCCATTATGTATCATAGTTTTGCATTTTGGTCCGTCGGATGTTAATTGTCCCACTTCATTTTTAACTTTTTTTGGTAGTGGACTTTACGTTTCAGTGACTCAGTTTCACTCACTTTTTGTCCCAAGAAAGACGGCTTTTCCTTGGGCAACACAAAATTTTATGTTGTTTTACTTTGTGTGTTAGTTGGAGAGAATAGAATAAGACAAGGGGAATAAAGTAGAGATAAAAGAGTTTCTATTTTCAATAATGAAGCATCTTGTGCAGAACAGAAAAAGAATAGTGGATCTTCCTCAATGAGACAGATGGAGGGATTACATTTCTAAAAATTTGTGTCGAATAAAAGTGAGACACATAGGGAACAGAGTAGTTTATTTTACATAGAAAAAAGTGTATTAGGAGAGTTTTATTGTGCAATGATGATAAAATATAAGTGCAGGCACATCTAGAGTTACACTAACGTTAACTGATCTACACAAAACTTGGGGGCGAGACAGAAAGCTTTTCAACTGCAGCTACGCCTTTCTAGGAGAAAAGGGCGACATAGATCGACGCCTCACCCAACTGAATGATTCAAAGTCTTTACGAGGTGAGAGTAAGAATTGGTATGGGAATTTTACGCCGCTAGTGGTACTGGATTGGAGAATCGGAGGCGAGAGTTGCAGCAGCGCACAGCAGAGTCCTTCAACTTACGTGTGTGCCGAAAATAGTGAATGTGTTGATTTTGGTCCTAATGCTAATGGCTACAATTGCCGCTGCTTACAAGGATATCAAGGCAACGCTTACCTCCCCAATGGGTGTCAAGGTTGGTGCATCATTTTTATAAATGCTTCGTACAAATAATGATAAAGCTTCACGTTCTTGTGAAATAAACATGTTCCCTCTGCCTGCCATTAAGAGTCCCGTTGACTTTTCTGCACCTTCACGTTCTTGTGAAATAAACATACTCCTTCTGTCTGACATTAGGACTCCCGTTGACTATTCTGCAGAAAAGTCAACGGGACTCACGGAGGGAGTATGTGCTTGTCATTATGCTTGTGATAAAATACTTCATATGTACATGAGTACATCTATTACTCTATTTTATATGTTTGATTCTGTGGCAGATATTGATGAATGTTCAAATCAGACGCTTAATCCATGCGCTTCAAATTCAATTTGCAAAAATATTCCTGGCTCTGTTAAATGCACATGTCCAAAAGGATACTATGGTGATGGAAAGTCCAATGGTAAGGGCTGCATTCGGGTGCCACCTTCTCAAATGATCATCAAATTATTAATAGGTAAAATTTCCTTAAGTCCGTATCTTGATTTTAGTTTTAATCATATATTTTCTATATTATATGTGTAGACGAGAATGCCAGCAATGAGACGAAATAATCTCTGTCTCATTAAAACTGAAACGTTTTCCTTTTTAAGTTGTCCCATTAAAAATGATAAGTTTTCTAAATAACACCATCTCTGCATTTTTCTCTCTTCAATAACTCAAAAAGAAGAAGGCATAAAATCCCGTGCCGAAACCAAATATATCATGTACGATAAATTAAAAACATTAGAATGATATAATCAATTATAAATGTATAGATGATCAGTCTCTGTTATATTTTAAAATTGACGTGTATCCCAGGTCTGGCCTGTGGGTTGGGATTTCTGTTACTCTTGCCAATTTGTTTTTGGTTGCACAAGGAGCTGAAGAAGAGAGAGAATAGAAGGCGCAAAGAAGATCTCTTCCAAAGCCTTCTCTTACAACATCAAACCAATGAAGATACATTTGGAAGAACCAAGCTTTTTCTAGCCAAGGAGCTAGAGAAAGCTACCGATAACTTCAACGAAAATCGAATTCTCGGAAGAGGAGGGCAAGGTGTAGTCTACAAAGGAATGCTATCCAATGGTACAATTGTAGCAATCAAGAAACTGAAGGAGGTTGATGAGAATCAAGTGGAGCAATTCATAAACGAGGTTGTGATATTATCACAAATCAATCATAGGAATATCGTCAAATTGTTGGGCTGTTGCTTGGCGTTCGAGGTTCCTCTCCTCGTATACGAGTATGTGCCTAATGGGACACTTTTTGATCTCATTCATCAAACAGAACTTCCAATCTCGTGGAACATGCGCATAAAAATCGCGACAGATATAGCAGGTGCAGTGGCTTACTTACATTTTGAATCAACTGTCCCAATCTATCACAGAGACATCAAGTCCACCAACATCCTTATGGATGAAAAGTACGTTGTCAAAGTATCGGATTTTGGAACATCCAAATTTGTTGCAGTGGACCAAACTCACCTGACCACGCTGGTGAAAGGTACATTCGGATATTTAGATCCAGAGTATTTCCAGACGAGCCAATACACAGACAAGAGCGACGTTTATAGCTTTGGAGTAATTCTTGTCGAGCTTCTAACAGGACAACGGGCCATATCTTTAGATGGATCACAAGAAGATAGAAATCTAGCAACACGATTTCTTGCATGTATGGAAGCAAACAATCTTGATGCTATAATAGATAGCCAAGTTTCCAAACAAGCTAAGAAAGAAGAGGTGATTGTAGTTGCAAGGCTTGCAAAAAGGTGCTTGAACATCACAGGGAGAATGAGGCCAAACATGAAGGAAGTTGCTAGAGAATTGGAAAGCTTGTCTATGTCTCAACTGTCTGCAAATGTTACACATGAAATTGAAGAAGCAACCATGTATGAAGCAAAGTCAGTTTTGGTTCCAAATATGGATTACACTTGGACAAGTGGTGACAGTGTGGCCACATCATCAGATACACATCCTCTAATGTCTACAAAATTTTAAACTTATGTCTTTATTATTGCTCTTGTAATACCTTTAGTTACAACTATAATTTCACATATTACAAATATAATTCCACTTTTACGGGCCACCAAATTGTCTACCTCCTTAAATATCACTATTTAGTGGCGCGTCTCTCTGTTTTTTACATGCATAATAACTACCTATCTAGCTATATGTCACAATTTTATTTAGTGACACTAATAAGTGAAATAATTCTTCAAAAATTATGTCAATGAATTAGGTAGTACTACGATTCAATGATTGTTGAAGGAGTTGATCCACATACAGAAAATGATTGTTTAACTCTAAACGAAATGAAAGCATTAAAGTAAAGATTTTTGTTAGTTGAAAAGGTTTTATACCTAAGAAATGAAAGCTGTATAAAAGTTCAAATAAGATAAAATACAAATAGGACGGTAAAAAATCAAATAAGATAAGATTTCACATCAATATAAAATTTGAACTAAAATCACTACTAATAGTATAAAAAGGACAATGGAATGCGATGAATCATTCAAAATATTGCAGTCTGATATATAAACCAAAAAGGAAGTCAAGTCTCCAATATAAGTATATATATATTGATCCCAGAAGCTGGCTTTCATTCACTTCTCATCATCTTCTCTTTCCCTTTCTCTTTCAGCAAAGTAAAAGAAATGAAATAAAATAGAGATAAAGAGATTTCCATTATTAATAATGAGTCATCTTGGTTAAAATAAACCAAAAAGAAAAATGGATTATTTTCAGCGCGGCGGAGAGAGTACATTCTTTAGAACCTGTGCCGAGCCAAATGGTAATAAATTATTATAAACAAAGGGAGTATTTATTATGGATAAAAATAATTCGTTATGTATATGTTAAAATTAATATTTATTGTAAAAAATTTATACTCTAATTTCAAGTTAGTTGAGCCATATTTTATTACTAATTCCAAGTTAGTTGATGCATATTTTATCATTATTTCAAGTTAGCTAAGATATTTTCTTTACGAAAATTTTACTCTCTTATTTATTTTTTTCTATGTAATTATTAATCATCAATTTGACTAAATCAATTAATGGAAAAGAAAGAAGTATTTTGTTAAATAAGAAAAAAGTGAAAATTGTGGATACTGGTGTGGACCATTTCAAATAATAATGGGAGACCCGTGTGATTAAAATATACTCCTTATAGAAGACTGGTGCTGAAAAATTGGTGAAGGTCTATTAGAGCATCTCCAATAGGTTAGGACGTCAAATAGCCCTCAAATAGCCTTCACACTGCCATATCATCAGCACTACAATTCTCCTGCCACATCAGCTTGCCACATCAACTGGACATCAAATAGCCCTCACATAGCCTTCACACTACCTATCCACATCACTAATAACAATTATATAATTTAATTTACACTCGTATCAACATACGGAATTTAATTTACGAGACAAATACGGAAAATTCGAATAATAATATTAAAATTTAGAAAGTACATTAATTTTTTAAAAAAAGTACAATAATTAAAAAAATACATTTAAAAAATTACATAAATTTGCATAAAAACTAACGCCTTGCAATCCTCCGCGCCCACAACTCTTCAACTAAATCCTTTTGAAAATGAGGTTCAACGCGCGTATATATAGTGTTTTCGAAAAAAAAAAAAAAAAATTTAAATCCGACGCCGGTTTGGCGCCGATCCGGGACGCACAATGGCGCCCGTGAGGATCGGCGTCGGAACCGGCGTCAGCGCGGGAATCGGCATGGCGACGCCGATTTTGACGCCGATTTCACCGACGCCGGTTCCAATGGTTCGGCGTCAAACCGGCGTCGGCGAAAAATCGACGTCGCGGTGGTGACGCCGGTTATTGGAGATGCTCTTATAGTACTCATACTCCCTCCGACCCAGTTAAGATGATATATTTCTTGACCGACACAAAATTTTAGGAGTTATTGGTTAAAGTGTTTAATTGGAGAGAGAAAATATGAGCCTATTATTAAAATAGAGAGAGAAAGAAAGATAAATATTATAATAAAAGTGGGAAAAAGTGGTTAAGTATATTAATTAGAGAGAGAATGTGTCCAAAAGAGTGAATGTGTCATCGTAAGCGGGGACGAAGAGAGTAATTTATAATGGATTTGAACACTCTAGTGTCGTAAAGTGATTGTGTAGAATAAGCATGGTTAGTCAAGTATCTCTCCTCCCTCTTGCTATAATCTTGGTCCTCCTTTCACCACAACCGACACTTTCCAATTCAATCAGCCGGCCCGGGTGCCCCGATCGGTGTGGGAATTTATCGATACCATTTCCGTTCGGAGTCGGGTCGGATTGCTCTTTAGATCCATCATTCAACATAATTTGCGATAATCTCTCCAATCCTCCAAAAGCGCAGCTCATTATTGTTGAGAATGCAGAGCTCATTGAAATAAAGGAATTTCAAGTTCGGATTGTTTTGGGAAACCTGGTTTGGTCTTGCTACACCCGAGCTGGGATAGATCGGCTGGATGGCGGGTTTTATGTGAGTTACCAAATGAGTGGTCAATACACGTTCTCGGACGGGAACCGGGTCATCGCAATCGGCTGCGACGACGCTGTGGCGGTCACCGGAAAGGACAGCGGCCGGAATTTCGCTGGGGGCTGCACAACTTTTTGTCCGAGCAGCGGTGATTCAGCTCCGATTTGCCCGGATGGTAGTGATGCCAATGACCTTGGTAGCGGCTGTTGCCAGACGCCCATTCCTAGAGGTTATCCGTCCAATCGCCTCTCTTTTAATTTTCTAATCTATAACTTTGACTTGGCTTTATTTACCTTGAAAATATCTATTTATTCCATATTACTTTTACTTTTCTATTTCACCTCATACCAAATTATATATAATATTTTTATTTTAATTAAAAATTTGAGTCTTTAATTAATATATTGATTGAAGTTAGTTAAGTGTTTTCTTATTAATTGAGTTTTCATTACACTTAAAGTACTAATTTAAAGTAAATCAAAAATTTAATTATCAATTTATGACTAAAATGAAAAGTGCGAGTACCATGGGATGGATTGTGTACTCCCTTCGTCCCATTAAAGATGACCCACTTTCCTCTTTTGTTTGTCCCATCCAAGATGACCCATTTCTATAAATGGAAACACATCTATCTCTACTTTATTCCATCCCTCTTACTTTACTCTTTCCTCTCAACACACAAAATAAAATTACATAAAACTCCGTGCCGCCCAAGGAAGGGGTCATCTTCCTTGGGACGGAGGGAGTACTAGTTTTATTGTGCAATGATGATAAAAACTAGTAGTACTAGTATTATACTACCTCTGTCTTTGAAAAAATATAAACTTTTGAAAACGGTATGAGTTTTAAATCACAATTGATTAAGTAACAAAAAAATAGATAAAGAAAGAGAGAGGAAAAGAGAAATAGGTAAAGTAAGAGAGAGAAAAAGAAAAAGAGGGTATAATAAGAGCGATAATAGAAGTAGTGTTAGTGGATTATGTGATCCATGTCCTAAAATAGAGAGTTTAAAAAGTTTATATTTTGAAGGAACGACGCAAAATGAAAATAGTTTTTATTTTTAAGTAATAGCGTTTGTAACTGCAGGCACAACTAACCTTGTTGTAAACTTAAGTGATCTACACCAAAACTGGGGGCGAGACCGGAAGCTTTTCAACTGCAGCTACGCCTTTCTAGGAGAAAAGGGCATCATAGATCCGCGGCTCATACAACTAAATAATTCAACGACTTTACGAGGCGATAGTAAGAATTGGTTTGGGAATTATACGCCGTCAGTGGCACTAGATTGGAGAATCGGGGCTGAGAATTGCAGTCGTGCACAGCAGGGTCGTTCAACTTACGTGTGTTCAGATAACAGTGAATGTCTTGATTTTGATTCTAACGTTGTTGGCTACCATTGCCGCTGCATACAAGGATATCAAGGAAACCCTTACCTCCCCAATGGATGTCTAGGTTGGTGCATCATTTCAATTCATATTTACTATGCTTACTTAGTACCATTATTATACTTCGTCATATAAATACATCCTACAAATAATGAGATTGATTAAACACGAGTCTGATCCATTGCTAACTCTCTTAAATTGCTAACTCTGCTAACTCATCAACGTAATATAGTAAAAATGCTAACACAATGACATTAATATGTCAACGCATAATTTTGTTGACATTTCAATATATTGTATTGACATTATGTGTTGACATTTTAATGTTTTCGTGTTAACATTTTTAATACACTGCGTGATAAGTTAGCAACATAAATAGTTAGCAATATAACGCACCTGATTAAACATTACTGTGCTATCAAAGTATAACTAATCTTAAATGCATAACTAGAGAATATTAATTCACTATAAGAGCGATTTAATTCACTATAATTTATGATGAAGTATTTACTCCGGAAAATATTTAGTTCACTATAATAGCGCTTTAGTTCATTCCGTGTATTCAAATTCGTGTTGTGAACTAAAACGCCTTTATAGTGAACTAAATTCACGTTCTCGAGTTATGCGTTTAAGTAGTGGCTCCCTATATCACTACTATTACTATGCTTGTAACAAAGATGCATCGTATGCATATCTATTTTATATGTTTGATTCTGTGGCAGATATTGATGAATGTTCAAATCAGACGCTTAATCCATGCGCTTCAAATTCAATTTGCAATAATATTCCTGGCTCTGTTAAATGCACGTGTCCAAAAGGATATTATGGTGATGGAAAGTCCAACGGAAAGGGCTGCATTCGGGTGCCACCTTCTCAAATGATCATTAAATTATTAGTAGGTAAAATTTCATTCAGTCCCTATCTTGATTTTAGTTTTAATATCTATATTATTATGTTCAGACGAGAAAGCCAGCAATGAAACGAAATACTCCCTCTAGATATATACTCATTCTGTCCTAATAGAGTCCTATAGGAACTAAGTTTTAAAAAATATAAAGAAAATATGAGTATAATAAGTGGATGGAATGTGAGATTTACTTATTATTTACGATAAAAGTGAAATAAGACTCTTATTGTGGGACGGAGGGAGTATCACTGAAAATTTATCGCATATTTCTATTTTCGTCTATCTACAGAATGTTCCACACTTCACTTTTTAGCATTTTTGGTTGTAGCCCCACGGTCTACTAACTCATTTCACTTATATTTTATACCTACATCCGTCCCACAATTAGAGTCCACTTTTGTCATTTCAGTCCGTACCACAATAAGAGTTCCACTAACTCATTCCACTCATTCTACTCAAAATTTCATTATAAACCAATGGAGTATATAAAAGTGGAATCCATACCCCACCAACTTTTTCAAGTCACTTTCTTTTATATTTCTTAAAACCCGTGACGAGTCAAATGTGGAATTCTATTGTGGAACAGAGGTTGTATAAAATTATGATATAAAAATAGGACCCACAGTCCATTAACTCTTCAACCCACTTTTCATTTCGTTTCTTAAAATCCGTATCTTATCAAAATATGACAAAATTTAAGGGACGGAGGAGTACAATAAATTAAAAACATTGGAATGATATAATTATAGATGTATAGATGATCAGTCTCTGTTATATTTTAAAATTGACGTGTATCCCAGGTCTGGCCTGTGGGTTGGGATTTCTGTTACTCTTGCCAATTTGTTTTTGGTTGCACAAGGAGCTGAAGAAGAGAGAGAATAGAAGGCGCAAAGAAGATCTCTTCCAAAGCCTTCTCTTACAACATCAAACCAATGAAGATACATTTGGAAGAACCAAGCTTTTTCTAGCCAAGGAGCTAGAGAAAGCTACCGATAACTTCAACGAAAATCGAATTCTCGGAAGAGGAGGGCAAGGTGTAGTCTACAAAGGAATGCTATCCAATGGTACAATTGTAGCAATCAAGAAACTGAAGGAGGTTGATGAGAATCAAGTGGAGCAATTCATAAACGAGGTTGTGATATTATCACAAATCAATCATAGGAATATCGTCAAATTGTTGGGCTGTTGCTTGGCGTTCGAGGTTCCTCTCCTCGTATACGAGTATGTGCCTAATGGGACACTTTTTGATCTCATTCATCAAACAGAACTTCCAATCTCGTGGAACATGCGCATAAAAATCGCGACAGATATAGCAGGTGCAGTGGCTTACTTACATTTTGAATCAACTGTCCCAATCTATCACAGAGACATCAAGTCCACCAACATCCTTATGGATGAAAAGTACGTTGTCAAAGTATCGGATTTTGGAACATCCAAATTTGTTGCAGTGGACCAAACTCACCTGACCACGCTGGTGAAAGGTACATTCGGATATTTAGATCCAGAGTATTTCCAGACGAGCCAATACACAGACAAGAGCGACGTTTATAGCTTTGGAGTAATTCTTGTCGAGCTTCTAACAGGACAACGGGCCATATCTTTAGATGGATCACAAGAAGATAGAAATCTAGCAACACGATTTCTTGCATGTATGGAAGCAAACAATCTTGATGCTATAATAGATAGCCAAGTTTCCAAACAAGCTAAGAAAGAAGAGGTGATTGTAGTTGCAAGGCTTGCAAAAAGGTGCTTGAACATCACAGGGAGAATGAGGCCAAACATGAAGGAAGTTGCTAGAGAATTGGAAAGCTTGTCTATGTCTCAACTGTCTGCAAATGTTACACATGAAATTGAAGAAGCAACCATGTATGAAGCAAAGTCAGTTTTGGTTCCAAATATGGATTACACTTGGACAAGTGGTGACAGTGTGGCCTCATCATCAGATACACATCCTCTAATGTCTACAAAATTTTAAACTTATGTCTTTATTATTGCTCTTGTAATACCTTTAGTTACAACTATAATTTCACATATTACAAATATAATTCCACTTTTACGGGCCACCAAATTGTCTACCTCCTTAAATATCACTATTTAGTGGCGCGTTTCTCTGTTTTTGACGTGCATAATAACTACCTATCTAGCTATATGTCACAATTTTATTTAGTGACACTAATAAGTGGAATAATTCTTCAAAAATTATGTCAACGAATTAGGTAGTACTACGATTCAATGATTGTTGAAGGAGTTGATCCACATACAGAAAATGATTGTTTAACTCTAAACGAAATGAAAGCATTAAAGTAAAGATTTTTGTTAGTTGAAAAGGTTTTATACCTAAGAAATGAAAGCTGTATAAAAGTTCAAATAAGATAAACTACAAATAGGACGGTAAAAATCAAATAAGATAAGATTTCACATCAATATAAAATTTGAACTAAAATCACTACTAATAGTATAAAAAGGGCAATGGAATGCGATGAATCATTCAACATATTGCAGTCTGATATATAAACCAAAAAGGAAGTCAAGTCTCCATTATAAGTAGTATATAAATATATATAGACCTCAGAAGCAGGCTTTCATTCACTTCTCATCATCTTCTCTTTCTCCTTTCAATTTCAACAGGTCCTCCTCCAAGGCACTCTTATGGCTCGCTTTTTCAGCCATGTTGCATTACAAAAACAATCATTTCCAATATATTACACCAATTAAAGACCTAACTATAAAGAAGTTCCAAAATGAATGAATAAGGGGCTCACATATAAATGTCAGAATACAGACCGACTCTGAGGACACCGCTCATCAGAAGTGTAGCAACATAATCCCCGCCCTTGGCTTGGACGACTCCAACCTTGGCATATCGAAGCGCATTATGATGGTCGTGAGTATTATTCAGGAATAGGTAGAAGACCCAACTAGCACTTTCCATAACATTGGTGCCGGCATAGAAAGCTTCCAACACAACCTCACCCGCGTCATAAGGGTCACACTCAATGTCAAGCTTGATTTTTTCCACCTCCTTTTTGGAGGACAGATCGTAGACGAACCAACAAGTTGCGTAGTCGATAATGAATAGAATGTCGCCCCCCACATAGACGAGGTTCCTCCTACGCATTTGATATAATGGAGCAAGGAGGTTGTCTGCAAAGACATCCCATGTTTTTTCTACCATGTTGTACAAGAGGAGAGATGGTTTATTGTGTTCTTTATCTTCGCCTCCTAAGGCGCGTATGGACAGGTGGTAGAATTCTTGTTTGTCGTAAACCCAGCTGTGATAGTATATCATAACCTGTTGGTCGGTCCACTGAAAGCAAGAGGATGGAAAGGGATACCCGATGGCATCTGACAAGATCCTACGGCCGAACACGCCTTTCACCGGGTCGTACAACTCAGCCCAACATTCAAGCTCAGCAGTGCCCGCGCAGATGAATACCCTGCCATCACGTAATTGGAGTAGCACGGGTTTGCATAGCTCTATATTCATAGCAGCGGGGCAAAGAGTCCAAGTCTTTGAACCAGATGGTGGCTCTGCAGACCACAAACAGTTTGTTGGCTTCGGGAATTTTTGTTGAAATTTGGCAAAATATTTGTCCCACATCAGTGGGGATAGGATTAGTTGGGGGAGTTGCCACCTATAAAAGGAGCACTCCTCTCTCTTCTCTAATATAACCTCAAATATTGTATTCTCTTCTCCGTCTATATAAGCGGGCTCTGCAGAGGGTGCTCGGAGACGTAGGCAATTTGGCCGAACTCCGTTATCAAAGTCCTGGGTGTGTTCTTTCTTTATTATTTATTTTGTTCCACATTTATTTTTGGGTTTCTTTTCTGTTGGGATATTGTATTCAATATTATTTGCGGGTTTGGTTGTAGTGTTTTGTACGATTCTGTTGGGTGTTTTTATATTGTGATAAATACACTGACTGATAAATTATGTTAGGAATCTAGTATTTAAGAGGGATAGTGTCCCCGCCGGTCTTTTCAAAGAATTTATTTAGAGAAGTAATTTTATCGAGTAGACCCCATTGGGTTAACTCTGAAATTACTGAATCGGTTCATTTCACTATTTGAGAGAAAATTATCCGGTTTTCTCAACAAGTGGTATCAGAGCCAAGGTTCGTCCTTGGTTTTATTTGTTTGCAATATTGAATACTTTATTTTGAGTCTATAATGGCGGGTAATGATCAAGAAAACAAGGCTAGTTCTTCGTCATCATGGTCGAGGTTTCCACTGTCAAATATGAAATTGACGGTGGAGATATTTGACGGTACTGACCATTTTGGTATGTGGCGGGGGAGGTTCTAGACTCTCTTTTCCAGCAGGGTCTTGACATTGCCATTGAAGAAAAGAAACCAGAAGATATAGATGATAAAGATTGGAGTACCATAAATCGGTTAGCTTGTGGAACAATTCGGTCGTGTCTGTCCAGGGAGCAGAAGTATGCTGTCAAGAATGAGACTTCTGCACATAGATTGTGGAAGACACTGGAGGATAAATTTCTGAAGAAGAGTGGTCAGAATAAGCTCCTTATGAAGAAAAGGTTGTTCCGATTTGAATACCGATCAGGTACCACTATGAATGAACACATTACTTTGTTTAACCAATTAGTAGCAGGCCTGCTAAATTTAGATGTGAAATTTGAGGATGAGGATCTGACATTGATGTTGTTGTCGTCTCTACCTGATGAATTTGAACATCTGGACACCACATTACTCCACGGTAAAGACAATGTGTCTTTAGATACTGTATGTTCTGCTTTGTATAGTCATGAATTGCGAAAGACAGATAAAATGAAAGGAAAAGCAGTTACAGATGAAGCATTAGTGGCAAGAGGTCGTCAAGAAGGCCGATCAAAGGAGAGAAGAGGAAGGTCCAAATCGAAAAGGCGAGTTGCCAAAGATGAGTGTGCTTTCTGTTATGAGAAAGGACATTGGAAGAAAGACTGCCTAAAGTTGAAGAAGAAAGAAAAGGCTTCGCAAGATGCAAATGTTGCTGAATAAAAAATGATGTGGAGTCAGATTGTTCTTTGACGGTTTCACCTTCAACATCGCATCCACACGAGTGGATATTGGATTCAGGTTGCACCTATCATATGTGTCCCATCAGGGAGTGGTTCTTTGATTTTGAAGAACTCAATGACGGACTTGTTTACATGGGAAACGACAGTCCATGTAAGATAGCCGGGATAGGCTCAATCAAGCTACAGAATCAGGATGGATCCACCAGAATTCTAAAGGATGTGCGGTACGTGCCCCAGTTGAAGAAGAATCTCATCTCATTGGGGCCTTAGAATCTAAAGGCCTAGTTGTGATGATGCGAGATGAAATTCTTAAAGCAACTTCAGGAGCATTGGTGATGTTGAAAGGCGTGAGGAAGAACAATTTGTATTACTATCAAGGTAGTACAGTTGTTGGGACAGTAGCAACTGCAACTTCGAGTAACAAGAAGGATGTAGAGGCGATGAAGCTTTGGCATTTGCGTTTGGGACATGCTTGTGAGAGATCATTGCAAATTCTCGCCAAGCAAGGATTATTGAAAGGTACGAAGTCTTGCAAATTAGAGTTTTACGAGCATTGTGTTCTGGGAAAACAACGAAGAGTGAAATTTGGCACTGCAATCCATAATACGAAGGGAATTCTGGATTATGTGCACTCAGATGTGTGGGGACCTGCCAAGACTCCGTCACTTGGAGGTAGACACTATTTTGTCACCTTTGTTGATGATTTTTCCAGGAGAGTTTGGGTGTACACTATGAAGAGCAAAAATGAAGTCCTTGGGATTTTTCTGAAATGGAAAGCTCAAGTTGAAAATCAGATGGGGAGGAAGATCAAGGTTCTCCGATCTGACAACTGTGGAGAATACAAGAGTGATCCTTTCCAAGATATATGCCAAGAGTGTGGCATAGTTCGGCACTTCACAGTGAGAAATACAGCACAACAGAATGGAGTGTCAGAGCGTATGAATCGAACACTAGTGGAGAAAGTTCGTTGTATACTGTCTAATGCTGGACTAGACAGGAAATTTTGGGCTGAGGCCACCACATACGCTCAACACATTGTCAATCGTTTGCCATGTTCTGCCATTGATGGCAAGACTCCTTTAGAGGTATGGTCCGGTAAACCTGCAACTGATTATGATTCTTTGCGTAGTTTTGGTTCTATTGCATATTATCATGTGACTGAGTCAAAATTGGATCCACGTGCAAAGAAGGCTTTGTTTATGGGTTTCAGTGCTGGTGTTAAAGGATATCGGTTATGGTGTTTGGAGTCTAAGAAGAAGATTGTAAGTATGGATGTTACCTTTGATGAATCTTCCATGTTGAATAAGGTAAATCTAAATAGTAGTGATACTTCACAGCAGGTGGAGTATACACCGAAGCAGGTGGAGTTTGAAGAAGCAGTTGTGATCCCAACTACGAACACTACAAATGACTCTCCTACGGAAAAAGAAGAGTCAGATGATGAAGAGGTTCCACCCCAAGAACCTTCGCAGCAATCAGAGCCAATTGCAGTCAGGCGAACGAGGCGGGAAAATAAGAAACCTGCTCGATTTGCAGATATGGTAGCATATGCGCTTCCAGTTGTTGATGATGTTCCATGTATCTTTTTGAAAGCTATTGAAAGTTCAGAAAGCGATGGTTGGAAATGTGCTTTGAAAGAAGAGATGCAATCTCTTCGGAAGAACAAGACGTGGAAGCTGATGCCATTGCCGAAAGGTAGGAAGGCAATTGGATGTAAATGGGTTTTTGCAAAGAAAGAAAGATTTCCTAACAAAGATGATGTTTGCTACAAAGCAAGATTGGTAGCTAAAGGCTACGCCCAGAAGGAGGGAATTGATTACAATGAGGCATTTTCTTCTGTTGTTAAACATACCTCCATTAGAATTTTGTTGGCTTTGGTGGAGCAGTTGAATTTGGAGCTAGCTCAACTTGATGTGAAGACCGCGTTTTTACATGGTGATCTGAAGGAGGAAATCTATATGACCCAACCGGAGGGATTCAAGGTTGCTGGTAAAGAAAATTGGCTTTGCAAATTGAACAAATCGTTGATAGTGGTACAAACGGTTTGATAAGTTTATGAAGGATCAGATGTACACAAGAAGCAAATACGACCACTGTGTGTATTTGTGCAGACTTCAAGATGGTTCCTACATCTACCTACTCTTATACGTTGATGATATGCTGATAGCATCAAAGAGCCAAGTTGTAATTGACAGATTGAAGGCTCAGTTGAGTAAAGAGTTCGAGATGAAGGATTTGGGGGAAGCCATGAAGATTCTCGGTATGGAGATTACAAGGGATAGAGAGGGAGACAAGCTTTGGCTGACACAGAAGCAGTATTTGATCAAAGTACTACATCGTTTTGGTGTAAATGATGATTCCAAATCTGTAAGTACCCCACTTGCTCCTCATTTGAAACTTAGTTCTCAGTTATCTCCAAAAACGGAAGATGAGCGAGAATATATGGAGAAAGTTCCCTATGCTAATGCAGTTGGAAGCTTGATGTATGTAATAATGTGTACAAGACCAGACATTTCACAGGCCGTTGGTATTGTGAGCAGATACATGCATGATCCAGGAAAGGGTCATTGGCAAGCTGTAAAATGGATTCTGCGGTATATCAAAGATACTGTAGATATTGATTTGTTGTTTGAGTAGGATAAATCACTTGGTCATTTTGCAGTTGGATATTGTGATTCCGACTATGCTGGTGATTTGGATAAGTGAAGATCTACTACGGGCTATTTGTTCACTTTAGCGAGTGCGCCAATTAGTTGGAAGTCTACCTTGCAGTCAACGGTAGCTTTGTCTACGACAGAGGCAGAGTACATGGCCATTATTGAAGTTGTGAAGGAGGCAATTTGGCTTCATGGGTTGCTGAAAGAATTAGGTGTTGGTCAGAAACAACTTGAAGTATATTCTGACAGCCAGAGTGCTATTCATTTAACAAAGAATCAGGTCTTTCATGCAAGGACGAAGCACATTGATGTTCGCTATCATTTTGTGCGGGAAATTCTCGAAGAAGAGGATATTGTCATTACAAAGGTTCCAACTTTTGAGAATCCTGCAGATATGTTGACCAAGGTGGTGACGAGAGCCAAGTTTGAACATTGTTTGGGCTTGGTTAATATTCTGCGATTTGGAGCTGGCGCTTGACTGCGCCAATATGAAAGCACTGCAACTCGTCTGTTTGGATGGAGAAGATTTGTGTTAGGTGGGATTTGAAATTTTGCCAAGGTGGAGATTTGTTGAAATTTGGAAAAATATTTGTCCCACATCGGTGGGGATAGGATTAGTTGGGGAGAGTTGCCACCTATAAAAGGAGCACTCCTCCCTCTTTTGTAATATAACCTCAAATATTGTATTCTCTTCTCCGTCTATATAAGTGGGCTCTGCAGAGGGTGCTTGGAGACGTAGGCAATTTGGCCTAACTTCGTTATCAAAGTCTCGAGTGTGTTCTTTCTTTATTATTTATTTTGTTCCGCATTTATTTCTGGGTTTATTTTCTGTTGGGATATTGTATTCTATATTATTTGCGGGTTTGATAGTAGTGTTTTGCACGATTCTGTTGGGTATTTTTATATTGTGATAAATACACCGACTGATAAATTATGTTAGAAATCTGGTATTTAAGAGGGATAGTGTCCCCGCCGGTCTTTCCAAAGAATTTATTTGGAGAAGTAATTTTATCGAGTAGACCCCATTGGGTTAACTCTGAAATTACTGAATCGGTTCATTTCACTATTTGAGAAAAAATTACCCGGTTTTCTCAACAATTTTAAGGGATCGTCCTTGTTTCGTACTAGACCACCCACCATGAACACGACACCACTGGCACGGAAAAATCCAGGAAAAATCGGAATGTCTTCTTTCGGTTCCCCTTTAAATCCGAATGTTACAAGATGTGGATCACTACTTTCCTTCAAATCAAACTCGTCGAAACTGTAATAGTGCATTCCCCTTTAAATCCGAATGTTACAAGATGTGGATCACTACTTTCCTTCAAATCAAACTCGTCGAAACTGTAATAGTGCATAGCATTATCATTTATTATCAGTTAAAGTTGGAGGCTTATCCTAAGCATACAAATCGCCCTCATATATATCATATAAGAAATATTTTCATTTTATGTTAAAATGACAAGTGGCTTAACACACTATATCTATAAAAGTACATCTAAGATCATGCATTAGCCACTCGCACATGGGATTGTGCCTCATCAATATCAAACCCAGAAGGCAGTTGATCATATGGTTTAAATCAATGTTTTAAAAATCGAACCGGTAAGCGAACCGGTGAAGCTACTGATTCGTGGTTCAACCGGTCGGACCAGTTTAATCACTGGTCGAACCGTTTTACTGTTACAAATATGTATAATTCAATTTATAATGTAAAATATAGTGTCCAATATAATAAATAATAAAATATGATCAATAATGTATCACAAAAACTTTCAATCTTACAAATAATTAGTATATATACAAATATAAAATATTAAAATTTAGTGAATATAATAAAATATACAAATTGTTAGTTAGTGTGAACAAAAGAATACTTTATTATCTATAATTAGGCTACATAAATTAAATATATGCTATAAATATATATATTTAGTAAATAATAAACTATAATAAATAAATATATTGAAAAAAATTGAATCTTACTATAATATAACGATAGTAATAAGCGTTATAGTAATAATATAGTAACTAGGAAAGTATAGATAAAATTTAGAGGATGATAATTATATATATCATAATAAATATAAAATAAATGAATTATTAGTTGGTTTAAATAAAAATATTAATATTCTATGTATAACTGGAGTGATTAAGCTCTTGTTAACTGGAGTGGAGGTCATGAGTTCAAGCCCTTCCAACAACAAGTTTTTAAAATTTTGAACACAAAAGGCAAAAACCGGTTTTCGGTTTCCGGCCAGACCGGTCCAACAAGCCGGTTCAAACGGTTCTCGGTGGCTCAAACTCACACTGGTCTAAATAGGTAAACCGGACCGGACTACCTACCGATTTGCGGTCGGACCGGTCGAACCAGCCGGTTCAAACGGTTTTTAAAACACTGGTTTAAATGGTATATCGCCTGTCATAATTTTGGCAATAGAAATCGGGTTAGGTAAAAGTGTTATGACAAGTCATCATCACATGGTTCTTAGAACTCCCTCCGTTCTATTAAATATGAAATATTTGGAAATCGACACGAGATTTTATGTAGTGTTGTTTTATGAATTAATGAATAGAGAGTAAAGTAAGAGAGATGCAAAAGTAGAGATAGAGTTGTTTTCATTTTAGGAAACGTTTCATTTTTAATGGGACAAACAAAAAATGAAAATATTTCATTTTTAATGGGACGGGGTGTACATGTTCAACAAAAAGTGGTTAAAAATTCATTTTCAGGTATTAAAAAACATAGGATGGTAATCGGAGAACTTTTCCACTCCGGTAATAATTGATTAACTGATATGTATATAGACACGATGGTCATTTATATGATTTATTTTGTTAAACTAGATTGGGCTATTAGTTAATTAACTGGTCGCAAGTATTATCAAAGTCCTCTAAAAATTGACATAATTGTGTATGACAAGAGTATTAATGTGCAATTGATAAGGTAAGAGATGAGAAGAGAGTAAGAGTCTCGAAGGGGAAAGGTAAATGGAGAGATAAAGTCTTAGGTCATCCGCAACGCTGTCTCTTATCCGTCTCTTAACCGTCTCATCTCCTAACTATTCATGGGTCTCACTATACTTTTCACTCAATCTCTTAACTAAGAGACAGAACCTGCAACCCTCCATCTCTTATCCGTCTCTTAACCATCTCATCCCTTAACTATTCATTCAATTTCATTTTTTATTTTTATTTCCAACAAATTCAATTAATAAAAACACACTTCATTAAATAAAATAAAAATTACAACTTAAAATCCTAAAAAAATACATAATTAAATTCGTGGCAAAATAAATAAAAAAGACACAATTTAAAATACAATTTTATAGAGGGGCGAGCGTATGCATCCACATCAAAATGGGGTGGTTGGTACCCCGCCGGCGTCGACGAACCGGAACCCGAACCACCCAATATATTGTACATGCCCCCCAGTCGCCAAATGCGTTGATGTCAAACCCGCCGGAGCCGCCACCGCCAGAGTTTCCGTCGCCGGACTTTTTGTGATGAATATTGGAGAGGTTAGATAAAAATTGGAGAGGAAATGGAGATGATTTAGGAAGAATAGATGTGTGTTTGTGTGTGTAATGAGTATGAAATAAGAGTATTTATAGAGTAAAAAAAGGTCGAAAAAACTGTAATATTACCGTTTGATTTTTTATTTTTATTTTATTTATTAAATTTGATTTTTTTAAAAAAAATGATTTATTGCGTCAGCGTGACAAAGTCCACTCGCCGGCGTCACGCGTGGCGAGACGGCTCGCCATCCGTCTCGGTGGGATGGTGACGAGACGGGACACTGCAACGCATCCCGCGTCCGTCTCGTCTCGGAGGGACGAGATAAGAGACACCCGCGAGATGCGTTGCGGGTGCTCTTATAACTACCATATTTACCTTTTATTCATGAAAGATACTTCTCCAAGGGGAGAAGTATTTGACAAGGTATTATAATTTTTTCTTATTTTGAAGAGGTATTTTTACCTCTCCAGTGATGGAGAAGTAAAATCCTATAACTACCATATTTGCCTTCTTGTCATGAAAAATCATTCTACAAGAGGGAAGGTATTACGCTTTATGTTTTTAAATGCATTTTGTACTATTATTCTATTTTTTTTAAGTAATTGACCTTTCTATATACTCCATTCGTCCCACTAAAGATGACCCAATTTCTTTTTGGTTTGTCCCAACCAAGATGACTCATTACAAAAAAATGGAAACACTTTTCTCTCTACTTTATTCCCTCACTCTTACTTTACTCTTTCAATTTCACGCACAGAATAAAGTTGCATAAATTCTCATGCCGCCCAAGGAAGGGGTTATCTTCTTTGGGACGGGAGGGATACCTTTTTACTTTGGATGTGTTATTTTTTGGAAGAGTATATTTCACTTTTTGAGAAGGTCTTTCATTTATCTTTCCTTGTTAGAAATGCTCTAAGAGAGAAGTAGTGTTAGTGGATTGTGAGGTCCATATTATTAGTACTATAGTATTTAAATGTTTAACTCTTTGCATATTAGAAATTGGTCTAATTTTAGTGGACGACCCAAATTGGTAAAAACTGGTCTATTTTTTTGGATGAAAGTAATACCCCCTCCGTTCCACTCCCAAATTGGTAAAAACTGGTCTATTTTTTTGGATGAAAGTAATACTCCCTCCCGATCTGAAGTTGGGGTTGTCCCTCCATGGAGCATCTCTCTGTCTCTCTTGGATCCAGTTGCCATTTGTGTTCCAGTGGCCTACGGTATTTACTTGCTCTACCTCAGGGGAAAACTCGCAGTAATAGTAGTGATGCTCTTCTGGTTGTGGCGGCTGCGGCACATACTGTGTCTCCTTCGGTGCGGGTGTTGGCAGCGGTCTGGCCTTTTCTACAGCCTCAAGCAGCTTCTTCTCCATCTGCTAGAATCGAGTCTCCAGCTTTTCATCGTTGCGCGCCTCTGCTGCGTGCACTGCTCCTCTCCTGTACTTAGCCTCAATCAGCCTCTCCAAAATATTCTTAGCTTGGCTAAAAAGGGTTTTTGAGAAATCCCCTTGTGCTGCGAGGTTGAGGTCGTTCTTACTCTCCAAAGTGAGTCCGCCATAGAAGATCGAGTAGATCTCCTTCTCTCCCAGCTTGTGGTTAGGGCATGCTTGAAGTAGCCCTTGGAACCTATCCCAGTACTGGCCGAGGGGCTCGTCATACTCCTGTCTGGCTTCTGTAATTTCCCTTTTTAGGGCACTTGTTTTCGATGCTGGAAAAAAGTGATCGAGGAATATCATGCGGAATTCGGCCCAAGTCCCGATGGATCCTTCTGGCAGCCTAGACAGCCAGACACCCGCATCGCCCTTCAAAATGAAGGGAATAGCCTTAATCCTGTAATCTTCGGATGTGGATCCAGCTGGCACTGGGTGGATATCACTGTATCGGCAGAATTCCTCCAGAAAAGCATACGGACAGTCCTTCAAAAGGCCGTAGAAGTTGGACAAAATGGCCAGTACTCCTGATTTGATTGCGATGGTCTGCATCCCAGGAGTAGCGGCGATGGCATGTGTGGGCTCTCTCTCATCATGAGCGTGTAGAGAGCCGATTCCCGAGTCGTCAGGGACAAGGGCCATTTTTACTTCTGCTTTCTCAGGCGGTGGTGGGTTTGTGTTCTGCTTGGTGGCTGCTGCTGCTTGTGTGGCTCTGTAACGAGTGGTAACTACGCCGGCTTCCTGGATTCTCCACTGAGTGTTAGTTCTTATGTATATCAAGGGATGATTCCAGTACTCGCCTTGGTGGTACCTTCTCATCAACAGTAGGAAAAACAAATGAGAAAAGAAAGAAATAAAACTATTTACTCATACGCACTACACACAAACATAAAATAACACCATGCTTCCCCGGCAACGGCGCCATTTTGGTGAGGTCGAGATCGACGGATTGGAATTGGATCAAGTTATATGGAAGATAACCGAACCGTTCGGATCAGTTAGTAAATTATCGTTGCCACTTAATCAAATCAATTCTCAAACTGACTCACGCAAGAAAAATATTTATAACTCCCAATTTTGCACAACTTTAACAGTAAAGCGGCAAGTTCGGGGTCGATCCCACAGAGAAGATGGTGTGTCGAGTGTGTGAGTAGTGAACAAGGGGGGGTTGGCTGCTGCCATCCTTTAACTTGGGAGTTTTTAACTACTGTTTTTAATCTAGGCAGAATTAAACTAGCTAGCTTGATCAATGGAACTTTAACTACTGGGTCAAGTAAATTGCAGGTAACAACAGAAAAGTAAATGTGAGGATGTAAACGAAAAATAACTTCGATTAAACTAAAAACTGAGTATAACGTGAATTTAAACTAAGCTAACACTTCGGAAACTAAGAAAGCGGTAAAAACTGAGAAAGAATCTCAGCGGGAAACTTAACATAACGCTAACAGAAATGAGTATTCTGCAGCGCTCCCTTCGGTCGCCCTTTTAACTAAGCTATCTAAACTAAGCTTGAGAACTGAACTAAACTAAGCTAGAGAGCTGAACTAAACTAGATAACTAAGCTAAGCTAAACTAGACGGAAAGTAAAGTGTCGGATCTCCATTTTCTTGTGGTGGCACACCCTCTATTTATAAGCTCGATTCGGTGATACAAACGGGAAGTCCAAGGCCCGGGCTGACCCGACCACGACTCCCCTTAAGCTGCCCGGAAGGCCCGTCACAAGATCAATGAGACAAAAGCTTCGGGAAGGCGTTTCAAACTTCATTAGGAGGGGAATGGAGGAGGCAGATGGAATGCCCGGTCGGGCGAATCCACACCTCCAAAACGCCCGACCGGGCGTTTGTGCGCTGAGCATCGTCTACAGTCCAGAAAGTTTGCCCGACCGGGCGATTTCACCATCCCAGAACGCCCGACCAGGCGTTTGAAGAAGCAGCGCCGAATCCAGAAAGTTCGCCCGACCGGGCGATTTCACTTTCCCAAAACGCCCGGCCGGGCGATTCAACTTTTACAGCCGTTTTTTCCTTGTTTTTTTAGCCTTTTCTTGGGTTTCCAACCCTAACTATAAATATCCTTTTTGTAAGACTTTAGAAGGGACTTTTTGATGAATGTTATTATGAAGACTCCTTTGAGAGCATCTCCCATGTGAGATTTCTATCCAAATTCCTACATTGTAGGTTGCTTGTTTTATGTTCATTTAGCTAAATCAAGTATATGTATGCATTTATGGTTGTGTAGTCATGAATGTGGAGCCAATGGAGTATTTGCTTTGGGTGAAAGTAGCCTAGGGTTGCCCACATCTTCTTGTGGGAGGTCATAGGTCCTCAAAGAGGATTCCTCTTTCTTTACACTTTCTTCTCACCTTCTTTTCTCTCCATCAAAATCCATTTTGAGCCTAGTTTTTGTGGCTAGCTCAACTTATCTTTGTTTATCTTAACTAAAAAGTGAGATCAAACACTACTTTGGGTATTTCTTGGGCACATGGAATGATTCCCTCAAAAGGAACCTTATCATTTGGTATCTAGAGCCTAGGTGCCTACCAAGTGTTTGATTTTAAACCTCTATGAAATTTATTTTTCCTTATTTTTCCTTATTTCTTTTGTTTTAGTCTTTGCTTGTTTTTTTGGTCAATTGTTATAGGATTGAGCTGATTTTTGGTGTGCATGAACCTTGATATATGAACTATTTTTCTGAAAAATCTCAGCCAAAAATTCCATCATTTGATAGGTCAAATTAATGTGTGAAGTTGCTGCCCTGCTTTGTGCCCTAGTTGGACAGATTTGGGGAAAACGTAAAATCGAGGGTCTCCTCGAAAACATGCTATATTGGGGATATTTTTCCCTCTTTCTAAACCCTTTAATCTTGTTATCTACCAAGTTTCATCAATTTTGGGGTTGGGTAGCCATATAAAAAAAAAATTTCCTAAAGATCAACCAAGAGTTACATAGAT
This sequence comes from Salvia splendens, assembly GCF_004379255.2. NCBI lineage: Eukaryota > Viridiplantae > Streptophyta > Magnoliopsida > Lamiales > Lamiaceae > Salvia > Salvia splendens. The sequence continues at coordinate 12,414,136 of NC_056039.1, forward strand.
CAACTAAGTTTGTTTGCTATTCATTTAACAAAGAATCAGGTCTTTCATGCAAGGACGAAGCACATTGATGTTCGCTATCATTTTGTGAGGGAAATTCTCGAAGAAGAGGATATTGTCATTAGAAAGGTTCCAACTTTTGAGAATCCTGTAGATATGTTGACCAAGGTGGTGACGAGAGCCAAGTTTGAACATTGTTTGGACTTGGTTAATATTCTGCGATTTGGAGCTGGCGCTTGACTGCGCCAATATGAAAGCACTGCGACTCGTCTGTTTGGATGGAGAAGATTTGTGTTAGGTGGGATTTGAAATTTTGCCAAGGTGGAGATTTGTTGAAATTTGGAAAAATATTTGTCCCACATCGGTGGGGATAGGATTAGTTGGGGAGAGTTGCCACCTATAAAAGGAGCACTCCTCCCTCTTTTGTAATATAACCTCAAATATTGTATTCTCTTCTCCGTCTATATAAGTGGGCTCTGCAGAGGGTGCTTGGAGACGTAGGCAATTTGGCCTAACTTCGTTATCAAAGTCTCGAGTGTGTTCTTTCTTTATTATTTATTTTGTTCCGCATTTATTTCTAGGTTTATTTTCTGTTGGGATATTGTATTCTATATTATTTACGGGTTTGGTAGTAGTGTTTTGCACGATTCTGTTGGGTATTTTTATATTGTGATAAATACACCGACTGATAAATTATGTTAGAAATCTGGTATTTAAGAGGGATAGTGTCCCCGCCGGTCTTTCCAAAGAATTTATTTGGAGAAGTAATTTTATCGAGTAGACCCCATTGGGTTAACTCTGAAATTACTGAATCGGTTCATTTCACTATTTGAGAAAAAATTACCCGGTTTTCTCAACAATTTTAAGGGATCGTCCTTGTTTCGTACTAGACCACCCACCATGAACACGACACCACTGGCACGGAAAAATCCAAGAAAAATCGGAATGTCTTCTTTCGGTTCCCCTTTAAATCCGAATGTTACAAGATGTGGATCACTACTTTCCTTCAAATCAAACTCGTCGAAACTGTAATAGTGCATTCCCCTTTAAATCCGAATGTTACAAGATGTGGATCACTACTTTCCTTCAAATCAAACTCGTCGAAACTGTAATAGTGCATAGCATTATCATTTATTATCAGTTAAAGTTGGAGGCTTATCCTAAGCATACAAATCGCCCTCATATATATCATATAAGAAATATTTTCATTTTATGTTAAAATGACAAGTGGCTTAACACACTATATCTATAAAAGTACATCTAAGATCATGCATTAGCCACTCGCACATGGGATTGTGCCTCATCAATATCAAACCCAGAAGGCAGTTGATCATATGGTTTAAATCAATGTTTTAAAAATCGGACCGGTAAGCGAACCGGTGAAGCTACTGGTTCGTGGTTCAACCGGTCGGACCAGTTTAATCACTGGTCGAACCGTTTTACTGTTACAAATATGTATAATTCAATTTATAATGTAAAATATAGTGTCCAATATAATAAATAATAAAATATGATCAATAATGTATCACAAAAACTTTCAATCTTACAAATAATTAGTATATATACAAATATAAAACATTAAAATTTAGTGAATATAATAAAATATACAAATTGTTAGTTAGTGTGAACAAAAGAATACTTTATTATCTATAATTAGGCTACATAAATTAAATATATGCTATAAATATATATATTTAGTAAATAATAAACTATAATAAATAAATATATTGAAAAAAATCGAATCTTACTATAATATAACGATAGTAATAAGCGTTATAGTAATAATATAGTAACTAGGAAAGTATAGATAAAATTTAGAGGATGATAATTATATGTATCATAATAAATAATTACATAAAAAATATAAAATAAATGAATTATTAGTTGGTTTAAATAAAAATATTAATATTCTATGTATAACTGGAGTGATTAAGCTCTTGTTAACTGGAGTGGAGGTCATGAGTTCAAGCCCTTCCAACAACAAGTTTTTAAAATTTTGAACACAAAAGGCAAAAACCGGTTTTCGGTTTCCGGCCAGACCGGTCCAACAAGCCGGTTCAAACGGTTCTCGGTGGCTCAAACTCACACTGGTCTAAATAGGTAAACCGGACCGGACTACCTACCGATTTGCGGTCGGACCGGTCGAACCAGCCGGTTCAAACGGTTTTTAAAACACTGGTTTAAATGGTATATCGCCTGTCATAATTTTGGCAATAGAAATCGGGTTAGGTAAAAGTGTTATGACAAGTCATCATCACATGGTTCTTAGAACTCCCTCCGTTCTATTAAATATGAAATATTTGGAAATCGACACGAGATTTTATGTAGTGTTGTTTTATGAATTAATGAATAGAGAGTAAAGTAAGAGTGATGCAAAAGTAGAGATAGAGTTGTTTCCATTTTAGGAAACGTTTCATTTTTAATGGGACAAACAAAAAATGAAAATATTTCATTTTTAATGGGACGGGGTGTACATGTTCAACAAAAAGTGGTTAAAAATTCATTTTCAGGTATTAAAAAACATAGGATGGTAATCGGAGAACTTTTCCACTCCGGTAATAATTGATTAACTGATATGTATATAGACACGATGGTCATTTATATGATTTATTTTGTTAAACTAGATTGGGCTATTAGTTAATTAACTGGTCGCAAGTATTATCAAAGTCCTCTAAAAATTGACATAACTGTGTATGACAAGAGTATTAATGTGCAATTGATAAGGTAAGAGATGAGAAGAGAGTAAGAGTCTCGAAGGGGAAAGGTAAATGGAGAGATAAAGTCTTAGGTCATCCGCAACGCTGTCTCTTATCCGTCTCTTAACCGTCTCATCTCTTAACTATTCATGGATCTCACTATACTTTTCACTCAATCTCTTAACTAAGAGACAGAACCTGCAACCCTCCATCTCTTATCCGTCTCTTAACCATCTCATCCCTTAACTATTCATTCAATTTCATTTTTTATTTTTATTTCCAACAAATTCAATTAATAAAAACACACTTCATTAAATAAAATAAAAATTACAACTTAAAATCCTAAAAAAATACATAATTAAATTCGTGGCAAAATAAATAAAAAAAGACACAATTTAAAATACAATTTTATAGAAATTATAAAAACTACTCCGCTGGCGAATCATCCCCCAGAGGCGGTGGAGGCGGAATACCAAGTTGTCCCGCCAGATACACAATACCGGCATGATGGGCTTGAAATTGGGCAAGCGTCATGCGGGAAGTATCCTCCATCGTGGCGGTGAAGTACATGAACATTAAGGAGGAGGGCGGCCATTGGGAGTCCGCCTGGCTTGATTCGCCTCGGCCCCTTCTCCCTCTAGCCGCCTTCGCCGCCTTGGTCCCTTGCGGCCGACGGCGCCCACGGGAGGACCCCTTGCATCATCTGCCGTGCCCTCAACCTTCTGCGAGGCAACCTCTTGTGCGGCGTTGCCTGAACCGCCCCCCACTAGACGAGTATTGGCCACCCGTCGTGTGCTTCGTGCGCTTTTTTTTACAACTGATGTCAAGAACGAAATTATAAATAAACTCCTATACAATAGATAGGAGGAAATTACATCTGATGTCAAGAGGGCTCGAACTCGGCACCTCATGCAATAATGTCTAAGCTCTTTGTCACTGGGACAAAGGCACTGGACTCGTGTGCTTCAAGGTCGAGCCCGTGCTGGACTGGACAACGCCGGCCCACCTTGCCTCGTCTTTGACGACCTCCCAAACATCGACATGTTTGAATTCTTTGCCGATGTCGTCGAAATAGACTCGCAAAGCCGATCTCAGAATGTCGGCTCCCGTGGCTCCGCTTTGGTAATGAGCTGCTTCAGTCTTGTAGATGCCGCATAATTTTTTGAGCTCTCTGTCGACTCGGTCAAAGTGAGCGCGGATCATCTTCAATGTGCGGCGGTGGGACCCCCTCGGCTTAATCTCGTTGTAGGCCTCGGTGACCTTTTCCCAGAAGCACTTTCGGGTTTGTTGATTCCCGACGATGGGATCGTACGAGACACTGATCCAGGCGTTGTACACAGCCATCGTGTCCTTGCGGCGGTACAGATGCCGGCCTACATCCTTCTCCTCCTCGGCCACTTCCGCCTCTTCCTCCACGGCGTCGAATGCCCTGGTGCTTCCACTGCCTAGTCCTCCTTCCGGAGTGGGTTCATCTGGATAATCCTCCCTAATTTGGGATAACCCCTGCGAATACCTCGGGGCGGAGGGACGAGCGTATGCATCCACATCAAAATGGGGTGGTTGGTACCCCGCCGGCGTCGACGAACCGGAACCCGAACCACCCAATATATTGTACATGCCCCCCAGTCGCCAAATGCGTTGATGTCAAACCCGCCGGAGCCGCCACCGCCAGAGTTTCCGTCGCCGGACTTTTTGTGATGAATATTGGAGAGGTTAGATAAAAATTGGAGAGGAAATGGAGATGATTTAGGAAGAATAGATGTGTGTGTAATGAGTATGAAATAAGAGTATTTATAAAGTAAAAAAAGGTCGAAAAAACTGTAATATTACCGTTTGATTTTTTATTTTTATTTTATTTATTAAATTTTATTTTTTTTAAAAAAATAATTTATTGCGTCAGCGTGACAAAGTCCACTCGCCGGCGTCACGCGTGGCGAGACGGCTCGCCATCCGTCTCGGTGGGATGGTGACGAGACCGGACACTGCAACGCATCCCGCGTCCGTCTCGTCTCGGAGGGACGAGATAAGAGACACCCGCGAGATGCGTTGCGGGTGCTCTTATAACTACCATATTTACCTTTTATTCATGAAAGATACTTCTCCAAGGGGAGAAGTATTTGACAAGGTATTATATTTTTTTCTTATTTTGAAGAGGTATTTTTACCTCTCCAGTGATGGAGAAGTAAAATCCTATAACTACCATATTTGCCTTCTTGTCATGAAAAATCATTCTACAAGAGGGAAGGTATTACGCTTTATGTTTTTAAATGCATTTTGTACTATTATTCTATTTTTTTTAAGTAATTGACCTTTCTATATACTCCATTCGTCCCACTAAAGATGACCCAATTTCTTTTTGGTTTGTCCCAACCAAGATGACTCATTACAAAAAAATGGAAACACTTTTCTCTCTACTTTATTCCCTCACTCTTACTTTACTCTTTCAATTTCACGCACAAAATAAAGTTGCATAAATTCTCATGCCGCCCAAGGAAGGGGTTATCTTCTTTGGGACGGGAGGGGTACCTTTTTACTTTGGATGTGTTATTTTTTGGAAGAGTATATTTCACTTTTTGAGAAGGTCTTTCATTTATCTTTCCTTGTTAGAAATGCTCTAAGAGAGAAGTAGTGTTAGTGGATTGTGAGGTCCATATTATTAGTACTATAGTATTTAAATGTTTAACTCTTTGCATATTAGAAATTGGTCTAATTTTAGTGGACGACCCAAATTGGTAAAAACTGGTCTATTTTTTTGGATGAAAGTAATACCCCCTCCGTTCCACTCCCAAATTGGTAAAAACTGGTCTATTTTTTTGGATGAAAGTAATACTCCCTCCCGATCTGAAGTTGGGGTTGTCCCTCCATGGAGCATCTCTCTGTCTCTCTTGGATCCAGTTGCCATTTGTGTTCCAGTGGCCTACGGTATTTACTTGCTCTACCTCAGGGGAAAACTTGCAGTAATAGTAGTGATGCTCTTCTGGTTGTGGCGGCTGCGGCACATACTGTGTCTCCTTCGGTGCGGGTGTTGGCAGCGGTCTGGCCTTTTCTACAGCCTCAAGCAGCTTCTTCTCCATCTGCTAGAATCGAGTCTCCAGCTTTTCATCGTTGCGCGCCTCTGCTGCGTGCACTGCTCCTCTCCTGTACTTAGCCTCAATCAGCCTCTCCAAAATATTCTTAGCTTGGCTAAAAAGGGTTTTTGAGAAATCCCCTTGTGCTGCGAGGTTGAGGTCGTTCTTACTCTCCAAAGTGAGTCCGCCATAGAAGATCGAGTAGATCTCCTTCTCTCCCAGCTTGTGGTTAGGGCATGCTTGAAGTAGCCCTTGGAACCTATCCCAGTACTGGCCGAGGGGCTCATCATACTCCTGTCTGGCTTCTGTAATTTCCCTTTTTAGGGCACTTGTTTTCGATGCTGGAAAAAAGTGATCGAGGAATATCATGCAGAATTCGGCCCAAGTCCCGATGGATCCTTCTGGCAGCCTAGACAGCCAGACACCCGCATCGCCCTTCAAAATGAAGGGAATAGCCTTAATCCTGTAATCTTCGGATGTGGATCCAGCTGGCACTGGGTGGATATCACTGTATCGGCAGAATTCCTCCAGAAAAGCATACGGACAGTCCTTCAAAAGGCCGTAGAAGTGGGACAAAATGGCCAGTACTCCTGATTTGATTGCGATGGTCTGCATCCCAGGAGTAGCGGCGATGGCATGTGTGGGCTCTCTCTCATCATGAGCGTGTAGAGAGCCGATTCCCGAGTCGTCAGGGACAAGGGCCATTTTTACTTCTGCTTTCTCAGGCGGTGGTGGGTTTGTGTTCTGCTCGGTGGCTGCTGCTGCTTGTGCGGCTCTGTAACGAGTGGTAACTACGCCGGCTTCCTGGATTCTCCACTGAGTGTTAGTTCTTCTGTATATCAAGGGATGATTCCAGTACTCGCCTTGGTGGTACCTTCTCATCAACAGTAGGAAAAACAAACGAGAAAAGAAAGAAATAAAACTATTTACTCATACACACTACACACAAACATAAAATAACACTATGCTTCCCCGGCAACGGCGCCATTTTAGTGAGGTCGAGATCGACGGATTGGAATTGAATCAAGTTATATGGAAGATAACCGAACCGTTCGGATCAGTTAGTAAATTATCGTTGCCACTTAATCAAATCAATTCTCAAACTGACTCACGCAGGAAAAATATTTATAACTCCCAATTTCGCACAACTTTAACAGTAAAGCGGCAAGTTCGGGGTCGATCCCACAAAGAAGATGGTGTGTCGAGTGTGTGAGTAGTGAACAAGGGGGGGTTGGCTGCTGCCATCCTTTAACTTGGAAGTTTTTAACTACTGTTTTTAATCTAGGCAGAATTAAACTAGCTAGCTTGATCAATGGAACTTTAACTACTGGGTCAAGTAAATTGCAGGTAACAACTGAAAAGTAAATGTGAGGATGTAAACGAAAAATAACTTCGATTAAACTAAAAACTGAGTATAACGTGAATTTAAACTAAGCTAACACTTCGGAAACTAAGAAAGCGGTAAAAACTGAGAAAGAATCTCAGCGGGAAACTTAACATAACGCTAACAGAAATGAGTATTCTGCAGCGCTCCCTTTGGTCGCCCTTTTAACTAAGCTATCTAAACTAAGCTTGAGAACTGAACTAAACTAAGCTAGAGAGCTGAACTAAACTAGATAACTAAGCTAAGCTAAACTAGACGGAAAGTAAAGTGTCGGATCTCCATTTTCTTGTGGTGGCACACCCTCTATTTATAAGCTCGATTCGGTGATACAAACGGGAAATCCAAGGCCCGGGCTGACCCGACCACGACTCCCCTTAAGCTGCCCGGAAGGCCCGTCACAAGATCAATGAGACAAAAGCTTCGAGAAGGCGTTTCAAACTTCATTAGGAGGAGAATGGAGGAGGCAGATGGAATGCCCGGTCGGGCGAATCCACACCTCCAAAACGCCCGACCGGGCGTTTGTGCGCTGAGCATCGTCTACAGTCCAGAAAGTTTGCCCGACCGGGCGATTTCACCATCCCAGAACGCCCGACCAGGCGTTTGAAGAAGCAACGCTGAATCCAGAAAGTTCGCCCGACCGGGCGATTTCACTTTCCCAAAACGCCCGGCCGGGCCATTCAACTTTTACAGCCGTTTTTTCCTTGTTTTTTTAGCCTTTTCTTGGGTTTCCAACCCTAACTATAAATATCCTTTTTGTAAGGCTTTAGAAGGGACTTTTTGATGAATGTTATTATGAAGACTCCTTTGAGAGCATCTCCCATGTGAGATTTCTATCCAAATTCCTACATTGTAGGTTGCTTGTTTTATGTTCATTTGGCTAAATCAAGTATATGTATGCATTTATGGTTGTGTAGTCATGAATGTGGAGCCAATGGAGTATATGCTTTGGGTGAAAGTAGCCTAGGGTTGCCCACATCTTCTTGTGGGAGGTCATAGGTCCTCAAAGAGGATTCCTCCTTCTTTACACTTTCTTCTCTTACCTTCTTTTCTCTCCATCAAAATCCATTTTGAGCCTAGTTTTTGTGGCTAGCTCAACTTATCTTTGTTTATCTTAACTAAAAAGTGAGATCAAACACTACTTTGGGTATTTCTTGGGCACATGGAATGATTCCCTCAAAAGGAACCTTATCATTTGGTATCTAGAGCCTAGGTGCCTACCAAGTGTTTGATTTTAAACCTCTATGAAATTTCTTTTTCCTTATTTTTCCTTATTTCTTTTGTTTTAGTCTTTGCTTGTTTTTTTGGTCAATTGTTGTAGGATTGAGCTGATTTTTGGTGTGCATGAACCTTGATATATGAACTATTTTTCTGAAAAATCTCAGCCAAAAATTCTATCATTTGATAGGTCAAATTAATGTGTGAAGTTGCTGCCCTGTTTTGTGCCCTAGTTTGACAGATTTGGGGAAAACGTAAAATCGAGGGTCTCCTCGAAAACCTGCTATATTGGGGATATTTTTCCCTCTTTCTAAACCCTTTCCTCTTGTTATCTACCAAGTTTCATCAATTTTGGGGTTGGGTAGCCATATAAAAAAAAAATTTCCTAAAGATCAACCAAGAGTTACATAGATTTTCAGCTCAACTAAGTTTGTTAGCTAGCTTCCTTAGGCATTGAACCTTACTTTCACATGCTTGATTGGATTTACTTGCTTGGTTATATTGCCTATGTGTATACCTTGAATGATTTGTCTTAGCACTTGCATTTAGGAATTTGGATATTGAGAGTGAGTGAACCTAGCTCTCACTATATTCTAAGCCCTTTTCCGAGTGACATTGGTGAGTGAATTGGGGGTGGGATTACCAATTGGGAAGTGAGTTCTTACTAAAATCTCCCCTTCTTGTGTGTGTGAGTGTGGATTTTACTAACCCTTAGGACTAGATCCTAGTTTATTTTTATTTCTTATTGTAGGTACTATTGTGAATGCCACCTCGTACTAGATCCACCACGATGGGGGATCCGCAACCGGGTGCGAGCTCGAGTCTTAGTGTAGCGGGGGATGAGTTGAAAAACTTGATGGAAAAAATTATGACGGATTTGAGGGATCTAAAAGAAGGCCAAACCACAATGCATGTCACTCAATATGCTATGTTCGGGGATTTGAAGGAACTCAAGGAGAACCAAGCATCCATCCATGAAAACCAAACTTTTCTCCACGACGAGCTTAACGCTTTGAAGGCCTTGCGACTATCAAGGTCAAACACCCCTAGGAGCAATCACACACATCATGATGCCTCCAAGGGGAGTAATGGAGAGGAAGAGCCATATGGTTGGTACGATCATGGGGGGCGTGGGGGACAAGGAGGAGGACGGAATGTGAATAGGAATGGTAGGTTCGGGAACATGATGGGCGGAAGAGGGAATGGAAACATGGGGCACCATGGGTGGAATGGTAGGCATAGAAGATATGAAACTATGAGGAGGAGGAGATGGAGCCGCGGTATGATGATCCCACCAAGTCTATCAAGCACACATTTCCCGAGTTCCACGGCAAGTTTGATCCCGAGGCCTACTTGGAATGGGAGTACAAATGAGCAAAATTTTCTCACTCCATAACTTTTCGAAAGGTGATAAGGTGAAGGTGGCAATAGCCGAGTTTTGTGGCAATGCGGATACATGGTGGAATGATACGATGAGGAGGAGAAGGATGGTTAGGGGAGGAGAGTGGGTTCATGGGCGGAGTTGTGTGAGCTCATGAGGACTACCTTTGTACCAAAGTCCTATTTCCTCCGACTTCGAGGGGAGTTTCAAGATTTGAAGCAAGGGACGAAGAGCGTAATGGAGTACTACTACGAACTCCTATCATTGATGAGCAAGGTAGGGGTGGAGGAGCGAGAAGAGGCGACTCAAGATCGATTTATCCATGGCCTTAACATCAACTTGAAGCACAAGGTGCAAGTGGAGGCATTGAGGGGAATTTCCTTGGATGAGGTGATTGGGTTTGCCGACACTTTTGAGAGGCAAAGTAAGGAGTTGGTTTCTAGCCGGGCTAAATGGGCGTCTAGCCAAACCGAAGGGACGGGGACTAGCAAGTGGAGCGCTCCCGGCAAGAAGGTGGAAAACATGGCCAATCCAAATACCCAAGGGAGATCGATCGTTAAGGCTTTACCGGGTACTCAACCTATTAAAGCTATAGCCCCTATGGAAGACAAGAAGGTTCAATGTTTCAAGTTCAAGGGGTATGGCCATTATGCACGTGAGTGCCCAAACCAACGGGTAATGGTTATCGGGCAAGATAGTAGCGTGTATAGTGAGGAAGATGAAGAAGATGGGGAGGGTGTGGGCACTAAAGAAGTGAGCCCGGACACCGACATAGCTTTTTCTAGTGGCGAAGAAGAAGATACACCCTTAAGGGCTATGGTTGTACTCCGAATGCTCAATGTACAACCCAACCTTGAGGAGCATAAGGAGCAAAGGTGCAACATCTTTCATATGAAGTCTAAGGTGATGTCCAAGACGTGCTTGGTCATCATAGATGGATGGAGTTGTACAAATGTGGTGTGTGACCGGTTGGTGGCCAAGCTGGGATTAAAGGTACTTCAACACCCAAACCCCTACAAATTGCAATGGTTAGGGGATTCCGGGGAGTTGAAGGTGAAGGCTCAATGCAAAGTTCCATTGAAGATTGGGGAAGTTGAGGAAGAAATCCTATGTGATATCATTCCTATGACGGCATGTCATGTTTTGCTAGGGAGGCCATGGGAGTTTGATAGAAGGGCCTACAAAAATGGCTTCACGAATGAGTATTTCTACATGCTCAACAGGTTGAAGGTTCGTTTGAAGCCATTGCTACCTAGTGCCGTGTTTGAGGCTAGCCAACATCTACAAAAGGAAAGAGAGAGAGATAGGGAAAAAAGGCTAGTAGAAGAATGTGAGCTAAAAAAGCCAAGTGAGAGTGGGGGTGGTGAGAGAAAAATAAAAGCGCCCAAAGGAGAGCACCCACAAACAAGAGAAGGAAAGGAATGTTTGATAGCTAGTAAAACCGACCTTGGGTGGGCACTAAACAATCACCTCTCCGTTCTCCTCATGGTCCGTAAGGATTTGTGCTTAGCTACTAACCTTGACCCGTATCCTTTGATTGTCCAAAGTGTGTTGCAGGAATTTGAAGATGTATTCCCGGAGGAACTCCCGAGTGAACTCCCTCCCATGAGGGGGATCGAGCATCAAATTGACTTTTTACCGGGATCATCACTCCCAAACCGGGCCGCATACAAGGCGAACCCCAAGGAGACACAAGAGCTACAAAGGCAAGTCGAGGAACTTCTTGCCAAAGGTCTAATTCGTGAATCTCTATCTCCTTGTGCCGTACCCGTCATTCTTGTACCTAAGAAGGACGGAAGTTGGAGGATGTGTGTAGATTGTAGGGCAATTAACAAAATCACCATCAAATATAGACACCCTATACCTAGGTTAGACGACATGTTAGAGGATCTTTGTGGCTCTATATGTTTCTCTAAAATTGATTTGGCTAGTGGATATCACCAAATTCGCATGAAAGAGGGAGATGAATGGAAAACCGCTTTCAAAACCAAATTTGGCCTATATGAATGACTTTTGATGCCTTTTGGTTTAACTAATGCCCCTTCTACATTCATGCGTTTGATGAATCATGTGCTTCGTCCTTTTATTGGGAAATTTATGGTGGTATATTTTGACGATATCTTGATTTATAGTCGTAGTGTTGAAGAGCATGCTAGTCATCTTAGGAATGTGCTTGAAGTGTTGAGAATGCATGCTTTATATGCCAAGTTGCCTAAATGCACTTTTTGTGTTGAGGAAGTTGTGTTTCTTGGTTTTGTTGTGGGAAAGGAAGGAGTGCGGGTAGATGAGGAAAAGGTGAAAGCCATTAGGGAATGGCCAACACCTAGGAATGTGAGTGAGGTTAGGTCTTTTCATGGCCTTGCTAGCTTCTATAGGAGGTTTGTTAGGGATTTTTCCACAAAAGCTTCACCCTTGAACTACCTTGTCAAAAAAAATATTGAGTTTAAGTGGGGGGAGGAGCAAGAGAGAGCGTTTAGTACTTTGAAAAATGACCTCACGCATGCTCCCTTACTAGCACTCCCTAATTTTGATAAAACTTTTGAACTTGAGTGTGATGCAAGTGGTGTGGGGATCGGGGGAGTTCTCATGCAAGTGGTGTGGGGATCGAGGGTAAGCCCATAGCTTACTTCTCGGAAAAACTAAATCAAGCCCAATTGAACTACCCCACATACGACAAGGAGTTGTATGCTATAGTCCGTTGCCTTGAGAATTGGCAACACACTACTTGATGCACAAGGAGTTTGTGATACACACGGATCATGAGTCTATTAAGTTCTTAGGAGGGCAACATAAACTTGATAAAAGACATGCTAAATGGAGTGTTTTCCTAGAGACTTTTCCCTATGTCATTAGGTACAAGAAGGGAAAGGACAATGTGGTTGCCGATGCTCTTTCTAGGAAACCTTTTGAGACCTTGCATGATGGCACTTTACTTGTGAGTGATACCGTGTGTTTGAGAAAGCGTGGGCTTACTATATGTGCCTCCAATTATGTTGGATTTGAGTTTATTAAAGACCTTTATGAACATGATCATGACTTTTCGTCTATTTACGGAGCTTGTGAAAAATGTGCTTCTGATAAATACTATAAGTTGGATGGCTATTTTTTTAGAGAGAATAGGTTGTGCATACCTTCATGCTCTTTGAGAAATTTGTTGATTAAGGAGGCTCACCTAGGGGGCCTAATGGGTCATTTTGGGTTGCTTAAAACTTTTGACATACTAAGTGAGCATTTCTTTTGGCCTTGCATGAAGAAGCATGTTGAAAAGTTTTGTAGTAGTTGCTTAGAGTGTAGGCAAGCCAAGTCTAAATCTAACAATTATGGTCTTTACACCCCTTTGCCTACTCCTACACATCCTTGGGTAGACTTGTTCATGGACTTTGTTCTAGGCCTCCCAATGTCTCATCGGAAAAATGATAGCATCTTTGTGGTGGTGGATAGGTTTTCCAAAATGGCTCACTTCATTCCATGTCGGAAGACAAGTGATGCCAAATTCGTTGCTAGTTTATTTTTCAAGGAGGTTGTAAGAATCCATGGGGTCCCGAGAACTATTGTAAGTGATAGAGACGTCAAATTTTTGAGTTTCTTTTGGAAAACACTTTGAGGTAGGATGGGCACCAAACTCCTTTTCTCTACCACCGCACATCCCCAAACGGATGGTCAAACGGAAGTTGTAAACCGCTCATTGGGAACTCTTCTCCGTGCCTTGGTTTTTGAAAATAAAACTTCTTGGGAAGAATGTTTGCCTATAGCCGAATTTGCTTATAATAGGACCATACATTCCACCACCCAACAATCCCCTTTTGAGGTTGTCTATGGTTTCAATCCACTCACCCCGTTGGACTTGTCCACGGCCGATTTGCCTTTGTCTTATATGGTTGATGTAGGTGGGATGGAGAAGGCCAAGTTTGTACAAGACGTGCACACTCGAGTGCAAGAACGAATCCGCAAGATAGGGGAACAAGTAGCTCAAAGGGTGAACAAAGAGCGAAAGAAAATGTTGTTCAACCCCGGAGATTGGGTGTGGGTACACTTTCGGAAAATACGTTTTCCCGACAAAGCAAGATCCAAGCTTGCCCCGCGAGGGGATGGCCCATTTATGGTCCTAGAGCGTGTGAACGACAATGCCTACATCATTGATCTTCCCGGTGAGTATAACGTGAGTTGTACTTTTAATGTGGCTGACTTGAGCCCGTTTGATTTTGTAGGGGACGACACAGATTTGAGGACAAATCCTTCTCAATAGGGAGAGGATGATACAAACGGGAAGTCCAAGGCCCGGGCTGACCCGACCACGACTCCCCTTAAGCTGCCCGGAAGGCCAGTCACAAGATCAATGAGACAAAAGCTTCGGGAAGGCGTTTCAAACTTCATTAGGAGGGAAATGGAGGAGGCAGATGGAATGCCCGGTCGGGCGAATCCACACCTCCAAAACGCCTGACCGGGCGTTTGTGCGCTGAGCATCGTCTACAGTCCAGAAAGTTCGCCCGACCGGGCGATTTCACCATCCCAGAACGCCCGACCGGGCGTTTGAAGAAGCAGCGCCGAATCCAGAAAGTTCGCCCGACCGGGCGATTTCACTTTCCCAAAACGCCCAGCCGGGCGATTCAACTTTTACAGCCGTTTTTTCCTTGTTTTTTTAGTCTTTTCTTGGGTTTCCAACCCTAACTATAAATATCCTTTTTGTAAGACTTTAGAAGGGACTTTTTGATGAATGTTTTTATGAAGACTCCTTTGAGAGCATCTCCCATGTGAGATTTCTATCCAAATTCCTACATTGTAGGTTGCTTGTTTTATGTTCATTTGGCTAAATCAAGTATAGGTATGCATTTATGGTTGTGTAGTCATGAATGTGGAGCCAATGGAGTATTTGCTTTGGGTGAAAGTAGCCTAGGGTTGCCCACATCTTCTTGTGGGAGGTCATAGGTCCTCAAAGAGGATTCCTCCTTCTTTACACTTTCTTCTCACCTTCTTTTCTCTCCATCAAAATCCATTTTGAGCATAGTTTTTGTGGCTAGCTCAACTTATCTTTGTTTATCTTAACTAAAAAGTGAGATCAAACACTACTTTGGGTATTTCTTGGGCACATGGAAGGATTCCCTCAAAAGGAACCTTATCATTCGGCCTCCAGCTGGATAACGATCTTGACAGGGAATATTCGCTGATGCTGAGAATGAGCGACTCATTGATTGCTACGTGCCCTTTCTTCTAGAATGACGACACTTTTGAGTAACAGATTCCTGACTCAACTCCGTCCTTGCGTCTCATAAGCTAGCATGTGTCCCCTTCTAGAACGTAGTCCTTGATAACAGAATGGTGCGCCATATCCAGCTCATTTCCTCACGTGTTCTTCTTCTAGAAGCCAGCGGTCTCCACCTAACTGCTTGATCACTCCCCCTTGATCAACTCCCCCCGATTCTTGGCCTTTTTTCACCTTTTGTACTTGCTTGATCAGTTCGGCCTTGCTGCCTTGGTCAAGTGGCATTTCTGCACATTTAACACTTGTTTTGCGCGATAAACCGATCAAGTAGCATACATTTTACCCTTAAACCGATGCATGAAATGAGCCTTATCATATTTGAATACATCCTTTCATAGATATGACTATTTAATTAGTTCTAGTTTATTGTACAAATTTGGCGCCATTTACATAAGTGCTTCATCACATTTAAAGGTCGTATGGTTCAGAACCAGAACCGGAAATAGCGATTAAACCAGAATTGCGGTTTCGGTTCCAACGGTTCGATTATTATTTAGAAAATATGTGAATCGAAATCGATTGTTTTGAACAATCGATTCGACCGACTAATCTCTGGTTCAGATGAATATAAAATATTGATAATGTTATATTAAAAATTACTCTCTCCGTCACGATTAAGTGTCTCAAGTTTCCTTTTTCATCTGTCAATGATTAAGTGTTTTATTACTTTTTACTACTTTTGGTAATGAACACTACAATCCACTAACTCATCGCTAAACTAATACCACCCGTCCCCAAAGAGTATGAACTTTGAGTTCAGCACGAGTTTTAATGCATTATTGGTAATGTAAGAGAGAGATGGATAAAGAAACAGTTTTCAGGCAACGATAAACATGGCACCGTACGAGGCATTGTATGGAAGAAAGAGTAGATCACCGCTCTACTGGGATGAAGTTGGCGAGAGAAGAGTACTCGGACCCGATGTAGTTGAAGAGATGGTGGGAATCGTTCGGCAAATTCGTGAGAGGATAAAAGAAGCTCAAGACAGACAGAAATCATACGCGGATGTCCGACGAACCGACTTACGATTTCAAGCTGGCGATAAAGTTTTCTTGAAGGTATCTCCGTCAAAAGGGATAACACGATTTGGTGTCAAGGGCAAATTGAAGCCGCGATTTATTGGGCCTTATGAAATTTTTGAAGGAGTGGGCCCTGTTGCATATCGATTGGCGCTACCACCAAACCTTGGAAATGTGCACAACGTTTTCCATGTGTCGCAGTTACGAAAATACATGTTCGACCCAAAGCACGTGATCCGTTTTGAGGAAGTCGCGTTGAATCCAGACTTGAGCTATGAAGAGAGACCCCAATCCATCTTGGACCGAAAGACCCAAGTTGTGAGAAATAAAAATGTTGTTTGTGTGAAAGTACTATGGGAAAATCATGGGCATGAAGAAGCCACGTGGGAGAATGAGGATAAAATGATGGAATTGTACCCAGAACTCTTTTCTTGGGGGTAGCAAATTTCCGGACGAAATCTCTGTTAAGGGTGGTAGGATGTAACGCCCCACTTTTCGAACCCTAAAGTACTGGTTTTAATGCTATTAATTTTGTGAAGTCCGTGAATTAATTGTCGGTAATTTAATTGGTGAATTAATTGTTGTTGGACTAGAAGTTGGGAAATAAAATATATTGCGAATATAAATAATTCCTTTCCGTGAGGAATATTTATAGGACTCAATTCCGTGTTGGATCCGATAAATTAAATAATTAATATAAAAGTCCAGTACGTGATAAATAAATTGCGGACTGCGCGATTTAAAATAAAATACAATGGGCTGTGAATTAAACTAAACTAATTAAAATTAAATATCCTTGGTTCCAATTTTAATTAAAGATTCTGCGCAGATTTTCCTCCTCCGTGAAAAGATATTCCTCTTCCGTAATCTGCAAATAAAATACCAAATAAATTCAATTAAATCAAAAACAAGAAAAAAAAGAGAAATTCGAATACTCCCTCTAATCCCACGACTAAACCCACTCTCTCCCCCCTAAAATCTCTCCCACATCCAAACCACCCATCCCTCTAATTTAATCACCAAATCTATTCATTCTGCCTATTCTACACGTCCTCTGCAGCAAGAACCTCTTCAAATTTCAATTCAAGGTAATCAACTTCATCAATTCGTTTTGTAGACTCCTCAATGTTGTTCGAAATCAACATCTGTAATCTCTGTTGACAGAAACCACATCCGGAGGAACCTCTTTGTTCACCCAACACAATTTTCATTCCAATTCAACTGCAGGAAGAAGGTAAAAAAATTCCTTTTAAATTTGAACTTCATACACATCAAACACACGCTTACTTTCTGCATTCACCCATGACTGCCATCTTAAACTCTCGCAAATTATACGAACAAACTTCCATCAACAATCAAACACCCTCATTGTGTAATTGAAAATTAAGAACGAAAGAAACGTTTTTTGGAATGAGAACTTATCTTTCGGGGTCTTGCGGGGCTGAACGGGTTGGTTCCGGGATGTTTTGGGGCTGTTCGGAGGGAATCGGGACTGTTTCGGGGTGGTTACGGGGCTGCACGACCACCGACGGAGCGGCGGCAGCAGCAGCCTGACCCGGCGGCACCTCCCGGCAGCAGCGGCGACACCTCCCGGCAGCAGCGGCGGCATCTCCCGGCAGCGACGGCAGCAGCAGCGACGGCAGACGGATTTGGCGGCGACGGAGCAACGGCTGTCCGACGGATCGACGGCCGGATTTCCCCCGCTCCGACGACACTGTGGCGGCCGCAACTTGTCTTCCCGGTGAGCAGCGGCCGACGGCGTGGAGTGAATCGGAGCAGGCGACGAACGGATTGGGGGGGGGGGTTCCTTCCGTTTTGGTCGAGAGTGAGAGAAGAAGAGAGATAGGGAGAGAGAAAGAAAGAGGCGTGGAGAAGGAAGGTGAAGTTTTGGGCTTTTGTTTCTTTTAAATGACTTGGGCCTTCATTGAATAAAATTGGGCCTCATTAATTAGAAGTGGGTGGATTAATTAAATTGATGGGCTCCTTTTTAATTGTTGGGTTTATTTTGGTAATTGGAGATACAAGGTGATGAAATAATTAAGTTTTGGGCCGATAATTAATTGGGGCGAACTTTTAAATAAATCCTTGAATTGATAATTAAATTAAATGTGGGGACTTATTTAATTAATTTCGGAATATTTCAACGAGTGAATAATTATATCCTAAGTCCGAAATAAATATAGTTCGAGGGAAAGTTGTTGCGATAATTAATTACACCTTTTATAATTTTGGGGATTTTATTTCGATATCATTAAGAAAATACGAGGAGCCAACGGTGGAAATTGGGAGCGTAAGAGGCCGTCGAACAATCGAAAATCGAGATAAATCGAGATAAAAGACTTGCTTAGGATGCATGCATTTTTAGTTATTTGTTTAAAACAATGTGTTGATTTATCTATTATATAAATTGTTAAAGGTGAATCATCGCAAGGGAATCGTGATCGCAAAGGAAAGAACGTAATTTCAAATTAAGCACTCGAGGTGGGCTTTCTTTTACTAAACTCTTTTACGTTTTCAAAAGTATGATTATGGTGGGATAAGGGTGGTTTAAATTGTTATGTCATGCCATGTTTGTTTTGATGATGAGATTGTTGTCTGATGCCTAGTTTGTGAGTTCGCTCCATTAGGCTATAGGGCTATGTTGAGATTGTTGCCTGATGCCTAGTTTGTGAGTTCGCTCCATTAGGCTATAGGGCTATGTTAAACGAATTCGGGTCTGAGTAGGGCCGCAAACCCTATCAGGCTAGTGTACACAGGTGAGATCGTGAGCCGTCCTTGCTAGTCGGCCGCTCTCGTGGGCGAATAGTGTGGCCACACTTTCGTCGCACCATGGAAAGAGGATGTGATTAAATGATGGAAAGATGATGTGATTGAATGATTGATGAGAAAGTGGGGAGATTGTTTTGACTGGCCAGTCTATGAAATTGTTTGTGATACTCGATGATATTTCTTTTCTAAATGTAAAACTCGAGTTCACTATGGTATGGATGACATAACTTTCATCAAATGTTTTCGGCATAAGCCCACTGAGTATATTAAGTACTCAGCCCTGCATGTGTTTTCCCTATGTGCATGTTGAGCGGCGACGAGCAGTTGGTGGTGTTGAGCAATTTAAAATTGAAGCATGGTTGGTTAGTTGTGAACTACGAGTGTCGTTGTGTCTCCACACATGACGTCACTCTTTCTCTTGAACGCTTCCGCTGAGACATTGTCTTTACTCACCATTCTTTTAGCGTTGAACCTAATTATTTGGATAACGTCGACCTCTTGGCCCTTTGTTGTTAAATATTAATTATTGGTCAAACTCTTTATTAAAACCCTAGTTCTCTTCGTCTATTTATTAAATTATTTTAATCACGATCGCCCGTATTTATTAACCCTAAAGGGCGGTCGTGACAGTTTGGTATCAGAGCCTCAGTTTCTTTCCGCTCTGGACCCAAGAGTCTTTTGAGTTAAAATCTACCCTTGTATTGATAGACTAAAGTGTTGAACGTCGAAGGCTCAACACCACAACTCGTCACGCCCAACCGCGAAGAAAGAGGTAATATATTTTAGTGAGAAAAACTTTTATGAGAAAGCTTTGGAGGAAGGAAGATGAGAAAAATTTTGAGAAAGAGAGGAGAAAATTTTAATAAGAACGAGGAAGTAGAATCATTCCATGAGGGATCGATTTCAAGTTGAGAAGAGTATTTGCTGATTCTTGAAAAAAAAAGCAAAAAAAAAAAAGCAAGTTGTGAAGAGGAACGATGGATTGTTTGTTTTACATGAAAGATGAAAGTGGATGATCAAGTATGAGTCAAAACTTTTAATCTAAGGTTGAAAGTGAGATGTGAAAGTTTGAGAAAAGTGTGAGAGGTTGAAGAAAAATTTATTTCAAAAATTTTGAATGTTAATGTAAAGTGTGAAAGTGTTTTGCTTTGAGAGGTGAAAATGTTGTGTGTGATAATACTTGTTTATCTGGAGGATGCACGACTTTTAATGCGATGATGAAATGAGTTGTGAACTTAGAGTGCCCAAGATGTTGGCCTAGATGACTGTGCGAACTATAGTTCTAAGTTGAAAACTTACCTATTGCTTTTCTGAGCAATGAAAAATGAACGAGAATCTGAAAGTTGGGGCGAACCCCTATTTTGTCAAGATACGAGGAAAGTAGATCAAGAGTGGGGATGGAGGTCGGTGGACCATGGATTTTTTTTTCTATTTCTTGGAATGACGCAAATTGTTGGAGCAAGCTTATTGTGTGAAACATGTATTAATTGATGGTCTATTGGCGTTGAAGTATGAAGTATATTATGAAATTGTTGGTGGGAGTGAAATATGACGCTATGAACTTTGTATGCGAACATAGAGTGCCTAAGAAGTATGTTAAATTGAACGACATCGAATTCAGTTGTTGACAACTGCAATATCACTTTTCCGAGTGATAGGACAAATGGGAATATGTGGTGTGAACTCGAACTTTATTGAATGATTACAAATTCAGTATTGTTTTTCCCTGAATGACAAGAACAAGGAGAATGCGAAAATACGTAGTATATGATAAGTAGTTTAAGAAAAGAAGAAGTGCAAATTGAAGAGATGTTCCAAACGAGAAAATGTTCGAGGCAAGAAAAGACGCGAAATGAGGTAACCCTACAACGGAGGTAGAGAGCATACCTGCGATCTAATAAGATAAATCCAATCATATGTCAAAAGTGGCGATGCGACGAAAATGACTGTTAAAGCATGTTGAGAGCGCGTGTATGCCTACAACGTTTCAAGAGAATGAATGTTATCACGTGCAAAGAATATTATGAAGATATGGCTTTCGACTACTGATATTAGTTGTAACGACACGATGAATCTCAACTTGGAGTCCAAGGTTTCTTAGAACGATGTTACCATGTGCAGGCTCGCAAAAATGGACTACGGAGTGCGACCTTCGTAGCTAGAATGAATGATTTTAAATCAATAGTACTTACTTGGATTCTAAACTCTTTTTGATATATATTGAATAACCTGAACCCTTGTCTATTTAAACACCTTGGTTGACTCATGCTTTGCGAGTAATGCCCATTGTTTTTTTTCCTATATCGAGTCATGACTTATTTCTAGTTCTTGAAAATTTGGGCTTGCCTTTGTAACTTTGACATCTTGATTAGTAGTCTTCTTTGATTCATCTTTCGTAAGGACAATATTTTGACCTTATTAGCTTCTGTCATTGAACTTCACTCTTAAAGTTGTTTGCAGTTATGACCTTCAGTATGATTATATCTCCCATATATGTATCTTCAAAGGGTGGAATATTCTTCTTGGAACTTTTGTACACCTTTTTTATTTCGTAACTATGCATGCGGCAAATTCTTCCGTGCAGAAGTGAAATCCTTTTTAGCTCAGTTTCACTACACATATTGTTTCATGCGCAATGATTTTTCTTTCTGCAACACCAAGTTAAGGCTATCGTGTTCTATTTTTCCTTAACGTGTTTGATAAAGCTGATTTTCCTAAAATGTTCACTTCACGTTGGTTGCAAACCTGTGAATCCATTGATGTGATATCGTTATTCCATATTTTAATCTTCGTTGAACCATGATTACTGTTGCTTCATGGAAACTGCCTACCTTTCTAAATCCTCATGCAACTGATCATTTCTGGCCATGACATGTTTGGGACATTATCCATTGCCGTATGGACCTTTCAAAATTGATCGGACAACTGAATTACCTTTTTGGTAGCCTACTACGGGAATTGAGATCTATTTCAGTCTCATCCTATTTTCATGACCTATCTTATGTTCTTTCAAACTTTGTTGGGATAATCCAAACCAATTGTTGTGAGTTAGTGTGGAGATTCAAAGGAAAAGAGCTGAAATTGTAATTCTTGTTTCCTTGAGTGATTTTGTAAACTCTTCCAATTTAAAGAAGTTTTAGCAGTGTTGTTATAATTTGAAATCAGTCCATATCCAAGTTAAGACTGTTTGATTAAATTTTGAGTTCTTGATACATATTCGGAGTTCTTGATGCAACATTGTTGGGAAAGGCAAAAGCTCGATTTTTTTTTAGATATGCATGGGAAATAAGTGTTATAGATCGGCACGCACTGAAATGATATACCAACCAGAAGTGTAGACATGACCAATAGAATGGGACGAGGAATATTTCGCATTTACGAACTGCTTGTAACGAGCTAGAAATAGAATGTCGTGTTATGTACATAGATAATGAGAGAAAAAAAATGTTAAGAAAAATTTTAGGCACATGGGCCTGATCGTCTTGTACGGTATAGAGATCTAAGGTGAAAATAGTTGATCGATCGATACGAGGATGATGAATAAAACTAAGTGAGCAACGAGGAATGGAGTATTTAAAAATACGACAATTGCCGAGAAAATAAGAGTATGTTAACAAGGTGACACCATCAACAAGGAGAGAAACATTCGAGTCAAGATATGTCGAGTAGGAAAGGAATCGAAAGAAAGAACGCGTGATATCCCCACCACCTCCTCAACCAAAGTAGAGAATTAGGAACATTATTATAAGAATTTTTTGCATAGGAAGAAAATGGAGGGAATGTTGGAAGAAGTTTTCAGTGATATGTTCACATCTTGATGAAGTAGACCGAAAGTGAAAATGGCGAAATAAGTTTGGCTTTATTATACACAGGAGATTAGGACCGTTAAGAAAAGTAATGTTGGATTACCTTTCCTGATAG
This sequence comes from Salvia splendens, assembly GCF_004379255.2. Lineage (NCBI taxonomy): Eukaryota > Viridiplantae > Streptophyta > Magnoliopsida > Lamiales > Lamiaceae > Salvia > Salvia splendens. The sequence goes on from NC_056039.1 coordinate 12,436,846, forward strand.
ATAGACAGTCGTATATTACAATTGACTGGAGCCATGATAAACCCTAAATATCTAGGACAACATACAAAATGATGACTAAGGAGTTGGAAGAACTAAAGATGCAACTGCAAGAACTGTAAAACCTGGGTTTCATCAAATTCAGTGTACCACCTCGGGGTGCACCAATGCTATTTTTGAAGAATGGCGGAACGCTGAGTGTGTGCATAAATTTTTGAGGGAAGAACGAGATGACACTTTAGAACATGTTTCCACTAACGGGAATAGATGATGCGTTTGATCAGCTTCGAGGAGTTTGTGTCTTTGTGAAAACGGAATTGACATCTGAATACCATCAAATGGAGTCCGACAAGATGTATCCAAGACGGTTTTCCGAACTAGATATTGTCATTATGAGTTTATAGTGATGCATTTCGGATTAACAAATGTCCCGGCTGTATATATGGACCTTATGAATCGTGTGTTTCATCCATACTTGGACAAGTTCGTCTTACTCTTCATAAACGATGTCCTTATCTACTCAAAGAACAAAGAGGAACATGAAGAACATTTGAGGACTGCCTTAGATACGTTGGAGGCCGAGAAACTCTTCGCCAAGTTCAATACGTATGAGTTTTGGCTCAAAGAAGTGAATTTCCTTGGGCACATAGTGAGCACAGATGGAATTCGAGTAAACCCCGTAAAGGTGGAAGTTGTACAGAAATGGAAAACACCAACCACACCTAACGAAATTCGGAGTTTCCTAGGACTGGCGGAATATTATAGGAGATTCATCGAGGGATTTTTAAGATAACAAGGCCAATGACTCAACAACTAAAGAACGGGGTAAAAGTCAATTGGACCCCAGACTGTGGGGCAAGTTTTCGACTATTGAAGGAAAAGCTAACTAGTGCACCGATTCTAGCTGTGCCAGAACCTGGAGTGAACTACGTGGTATACACATGCGCTTCGAAGGTGGGACTTGAATGTGTTGATGCAGAACAACAAAGTGATTGCTTATGCATCACGACAATTGAGGCCATACGAGTTGAACTATCCGACCCACGACTTGGAGTTAGCAGCGGTAGTACACGCCTTAAAGATTTGGAGACATAATCTCTACGGAGTTCGAAGTGAGATCTTTACGGATCACAAAAGCCTGAAGTATTTCTTCGAGCAGAAAGATTTGAATATGCGGCAACGAAGGTGGCTCGAAGTGGTGAAGGATAACGATCGTGGCATCAACTACCACCCTGGAAAACAGATGTAGTGGCAGATGCTTTGAGCCGGAAAGATCATTCCCAACTGGCCACTTTTCTCACCAAAGAGGAAAGTCTGATACGCGAATTCAACAAGATGTGTTTGGAAGTGGTAAGAGCACCTGAAACAGTAGAAGCACGAATCGCCACCTTAGCCGTTGAACCGGATCTGAGGTCGAGAATTATTGAAGCACAACGGATGGATGCAAAGTTGGAAGAGATTCGTGTAGAAGTACGAACTGGTGAATTTGGGAATTTTAGTGAAGAAGGCGACAATGCCCTTACTTTTGAAGGAAGATTATGCATGCCGGATAGCGAGGAGCTCAAAAATGAGGTTATGAGTGAAGCGCATGAAACTCCTTACACCGCCCACCCAGGAAGTACGAAAATGTATCAAGATTTGAAGAAATCCTTTTGGTGGAGTGGTATGAAGAGGGACATAGCATCATTGGTCGAAAGATGCCTAGTCTGCCAGCAAGTGAAGATTCTACATCAACGACCTTATGGGAAGCTACAACCACTAGAAATTCCTGAGTGGAAATGGGAGCACATCGCAATGGATTTTGTGACGGGATTGCCAAGGACGCTGAGAGGGAACACCGCCATTTGGGTAGTCATAGACCGTCTCACTAAGAGCGCACACTTCATTCCGATTCTTGTAAGCTATGGGTCCAACAAACTGGCTCAAATCTACATAAGGGAGACAGTTCGATTGCATGGAGTCCCAGTGACTATCACGTCCGACCGTGACCCAAAATTCACCTCAAGATTTTGGATGAGTCTACAGAAAGAGCTTGGAACCAAATTGAAATTCAGTACAGCGTTTCACCCGCAAACCGATGGACAATCCGAAAGAACGATCCAAACTCTCGAGGATATGTTGAGAGCCATGGTACGCGACCGAGGGGGAAGTTGGGAGGCAGCACTACCACTGATCGAGTTTGCCTACAACAACAGTTTTCAGGCAACGATAAACATGGCACCGTACGAGGCATTGTATGGAAGAAAGAGTAGATCACCGCTCTACTGGGATGAAGTTGGCGAGAGAAGAGTACTCGGACCCGATGTAGTTGAAGAGATGGTGGGAATCGTTCGGCAAATTCGTGAGAGGATAAAAGAAGCTCAAGACAGACAGAAATCATACGCGGATGTCCGACGAACCGACTTACGATTTCAAGCTGGCGATAAAGTTTTCTTGAAGGTATCTCCGTCAAAAGGGATAACACGATTTGGTGTCAAGGGCAAATTGAAGCCGCGATTTATTGGGCCTTATGAAATTTTTGAAGGAGTGGGCCTTGTTGCATATCGATTGGCGCTACCACCAAACCTTGGAAATGTGCACAACGTTTTCCATGTGTCGCAGTTACGAAAATACATGTTCGACCCAAAGCACGTGATCCGTTTTGAGGAAGTCGCGTTGAATCCAGACTTGAGCTATGAAGAGAGACCCCAATCCATCTTGGACCGAAAGACCCAAGTTGTGAGAAATAAAAATGTTGTTTGTGTGAAAGTACTATGGGAAAATCATGGGCATGAAGAAGCCACGTGGGAGAATGAGGATAAAATGATGGAAATGTACCCAGAACTCTTTTCTTGGGGGTAGCAAATTTCGGGACGAAATTTCTGTTAAGGGTGGTAGGATGTAACGCCCCACTTTTCGAACCCTAAAGTACTGGTTTTAATGTTATTAATTTTGTGAAGTCCGTGAATTAATTGTCGGTAATTTAATTGGTGAATTAGTTGTTGTTGGACTAGAAGTTGGGAAATAAAATATATTGCGAATATAAATAATTCCTTTCCGTGAGGAATATTTATAGGACTCAATTCCGTGTTGGATCCGATAAATTAAATAATTAATATAAAAGTCCAGTCCGTGATAAATAAATTGCGGACTGCACGATTTAAAATAAAATACAATGGGCTGTGAATTAAACTAAACTAATTAAAATAAAATATCCTTGGTTTCAATTATAATTAAAGATTCTGCGCAGATTTTCCTCCTCCGTGAAAAGATATTCCTCTTCCGTAATCTGCAAATAAAATACCAAATAAATTCAATTAAATCAAAAACAAGAAAAAAAAGAGAAATTCGAATCCTCCCTCTAATCCCACGACTAAACCCACTCTCTCCCCCCTAAAATCTCTCCCACATCCAAACCACCCATCTCTCTAATTTAATCACCAAATCTATTCATTCTGCCTATTCTACACGTCCTCTGCAGCAAGAACCTCTTCAAATTTCAATTCAAGGTAATCAACTTCATCAATTCGTTTTGTAGACTCCTCAATGTTGTTCGAAATCAACATCTGTAATCTCTGTTGACAGAAACCACATCCGGAGGAACCTCTTTGTTCACCCAACACAATTTTCATTCCAATTCAACTGCAGGAAGAAGGTAAAAAAATTCCTTTTAAATTTGAACTCCATACACATCAAACACACGCTTACTTTCTGCATTCACCCATGACTGCCATCTTAAACTCTCGCATATTATACGAACAAACTTCCATCAACAATCAAACACCCTCATTGTGTAATTGAAAATTAAGAACGAAAGAAACGTTTTTTGGAATGAGAACTTATCATTCGGGGTCTTGCGGGGCTGAACGGGTTGGTTCCGGGATGTTTTGGCGCTGTTCGGAGGGAATCGGGACTGTTTCGGGGTGGTTACGGGGCTGCACGACCACCGACGGAGCGGCGGCAGCAGCAGCCTGACCCGGCGGCACCTCCCGGCAGCAGCGGCGACACCTCCCGGCAGCAGCGGCGGCATCTCCCGGCAGCGACGGCAGCAGCAGCGACGGCAGACGGATTTGGCGGCGACGGAGCAACGGCTGTCCGACGGATCGACGGCCGGATTTCCCCCGCTCCGACGACACTGTGGCGGCCGCAACTTGTCTTCCCAGTGAGCAGCGGCCGACGGCGTGGAGTGAATCGGAGCAGGCGACGAACGGATTGGGGGGGGGGGTTCCTTCCGTTTTGGTCGAGAGTGAGAGAAGAAAAGAGATAGGGAGAGAGAAAGAAAGAGGCGTGGAGAAGGAAGGTGAAGTTTTGGGCTTTTGTTTCTTTTAAATGACTTGGGCCTTCATTGAATAAAATTGGGCCTCATTAATTAGAAGTGGGTGGATTAATTAAATTGATGGGCTCCTTTTTAATTGTTGGGTTTATTTTGGTAATTGGAGATACAAGGTGATGAAATAATTAAGTTTTGGGCCGATAATTAATTGGGGTGAACTTTTAAATAAATCCTTGAATTGATAATTAAATTAAATGTGGGGACTTATTTAATTAATTTTGGAATATTTCAACGAGTGAATAATTATATCCTAAGTCCGAAATAAATATAGTTCGAGGGAAAGTTGTTGCGATAATTAATTACACCTTTTATAATTTTGGGGATTTTATTTCGATATCATTAAGAAAATACGAGGAGCCAATGGTGGAAATTGGGAGCGTAAGCGGCCGTCGAACAATCGAAAACCGAGATAAATCGAGATAAAAGACTTGCTTAGGATGCATGCATTTTTAGTTATTTGTTTAAAACAATGTGTTGATTTATCTATTATATAAATTTTTAAAGGTGAATCATCGCAAGGGAATCGTGATCGCAAAGGAAAGAACGTAATTTCAAATTAAGCACTCGAGGTGGGCTTTCTTTTACTAAACTCTTTTACGTTTTCAAAAGTATGATTATGGTGGGATAAGGGTGGTTTAAATTGTTATGTCATGCCATGTTTGTTTTGATGATGAGATTGTTGCCTGATGCCTAGTTTGTGAGTTCGTTCCATTAGGCTATAGGGCTATGTTGAGATTGTTGCCTGATGCCTAGTTTGTGAGTTCGCTCCATTAGGCTATAGGGCTATGTTAAACGAATTCGGGTCTGAGTAGGGCCGCAAACCCTATCAGGCTAGTGTACACAGGTGAGATCGTGAGCCGTCCTTGCTAGTCGGCCGGTCTCGTGGGCGAATAGTGTGGCCACACTTTCGTCGCACCATGGAAAGAGGATGTGATTAAATGATGGAAAGAGGATGTGATTGAATGATTGATCAGAAAGTGGGGAGATTGTTTTGACTGGCCAGTCTATGAAATTGTTTGTGATACTCGATGATATTTCTTTTCTAAATGTAAAACTCGAGTTCACTATGGTATGGATGACATAACTTTCATCAAATGTTTTCGGCATAAGCCCACTGAGTATATTAAGTACTCAGCCCTGCATGTGTTTTCCCTATGTGCATGTTGAGCGGCGACGAGCAGTTGGTGGTGTTGAGCAATTTAAAATTGAAGCATGGTTGGTTAGTTGTGAACTACGAGTGTCGTTGTGTCTCCACACATGACATCACTCTTTCTCTTGAACGCTTCCGCTGAGACATTGTCTTTACTCACCATTCTTTTAGCGTTGAACCTAATTATTTGGATAACGTCGACCTCTTGGCCCTTTGTTGTTAAATATTAATTATTGGTCAAACTCTTTATTAAAACCCTAGTTCTATTCGTCTATTTATTAAATTCTTTTAATCACGATCGCCCGTATTTATTAACCCTAAAGGGCGGTCGTGACAATACTCTTCAGGGACGAAGGGAGTATATAAAAGTACGACCCACACTCGACCAACTTTTTCTACCATCTTTCCATTACATTTCTTAAAACTCAGGTCAAGTCAACTTAGGACACTTAAAAGTAGATAGAGGGAGTGTTTTTCATAAATGAATTAATACTCTCTCTTTCCATTGTTTAAAGATCCATTTTTGCCATTTTGGGCTATCCACGATTTAAAGAACCATATAATTTTTTCTATACGGATCCCACATTCCGTTAACGTTTTACACACAATTATTTGTAAAGAATTTTAAAAATAGGTCCCACATTCCAATTATTTTCTTCCTTTACTTTTCTTCACATAATCGACAAACATTTTTTTAAAACTCGCGCCAAATCAAAATGACTCATAAATGGTGGACGGAGGAATAATATTCTCTAAGTTATGTTGGTCTGTTGACAGGTACAACATCCGTAGGAGCACAACTAATCGACTTCAGCAAAAAATTAGCTCGTAAGCAGCTTTTCCCTTGCAGCTTTGCCTTTCTCCTGGAGAGGATAGATTTTAACGAAACTAAATTTTCATATCCTCTATATTATCTTGAAAATTCAACGGCCTTGCCCGATGACTATTGGGCATCAACAACAAGACCTCCGGTGGTGCGGCTGACCTGGAAGGTTGGGGCAGACAACTGCAGTCGAGCTAAGTTGAATTCCTCTACATATATGACAGGAGTGTTTGCGTTGATCTCGATAGTGGTGGATACCTATGCAGTTGCGTCCAAGGATATGAGGGCAATCCTTACCTACTCGAAGGATGCCAAAGTTAGTGCTCTTTTACTTCTCCATTTTATTCATTTAAGAGAACTACATTTTTAGTCTATAGACATTGTACTACTCCCTACGTTCCATATTAATAGAGTCATTTTTCTATTTTGGGAAGTTCCAAGTTAATAGAGCTATTTCTAGTTTTGGCAAAAAGTAATTCACCTTTTTATTTTATTCTCTCTTACTTTATTCTCTCTTACTTTTTTTCACTATCCTTTTAACACATTATTCTTAAACTCTGTGCCGAAAAAAAATGACTCTATTAACAAGAAACAAAGGAAGTAGTATTATCTATGGTCCCTACATTTAAATCTCCGTATATTAATATAATATCGGTAGAAGAACTTTTGCACTTTATAAAACTCTCTTTGGACCAAACCCCATGCTACGAGAGCTATTTATTTTTGTATTTTTCATGAGAGAGAACCATCGTTTCGGCTACAATTGTTCATTCATTTCTGTTGCATTCCCAAGTAGTGTCGAGGAAGTGTGTAGCAAACTATTATTCTTCACAACACATACTTGAAGGGAAATGAATGAACCAAAGTGACATGAGTTTTATCTCTGATGAAAAAAATGTGAATAACCCTTATAGTCTGAAGAGTATTTTGGTCTAAAAAAATTCAAAAGTTTTTCCATCATTACTATATTAATGTTCAGTGTTTGAAAATATTTTTAAAGAATAGAGACCATATATTGTAATCCCTCTGTTCCCCATTAATTAACACATATTTCATTTTTCGTCCGTCTCTAATTAATTGACACTTTTATTTTTCACTAGTTAATGGACCACATATTCCACTAACTCATTTCATTCACATTTTATTATAAAATTGATATATAAAAATAGGACCCATATTCTATTAACTTTTTCCATTCACTTATCACTAAGACCAAGTTTGGTTGCCAGGATTCTGTCTGGGAAAGTAATCTTATTTCTTAAATTTTAAATTCCTGTGTTTGTTTCCGTTTTTAATCAAACTGGGAAAGTAATCAAAATCCTGAAACAAGGAAAGTTAGTACAACTTTCCAGGATTCTGAATCCTAACTTTTCTTAGGTATTCTTTTTCCCAGTTTTAGGATTCTTACATATTTAATGCAATATAGTACAGTTTATTATTATTATTATTATTATTATTATTATTATTATTATTATTATTATTATTATTATTATTATTATTATTATTATCACCTTCATCATTATTATTGTTATTATTTATTACAATATTTTAAAAATAATTTAAAAGTATAAACCATACTTAATTTCAGGATAATAAATAACTATAATTCAAATTATCATAATTATAACTATATTATTAATATTTGTTTTTATTTTTATTATCATAATAATAATAATAATTTATTAAATAATTAAATATAATTATAATTATATAATAATATAATAATTATTAATTTATAAATTAGTAATTAACAATAAAATTGTAGTGAAATTTTAAATTATAAAATTTATTCAATTAAAAATTAAGTAAATATAATGATAATAATAATAATAATAATCTTATTTATTATTATATTATTATATATTATGATGTATAATCCATATTTAAACTATCCATCGTAATAATAAATAAAATAATATAATTATTATCATTTGTAATTAATAATTTATTAAATAATATGTATTATTATTTTTTATAAATAAAAAATGATAAGTATATTTTTAGTTTAGTGTTTAAATCAAATATATACTTCCAAATCTTGATATTTTCCAAACACGGGAAAGTAAAGTTATTAGAAATCATATTCCCGGGATTCATTTTCCCAGGAATCATTTTCTTTGTCAACTTTACTTTCCCGCCAACTAAACATGGCCTAAAGGGAATGGAAGGAGTATTAGTGCAATACCATTATCCATTAATGCAAAATCATCTTCTTGATATCACCTACCCTTTTCCTTCTTGGTCAGCAATTTCCTATTCAAGTTCAATTGCTAGATTTGGATGCCTTGATCAATGTGGGAAGTTAGGAATTCCATGTCCATTTGAAGTTGGCGCAAATTGCTACTTGTCACCGTCTTTCGAAATCCTTTGCAATACCTCCACCAACCCTCCAACAGCCTACCTCGCCATTCTCGACAAGGAAATCTTTGACATCAATTCATCTAAAGTTTTGGTCAATTATCCAAACCTAGCTTGGAGTTGCTACAATCAAACTGGAATCACAGAGAAACAAATCATGATTATTGACTTGTCGAGAACTGAATATACATTATCAGAAGAGAACTCGATCACTGCCATCGGCTGCGATCACATGGTTGTCGCGGTCATAGGAAAAGACAAAGCAACTTCTACGCGCAGTAGCTGCGCAGCCATCTGCTCCCGCATTCCACCATACAGCATCTTCTCCAGCTGCCCATTTGTGGGAAGCATGTTATTGGCCAGGGAATGGCTGTTGCAGGGCACCCATTCGAAGAGGTAATTAGCCAAACTTAATGTGTGTTGTGTTAGTGATTCTTGTATTCATATAATGAGCGCAGCGGAAATTGCAGATAAGAATAACAAATCTAGATTCATAATCATATTGCAAGTTGAGCACGTAATACACAACGAAACTAAATCTTACTTGTTGTTGTGTTTTCTTCTACGATTGTGTCCTGCAAGTTGAATCCACTACTATCGAGGTCCACGTGTACTCTGATTCGATGCAGGAACAATTCCTTGGTACAATCGTTCTATAGAGAAAGCTAGGAAATCTCTTGTGAACGTAGCGCCGCTTTTCTCTCTTAGAGAATTAGATTTTCTGTATCATCTATTCTCTACAATCGAGCATATATATAATAGAATAAATGTAACATTGGACCAAGCCCAATAGAATTATTTCCTATTAATCTAATCTAGCCCATTAATCTTTCAATCTCCCACTTGGACTAGCATTAGATATAATACACAACTCTAACATTGTACCCTTGAGCGGATCAAAATACACATATAGTGTGACCCTTTAGGCCCTCATTATCGACGACAATCTAATCGAAGTCTGCACAAAACTCCTAGACTACGTTGGCAGCGTAGCTCGATATATGAAGGACGTTTACGTGAATTCGGTAAACAAGCCTTTACACAAAGTTTATAGTAATATCCTTTCATTCACGAACCACCCGATTGAGCCTAAGATTTGTCATGTGTCATCCAAATAGCTCAATCACTTTATCTCATCCTTATTAAAAGACCCATTCGATCATATTCAATTACTTTAATTGAATATATCTTTGCATTGGTCAATGACTTAATGGTCAAGTAATATAGAGAATTTGAGTGTTCTCTCGAAATTCTAATCGAGTAATGAATCTCATTCTTAGCTCAACTACCATTTCCATTTATCTTATGATATACCCAACACAAGTCCGTGTCTCAATCCTCCTTTGGGAGGCAAAGCATTGGACAAGATCAAAGCATACCACTCAACAAACAAAATGTGTAATGACCTCAAATCCAAGGACTATTACATACTTCATGTACTAATAAACTGTAGACATTTAACAAAACAGTTTAATAGTAGGGTATACCAATACTCTCCAAAGTATACCATGTGTCCATCACGAGTATCTAATATCTCATAGTTGTGAGAACAACTACATTCTCGAAGAATGTGATGCAAACCCCATGCTAACCTATAACATACCATCAATATCCCATTCTTGATGATCATTGGTTAGGGCTATTTTAGAATTATACTATATCATTAATGTCTCACACCATTAACGACAGTCATAATTCAAGGGAACAAATATTTAGAATAAATACAAAAATTTTAAACAATTATTCTAATAAGTGCACAAAACCCATAGAAAATTAAAATTTTCATATAATGTGATCAAGTAATATTGTCTCAACACAAAATGTTTCTAAGAATATAAAACTGTAACTCCCACTGACTTAAAGCCATCTACCAACATTCTTAACACCTAAGCTCTCAAAGTGCTTGTTATGTTTTGTTATACATAACGGTTTGGTGAAAGGATCAGCCAAATTATCATCAGTGGGTACTCTTTCTAATTTTATGTCGCCTCTTTCAACTATTTCTCTGATCAGATGATATCTTCTGGGAACATGCTTGTTCCTGTTCGTAGCTCTGGGTTCTTTTGCTTGCACAACAGCACCAGTGTTGTCACAATACAAAGGTATTGCACTATTGTCACTCGAAATGACACCAAGTTCTTTAACGAACTCTAACAAAGCAACAACTTCTTTGGCAGCTTCAGATGCAGCAATATACTCGGCTTCGGTGGTAGAATCAGTAGTTGTACCTTGTTTGGAACTATTCCAACTTACTGCTCCACCATTGAGGATAAAAACATATCCAGACTGAGACTTATAGTCGTCATGGTCTGTTTAGAAACTAGCATCAGTGTACCCAGTAACTGATAACTCTGGTTGTCTACCATAGACTAAGAAATATTCTTTAGTTCTTCTAAGGTACTTAAGAATATTCTTAACAGTTTTCCATTGTTCCTCACCGGGATTTTGCTGTAATCTGCCTGTCATGCTAAGCGCATAGGCCACATCTGGCCTAGTAGAAATCATGGCATACATAATAGATCCTATAGCCGAAGCATACGTGATCCTTTTCATGTTGTCTCTTTCTTTGTCATTAGAAGGACAATCCTTCTTTGACAATACAATGCCATGTCTCATAGGAAGAAAACCTTTCTTAGAATTCTCCATTGAGAAGCGCCTTAGCAACTTGTCTATGTGAGTGGATTGTGATAATCCTAACATCCTATTTGGTCTATCTCGATAGATCTTAATTCCTAGGATATAGGAAGCATCACCTAGATCCTTCATCATAAAAGAACTAGACAACCACTCTTTCACGAATTGCATCATGGAACGATTGCTTCCCATAATCAAGATGTCATCACCATATATGATGAGGAAGACAACGTTTCCATTCTCGCGTTTACTATAAACACATGGGTCCTCTTTGCTTCTGACAAAACCAAACGATTTGATTGTTCTGTCAAAACAAATATTTCAACTCCTCGAAGCTTGCTTAAGTCCATAGATGGACTTCTTTAGCTTGCACACTGCATTCGGCCTTTCTTTCGATACAAAACCTTCCGGCTATGTCATATAGACATCGCCTTCTAATTCTCCATTGAGAAATGCGGTTTTGAAATCCATTTGCCAAATATCAAAGTTGTAGTATGCAACTATTGCAAGTAATATCCTAATGGACTTGATCTTAGCAACTGGCGAAAAGGTTTCATCATAGTCAATGCCTTCGCGCTGACTATAACCTTTTGCCACTAACCTAACCTTGTAGGTTTGTACTTTGCCATCTGCATCTCTCTTCTTTTTGAAGATCCATATGCAACCTATGGGGTAAACCCCATCTGGCAAGTTAACTAGTTCCCAGACTAAGTTGAAGTACATCGAGTCCATTTCAGATATCAAGGCTTCAAGCCACTTCTCTCGATCGGTTTCTAACACCACCTCGGTATAGGTCTTAGGCTCTTCATCATCTAAATCAACTTCATCATCTTGGTTCTCAACCATTAGATTCAATCTCTCAGGTGCACGACGAATCCTTCTAGGCCTATTGAGTTGGTTTTGCTCTGGTTTAGGCTGTTCATTCTGTATATGAGAAGGTTCAGGAATATCACTATGATCTTCTTGAGGTAGAGGTGATGCAACTATTGTATCATCTTGTCTTTGATGCATCTCATTGTCTTGAGGTGGTCCTTCGAGAGTCTCTCTAAGGTCCTCTCTAAGAGTAATTTCCCCTCCCAATAGATCATCAAAAACTCCCACTGAGTTATTATCCAATCCAGTGGATAATACCTCATCTTCATTGTTAACTTGTGGTTCTTGAATTTCTTCAAGATCTACTGTATTTTGACCTTGTTCCTTGCAGATATAACTGTCTTCAAGGAACGTCACATTCCTTGATGTTATCACCTTGTGATTTTCAGGACAGTAGAAATTGCACCCTTTAGTTTCTTTAGGATATCCCACAAAATAACATTTCTCACTTTTAGTTTCGAATTTATCAGTCATAATTTTCTTAATAAAAGCTGGACAATCCCAGGTCCGGATATGGTTAAGACTTGCTTTCTTGCCACACCATAACTCATATGGTGTTTTTTCGACTGATTTAGAAGGAACCCTATTTAGAATGTAAATAGCCGTTAGTAAAGCATGACCACAGAGAAATAAAGGGAGACTAGCTAAACTTATCATGGATCGAACCATATCTAATAATGTTCGGTTTCTCCTTTCAAATACTCCATTCATTTGTGGTGTACCAGGAGGTGTCCAGTCTAACTGAATTCCATGCGATTTCAGTAATCAAGAAATTCTCGGCTCAAGTATTCCCCTCCTCAATCTGATCGAAGAGTTTTGATACTTTTCCCAAGTTGTTTCTCAACTTCACACTTAACTCTTTAAATTTCTCAAAGGCCTCAGATTTGTGTTTGATAAGATACACATATACATACCTTGTCAAACCATCAGTTAAAGTAATGAACTACGAATAACCACCTTTTGCTTTAGTTGGAAACGGTCCGCACACATCTGTGTGGATCAACTCTAGCACATCATTAGCACGCACCCCTTTCCCAGAAAGTGGCTTATTAGTCATCTTTCCTTTGAGACAGAATTCACAAGCACCATATGATTCAAAATCAAATGAATTTAGATAGTCTAACTTTCGCAATCTCGCTATCCTTTTCTCATTGATATGACCAAGTCTACATTGCCAAAGATAAGTAACATTATCCGTATTACATAGCTTAAGTCTTTTACTTTGCACATTGAGAATATTCCGTTTGTATTCAAGCATATATAATCCATTCTCTAAAGAGACATTTCCATAAAACAATCCATTATTAGAAAACGAACATCTATTGTTCGCAAAATGGAAGGAAAAACCTTCGATGTCCAACATCGGAATGGAAATAATATTCTTTGAAATAACTGGAACAAAATAACAATTATGTAAATCTAGTCTATGTCTTGAGGGAAGATCTAATCTATAAGTTCCCACGCGTTCGGCAGCAACTTTTGCTCCATTACCAACACGTAGGTCTACTTCCCCAGGCCTCACTTTCCAGCTGTCAATTAAACCTTGGACATTATTACAAATGTGTGAACCACAAGCGGTATCCAATACCTTAGATTGTGAGTTATTCATAGACATATTTATCTCAATGACAAACATAGCTGAGCTCCCACTCATTGCACCTTGTGCCTTGAGTTTTGGGCAGTCTCTCTGCCACTCCGTGAAATTTGACCTTGTTAATTTGTTTGTTTCCATCATACACTCATAAGATAAGTTTGACATATTATCTGAACAGAAAATAAAACGAAAAGCAGATTAGAAAAGCATACAAAGATCTCATTCGCATCACTAATTAAACAAGGGTTTATTGTATTGATTAGCTCCCACTAATTTTAACATATATTATGTCCCCCAAACATAAAATACGAATTTATATCTAATATAAATTTTAGTGGTCCAAGATCCAAGTCTATATTATTGCAGCCCCTGCTATGGCTGATCACTACAATAATATCACAAGCCAATTGCAACAACTATTTTGCAATTCTTGGTTTATTAATCCAATTAATATGCATCCATAAACTATTTAGGTCGCTTTGGCGTCACTAAATAATTTAAGTAAGTCAACCCCATCACACGATGCCAACCATGTATCTATGAATGAGCCTAGGCCTTGTAAATTTAGAGTAAACACTTTGGCGTAAAACTCGTGGTCGAAAAGGCTAGGAACATCAAACAATTATGATGGACGATACGTTTGTTTCAAAACAAGACTTATATTTTATGGGGAAAAGTGTGATACTAGTTCTGTGAATATAATATCTGATATTAAATTTCAAACAATTACTGGGCGCCGCCTACCCAGACAAAGTATAATACGGACTACAAATACTGGGCACCGCCTAGCCAGACATAGTATAACACGGAGTACACATACTGGGCGCCGCCTACCCAGACAATAAAACGGTCTCTAACTACTATAGTTAAAATAAATAAGCATAAAATCAAATAGCATGCTTATCACATAAGATATCAAATAATGCTCAACAAATAAAATCAAATTTTATTCTCTAATTAAATATGGATTTAATTATATTAATTCTAAATTAATATAATTATACATATTTAATATTAATTCCAAATTAATATTGTGTTGTGAAGTATATATTATCATTTCCAGATGATAACTATGTCTCAATTTGTTAATCTAATTAACGAAATTAATCCAATCTATATTAATTCTAAATTAATAAATTTGTAAATCAAGTAATAACTCCAAATCATCATCAAGCACATATATTATTTATTATTCCAAAACAATAATATTAACAAATTCTTGCTCATTAATCCATTAATCCAATTAATAATTTATCATCTAATCTATATCAATTCCAAACTAATATAAATAGATATTTAATATTAATTCGAAAATAATATTAAAAACACATTTACTATTATTATTCAAAATAATGATAGTAAACAATTTATTGGATTAATTAATATTATTAATTCTAAATTAATAATGTGATTTACAGTGACCAAAACCACGATTCGGATCCGACCCGGATCTTCAAAACCCGCTAGGGTTCTGCGAAAAGAACAGTCGCCCCCTCCATGGGTTGCCTTCACGCCTTGGCTACTGCCCCAACCGAAGTCAGGGCTGCCGCTGTCCACAAGCCGGCGGTAAGCACGGCTGTCAGACGTGGTGCAGATTGAAGACGATGTCGCAGCTGCCAAGATCTGGAGCTGATCGCCGCTGCTGTCCAGTGGCTGTGCAACTGCTGTCCGACGAGGATAGCTCCTCCGCCGCCGCCTAAGGACGACGCAGCTGCTGTTCGTTGCCTACCGCCGGAGCTGCTGCCTGCTGGAGCACGTTGAGAAGGAGCTGTTGTGACTGGAGCGTTGCTGCTGTCCAGCCCTTCGCTCGCTGCCTTGGCTGCCCGGAAAGCAAACTGCCGTTGTTCGAAGACTACGGCTGCTGCCCGGTGAAGATGATGAGAGAATTTTGAAATCCAATTTCAGAATTTCAATACAGGAATTACTAAACCCTAACCCTACACCGGCGCACGTCACCTTCTCCAACTAGGGCTGGCGGAATGGGCTGTCAACACTTGCAAGGAGCTCAAGATGAAGCACCCCACTCCAGTGCAGTACCATTGTATCCCCAAAATCCTGGCCGGCCAGGACGTGCTTGGCCTCGCGCAGACTGGGAGCGGAAAGACGGCGGCGTTCGTCCTCCCCATTCTCCAGCGCCTCGCCGAGGATCCGTATGGGGTGTTTGCGCTGGTGGTGACTCCGACGCGGGAGTAGGCACACCAATTGTGAAAGTTTGAAATCTAATTTCTAATCTTTGAAATCTAATTTCAGTTTTTTGTCGAAACCGTTAAACCAAGTATAAAAGTTTGATTTCCGAAATCGCCACATATAATCAAATTACAAAATAAATTATGAATCAAGCCCCGGGTTCTGATACCACTGTTAGTAATTCTTGTATTCATCTAATGAGAGCAGTGAAAATTGCAGACAAGAATAACAGATCTAGATTCATATTCATATTGCAAGTTGAGCACGTAATACACAACGGAACTAAATCTTACTTGTTGTTGTGTTTTCTTCTACGATTGTGTCCTGCAAGTTGAATCCACTACTATCGAGGTCCACGTGTACTCTGATCCGATGCAGGAACAATTACTCGGTACAATCGTTCTATAAAGAAAGCTAGGAAATCTCTTGTGAACGTAGCGCCGCTTTTCTCTCTTAGAGAATTAGGTTTTCTGTATCATCTATTCTCTACAATAGAGCATATATATAATAGAATAAATGTAACATTAGACCAAGCCCAATAGAATTATTTCATATTAATCTAATCTAGCCCATTAATCTTTCATGTTGAAATGACAGAATAGAAAGTAAAGAGTCTGTTAAAACTCTTAAATCTTGTCCCACGTCGACTTGGTGATAATCCTGACTACTCTATATAAGTATGGATAACATTCCTCGCCTTTTAAGGGGTGAGTGGCTCATTTTTAATAGAGTCAATGAAATATGTTAAAGTGTATATATTTTCAGGAACGACTTACCTTGAGGCAGATTTGACAGACTTGCGTGGACGTTCGCCACTTACAAATAGCTCTTGCAGCTACGCCATGGTTGAATACAGTTCTGACTCTTATTATGATACATATCGCTTCTTGAAGAACTTAACGGACGTTGATGATGTCTTACCTGCCTACACCAAGTTGCAAAAGGTGGCGATGGATTGGCGGATTGGTGCACTGAATTGCAAACAAGCGCGATTGAATCCCACTGATTACGTGTGTCAAAATAACACTGACTGCATTGATTTTCATGATACGGTTGGAGGCTATCTCTGCAGTTGTTCCATTGGATACTGAGGCAATCCTTACCTTACCCCAGGCTGCCAAGGTTGCTCAACTATCTCATATCTGTTCTTATCATGTTTTGTATTGTTAATGTTTCAATGTTTTATGTTTCCTTTTCGAGCAGAAATTAATGAATGCGCTGATAATACGACAAATTCATGTCACGCAAATTCAATTTGCGTTAAAAGCCCTGGATCTTATAATTGCTCATGTCCGAAAGGGTATATCGGTGATGGGAGGAAAGATGGAGTAGGGTGTATCCAGCTTCCACCATCCAAGTCCAAGATGATAAGTTTAATAGGTAACATTATAATGTTCATTTGTGATAAGAATTGGTTCAATTTTCTTAAAACAAAAATTCTCAGTAAATTTCAGTTTTATCTGCATATAAAGAAATGATATTAGTAAATGATCTGATATTAATAATGTGCCTTTGTTTTGAAACTTTTGATTTCTCATAAGAAGTTTTGCATATAGGTGTGGGTTCTGGATTGGGGTTTCTGGTTTTGCTTTTAGCATGTTTTTGGTTGTTCAAAGCGTTGGAAAAAATGGTTAAAGAGAAGTTCTTCAAACGAAACGGTGGCCTTCTTTTTGCAGCAAAAGTTTTCTCTGCAAAAGAGTTGGAGGTAGCTACAAATCACTTTAATGAAAATCGTATTCTTGGGCAGGGAAACGGTCTACAAAGGAATGTTATACAATGGCAAAATTGTGGCAATAAAGAAATCAAAGTTGGTCGAGGAGAATCAAATAGAACAGTTCATTAATGAAGTGGCGATATTATCGCAGATTAATCACAGGAATGTCGTCAGATTATTGAGGTGTTGTCTGGAGACTGAGGTTCCTTTGCTTGTTTATGAATTCATGCCAAATGGGACTCTTTTTAATCTATCCACGATCCCAATAACGAATTTCCATTCTCATGGAACATGCGTTTGAAAATCGCAGCAGATATAGCCGGTGCGCTTGCTTACTTACATTATGCATCTTCCGTGCCTATCTATCACAGAGACATCAAGTCTAGTAATATCCTTTTGGACGAGAAATATGTTGTCAAAGTATCCGATTTTGGAACTTCGGGATCAATTGCAACATATCAGACTCACTTTAGTCAAAAGGACATTTGGATATTTAGATCCCGAGTATTTCCAATCGAGCCAATTCACAGAAAAGGGTGATGTTTATAGTTTTGGAGTAGTTCTTGTCGAATTGCTCACAGGACAAAGGGCGATATCATTGGATAAAACGGATAATGATAGAAGCCTAGCAACACGATTTCTTACTTGCATGGAGGAGAACTGCCTAGACACAATTTTAGATCCTCAAATTTTAGAGCAGGGTATAAAGGAAGAGATGATTCTACCTATGATGATTTCAGACACTGAATTCTCTTGGGAAACTAGCTACAAAAGTCCCGCACGATCGTCTTCAGACATACATCCCTTAATGTTCACAACTGAGTGAAATTCTATGGTATCTAGTTTTTTAAATTACAGTGTTTCCAGGGAGTTCATTTAATGGTGCAGAGGTGAGTACTCAAACTTATTAAGCTCTCAACTTCATGTATCTGTTACTGATACAGTATTTCATTGCTGTTAATCGTTTATGAGTAAATGTTGGATGCAATTTACAACTTGAATTTAATTTACATATATCTCTGATTATAAACGCTAATTGAGATACTTTTATCTCCAAATTTCATGGTTATGTTTCACATGAAATTGAATTAAGATCTGAATAGCTCACTATGTTAAAACTCTTAAATCTTGTCCCAAATCGACTTGGTGATGATCCTAGCTTGTCTATATAAGTAGGGTTGATAATCTGGTCATCGGTTAGTCGGTTAACCGATGACCGAACCGATCACCTCGGTTCTCGGTTAACCGAGAACCGCCCCATTCGGTTATCAGTTATATTCGGTTCCAAATTCTTCATGTCTTGATCGGTTCTTGGTTAGACCAAGAACCGATCGGTTTAACCGATTATTAAATTAAAGAACCGATTAAACACTAAAACCGCAAAACAGCGCAAGTGGTGGCCAAGGTGGGTATTTTTTGTGTGCAACGCCCAAGGATCAATACCTGTAAACCACATAATTTTTTTTAATTCGGTTTCGGTATTCGGTTAGCAACCGAACCGAACCGAGGCAAATTCGGTTTCGGTTCCGGTGCTTCAGTCTCGGTTAGGCTTGGGCTCGGTTAATCGTGTTTTCGGTTCGGTTCTAACCGAACCGACTGAATTACCTGCCCTATATATAATTATGAATAACTCTCCCCCTTATAAGCCTTTTAAGGGGTGAACGACCAAATTCTAATATGGTATCAGAGCAGGCCCACGTCGATGATGAATTTTATCTCTCTATCTCTTCTCTTCCCAACCCACGTGATGGAAGTCCGATGTGTCATTCCGGCCCACACGTGAGGGGGCATGTTAAACTATCTCTTCTCTTGCCAACCCACGTGATGGAAGTCCGATGTGTCATTCCGGCCCACACATGAGAGAGCGTGTTAAAACTTTTAAGGGGTGAGTGGTCAATCAATCTCTAATACACTAAATTATCTAATGAATGATAGGGCAACAATTTATCTAATGAATGATAGGGCAACAATCCTTTCTTTCTTTAATGAATTACTGAAAGTGTATTTTAGTTTCATTAGTTCTTATAATTAGTTTAGTAATCAGAACCATTCAACCAAAAAATTTTTACATTTCTAGATTCGAACAAGTATTTCCTTATTCCTACGGATCCAGTCGGGAGGAGTAGCCTAATTCTAAGACGTGGGAGTAAACAAACTTCCCCAATATGCACGAATATGTTAGGAGCACAATGTATTAGCACCTAACGTAGACGAATCAAT
This sequence comes from Salvia splendens, assembly GCF_004379255.2. NCBI lineage: Eukaryota > Viridiplantae > Streptophyta > Magnoliopsida > Lamiales > Lamiaceae > Salvia > Salvia splendens. The sequence goes on from NC_056039.1 coordinate 12,456,708, forward strand.
GATATGATAATAAGAGGGAGAATTAAGTTTTACCCAAAAAATTGACTCAATTGTCTTGAAATAAAAAAAAATATGATACAACTACCTTGGGACAAGGAGTACTATGATATCATAAGTAATCAACAACATTGATTTACTATGTTTAACTAATTACTGCAATAAAGATTGGCCAAGTACGCTTCATATCATTTCACCAGTTAATTTAACCCGTGATACAGACTCATCAGAAACATAAAATTGCATAAAAGAAACAGGCCCGGCCCTGGGGGGGGTCGAGCAGTGCCCCCGCCCCGGGTCCCTAAAACGTTGGGGCCTCCAAAATCCAAATACATACATGAGTATATACATGCTACTGGGCCAGGTCCAAGCAAGAAACAAGAGCCCACAGCAGAGAGCCGCAAAGGCAGGCAGCGCTAAAGCCTAAATACAAGCTAATAAGCCTCACGTACATCTAATTGACGTAACAGGTAGCGCCGCCGGCCACCGGCCATCCGCCATCGCTCCAACTCACAATCGTCTGCTGGCGAGTGGCGATTCATCTACTTGCCCCGTTGCCCGGATTGGAGGCAAATTGGATTCCAATCTCCCTCACTCCCTGCACTCGTAAGCCCCTTCATTGATCCTCCTTCGTTGAATCAAAATTCAACTGTTATCCTAATATTTCTATTGCATACCGGATCTTATTTACTGTGCCTGTGACAGTGGCATCAGCTGAAAGAAGCTTTTCAAAGTTAAAACTATTGAAGAATTATCTAAGGTCCATAATGTCTCAAGAAAGGTTAAATGGTTTGGCCACTTTATGCATCGAGAAGAAATTATTGGATCAGATCAACATTAATGCCATCATCGATGATTTCGCATCGAGAAATGCTAGAAGAAACTTTTAAGGTAATAATATAAATTGTATGCTATAAATATTGTCTTGGATGTATTGAAGTGTTTTATTACTACTGTTGTTATTGTTACTATTAGTTTATAGTATTATTATGGGGCCCCTCTTTTAGTTTCGCCCCGGGCCAATAAAAACTCAGGACCTGGCCTGAAAAGAAATTTAACCCTTGATACACTAGTCTTTTTTTTTAATAGAGGGAGTAATTCTTTATCTAGACTTAGACTTATTTAATTCACCAATATCTAGAAAAGTAAGATTACAGTCTAAAAGTGCGTGATATATCATATATATAGATCATGTAATTGTAAATACACGGGTTATACAAAATAGGATGAAGAGAGGAGTGAAATTCCATTATGAAAAGTATACTTCATTTTTTTGAGTGTCAAAAAAAAAGTTTTCCACGTTATTATCTTTTTCAAAACTCTTTTATCTTGCTATAAAACAATATTGGCTTTATATATGAAAAATCATCTTAATGATATTGTATGTACATCGACATCCATGATGAACAGATCTGAAGATGAATTCAAAGAAACGTCTCATTTGCGTTTATAAAAAGTCTTATATGTGACTGTAAATAAACGTCTCATTTATTTTCAAGAAAAATGTGTCATTCATTTATGGGTGTGCTCTATATAGGCTTGAGGATTCATCCACGTAAATGCATATGGAAGAGACTGCCTCTTTGACTAACAAATATTAGGTCTAAAAGTCAGTCGTCCAATAAATAATGTGTTTGTTCGTCACTCACCACTTTGACTAGTATGAAGATACCCTTTTTACGGGTTAATCGTTTCAATTATAACTTCTACTACTAGTAGTACCTAAATTTTATACTCCTTTCGTCCCTGAAATTTTGTCACATTTTTTCATTTTCGTTCGTTCCACAAAATAGAAAAATGTGACAAACTTATTCTCACTCACATTTTTCCATTTTCGTTCGTCACTTTTTACCATTTTTGGTAATGGACCTCACATTCCACTAACTTATTCTCACTCACATTTTATTATAAAACTAATACTTTAAAGTATGACCCACATCCTACCAACTTTTTGAACCCAATTTCCATGCATTTCTTAAAACTCGTGCATGGTCAAACTATGACAAAATTTGGAGTCTATTTTGTTTGGACATAAATTTTAAGAAATGTAAAAAAAAGTGGATTGAATAAGTTAGTGGAACGTGAGTTCAATAATATATATATTAATTTTATAATTAAATATGAGTAGAATAAGTTGGTGGAATATACACGTTCTTACCATTTATGGTAAAAGTGAAAAATGACTTATTGTGAGACAGACGAAATTGGTAAAATAAGACTCTTATTGTGGAACGAAGGGAGTAACTAGTATGATGCAGTTTCAACGTAGAAATAGGGCAAAAACCTACGGTGTCATAATGATTTGAATTTTGCAGAGTACATGCGAAATGCGATTTGGAATCGAACTCATCGCGTTGCGGTGTTGGACGACGGATTTTGCCATCTGATATCGTTTAGGGGGTGAAAACTCCAATTTACTATTTTTTCGGGTTTATTTTTAATTTTCTATTTTGCATTTTATTTTTTTTTGAATTTCTAGGGTTTTTAGACACTTATAAATAGCGTTGCTTTTGTTTTGGGCCGCAGTTGATTTTTGATAATTATAATTTCGTTTTCAGAGAAACTAGGGTTCCTTTATTACTTCTCCGTTCAGTCTTGTTTCTCTATACGTTTTGCATCAATTGGTATCACGATCCGGGTTGATTACCAATGGCTGAACGTAGACGTGGCGGTGCTCGTGGTGGCGGTCGTGGTGGAGGACGTGGGGAGATTCCTCAACCCGAAGGGGCTGCACGGGAACACGATCTGCGTGATGTTGAGAACGACGAGCTAAGACAACAGGTGCGAGATCTCCAGCGATGCCTGGCGCAACTGGAGACTCCCACCACCGAGACAAACTCGGATTCAGATCTTTCCCATCCTAACGATGATGACGGCGAGAACCCTTTTAGCCGTGCAGGGAAGCGCCGCGGGAATGGGTACTATGGGGTTGACCCATCGCGTGATATCGACATGAGGATTGAGATTCCAGAGTTTGAGGGTAAGGCTCTTCCTGATGAGTTCATTGATTGGTTGAATACTGTAGAGCGTGTTTTCGATATCAAGAACATCAGTGATAGCAATAAGGTGAAATTGGTTACAATTAAGTTGAAGAAAAATGCTTCGATCTGGTGGGAACATGTTAAGAAATAACGAGCAAGGGAAAGGAAGTCCAAAATTCAGTCTTGGGAAAAGATGAAGAAGTTACTTCGGGGGAAATTTCTTCCTACACACTTTTAACATGATGCATTTATTGAATACCATGTCTGTAAGCAGGGTGCTATGTCTGTGGAGGAGTTTACCAATGAATTTGATCTTCTACAGATGCATTGTGATGTTGAGGAAGAGGAGGAACAGATGATCACTCGCTACTTTGAGGCGCTTCGTACTGATATCGCTGAGGTGGTTCAATTGCAACAATATTTCAGTTATGAGGATGTATGCAGGCTTGCTCTTAAGGTAGAGAAGCAATTGAAAGGAAAGAAAGTCTCGAGTTGTTGGTCATCGGGCAGAGAGTCGACGAATTTTCGTGGAGGTTCAGGATCGTCACAACCAACTGCACCTGTAGCAGCAAAACAGCAAGTCACGACGAAACCTGGGTAGTTTGTTGAGCCGGGTTCGAGGGCGCGGCAGCTCGTACGGTGTTTTAAGTGTCAGGGTTTTGGGCATATGCAGGCTGATTTCCCCAATAAGCAGATGGTCACATTCATTGGGAAAGATGATGCGCCTATGTTTGATGAATCTAAGAATGATGGCTCTAGGCCAGACACGGATACCGAGTTAGTTTATGCAGATCATGGGCCTGCATTGGTCGTTCGACGTGTTCTGAATATATCGCCTACAGATGATGAACAGTGGTTGAGGCACAACATATCCATACAAAGTGCACCACCAAAGGAAAGGTTTGTAATTTGATTATTGATGGGGAAGCTGCGAAAACGTGGTGTCTGCAACCATGGTGGATAAATTAGGTTTGAAGACAGTGGATCATCCCCAGCCTTACAAGCTGTCATGGCTTGTTAAAGGGCGCAAGTTAAAGGTTCATAAACGTTGCCTCGTTCAATTTTCCATTGGGAAACGGTATCAAGATGAAGTATGGTGTGATGTTATTCCTATGGATGCCTGTCATATGTTGTTGGGTCGTCCGTAGCTGTTTGATCGGAGAGTCAGGCATGATGGCTTCAAGAATATGTATACCTTTAAGAATGATGGAGCCACCATTACTTTGTGTCCCAGTCCAGACGAGAGGTGTGACCCTGCCGCGAATAAGGATGATAAGGTTGTTGGGAGCAATAACCTATTGATGTGATCTACTTTTGTAGCTGCAGCGGCCGAAGCCAAAAACTTCCTTGTGCTTGTGGTGGTCGAAGGGAACGTTGAGGACATGGCTATTTCGGCAGAAGTGCAGTCGCTTCTGGAATTGTATCGGGATGTCTTACCAGCGGCTATTCCAGCAGGTTTTCCTCCTATGAGGGATATTCAGCATTGCATTGATCTCCTGTCTGGTTCCTCTATTCCGAATAAAGCGGCGTATCGTTTGAGGCCTAAAGAACACGAGGAGTTGCAGAGACAGGTCTTGGAATTGCTTGAGAAGGTGGTCATCTGTGAGAGTATGAGCCCGTGTGTTGTTCTGGCTCTAATGGGGCCCAAGGCTAATGGTTCAATGAGGATGTGTATGGAGAGCCGAGCGATCAATAAAATCACAATATAGTACAGGTTCCCGATCCCCAGGTTCGACGATCTATTGGACCAACTGCATGGTTCAATAGTGTTTTCAAAGATAGATTTGCGAAGTGGTTATCATCAGATTCGCATAAGGCTAGGAGATGAGTGGAAGACGACCTTCAAGACGAGAGATGGGTTGTACGAATGGATGGTCACGCCGTTTGGGTTGTCGAATGCGCCTAGTACATTCATGCGTCTGATGAACCAGATTTTTAGGCCGTTTATTGGGCAGTTTGTTGTCGTTTATTTCGATGACATTCTTGTCCATAGTAGTTCGGTGGAGCAACATTTGGATCACTTGAGGAAGGTTTTTGATGTACTGTGCGTACAACAGTTGTACGCCAACGCCAAGAAGTGCCATTTTCTGACGGAGAAAGTGACGTTTTTGGGTTATGTGGTTACTAAGGAGGGCATACGCATGAATGAAGGCATGATTGAAGCTATCACAAGTTTGCCGACGCGGACTAATATTAATGACATTCGGAGTTTCCATGGTTTGGCTTCTTTTTATCGCCGTTTCATTCAGGAGTTCAATAGCATTATTGCTCCGATCACAGAATGTTTGAAAGGTAGAAAGTTCATGTGGAGCAGTGAGGCGGACGCTGCATTCCAGTTTTTGAAGTTAAAGGTAACCTAAGCCCCTGTTTTGACTTTACCAAATTTTGATGATGTGTTTGAGGTGCATTGTGATGTGTCGAATGTTGGGATTGGTGGAGTATTGAGTCAGAATCAGAAACCAATTGCCTTTTACAGTGAGAAATTGTGTGACCGTAAGAGGTATTCTACTTATGACAAAGAGTTTTATGCTATTGTTCGTACTCTTGACCATTAGCAACATTACCTCTTGTCCAAGGAGTTTGTGTTATATTCCGATCAAAGAGTCTCTCTCCATGCATGATTAGGTAGTTTACTTGTTGATCTTGTGTTTCTCTTTCATTTTTAATTATGTGACAGCCAAGTAGTCTTTTCTCTCACTCAATTTATGTGCCTTAGTGTAGGATTAGTAGTTAAAATCATCCTTTAGAAGTCAAGGGAAGGGACCATTAGTTGTAGGCTTTTATCCATTGGTTTTACACCTTGGGTAATAGAGTTTGAGGGACAACAAGTATATGCTTTCTCTTCACTTTTGGCAGCCATTTAGCTTAGTTAATTTCTGCACTCCACCTCCCATTTACATGTGATTTAGTTTAGTTTTTAGGAGTAAATTAGTTTAGCCACTTTTCAGGGTCACTATCCTAGTTTTCTAGCTTTCTTTTAGGAGCCAACACTTAATTTATTTTCCTTAGCCTTTTTACTTAGTCTCTTATGCTTTTTGAACTTAGGAGTACTCATGCATATTGCTGCCCTATTTTTATTTCCGAAAGGTTCTAATTTTCGCCACTGTCTGAATTGGCCAGTTTGTCACCTTGGCCGGTCTGCATTCCCATTTATATGCTTTATCTTAAGTTTGGTGTTTTCTTGCATTCTACTTTATTTTCAACTTTAGTTCCCACTTTGTCTGTAAGTACGGTTTAATTTCTGTAGTTTAATTTTTTCCTCCCTTAAATTAAAGCGTGGCGGCATCGCCAAACTTCCAAGTGTGGAAATACATAACGGATGCTATTGTTCCTTGTGGGTTCGACACCTTACCTTACCATATGCTAATTAATAGTATTTTGGAAAGTGGGAACTTATAAGTATTGTTGAATAGGCAGGGACATGCGCCTACGACATGCGTGCAAAACCCCGACCTTTCAGAGAACTATGGTTTGAAGAACACAGAAACCCTGACACCGTCGACGGGCCTTGTTCGTTTTGCTTCAAAGAATCATTCTATTCAGAACTACAAGTAGCCGACGGACCTTCTCCGGCTTCATTTTCAGGCGGATGTGTGGACTTCCTCTTCCTCGCATTTGCAACTTTCATGTCGCGAGACCGTCGCTGCAACGGAAGTTTGGGTACGGCGACTTCCAAGTCATGGCAACCAACACAATAATCAGTCGGAATCGGAACTATGGTTTCTTAGGAGAGTGACGAGATAGAAGAGAGAGAAAAGAGAGTTTGACATTTTGTTTTTTTCCCAAATGAAAAGTTAAGAGATATTAAGTGAATTTAGATGATTTGTTATTCAAATTTAAATATTAAAAATTGAGTTATTTAGCAAAATCATTAGCTTAATATTAACCTACTAATAATCTCAGATTAAGTCTAATCGGGTCAAATTTGGACTAATTGTGGTTGACTGCCAAAAATGACGGAAACCGTTAAAAAGGGATCTATTCGACAACGTTTTCGTATGTTTTGGATTCAATTTTCAAAAAGTGAATGTTCTGGACCAAAATCGTAAATCAGTTATATGTTTAGAACCAAAATAGTATTTAACTCTAAATTTTAACAAAAAATTTATACTATGTTAGTTGTGTTTGATAAATCTAATAAAAATAGTTATATATATATATATATATATATATATATATATATATATATATGGGTGCATTATTTTACTTTTCATCCCTAAGATCCTTTGTTCTTCTTATTAATAGTCGTTGGATCTTATTCATTAATGGCTCAGATTGATTCTGTGAATCTTCCTCCGCGTTGCATTATACAACTACTTTGTATGCATTATGAGGGCAATATAGTCTAATCAGATTAGAGTCGAACCGCTAGAATTTGGCAATTCCGATTTTGGTGGGATTTGATATCTTCCGTCTCTTCATTCACTCCCATTCAATTCTCTCTCATCCCCCTCCACTCTCTCCACACGGTCCTTTCGAAAAAACCCTAGCTCCATCCGCCTTTGTGAGATTTCGGAAGCAACGCACAAACTTGCAGCTAGATACGCTCACAACAGCGAACGAAATCGACCTACACGATTTCTGGTGTATTTAAACCTTCATCTAGGTATGTTTGAGGAACGATTCCTAGATTTTTTGTACTAATTCTGTATATACCCATAAAAATTAATATGAAGCTTCAAATATGTGGTGTTTTTTTGTTAAGCAGAACAAGGAGTGGTTTGGTCATGATTTTCTCTGTCTCCAACGGGTTGGGTATGTCGCAGGGTGTAAAATCATGGATTCGTGCATCTGACATTTTTTTCCCGACAAATTAAAAATGTCTAAGCGAGGACGACCGCGGTCACAATCGTCTCAAGATGCAGGTATAATTACGTCGCTAAACCTGCATTGCAAAATTGTAAACGTGCATTTGTTATTTTGGATTGTGCATTATGTACCCTGATTTTTGCATTATGCTGTATATATTAGGTATTAATACATGTATTGTCTATGATGTTTAACCAACTCAGTCAAGATTCAATATGGTTATTTAAGTATCTCAGGCAAAACTTTTCTATGATATTGTGTATATGGGTTAATCAACTCAGTGAAGATTACATATGTGCATTATTTGGTTTAGACAGTGCATTATGTAGTGTCTAATTGTCATTATGTGCAGTATATTATGCAATATGAGAAATATTGTGTATATGGGTTAATCAACTCAGAGAAGATTACATATGTGCATTATTTGGTTAAGGCATTGCATTATGTAGCAGGTTATTGTCATTATTTGGAGTATATTAGGCATTATGAGATGTAATTTGTATATTGGTTAATCAACTCAGTGAAGATTACATATGTGTATTATTTGGTTTAGGCAGTGCATTATATAGCAGGTTATTGTCATTATTTGGATTATATTAGGCATAATGAGATGTATTTTGTATATTACGCATTATAAGATATATTGTGCATTTTGAGTGGTATTCTTTATATGTTTTAATAAACTTAGCGTGTAATACATGTGCATTTTTTGGTTTAGAGATTGCAGTATGTATCATGATATTTACATTATGTGAAGTATATTGTGCATTATCAAAGGTAAGTTGTATCTGTAATTACATCAGAGGTAGTGTGTGTACTTGATTAAATTGATAATTATGTAATGTTGGGTGCATTATATGCTTTGTCATACGCATTATGGGTCAAGTTTATGTGCATTATTTGTTATGACTTAAGCATTATTTGTTTTGAAATATGCATTAATCCTTATGAAGCTCATATCGTGTTGTCTTTTGATTTAGTGATAATTTTCTGATGTGTTATGTTGTTTGGTCCATATCAGAGAAGCAGCTTAGAGTCGACATAGACGATGCCCTCGACGACTTTATTCCCGTTGCTCTGGCAAAAAAATTCAGCGATAGGTTGGCCAAGATAGGCCCTAGTATGTCTGGAAATAAGGGGGAGCCGAAACACCAACAAGGGATAACGAATCTGTTGTTTACTTAACTGCTTGAAGCAGTTGAATCCACGATAGAAAATGGATAACGGATCTGTTATTTATTTTTTTTTGTTAATTTCGTAATTTGGAGATTAGCCAACACTTTGCATATTTATGTTCTGTGATACATTGTTTGTCAAAAGTGGATGAAGCTAAGGGATATGGACATGTGCATTATTTCAATTAAACCTTTCATTATTCATCGAGAAATTATCATTATTCAGCAATATACAATGTGTATTACTTTTTTTAAGTTGTGCATTATGTGTTATTAAATTGTCAGTATGTGCAATATACTATGCATTTTTAGAATTACGGTGTATATGAGTGAATTGGTTTGATATAAATTATCATGCGTGTGTGTTATTGTTTCTTAAGTACATATGTAATTAGGCGATTAAAGTATTTAACTACCACTGTGATCATCAGAAATGTGCATTTTTTGATTAAAACGTTACATTATTTATCGAGAAAATTTTATTATTTTGATTGTTGTAGGGAATACGAACTATCAATGGGGTGATGAGTACTTCAATGAGTTAACCTCACAGTTATTGGAGTAATTCAGTGTTATCCAATCCAATAACGAACAAAAAATTTGGTTCATTATTCGTATCAGTTTAAACGTTGTTATTAATGAGTGCGTACTACACCCTAACCCCTAGACTTATTAAACCCTTAGAGGTAAGAAGAAACGTGTGGCAAACATCGAAACACGGCACATCTTATTCGTATACATTGCAGTTCAAATATGGTGCATTATATAGTCAATAAAATCCATTATTCGTTAACATTCGGTGCATTATTCGTAACAGTTCGTTTCCATTCGGTGCATTATTCGTATCGGTTTAAACGTTGTTATTAATGAGTACGTACTATACCCTAGCCCCTAGGCTTATTAAACCCTAAAGGGTAACAAGAAACGTGTGGCAAACATCGAAACACGGCACATCTTATTCGTATACATTGCAGTTCAAATATGGTGCATTATATAGTCAATAAAATCCATTATTCGTTAACATTCGGTGCATTATTCGTATCAATTCGTTTCCATTCGGTGCATTATTCGTATCGATTTAAACGTTGTTATTAATGAGTACGTACTATACCCTAGCCCCTAGGCTTATTAAACCCTAAGGGGAAACAAGAAACGTGTGTCAAACATCGAAACACAACACATCTTATTCGTATACATTGCAGTTCACATATGGTGCATTATATAGTTCACAATATCCATTACTCGTTACCATTCGGTGCATTATTCGTTTCTGTTTAAACATTGTTATTAATGAGTACGTACCATACCCTAGCCCCTAGGCTTATTAAACCCTTAAGGGAAACAAGAAACGTGTGTCAATCATCTAAACACGACACATCTTAAGCGTATAAATTGCAGTTCATATATGGTGCATTATATAGTCAATAATATCCATTATTCGTAACCATTCAGTGCATTATTCGTATCAGTTTAAACGTTGTTATTTAAGTGTACGTACTATACCCTAGCCCCAAGACTTATTAAACCCTTAGGGGAAACAAGAAACGTGTGCAACCCCAAATGAATTACTGCAGCTCGTGTATTTGGACAACGTTATTTAGACTTAGAACATACTACACCCTAGCCCCTAGGCTTATTAAACCCTTATGGAAAACAAGAACTGTGCACCAAACATCAAAACACGGCATAAGTTATATTAAACGGGTCAAGATTAATGTTCATTACATATCAAATATAATGCATTACAGAAACTAAACTATGCATTATACTATACAATATGTAGATTATGTATATCAGTTAAAAAACTCCAACGCAATTAAACTCCAATGCGATTGACGATCTCCACAAACTCATTCATAATTACTCATCGTCGATTGGCCACTACAATCCGGCTAATGCGCCGAATCTGGTCGCTCGAGGACTCCGATTTCATATTCCTAAACAATGAATGAACTAGCTTCAGAATAAAGAATACTTCTTCACATTCTAATTCTCACTAAGTTCGAAACGAAGTATCACCAAACTAGTATTAAATCACCACAGCAAACTCAAAAACAGTATAATAAGCTACGATTAAGCAATAAACTTGGTAAGTGAATGCTGAATGTATCAGCATTGACAATAACTAGTAATTGCAAATCTAAAACTGCTCTGATTTGAAAAGTAGTACCTGATTAGGTTTTTGGAGGTAATGCGGGGAGTTTTGATGGCAGTACCAATCAAACTACTTCCAGTTATATATATTCCCCTTAATCCGCCAGTTAAGCAAAATCAGACGAAAAATTAACAAGCAAGAGACACATAGGGGGCATATCACAATGTGCGAGAAATACCAAGCGGCGCCGAGAACCGAGACGCCGATGGATATGGCGATTCCGATTGCAAAGAATGTGTACGGAGAGATCTGAAGCAAAGCTCGCACCCATGAACTTGATGAATTCACCATCTCTCCTTCCGAGAACTGGAAAAATCAGTTAATCGACTATGTTTAATAAAAAATCAATCATGGGAAGATCTTCATAAGCGTAAATTAAGAATTTTCCATAACCAACCAACATATTGCTTTCCAAATTAGCCCTTTTCGGGTTTTTTAAACATTAAATTTAATGATTATACAAACAAATTTCGGCCTTAGGATTTCGAAAATCAACGGCTAAGATCAAGAAGGAAATAGGAGGAAATATGAGAAAATGAAATGAATACATCCATATATATATATATATATATATATATAGGGTTTTGATCCATGCAAAACCATTCTTAATACAAAAATGCAGAACTAAGCATACAAAAGTCATTTTTAGGTCATTGTAAGCTTATTTTTACGTCATTATAGTAAGGATGACATGAAATGATCTTAACATGACCTCAAACCCAAAGTTTATAATATGACCTAAAACTACTTTACAATGACCCTCCGTGTTTTTGTTTAATTATTGACCATTGGATTGTCAAATCTCATGGTCAGGATTTGGTCTAGATTTTGTATTGAGATCAAGTTTTGTATTGATCATTTTCCTATATATATATATATATATATATATAGGGGAACGTTATTCTCCTATTCATCCCTTAGATCCTTTATTCTTCTTAATATGGGCCGTTAAATCTCATTCATCAACGGTCCAGATGATCAGCATTATTACACTATAATGATGCATTATTAGTCGGTGTGCATTATTCAACTGAAAATCTGCATTATTACACTATAATGGTGCATTATTAGTCGGTGTGCATTATTCAACTGAAAATCTGCATTATTAAATGACACGTGGCACCAATCTAACCGTCGGATGACAAAATCGTGGGGCTGAGATTAAAAAGAACAAAGAACGAAAGATACAAAAAGGAAATGAATACATCCATATATATATACATATATATATATATATATATATATATAGGTTAGTGATTAAGATATAACTAATCTTAAGTGTATAACTGGAGAACAAATCTCAGCCACACATCTTAATGGAACAAATATTATTTATTTTAAAAATACAAAATAGGCCAAGGGTATTTTTGGAAATTACATTATGAAATTTATAACAGGCAACGTGATTTTGCCGTGCTGGAACTCTGCTTCAGCTGAACTCCATCAACATGATGACTGTAGATGAGGGATATGGGGCTGGGGTTTCGGGCGGTTGTTTGGAAGGAGAGGTAAATATTACTAATATTAGCATGATTATATAAGCTGCAATTGAAAGCAAAAAACAATGCGAATAAAATAAAATTAGAAGCAGGTGATAATTCACAGAATTGAAATGCTAATATTATACCATGAGTTTGATCTTCCATAAATTCAAGCAAAAATAATGTAGATAAACCGGAAGCAAAGCGGAGACGAGAACGCAGTTGACGATCTGTTAATCGGCGGTTTCGAAGCAAGTAGAGACGATGAGGAAGACCGTAGGTTCACTATCAAAAATTTGACAGCTGATTTTCAGCTACCTGGTGGATTACCGAAAGAGAAATACGGAGTAATTACTAATTACCGATCAAAAACAGAAGAAATTTATACGGAAATTAAGAAAATAAAATGCAAATTTTGTTTAAGAATCATATGTAAATTGAAAACTGAGTAATTCGATTAGAATAACGACACTAGGAAAAATAACTAAAACATCGGGCTTCACTGTTGACAGTGTGATTCGAAGCGTGCATACGGCGGTCAATAACCCTCGCCTGACCAGAATCTCTTGTTTACAAAACACATCACTCTTATTATGATTTTACTTCACTCTTGTTTACAAAACACATCACTCTTATTATGATTTTACTTTACTGTTGTTTACAAAACACATCACTCTTATTATGATTTTACTTCACTATTGTTTACAAAGCACATCACTCTTAGCATGATTTTACTTTACTGTTGTTTACAAAACACATCACTCTTAGCATGATTTTACTTCACTCTTGTTTACAAAACACATCACTCTTATTATGATTTTACTTCACTGTTGTTTAGAAAACACATCACTCTTAGCATGATTTTACTTCACTCTTGTTTACAAAACACATCACTATTAGCATGATTTTACTTCACTCTTGTTTACAAAACACATCACTCTTATTATGATTTTACTTCACTGTTGTTTTACAAAACACATCACTCTTAGCATGATTTTACTTCACTGTTGTCACTCTTAGCATGATTTTACTTCACTCTTGTTTGCAAAACACATCACTCTTAGCATGATTCTACTTCACTCTTGTTTACAAAATACATCACTCTTAGCATGATTTTACTTCACTTTTGTTTACAAAACACATCACTCTTATTATGATTTTACTTCATTGTTGTTTACAAAACACATCACTCTTAGTACAGGTTGTGCTTACCAAACTTGAGCTTATGTTTATCAATGTATGATTTAAACGTATTATCAATGTTAATATTATGACCCAAAAATGTTCATTTAATTGTTTAAATATTATCAATGTATGATTTAAACGTATGACCCAAATACAGGTTGTGCTTACCAAACTTGAGCATATGTTTTCATGACCTACATATTCACTTAGTATGGCCTAAAATGTTTTTAATACATTTGGTGTAATTGTCGGAGAGATCTTCGGCCTTGCTAATACTTGGCAGCCGTGTCTAGCTTTGAATATAACTGTAATATAATTTATCTATTATTTAGCAGTTTTTTACCATTATATAAATAATTCGATTCGATAAGCATCATGAATTGCAGGGTGATCTCGCAAGAAGACTCGGTATGAAACAAGGAAAAAGTACTAACATAAATGAAATTCAAAATTGTGTTGTTACACCACAGGATGGAGTAAACAAGGTAATTCTTGTGTAATAATAGTTTAACCTTATTGATTACTGCTACAAATATGTTACTAAAATGACCATATCGTACAATATGTAACGAATATTTTTGTACATCATTGACATACATACACATTCATTAATATTACTATTTATTTTAGTCTGTAGCGGAGATTAGTAGCTTCATGGCTATAGGAAGGATTCAAAGCTGGAACACTCAAAAATAAGTTATAAGTGTTGGTTCTGGAGCAGCACGTTTGTGTGCATCAAAGGTATATGTCAAAATTTAAAAAGTCATTAAAAAACTATAGGTACTGCAATGTTTGTTGAGTTTCTATATATATGTTGATATATATGTTTGTTACAGAGTGAGAACCAGGACCGCAACACAATAATTGGTACATCATTTAACGGTGGTAGCGTTGCATCACATCAGACGGGTATAGAAAAGGTACAAACAATGTAGATATATATTCTTGTATGTACCCATTTTTAACCAAATATCAGGCATAACAACATCATCCACATATTATTACACTAATTAATATGTACTGAATTATAAATAGGAAGGAACTATCAATGTGGAAGAGATTGTAAAATCAGCCGTGGCTGACTACATGGAAGGCGGTGGTGATGATGCTGCTAATGAATTTTATTCAGAGGCTTCAGGAATGAAAACGAAAACAAATTTGGATAATAAGCTTAGAAGCAAGGATGGAACTAATGTATGTGGCTATCCATACTTACAATATCAAAAAATACTTCATATTTATTATAACGTCTTATGTACGATTATGTTAAAATTAATATGTAGGATGAGGAACTCGATGTGGAAGCCATAGTAAAATCTGCAGTGGAAGCGTACATGGAATGTGATGTGGTTGATGAGGATTCTGTCACACCTTTCACTAATAAATCAGAACCAAAACTGGGCAAAGATTTGGTTATCCATGCAAACGAACAAGTAAGATTTGTTGTAATTATTTATGTAGTTGTATGTAGTAGGGCATGTACTTCCTAAACCGTCCAAATAGAATATATCTACATCATATACCACTGATCAATACCTTCTACATCTAGCCACATGACACCCAACAAAAATTTAAGATGAACGTTCGCACCAAGACAGACATGAGATGTTCTAATGCACTGCGGTCACCATTTCTTGAGAGAGCAATCACTGTGTCACGCAAGCTTATTCCAGATGAACGAGTAATGTATTACTGGTTGATGACCACTCACTAAGAAAATGAGTAAGTGTTTTGATATCAACATAGATATTGAATTTTTGCCATAAAAACAAAAAAAATAATTATTTGAATGACAGAGAACAAATTATATACAATGGCCGAGTAGTTGAAGTCATGCTTTTGGAATTCTGTTCACTACTACCGCATCATGAGGTTTCAAGTGGAATAATTAGCGTCTTCTGCTCCGTACTTAACCATATGGAAGCTTTGAAATCGGTCACTTCTCCCAAAATGCTGTTTTTCACAACCTACCCTGCTGTGAGTTAACCTAGTCGATTATTTGTTAACCTAAACATGTGAACTAACTCTACTGATATAAATATGCGCAGCTTTACACGGTTGTTATGAGTAATGGAAGGGATGATAATGCGGACAAACAAGATGAATTTGCCTCAAACATTGACAAAGAGGTCAGCGAAATACCACACTTCACATGGGCATACATAGATATGGTATGTTGCTGTAGAATCCATGACATAATTGTAATTTACTTTGAGAAAGACCCCACTCATTTTAACAAAAATCACTAACATATTACACAAAATAGGTATTCTTTGCATTCTGCGTTTCAAAAAGGTACTACACTGCGTGCTTTTGTTTCGAACGAAGATCAGTGGTGATTATAGATGCTTGTAAAGATGGAGAAGACCATGACTTGCGATACACCTACGACTGTATTCCAAAGGCATTGGTATGAATTACACAATTAGAACTCACAGTACTACTAGATAATTGTTGATACTAACACTTTGCATGTTTTACAGAGGACGTTCTTTTGTAAGTATTTATCAAGGATTGGTTGTCACAATCAATGCAAATCAGTGATAAACGTGCCTATTCAGAGGATGAAGATGAGTTGGAGAACAACAGACAATGCAGATGACAACGGCGTTTAATTGCTTAGACACCTTGAAGTCTACATGGGTGAAAGAGAGGGACAATGGAATTGTGGACTGTCGACAAAAACAAAGGTGTGTTACAGTATTTAAGAGCTAAATACAACCGTGTGTAGATGTTGGCAGGATATAATCACAGCGCGTTACTGAATAAAGAGGCGGCATATAAACATTATGCAAAGAAGAACAAGAAAACAAAGATCAACGTAGAAAACATGATAGCAAACTATTGATCTCTCCAAATGTTTATTGCGTAGTTTAAATTAGTGGATCATTTTTCCGTTTCTTTAGGGATAGTGTTACCCTTGATTTTGAATTGCGTTTTACTCGGCTAGAGGATAGCAAACAAAAATGTATATTGTTTCATCTATAAGTTGCGAAAAAATTTTATTGCAATGCCCTTTAATTGCTTCCCTATTGGATGTGTTGGACGATAACTGATGCTATTAACAGTACTCCATAGACCGGGTCATAATAAAGTGCATATGTGAGTCATAGAATTGTTAGTATAATCTGTGTCAAAATATACAACAACAGAAAGCATGACCTAAAACTACTATAAATCAGAAGGACACCTACAGTCTGATATAAATATTTACATCAAAAAAACTGATTAGAAGTACGATCGAAGAAAATTTTTAGTTGTTTAACAAATTCAAAAAACAAAACCACGTTTCTACTCATGTTTTAACCATACTAATAACGCTTGTACAATTCAAACATGCAAAAACATGTACTAAAAATATAGTCATACCTTTGGGTCATACTAACAAATGTTGTCATAACAAAATATGGGTACATAGGGTCACAATAATATTAAATTTGAGTCATGACGTAATGATTAGGTTTTATATTACAAAAAATTAATCTAGTCTATTATGTCATAATAGATGAATATATAGGTCATGAAAATGTAAGGGTAAAATTAGTCAGAATAAACCAAAATTTCATTCATGACATCAACCTATTGACAAATAGAAAGCCACACGCATTGATGACTGATATCAGTAATTTCTACATACGTAACTTTGGAATCTAAGTGTTCTCCAGAAATGAATTAAACGAACATTACTTAAAAAAATAAAAAACTTGAATCAAACATCAGAATTTCTTCTGGACAGCATCTTTTCTTTCTCTTTAAATTTGTCGCAATTCCTTGAATCGTGGTGACCCCACTCCTGACATTTCTTGCGTTGACGCATACGCTTGCTCTTAAGCTTCAAAGCCTTCTAGACTCTTGAAGGGACTCTACTACCACATCCCTTCGTGCTAACGACTTCAGGTGGATGTACATCTACTTCCTGGGGTGCCTCAGCCCCATAAAATTCCTCCATTATTTTCTTCTTCTGGGCTGTAGACGTTACAACCCCATCGGCAAAAATCTGTTGTCGAGCTTCACGCACTATAGATGTTAGCTCATAAATTTGATCAATATCAACAGACACAGCCTGGTAAAGACCAAACATCTCTCCCAACAAAATTGCTTGGGCCTTCTTCTTCTCATCAACATAAACATGCGTTGCTACATCTGGGTTTTGGACGGCATGAACAACCTTAAGCAGATGAGATTTCAACCATCGACCTCCAATCAGATATCTCAGGAATCAATCGCAATTTTTTGTTCTTCAACACAAGGAAGATGTGGCAGCATACAAGACCAGTCCTAGAAAACATCTTACAACCACATAGACAAACAGAATCCTCCACAGATAATGTGACAGACCATGTGTTTGAAAAATGATCTACAACCTTGTAAACCTCTGGACTTGAGTCATTAGATATTGATACCAGACTGCAGTGGTTATAAGCCTCCAGAATCTGTTCTTGAATTTCCTTGAATGCACCATCAGTAAATATTGTGGATGCATGCTTCTCAATAGACCATATTGTTTTCATCTTTGCAGTAGTATTATAATCCATACAATCCAGCTTTGCGGAGTAGTTTCGTTGGGCATCAACAACATTATTGAAATTCATTAAAAAAACAACAAGGTTCGCCCTGGACTGAGTATACCTCTTGAAAAAACTATTCTGCAATTCCGAAACAGATGTCGTCTTTATCAAAGAACTATTAGGAAAGTCCCTAAAGTAGGCTGGAACCCAATACTTTCTTGATTCGAACATAGAAACGAACCATTCAGAGCCAACAAGTGCATAAGTCTCCATCACATTCTTCCACGTGTCTTCAAAGTCAGTGGATTCAATTAACTCAGACCAAACGCATGAATTCAAATCCTTTTTAAAATCAGGATTACCAAGAAGTGACTTAGGAACCTTTTCAGCAACTTTTGCCATGATGTGCCACATACACCATCTGTGACGTGTATTCACAAGAACTTTTTCAATGGCTACTTTCATGCCCAAGTCTTGATCAGTAATTATCAACTTGGGATGTATGCCCATGCACTTCACAAACTGCTTAAACAGCCAAGAGAACGAATCTGCGCTCTCACTACAAAGCAAACCAGGTCCAAAGGACACTGCGCACCCATGGTTGTCCTTACCAGTGAACGAAGCGAAAATCATTGAGTACCTTCAAGGAAACATAAAATAGTATGAAAAGATTTACACGTGTATAATGATATATCAAATAATATGTCATAATAAACTCAAATCGTAGCATAACAGATAAATGCATCAATTTTAATAAAAAAAACTTCTACCTATTAGTTGAGTACGTAGTATCAAACGAAACGATGTCACCAAATTGCAAGAAATTCATCTTGGCCATAGGATCATACCAGAATAAATGAATCAGGCGACTATAGGAATCAACTTCATACTCGTACGTGAAGGCATCACAATTTTCCTTCTTCTTCTTCAACTCATCTATAATCATTTGGGCGTCATATCTTTCAGTGTATCTTCTGATGTCCCGTGTGTAGTTACGGATGTCCAACACAGTACACCCAACAGACTCATAACCGCCCATCAATTCAGTCAATAGCTTGAAAGTGAGAGATGGCCCGATATTAGCACTAGCACAATCTGAAATAAATTTTTGATGAACTGGTTCAAGTTGACGATTTAATCTCATGAACTTCTGGTGTTGTACCTCAACCATGGGGTGGTTGTGTTCTTCGTTAAAGTGTTGAATTACGTAACCACGGTCATAATGGAATTTGAATGCAACACAAGCATTACATCCACATTTTTTGGATTTACGTCGTCGTTTGGGTTGCTTATCGTTAAACTTATGTTCACCCTCTCTGTTACACACCATGTAAAACCATATGGTGATATCATCAACCTTCTTTGAACCGTTCTTCCTTGTATCAAATCTGACACGTCGACCATAGTTCTCATAAAACTCAATCGCGTTGTCCAACGTGGGGAAGCTACGACCAACAAATGGTTTAAGCTCTATAGGGCATTCTGGTATATTTAAATCTGTAAAAATTCATAAATAGAACACACAAAACAAAAACGATTAAAAACCAACAAGCAACCATATACTAGGTGTAGAATGATAATGGGTCATAATAGGCTTAAGTCGTGGCATACATCCAACACAAATATCATATATGAAAATGAGTCATACTATACTAAAAATCAAAGCATAGTGAGCAAAACGCTCAAAAAAGCCATTTGAAAAAATTCACACAAACAATGACGATGACATAAACATATTAGAAAATATGAATAGTAGCATAGCAACCTAATGAAAATAAAAAATATGACGATAACCAGTATTCGCAAAAACGTCAACAGAGTATGATGGATATTAACAAAAAAACCATCATACACTGGGTAGGATGATATTAGGTCATAATAGGCTTATATAGTGGCACAAACTAAAAATAAATAAAATATGAAAATGTGTCATACTATACACAAATAGAAGCTTATCGGACAAAACGATCAGATAATATATTTGCAAAGTTTCACGGAAACGCCTACGGAGAAATAAACAGATTAAAAGATGTGAAACGGAGCATAGCGAACAAATGAAAAAAAAGACAATGACCATAACCTGCATTCCCAACAACGTCATCGGAGTATGATTGATTATCTACATGCGAAGTAGGAAGAGTTTCGGATTCCATTTGTAAAGTATGGAAACTGCAAACTATGATTAAATATAATCACAGATTGAACAGATTAAACTGGAACGCAAATGGAGATGTGTTCTTCAAACGATGATGATATATTTTTAACGCTTGAAAATAATACTCTGGAAGTATTACACTGCAAATTTGGTGTAAGAATGGCTACAAATGATAAATCACGGGGAAGATGCGGTTGAAATAGATATAAACCAGAATTGACGCGTATTCTTTGATAGAGGTAATATAGATTGCTAGATTATAGGAGATCAATTAACCAACAAAACATATATAATTACTTAATTAACCTTATCGTATTATACTTGATTAAAATAAAAAAAACCAGGAATTAACTAAGCCGCCAAATCTTATTAAAAACAGATGATCTAATCAAATCCAAAGATATATATATATATATATATATATATAATATATATATATAGGTTAGTGATCAAGATATAACTAATTTTAAGTGTATAACTAGAGAACAAATCTCAGCCACACATCTTAATACTCCAAATTAATCTTATGGCTTAAATAATCTTGCATATTTTTATAAAAATAATATCCAAAGGGAATTTTTGGAATTCAATATCTCAAATGTATCAACGTGAATTGTCTTCTGCGCAATTTGTACAATCTGAATCTGAATTGTCTCCCGCCACCGCCACGGCCGGCCTCTCCGCCGCCGCCGCATATGCGTCGGTTCTTCCACTGAAGGCGTCCTCCACCGGGCTGTTCGCGGCGATGACGGTACATGATCTGATACTGTTCGTTGGACAGGGAGGATTGCAAGTGGATGCAGCTGATACTGTCGGCTCCCGAGTCACGACGAACGGTGATTAGGATATGCATCAGCATGAGGGTGGCCAAAGACACGAGGATGCAGCTGATAATTAGATAGATAAAAATGATTTTGAAATAATCTTGTGAAAAGTACATAAGTCGAATTTGTGATTTGTAAAATTAGAAATGATGTTAACAACCTCACTGTTATCTAATTAGGCCATGGATTGATCTTTTAGGTTAATCATGACAGCTTGTATATTGATGCCTCTTAGAAAGTGTAACAAATTAAATGAGTTTTAACCATGTGATTTGCAATAAACAGGCTCTGCCGTGTAAGTAACATTTTATTTAACTCTTGTTTACAAAACACATCACTCTTAGTATGATTTTACTACACTCTAGTTTACAAAACACATCACTCTTAGCATGATTTTACTTCACTCTTGTTTACAAAACACATCACTCTTAGCATGATTTTACTTCACTCTTGTTTACAAAACACATCACTCTTAGCATGATTTTACTTCACTCTTGTTTACAAAACACATCACTCTTAGCATGATTTTACTCCACTCTTGTTTACAAAACACATCACTCTTAGCATGATTTTACTTCACTCTTGTTTACAAAACACATCACTCTTATTATGATTTTACTTCACTCTTGTTTACAAAACACATCACTCTTATTATGATTTTACTTCACCGTTGTTTACAAAACACATCACTTAGCATGATTTAACTTCACTCTTGTTTACAAAACACATCACTATTAGCATGATTTTACTTCACTCTTATTAACAAAACACATTACTATTAGCATGATTTTATTTCACTCATGTTCACAAAACACATCACTCTTATTCTGATTTTACTGCACTCATGTTCACAAAACACATCACTCTTACTGTGATTTTACTGTACTCTTGTTGACAAAACACATCACTCTTATTCTGATTTTACTTCACTCTTGTTCACAAAACACATCACTCTTATTCTGATTTTACTTCACTCTTGTTTACAAAACACATCACTCTTATTCTGATTTTACTTCACTCTTGTTACAAAACACATCACTCTTATTCTGATTTTACTTTACTCTTGTTCACAAAACACATCACTCTTATTCTTATTTTACTTCACTCTTGTTCACAAAACACATCACTCTTATTCTGATTTTAATTCACTCTTGTTCACAAAACACATCACTCTTACTCTGATTTTACTTCACTCTTGTTCACAAAATACATCACTCTTATTCTGATTTTACTTCACTCTTGTTCACAAAACACATCACTCTTATTCTGATTTTACTTCACTCTTGTTTACAAAACACATCACTCTTACTCTGATTTTACTCCACTCTTGTTTACAAAACACAACACTCTTATTCTGATTTTACTTCACTCTTGTTCACAAAACACATCACTCTTACTGTGATTTTACTTCAATCTTGTTCACAAAACATTTACTTCACTCTTGTTTACAAAATACATTTACAAAACACAACACTCTTATTCTGATTTTACTTCACTTTTGTTCACAAAACACATCACTCTTACTGTGATTTTACTTCACTCTTGTTCACAAAACATTTACTTCACTCTTGTTTACAAAATACATCACTCTTATCATTATGTTACTACAACAAACAACATTAAACAAGAGATGAAGAAAAAAGCCACAAGGATCACCAAATTTCTCTACATAAATAACTTCGAAGGAGCAATAGCTTATCATCTGCTTAAAATCTAGCTGGTCAATTGATCAAACACCTTCTAGCATCAGCATTTACAAATTTCTCTCTAATCAAATAAATAATTAAGAATGAAAATTTAGTCGAATTAGAAGAGGATGAACTTCAATTACTATTATTACAAGAATTTCCGTAGCTCAATTTCGCCATATTTATAGCTGAAACCGATCGCCGCCTTTGCTCGGGCAAATTCTGGCTTTGATGAACAGAGCTCCGAATTCTTCAATAATTCTTGAATTCCCATACAGCCATCAACCTAAGAGTAATTAAACTCAATTTCGAGTCGGAATTCCCATACCGGATGATGATTGCGGCGAGCAACGACTTGTCGATCATCGTCTTCAGCTTCACATTCTTCGCCCCAGTTAATGGGCTCTTACCCTAGATCACTACTACATATATATATATATATATATATATATATATATATATATAGGGAAGTGATCAATGTCGAACCAATTTTAAAGAACGAATTAAAGACCAAATCTCATCCATCCCTTAATCACATCTAATGGTTATTAATAATTAGTCATTGTTTTATTTCTTTTATTTAATTAAATTGACACAAGGGTAGTTTTGGAAGACCAAAAATGATGCAGTTCCGTGCATACACTTCTTCCTCCATTCCCAAATTCAATCCACTTCTCTCTCTCACCGGTCCCCGGCGCCAACTACCTCCACCGTGCGGCCTCCCCCACCCCAACGCATCGGAGTTGAGGAAGTAGCACCACACTGCGGAGTGGATCTCGGATCTGGTGGAGATGGAGAAGCTCTCTGACTACACTTGGAACGAGGCATATACAGCAAATCGTCGACGTGATCTGCCGATCATTTATCTCGTAAATATCTATCTTCTTATCTCAATCTTCCTCAAATCGTATTGCAGTTTTCATCAAATCGTGATTCATCTCTGAATATAAAGCTGGAGATATCTACACAACGAAGCCGGACGTGAAGAATTCTGATTACTTCGTGAGACCAGAATTCCGATTACTTCTCATGCTTACCTTCAGAATCTCATAGAAAAATTCTGATTATGGGTGATCTACAAACACCAATTGACACTCTTCATACAAATTCAGATTTAGAGGTAGAAGAAGACGACAACTCATTTGAAGGTTCACGGTTTTTTTGATTCATTTTTTTTGGATACCTGATGTGTTTTTAATTTTGCTAAAGTTTTTTAACACATCCGATGAAAAATCTATTGTTGAACCTTGTTGATGAATGAATTATACTCCCTCCGTCCAGCAATAGCAGTCCCGTTTTTCTGTTTTGGGACGTCCGAGAATAGGAGTCCCGGTTCTACTTACCATATTTGGACAATTTAATTACCCTCCCCCTTCTCACCTATTTACTCAATTGCCATTAAAACGCCCCCCCCCCCCCCCCCACTTTAATTTCACTCGCTCACTCTTTCGGTCTCACTCTCTCACCCTCATTCTCTCTCACTCTCGGTCTCACTCTCTCGCCCTCCTCTTCCTCCGTAGAAACCCTAATTCCCGCCGCCGCCTCTTCCTCTTCCCCACTCGACCGTATATGGATAATGTACTCTCTGAAACCATATCCCCCATCTATGGGTTAGATTCGGCCGGAAATTGTTTTCAACTTCCACGTTGGCCTCGTCCGAATCCGACGCCGGAGTGGACCTTCGACACGTCGGAGGGGTCAATCCTGACTCCTATTGCAACCCACCTTTCTCCTATCTGCACATACTCGTGGGAGGCGGGTGATTCGATGTCCACCGTAGTTCTTGAAACTCCGATGGTTGAAGTCCCTTCGTGGACCGATTCCCAGCCCTCTATGTTCCTCGAAACGCCAGATCTGGAAGTTATGCCGTCGATGGTGACTGGTTCCACCATGATTCCTGACCCGCCGGAGATCATGCTCGAATCTGAGCTTATTGTCCCTGGTACGCCGGGTTATGAAAGTCCTGACTCCACTGTGGTCCGTGAAACTCCACGAGTGAAGAGGCGGAGGCGTCCTGTTGAGGAAGAGGAGTGGTTCAAGGAGATCCTCCTGATTCTCTTGCCCGGCATCATGAAGATCTCATCTAATATTGTGAGTTGTGTAAGAATCACCCCCTATCTAGGGTTTGGAGATTCTGGCTTGGTCTGTATTTAGGGGTTTCCATAGGGTTATTTTGTTATGTTGATTTAGCCACCCCCATTTTGGGTTAGGAGGTTTAATCTTGCCCTATATGATGAAATTTGTGATGTTTCACCGATTATGTTGATGGAATTTGTGCATTCTAATATACTGTGGTGATTGTGTTTTGAGTAAGCCACCCTCAATTTGAGTTAGGATGTTTAATCTACTACTATATGATGAAATTTGTAATGTTTGGCTGATTAATCTACTACTATATGGTGAATTGTTGATGGACATGCTGGAATTTGTTGTTGGTTGCTGTTGTGCAGATGGGGTATGTTTGTGGTGCTTATTTTAAGTGAAATGGCCACCCCTTGATCTGGTTTGGAGGCTTTTCACACTGCCCTATGATGAAATTTTGCTGAGGTGCTTTCATGATGGTGAATTGTTGATATTCTTGCAGGAATTTGTGGTTGGTTGCTTCTGTGCTGATGGGGTATGTTTGTCGTGCTTATCTTATGTGAAATAGCCACCCCTTGATCTAGTTTGGAGGCTTTTCACAATGCCCTATGAAGAATTTTTTCTGAGGTGCTTTCAAAAAATAATAGGGGCTGACCAACACACCAAAAAAATCAGACTACCATATTCCGTAAACACTATGGCCTGACCAACACACCAAAAAGATCAGACCACCCTATTCCATAAACATCACTTTGGATGACCTAGAAGCCAAATGCATTTGACTGAGGGCCAATATCATATATTGACCCACCATTGTTCTCTGGCATTTGTAAGTAGTGCAACACATCTCTCACAACATTCTCCTCCACTTCCAGCACATTGGGGATTCCCACAGTTCTTTGTAGTCTATCCGTGTTGATGTGTGGAACTTTGTATCCATTTCCACCTCTGCACTGTAGGATTTCAGTGAGGCAAGCCTGCAATCTTAGGAAAACTCTGTTGAGAGTTTGTGGTGACAGCTCTGCAAATAAGCTACACACATTCCCCACAAGTTCATCCACAGTGTTGCATGGTTTCTCATGCTGCAGTGACTGAATTGCTCTAAAAAAGCCCAGGTCTAAGATGTTAGTATCAGGAGAATTAGGTGGTTGACAAATCAGTTGGATTTTAAATCCATCTGAATTGGCAACAACCTGAAAATCTGCATCCATGGCACTTATGTGTGGGGTTGCATTATCTTGCTGAATGTAAATGTCTTTACTTGCCCAAACAGGCCACTTGGCCTTAATTGCAGGTATAATCTGGCATAAAGAAAAATAACATAGCTACATGATGATCTTTATTGAGTTATTAAGATCTGATAGAATGAAAAAAGTTGCATACCTTGTTGATAAGGCAGTCCCTCATCACTGCCTTTGTGACTGAATTGATTGATTTGGTTTCCATGGTCCCTCTAGCCCTGTTCTTTGACTTCCTCTGTGCTAGCAGTACTTCAGTAAAGGGAAATATTCCCACCTTACCATCATAAGTTGCCTGCCCATCCATTCCAAATTGTGGTCTACTGACAGCACACATAAACATCACTTTGGTGATGTATCTCTTGGATTTGCATGACCTATATGGCTCATCCTCATCCGGCAAGAGGTAGTATATGTCTGATACCTTGGTCATATAGAACCATTTTTCATCTATATGCACTACATTGTGCATGCTTTGATATTGAACTCTACCTTGAGTAATCTGTGGCTGAAGTTGACTACGACTCCATCTAGCTCTTGCTACCTTATTCATATTGGTGAGGGCATGTTTGATTGCATTTGTATGTGGCCGTAGTTTACCTTGCTTCACCCAGTGATCTAATGTGCTCTTGCTCACATTCAATTTTACTGTCATTTTTCTCAGGGAAGATCTTTCAAAAGTAGATAAGTTTCTAACCTTTTCTTCATCAAGATCTAATCTGTCAACATGATGGTAGCCTCTAATCTTTCCTTCCATGATTGCAGGTTCCCCTCTTTGCATCTGCTCCTTGGTTGCCTTCCATAGCCTGTATACTGTCTTCCTACTGATGCTAAATGTGTCTGCTGCCTCCATTACAGCCCCTCTTGCGAGCACTCCATCATGGCTGTGCTTGAGTAGAAACTGCACCACATTGTTCTTGATGCTGCTGCTCAAGTGTAGGGTTTGCCTCTGCCCATTATCCATCCCTAGAATGAAATTTTTCTGAGGGATTCAAATTTTCACAAGTGTTGGGAGTTTTTTTGGGAGATTTTCAGATTTGGGGTTCGTAGGAGAGTCATAAATAAGTGTAGGTGATGTATTTATAGCAGATTTGGTGTTGTACTTTTTGGAGTTCAAATGTCCCTCCAACTCTTTGCAGAGGGAAATTTGAAATTTTCAATTGTCCTTTGTGTTTTGAGCAGATTTGAACTTAATTTGATGAATTAGTAATTGAATGCATTATGTTTAAGTTGAGTGTTCTATTTAAATTCAGTTTTTAATTTATGTCCATGAATATGTTGGAAACAGGAAATTAAAAATGTCATTCTTATAAATGACATTGAAATGTCTAGCAACGAATAAAAAAAATTTGCAGCTTATTCTCTATGCAATTAAACGTCCAGCATGGAAGCAAAACTTTTAACACAATTGAGGTGGGTCCCAAATTCCACTATCACACATCATTTATTACACACTCCACAACTTTCTTAAAACCCGTGCCCTTTAGGAATGGGACTACTATTGCTGGACGGAGGGAGTATTTAACAAGAGATTAACAATTTGTATTTTTTTTATTTTTTCAAATTTGTATTTTTTTTATTTTTTCACGTTTGTAGTAATAAACAAATCAATATGAAGTAATAGTTTATCTGAATGAATTACTAGGTTGTAAAAAGAAGAAGAAGAAGAAGAAGAAATGCTTATTTCCTTATAGTAAACTATTTCATTCCAGTAGGTTTCGTTCGATTTTTTCACACTTGTTGTAATAAACATATCAATATGAAGTAATTTATTTCCAGTAGGTAATACTTCATTTTTGTAGTTTTTTATTTCATTACAGTAAGTTTATTACTTCAGTTCATTATCTAATAAATTGAAAATGAAAATGTTTTTACTTCATTCAAGTAAGTTTATTACTTCATTCCAGCACGTAATATTGAAAATGAGTAGATTTTTACTTCATTCCATACTACTTCATTTAAATGAGTCGTTACTTCATTCAAACAAGTTTTTAGTTCATTGCATGCAGTAGGTTTTCAAATGATTTAACACATGTTTCATTCGAATTCATTGAACTAGGTATTTATTTCATTCCAGTTGATTTTCACTTCATTTCAGTTGATTTTTACTTCATTTAAGTAAGTTTATTATTTCATTCCAGCGCGTAATATATTGAAAATGAACACATTTTTACTTCATTTCATATTACTTCATTTAAATGAGTCGTTACTTCATTTAAACAGGTTTTTAGTTCATTGCATGCAATAGGTTTTCAAATGATTTAACATATGTTTCATTCGAATTCATTGAACTAGGTTTTTACTTCATTTCAGTTGGTTTTTACTTCATTTCAGTTGATTTTACTTAATTTAAGTAAGTTTATTATTTCATTCCAGCACGTAATATATTGAAAATGAACAGATTTTTCCTTCATTCCATATTACTTCATTTAAATGAGTCGTTACTTCATTCAAACTGATTTTTAGTTCATTGCATGCAGTAGGTTTTCAAATGATTTAACACATGTTTCATTCGAATTCATTGAACTAGGTTTACTTCATTCTAGTTGGTTTTTACTTCATTTCAGTTGATTTTTACTTCATTTAAGTAAGTTTATTATTTTATTCCAGCACGTAATATATTGAAAATGAACAGATTTTTACTTCATTCCATATTACTTCATTTCCTTATAGTAAATTATTTCGTTCCAGTAGGTTTCCTTATAGTAATAAACAGATCAGTATGAAGTAATAGTTTTGTTGAATGAAGTAATCGCTAGAATCAATGAAGTAATATTAGCATTACTAGGTTGGAAGAAGAAGAAGAAGAAGAAGAAGAAGAAGAAGAAGAAGAAGAAGAAGAAGAAGAAGAAGAAGAAGAAGAAGAAGAAGAAGAAGAAGAAGAAGAAGCTTATTTGCTTACAGTAAATTATTCCATTCCAGTAGATTTTCGTACTTCATTCGTGTAGTTATTTACTTCATTCTTGTTGTTTATTACTTCAACACATGTTTCTTTCAAATTCATTGAACAAAGTTTTTTACTTTATTCACTCTAAATAATAGTACAATTTATCCCAGTATATTTATTACTTCATTCGAAAAAGTTATTACTTCATCCAGTAGGATTTCAAATTCTTCTACAGATACTTCGTTTCTGCAGTGTCCACGGCAGAGCCTTCAGCTTCTGAAAACCAAAAATCCTCTCTAATAATTGAACAAATGGATTTAACAAACAAAATGCATCACCTCTTCCGCACCAAACTCACTTGCTCATCGCATTTTTAATCAATTATGACCATCATTTCAGGATCCAAGAGTTATTTGTACTTCGAAACATCGGCGAGGCGGTTCTATCCACAGTGGTGACTCGACAACAGCAACGAGCACGTTGAATAGATGCAGCGCAAAGGAGATGACGGCGACATAGCTTCAAGTGGAATTTTATTACTATTTTGACGAAAATCAGAATCCAAATTAGGAATTAGATTAAGTAAATTAAGACTAAGAACTCTGTAAAGCTTCAAAGGTGTATTACCTTCACCAGACGTTCAGCCAGAACGCAACAGCCGTTGATTACCTTCGGTCGACGATTGGCCTGTGTCAACCATTTCAAATCAGTGGATTGGGGATGAATTGGGGTGAATCGACTATAATTGAATTAGCTGGAGATGTCGTCGATTGTAGTCGAGGTAGACGATGATGTCGTCGATTTGCAGAAGAAGATGTGGAAGCGTCGATTTTGGTAGAAGAAGCAGCTTTGGAGCGTCGATTTGCAGAAGAAGAGGAGCGGGAAATGAGAAAGAAGGGTACATATTTTTGGAGGCACAGCAGCAGGAATGAGTATGGAAAGTAAACCATGTAATTTTTACCCTAAATGCAATTTTACCTAAATACTCCTGGGATGAAGTAAATTGTGTACCTAATGAAGGAGCCAAATTAATATAGCATGGTCTAATCTCATCTATTAAAAACTAGATCTAAGGGCCCTAATTTGATCTCTAGTTCGGTGTTTAAGACTAGATTTGTGAATAATGGGATATATATATACAGTTACGAACCTCAATATGTATTTTGCTAAGTTGTTATGAGAGTACTAACATTGAACGCCAATTTAACAATTTGTAGATAATATCAATTGACGTACGCGATTGCGTCACAAGCGTTTGTGCAATATCTTATCGTAATTCAAATAGGTTATTCGACTGAATTTTTAATGAATAGATTAACGAAAATGTTAGCGGAATTTTTCAACATTATTACCTTCTCTAATTGCAATAATTTAAGTTAGTATGAAAATCTAATTAAATTGAACACACCACCATCAACGCACTAACGTCGACCCAATATTACAATGAGAAGTCTTTGTAATATAACTTAACACAATGATTAATTGATTATAAATTAAGTGCGACACCTATGCGTATGTTAGCCAAACAATAGAATAGTTAAATTCTTAAAGGTCGCAAATTTGACTCCATCATAACGTAACTTTTAAAAATTTATATTTATTTGTTAATAAGAAAACAACCTGTGTGCAGTAAAAACCTAGTCATGTAGAATTTATTAATCTTCATATGGATGTATTCATCCTTAAATAGTGACTTTTAAAACTTCAATTTATTAATCCACCGACTTCGTGGTCAAATTGACCCGATCCAAATCAACCTCATCAAAATCCATTATAAAATCCTCTGGAAAATCAGACCAATATTTGCAAACTGCAATTTACTATCAATGAAATTCTATCATTCAAAAACACGGCTCCCCTCCGGAAAATAAAATACAAGACGGCTTATACTATTTTTCTCCGGAAAATAATATACAAGACGGCTTATACCATTTTTAAAACATTGTAGTTATATTATTAATTAGTATTTTGAACTTACAACTTCCTAAATATTTTTGGACAATATATGTGCTATGTTTGGCCATCCAAAATTGGCAGCTGTCGTTGTACCCTCTGTTCTGCCACATCTTCATTTCCATTTTACAATCCATACCTTAATTAGTCATACATCTCCCCTTAATTTTCAATTATATTTTTTTAGTTTCCAACTAGTAGTAATTTATAAAATTGAAATACAGATTGCCCCTTAAAATTAGACTATTTCTAAATAAAGAAATTTTAAACAACTAAACAATACGAATAATGTGAACACAATAATCCTTTAAAACTACGTACCTCACTATCTTTTGTCATTCTCTCTTACTTTATTAATGCATATTAAAACTTGTACCGCTTCAAGATATGTTATTTTTATATATGGGATAAATGAAGTAATATAAATAATAAATTACTTCATAAAAATTTCATAAAAAGTATAAGTTCAACAAAGTAAAATTAAAATGCACCCCCTCCATCCCAATGTAAACAAGTTTATTTTCTCGAAGAAAATATTTGGAGATGTTCTAATTCAAAAAATAGGTGGTGCCAATGGGTTAAAAGTCTTTTTTATTTGCACCAATGACGCATTGTTTAAGTTTAACTTTTTTTTATGTTTAATCATTGCAAACTTTATACGGAATATTAGAAAATTTACGTCACGATATGTGACTTTAGCCAAAGTGCAAAATTTACGAAACCTAATGGTAAAAGTTGACAAAAAAGTCAGAATTATTAGACATGAAAGAGTTGAATGCTTCAATTAATCAATTCTGAGCATAAGCGATTCCATATAGAATATGCTTTAACTCTATAAATTTAACTCGACAGTCATGTTAAACACGTCACCACCAGCACGTTTACTGCCATAATAGGAGAAACAATTTTACACATCTATTTTTCTAGTAACTATCTCAAATAAAAGAATTTTTAGTAAGACTTTTAGAACACTATGATTATTATATCATCACCACCAATTTTTCTAGTTACAACACCCATAATATGTATTTTCAAGAAAACATGACCGACGTTTACGATAAAACGTTGTCATTTGTTGCCGAAAACTCTGGGAATATTTTAATGGTATAAGTATAACATAACATTATTTTTTGACATTATATCACTACGATATACTGCTTTAAATTAGTTATTTATCATTAATTATAGATAGACAAATCAATTTATGAAAATTAATAAACATTATTACTATATAAAAAGAATATTCAACATTCACGTATGAGTTATATTTTCATGGACGGAGGGAGTACTTGTAGATGGATGACGACATAACGGGTATGAAGGAACCGTTGATAAGTTGTGAAGTGGAATGATTGAGGCCACAAACGATGTGTGGAAGATCGTTTGATAAGTCGGATAAAACAACTCAATGAATTAATTAAAATTCAAGAGAACTCAGGAGAGATAATTTCATAATTTATTGATCTTCAAATGTGTCTTTGTATTTCAACAATAAGGCCTTTAGATTGGAAAAGAAAGTCCCAAACTTATGAAAAAAATAAAATTCAAATGGAATAACTGTAGAAAGGAAACCCTAATTTGGTGGGAGGAAAAAAAAACTAATATATTTTCATCTACTAATTCTACCAATTAGAAAATAAATAAATACTTATTAAAAGAAACTTGTTTAGCCTTCAAGTCTTGCATGCATCAAGATGGATCATTTGAAAACTATCTAAAAATGAGAACTTTGTATACTATCACTTGGTAGCACAAATGTATTAGTAGACAGTACAAAACTTATCAGTTGCTCCAAACATATATGTTTTGTGTTGTTAACTGATTGTTTTATGCTTCCAATTAATAGTTCTAAAAGTTCTCATTTGAAGAAAGTTCTCAACTGAACTACTCACCATCAATGTAATCAATTTATAACATCTTATATTATATCAGAGCCTAAATTCGAACCGTACAAATCCAAAATCCGTGCTCAACCCAAAATGCATATTCTTGTGGAACAGATGGAGTATTAGATGCTAACAAATAACTAATCCTAGCCGCAGTTTATACACTGTAGATGACTTGAGATTGATTATGGGATTATAGCTAGAATGAATATACTGATTCATGCAGAGGGATATTATTGGACACAAAATTCTATTCTCTCTCCTAAATCTCTTATAGACAGCATGCTGACAACGTGCACCGATCAGTACATATATAGAAACGCAATAAAAATATCTATAAAAATACACTTAGCATGTTTTACAAGCTCAATCAGTACATATTACACAATGTAATCATGATATAGTTAAAATTAATTGAGTCTAAGTTAAAATAATCTCCACTAAATTAATAAAACGATGATTTCGCCTTTAAAGCATCTTCGATATCCAAAATAATCGTCGGCCATTTCACAAGCATCATGCGAATTTCAACGCTTTCTGATTTCATTATTTTTGGGGTGATTGTTTATACATAATGAGCAAATTAACGACCCTAAAAACATGAACTTTCGTTGACAAAGTGAAAATGATTTACTCATAAGATAAAATATGTTTAATTTACAAAAATTCAAAGTCAAGACGGCGGCTTCTCATTATTGGTAAAGAAAGACTCGATTCGAATTTCGAAATATAATAACTTTAGTCATTTTCATTAATTTTCTAAACAAGAACGTGCCACTTATTAACTTTTCCCCCCACCATTCCAATTCTTTTATATATAAGCAATCAAGTGATCAATCAAAACCCAATATAGCTACTATGCCCCTTCAACAAATTTCTAGTACAATCTTGTATTTCATTTTCCTGCTTCGTTTACCAACAATATATGGTGGTCTAGTTGCCAAACCAGGATGCCAAAATATGTGCGGGAATTTGCCAATTCCTTATCCATTTGGGGTCGGGTCAAATTGCTCGCTCGACCCGTCCTTCACCATTAGCTGCAACACTTCCACAGAGCCTCCGAAGGCGTACCTTTCCATCATTGATAAACAATTGATTGAAATAAACGAGACGTATGTTCGGGTCAAGTATCCCAACTTGGTTTCGGTTTGCTATGAGTCTGAGGGTGATTCGTATAAAGATAGTAGTGTGAGTGTGAACTTGACAGGGACTTTGTATTCGCTGTCCATGTACACAAACCGGCTCACCGCCATAGGATGCGACGACGCTGTGCTGCAGTCCAACGGAACTTACAACAACGGGGGCTGCTCAGCGTTTTGCGAGGACCACATCAACACTCAAACAGGGTATTGTCCTTTTGATCCTACTTCCATCGGTAGTGGTTGTTGCCAGGCCCAAATCGTCGGAGGTAATTCTCTATTTGTAGAATAATTTTCTTATGTTCTATTATAGTTGAGTCATTAAGTATATTTTTTTTTGGACATAAGAGTTATAAATATGTAAATGAGTTTGTTTAGACTGTTGCTATCGGTTCCCATGTCATGGAACACCAATTAAAAGATACTCCCTTCGTCCGTGAAATGTTATCAATTTTATTTTTTTTTTCCAATTTTAGTAAATAGACCCCACTTTCAACTAACTCATTACACTCACATTCTATTATAAAAACATGATATAAATGCGGGACCCAAATTCCATTGACCCACTTTTCTTCACATTTCTTAAAACTTTTGCAGATAGAGGGAGTAAATTATTTTAAATATTAAAAAAA
Source organism: Salvia splendens (assembly GCF_004379255.2). Classification (NCBI taxonomy): domain Eukaryota; kingdom Viridiplantae; phylum Streptophyta; class Magnoliopsida; order Lamiales; family Lamiaceae; genus Salvia; species Salvia splendens. Next base: position 12,491,483 of record NC_056039.1, read on the forward strand.
GAGAGAAGATGTGAGTTTGAACTTTGACCTTTTCATCATTTTTCTTGGTTCAGAATGGAATTTATTTTTTTTGCCAAAATGAGGCACATTTCACGTATAATAATATTATAACCATTTTCACAATTTAAGTATTGTAATTTTTACTCCATTATTATTAAAAGGATAACTAAATGTTAGTAGTACTATATTGAAATTTGTGTACATCTTTTAATTCAATTTGACGTATAGCAATTGTAAATTTAATTATATATGAAAATATAAAATTATTTATGTAATTTGTTAATAATTTTACACTCCTATGTTAAAATTTTATATATTTTACTAGTAGTTCGTATGAAAAAGAAAATACTCCCTCCGTCCCTGATTAAATGTCTAATATTTGACCGGCACGAGTTTTAAGAAATTGTTTGACTTTATGGAGTAAAGTAAGTAAAAAAAATTAGTGAAATGTGAGGCCAACTTTTATATATTGATTTTATAATAAAATGTGAGTGGAATGAGTTAGTGGAATGTAGGGTCCACTTACCAAATATAATAAAAGTGAAATGAGACATTTATTGGCGGACGAACGAAAAAGGAAAAATAGGACATTTAATAGCGGATGGAGGCAGTACTCCGTATTTCATTACCTTTGGTTAGGGTCACTGCGTAGACCACTAGACATTGCATAAATGTGAAGGTCATAGTTGAGAGATAAATGAATATTTTATTAAAATCTTCACAAATCTTGGGTGATCACTTTTGTTTTCTTTATTCTATTCTTAACTTAAAATTATTGTTTCTATTTTTTGTTTAAAAACTTTATTGCTCATGAAAATGGATTAATGAAAAATTTTATTTTAATTTTTACAAAAATCATCCTTGGAATATTTGGAATTTTTTGGGATACAATTGAAACCCCGTTGATGGTTACTGGTGACAGAGACGGGTTTAGTGGGAGCAGAACTAATAGACTTGAGCAGGAAAGTGCAACGTAGGAAGCTTTTCCCGTGCAGCTACGCCTTTATCCTGGAGGTCTCAGACACCGGATTTTCGTACCCGTTGTTCTACCTCCATAACTCAACCGCACTGCAAAACGACAATTGGGCGTCGGCTACAAGTCCTCCAGTGGTGCGGCTGGACTGGATTGCTGGGGTTCAAAACTGCAGCCTAGCAAAGCTAAATCCTACTACATACGCATGTCGTGATGAGAGGAGTTTATGTGTTGATGTTGCCAACGTCAGTAGAGGATACCGGTGCAGCTGCGTCCAAGGTTACGAGGGCAATCCTTACCTTCTTGGAGGCTGCCAAAGTTAGTGTTACTACTACTATTTATTCTTTTCTTTTCTTTTGTTATTTTTTCGCAACCACCTTTAACTAACTAACACTGTCTCCAGCGATTGCATTTCCCAGTTCAATTGCAAGAACTGGGTGCCAGGATCAGTGTGGGCAACTCTCCATTCCATTTCCTTTTGGAATAGGCCAGAATTGCTCTTTGGAGCCATCCTTTGAAGTGTATTGCGATACCTCCGCGAACCCTCCCAAAGCTTACCTCTCTATTCTCGAGAAGGAAATCACCCACTTAAATTTATCACAGGTTCAGGTGGACTATCCAACACTTGGTTACGCTTGCTACAATCGGTCAGATCGAATCATTAAGACGGAAGAGCAAAGCTTGAGGGTTGACTTGTCAAAAACTCAATTCACGTTGTCGGAAGATGGTTGGATTTCCGTGATTGGGTGCGATGATATAATGGTGGGTATGACTCGAACTTCTGTTAGTAGTACATGTGCAGCTGTTTGCAAGGATAACCAAATTGCTAACGATTATTACGCATATTGTCCAACTAAGAGGGATGAGTATTGGCCTGGCAATGGCTGTTGCAGGGCACCCATTCCCAGAGGTAGGTATTAACATATTTCTTATATTCCAACATAATAATAAACTCTGATTAAAGAAGCCGGGTTGCAGGCACCTCCTACCTAGAAGCCAATTTGAGCGAGTTCAGTGGACGATGGCCGCGAACCAATTTTTATTGTAGTTACGCCTTCCTTGGAACCAAGGATGACTATTATCAAGCAACATACCCCATTTTGAATAACTCAACACAAATTCAATCTGATGATCCACACATAAATTACCGACCCACCATCGTTCCACTGGACTGGAGGATTGGTGCCGTAAATTGCAAAGACGCGCGATTGAATCCAACTGATTATGTGTGTCAGAATAACACAGCCTGCATTGATTTTGATGATACAGTTAGAGGCTACCTCTGCAACTGCTCCAAAGGATACCAAGGCAACCCTTACCTTAGCCCAGGATGCAAAGGTTGCTGCTTTTTTTAAAAAATTTCTTATCTTTATCTAACAATCTAATGCTTTAAATCATAATTTCAAATGTTTTACGAACAGATATCGATGAATGCGCGGATAGTACAACTAATGCATGCGTTTCAAATTCAATTTGTGTGAATGCTGTTGGATCTTATCACTGCTCATGCCCCAAAGGATATGTTGGTGATGGCAAGAAAGATGGCACCCGTTGTATTAAGATGTCGCCATCCAACACCAACACCATAATCTTGGCAGGTAACAATATGTTTTCATTGTATCCCTCCCCTTCCACAATAATTAAGTCTTTATCTTTTTATGGTAAAAATCAATACCCTAAATTTCTCTTAATTAATCCATTTCCTACTTTACTTTAATTATTTATCTATTATATTCTCTCTTATTTACTCTCACTCTATTTATTTAACTCCCCAAATTCTTTTTTCATCATCTTCATGTCCAAAAGAAATTCTCAATTTATTGGTTCAAATTATTCGTTTTAAAATGAATTATAAATATCACTTATCGGTGTATATAATCATATGTTCTCCTTTCATCCCACTATAAGTAAGGTGTATTTCTTTTAGGTCATCCCATTATTAATGAGACATTTCCTTTTATGTTGAAAAAATAACACTTTATCTTTCTCTTACATTATGCTTTCTCCTACTTTTTTTCTCACTTTTACTTTATTCTCTCTTCATTTAACCACTAGACACCACTACCTAAAACACGTGTCTAAAAGAAATGTGTCACATGTAATGGACGGGGGGAGTATTATGCTGAACAAAAAATTGTAAAACATAAATTATACACTACTCCCTCAGTCCGCCACTAAATGTCTCATTTCTTCTTTTTTGTCCGTCCGTCGATAAGTATCGCATTTTACTTTTACCATTTTTGGCAAGTGCACCTCATATTCCATTAACTCACTTCACTTTTATCTTATTATAAAACTAATATAAAAAGTATGACTCGCATTCTACTACCTTTTAGACTAATTTCTATACTTAAATTCCGAGCCGATAAAAATGGGAGATACATTGGCGAATGAATGATCATACGCAACTTAATAAGATTGATCCAAATAAATAAACAAAATAGTACTCTCACTTTTCTTTTTTATTTGTTCCAATCAAAATGACCGCTTTATATTTTTGAAATAAACTTCCTCTCTCCCCTCTCCTCTCTCCTTATTGATATACCAACTAAATATTTCTCCTTACTTCACTCCGGTCAATAACTTCATCTAGAATCTCGTTCCACTCAAGAAAGTATATAGACATATTGAATAGATAACATAAAGTGGTTGACTTGTGCATCATTATATAGTACTCCACATGTTTGCAGTTTCTTAGTCAAGTAATTTCATATACAGGTATGGGCTCTGGATTAGGATTTCTTGTACTCGTCTTAATGTCCTTTTGGTTGATTAAAGTACTGAAAAAGAGAAGGGAAAAACTGATTAAGGACAGATTTTTCAAACGAAATGGTGGTCTTCTCTTACAACAACAACAAAAGAATGAAGGTACAATTGGAAAAACAAAACTTTTCACTGCAGAAGAGTTGGAAATAGCTACTGATCACTTTAATGGAAACCGAATCCTTGGACACGGAGGTCAGGGTATTGTCTATAAAGGAATGTTATCGGATGGTAAAATTGTGGCGGTAAAAAAATCAAAGTTGGTTGAAGAGAACCAGTTGAAACCGTTCATAAATGAGGTGGTTATATTGTCACAAATCAATCACAAGAATGTGGTCAATTTGTTGGGTTGTTGCTTGGAAACAGAAGTTCCTTTACTTGTTTATGAATTCATGCCAAATGGTAGCCTTTATAATCTCATACATGATCCGAATCATGAATTTCCATTTCCATGGATCATGCGTTTGAAAATCGCAGCTGATATAGCAGAAGCATTGGCCTATTTACACTATGCATCTTCTGTAGCGATCTATCACAGAGACATCAAGTCAAGTAATCTCCTTTTGGACGAGAAATATGTTGTCAAAGTGTCGGACTTTGGAATTTCAAAGCCTATTTCTGCAGGTCAAACTCACTTAACTACTCTAGTTAAAGGGACGTTGGGATATTTAGATCCAGAGTATTTTCATTCGAGTAAATTCACTGAAAAAAGCGATGTTTATAGTTTTGGAGTGGTTCTTGTCGAGCTTCTTACTGGGAAAATGCCAATTTCCCCTGATGAGGAAGAGGAGGAAAGAAGCCTAGCTACTCGGTTTCGTACGTGCATGGTAAGAAACTGCCTCGACACGATTTTGGATCCTCAAATTTTGGAGCAAGGTAGAAAGGAAGAGGTGGTTTTAGTGGCCAAACTTGCACAAAAATGCTTGAATTTGAAAGGGAAAATGAGACCAACTATGAAAGAAGTGGCTATCGAATTGGAAAGTTATAGGTTATCTCAAAGGTCTATTAGAGTTGAAGATGAATCAGAAGATGTGAGAGCTGGAGATGACACAGAAGATGTGATAATTTTTGAAGACATTCCTGCAACAATTTCAGACAATGAGTTCACATTGCCTGGTAGATAGTGTGTGTAACTGCATTGTATACGAATTTATACATCTCTTTTAATTTAATTATGTTGTCAAACAAATTTCTCCGTTTTAAATTTCTACTATACAAATTCACAAGTATTTTTTTTATTTTGATGTACAAACTTTAACAATAATTTTCATCGTCTCAAATTCCGGCAAAGTCAAAGTCTATATGTGCGGTGCGGTGCGGTGGGTAGAACAGTGCACTTGGATTATTCAAAATAATCAATTTCATGCTTTTTATTCAGTAAATAAACTTTGTTATTTTGAGGGCATCCGCAACACTGCGTATGGTCTCATCCCCGAGGGACTGAGACGGGACGGGATGCGTTGCAAGCCTATTCCCCCACATCATGTGGTGGCAAACCAATCACCAATCGTTGTGCCCAGGGGCGGACACACGTGAGAAGAGGGTGGAGCTTAAGCCCTTACCCAATACTTTTTTTTTTCTGTTTTTAGTTTGTAATTTTTTTGAAATTTTTGAAATTCATCCACTTAGCCCTTACAAAACCAATATCTTTGAAGACTAAATCATTGGAAATTGATTGATGAGCGGGGCTGAATTTGAAATTCTGAAATAGTTGAAGAAGAGCAACAATGGTGATAATGGTTTGAGGAAGAAGAAGACAATTAAATAGTATTAAATAATATACTGTAAATAAAAGATACGGACTTGATTCGTGCCTCTTTTAATGTGCATTTGTTGTTTCAAATATTCAGAATTTATTGTGAAGTGCCTTCAATAGATATTGCATAGGTGTAGGAGAATTAGCTTTTAAATATTACTAAAAAAATGATTTACTAGAGCTATAATCCAAACGAATTCTTCTTTAATTAAAAATTTTCCTACACTAGAATTATGCAAATACTCCAGAATTGGTTATTCCGGCTTATTTTTCTTGATAAGTTTAGTTTTTTCTTGTTTATATTTTTAATTTAATTATAAATAAGTTTGTATTTCTAAAACTATTACTAATATTCACATAAGTTTGTATTTCTAAAACTATCGATACCTAACAAATTCAGAGTGTTTAGTTGTTGTAATTCAACAGATGGAACATTTTTTTAGGTTGCGAACTTTGTCAAACTCTCATTTTTGTCTGTAAACTTTGAAAATATCTTTTAAAGTCCGACAAATTTGATTTAATATTATTTAAGCTACTTTTTCACTATTTCAAATTTTTTAACGACAAAAACACCCTCAACACCACGAAGAACAGAGTGGGTATCGTTTACAAGTTAGCCCCTACTAAATAAATTTGCTGCGTCCGCCCCTGGTTGTGCCGAAATATAAAATTATATACTCATTCCTTCTCTTCTCTAAAAAGTATAAACATTTTGTTCAGATTTTAACGTATAATTGTTAAAGTAATACACATTGAGATAAAAGGTAGTGTAATTAGGGGTTGCGTTAGTGTGCTAACTATTTTACAGTAATAACTAATAACTTTCAATTCCGTGTATTAAAATTATCATCACAAAGACATAATTATATCAATACAACATGTAAATTTAAATACCAACACAAAGACATAAGTTTATCAATACAAGAAGATTGATAAGTTTATATCTTTGTGTTGATATTTTTAACATACAAAATTGATATTTAGTTATTAGTTATTACTGTAATAATTTAGTATTTGATCACACACAGTGTAACTAGTGTTAGTGGGGGTGTGCTCATGAGTGTAATGGTTAAGTTGTAAATAAAATTACGTGTGGGGTAATGTGTTATCTAACTTAACTATTCCAAAATTAGAAAGATCATACTTTTTAGGGACGGACTAATAAAAAAATACTCCCTCCGTCCCAACTAAGATGACACACTTTCCTTTTTAGTTTGTCTCAACTATGATGACACATTTCTATTTCTCGTAACATTCTTTCTCCAATTAATACACATAATCACTTTTTTCTCTCTTCAATTAAATATTCAACTCTCTTTCCCTCTACCATTTAATACTTACACCCATTATTTCTTTCTGCAATTAACCACATTAATCAACAACTCCTAAAATCACGCGCCGACTAATAAATATGTTATGAGAGAAGGAGTAGTTCATACTTTTCATGAAGCATTTAGAGAATATATATATGAGTAAACTGTTTTTTAATTATAAAAATAGGATAAAATTATAATTCCAAATTTTCAATTTTGTTCAGACAGATATTCAATTTCGGCTATTTTGCTTACTGTCACCAGTTGAAGCCTGAAGGGAGTAAAAAAGTGAAAGTCAAGATGGCGGCTTATCCTATTATATGTAATGAAAATGTCAACATCAAATAATTGAACTTTAGTCCTTTTCATTAACTAACTTTTGTCCTTTTCATTTATTTTCTTGAAACAAGATCATGCATTACTTAATTCACTTCTTTGATATGTGTATACATATATGCTCTATTAAAATAAGTGATCAATCCATCTCAATTAATAGCCAATATGGCTCTTCATCTAATTTCTATCTTGTGTTTAATCTTTCTGATTCGTTTACCAGCAATATATAGTGGTCCAGTTGCCAAACCAGGATGCCAAAATATGTGCGGGAATTTACCAATTTCATATCCATTTGGAGTCGGGTCGAATTGCTCGCTCGACCCGTCCTTCACCATTCGCTGCAATTTGGAGTCGGGTCGAAGGCGTACCTTTCCATCATTGATAAACAATTGATTGAAATAAACGAAACGTATGTTCGGGTCAAGTATCCCAACTTGGTTTCGGTTTGCTATGAGTCTGAAGGTGATTCGTATAAAGATAGTAGAGTGAGTGTGAATGATAGGGATCTCACGTTGCCTTATTCATCACCAAATATCTTTAGCTATATCTCCTCAACAATACATGGCATATCTTTTTTGATTTAGCATAACTCTTATTTTGTTAGTTATCTTTAGTTATTTTTCATATCTTTTATAATCTTTTATTTTAATTATCTTGCTTGATTAGCAAGATAGGTTTAGGGTTTAGAATTCTATAAATTATAGAATTCTCTAGTATTTTGATTCACTGAGAAATAAAGTATAAACTTATTCTCATTCCCAGTTCTGACGGAAATCGCCCCCTAGCACCTGAACTAGGGTTTATCTTCCTTTTATTCTCGTTTCAAACATGCGTGCTCAATCCCGATAGAACAAGGTTCTATCAATTGGCGCTTTCATTGATTTCCTCTTCTCCCACCGCAAACCATCTTATCCGAAGCTCTCTCAAAATCTCCTAAAAAAAATTGAAGTCACGTCACATTTTTGTCTCAAAATCTCTCTCATAATAAAAAAACACCATTCACGGCACTTTCTCTCACATCACCCCAATCTTCCCCACTCATTCACGGCACTTTGACACTTTCAATTTGAACATCCAATTCACCAACCAGGTCGAGAAGTTCTTGACGCACATGCTTGAGCAGGAGTCCTTCGCGCGACGGCATGATGAGTTGAATAGTAGGCTCGACGATATCTTGGCCAAACTTGCAGCCTCCACCAGCGGCAACCATCAAACACGGATGGCAACTACCGCCATCGCTTACGGAGGCACCGCGGGGTGTATCACCCGCACCCTTGCCGCGCCTGAGAGTCGATCCTCCTCGTTTCGACGGAGAGAATGTTGTCGAGTGGATTAACAATATGCAGATTTATTACAACCACCGTTACACGCCTCTATCTGATCGTCTATACCTTACACAATACTTGTTCAATCACCCGGCGTCGGAATGGAGGGCAAACTGGATGGATAATAATGCCGGAAAAGGCTGGGATGATTTTCTATTGGCAGTCAAGCAGCGTTTGACCTATATGAGGATTCTGTTATGCACGATCCGTCGTGCCAGAGCCACGACAATCAACCGTTGACCCATGCCACATCATCACCGATGCAGCGACACGCCACCTCCCAATCGACAATCCCAACGTCACTACTGTCCGAGATCAGCCAGCCATATCGTGAGTTTCCAGCTGTTCGAGCCTCGGCTACAAAGTCGCGAACTCGAAGCAGGTGATCATCTAGTCGATGGCCGAAGACATTGGGGCGAGCCCAATTCTTTTGCTCATCAATGTTCCCAGCAACAGCGTCGTTCTTAATGATGATGTTATTCTTGATTTTTCGAGAAACGTTGTCATTCCCCACCCGAGATCAGTGATGCAAGTGTTCGTCCCTCCAAATCATCACATGGCGTCACGCCCACTGCCCAAGGATCAACCTATTCCCTCATCCAAGTTCGGTGATGTTATTGAAGCTAAAGTGGGAGCAACCTCTACACCATCTTATGGTGATTATTATATGGAGTCGCATCTGCAGAAGCAAGCTTTGCTTTGTGGCTGATCGGGATTTGTTCAGATTTAAACAGACATTCACCTCCGATGGTCGTTCGATCCCGCCGCACAATGTTGTGACATGTTTGGACAGAAGCTGTAGTATTCTCTTTGATTTTATCCTTTCATGGGGGTAGCGAATGGAGTTGTGCTACTCTTCGATTTGGTGGAGACAAATGAGTTCGCATATTTGACCTAGGAGCTTTTGATAGGGTCGAATTCATCCAATTTAGGCACGAATATCAGCCACCCCCGTCCAAAAGTTCAGGAGTGTTTTCTGCTAGTCAAGATGTCGGTGCTAGCTCTACTTCAGACGTAGCTATGTCGGAGAAAGGAGTCTTCCCCAACCTGTGCAGCAACAGTATAAGGAGAAGAAAGGGGAGGAACTACGAATGTTGGCACCAATGGAAGGATCTTGGTTCAGCTGCTCTTATTTTGACTTCCACCTTGAGGGCAAGGTGGTTTTCGGAGAGTTGATAGGGATCTCAAGTTGCCTTATTCATCACCAAATATCTTCAGTCATATCTCCTCAACAATACATGGCATATCTTTTTGATTTAGCATAACTCTTATTTTTGTTAGTTATCTTTAGTTATTTTTCATATCTTTTGTAATCTTTTATTTTAATTATCTTGCTTGATTAGCAGTATAAACTTATTCTCATTCCCGATTCTGACGGAAATCGTCCCCTAGCACCTCAACTAGGTTTATCTTCCTTTTATTCTCGTTTCAAACGTGCGTGCTCAATCCCAATAGCCCAACCGCATTGCAGACTGACAATTGGGCATCTGCAATGAGTCCTCCGGTGGTGAGGCTGGAGTGGATTGCAGGTGTTGAGAATTGCAGCCAAGCAAAGCTGAATCCGACCACGTACGCATGTCAAGATAGCAAGAGTCTATGTGTCTATGTTGCTAACGTTAGCAAAGGATACCAGTGCAGCTGCCTGCAAGGATACGAGGGCAATCCATACGTGGTTCGAGGCTGCCAACGTTAGTATTACTCTTTTAATTTATTCGTATGTACGCCAAAGGAGTACTTAGGGCATCCGTAGTGGTGCGGATGTCCCGGCGGAATTCCCCGCGAAATTCCCACTGCCACGTCATAAGGACTTCCCACTGCTCTGCCACGTCATAAGGACTTCCCACTGCACAGTGGCGGAATTCCCCTGCAGAATTCCCGACGGAATTTCCACATTAAAAAAATTCACAAATTAACCAATTTCCGGAAGTATATAATTTACGGAATTAAAATTTCGACGCGAATACAGAGAAAATGAACACACTTTATTTTTAAAAAAACAGACTTCATTAAAAAAAATACATAATTAAACAAAAAAAATTAAATGCAAAAATCAGAATTCCGTGTGAAATTCCGTGACAGTCCACGCAATGGCGGACGTCATGACGGAATTTCGTGGAAGGGCGCGGACCTATGATGTCCTCATGCGAATTCTATATCCGCGCGTGTGTGGCCTAATGGCAGACGTCCGCCACGGAATTCCGCCAAATCCGTGGGAATTCCGCATCGAAGTCCGCCATTGCGGATGCTCTTACTAACATTATCTCCACCAGCAACAGTATTTCACAGTTCCATAGCGAGAAACAAATGTCGGGATCAGTGTGGGGAACTGTCAATTCCTTTCCATTTGGAGTCGGGCGGAATTGAAATTGGAACCATCTTTTGAAGTAAACTGTGATACATCATCTAACCCTCCCAAAGCATACCTCTCTCTTCTCAAGGCAGAAATCACCGGTTAAATTTATCACAGGTTCGGGTGAACTATCCAACACTTGGTTTTTCTCGCTACAATTGGTCAGATACTCAGCGGAGAATCAATAAGACAGAGGAGCGACGCTTGAGTATTGACTTGTCAGGAACTCAGTTTACGTTGTCGGAAGATAGCTGGATCTCCGTGATTGGGTGCGATGATATAATGGTGGGTATAACTTGACATGCCAATCGAACTTCTATTGGCAGCACATGTGCAACTGTTTGCAAAAATAATCAAATTGCTAGTGATTATTTAGCATATTGTCCAACTAAGGCTGCTGAGTATTGGCCCTGCAATGGCTGTTGCGGGGCACCCGTTCCTAGAGGTATTTACATATTTCTTCTATTCCAACATAATACAGAAAATGTAACACCCGGAAAAAAAAAGAGAAAAGAAAAGTTAAATTAATCTAATTAAATATTTGATTCTGTTGACTTAGTCATCAAGCTGTATTAATTTAAATTCTAATTAAAGATTCTGCAGAGATTTTCCTTCTCCGTAATCTACAAATGAAATAAATAAAAATATATAAATAAACGTTATCAATCATAATTAATATTGATTGAAACTAACTACCCAGCCATATCCCATCCCTTTTTTTTCCCACGTTTAAAGATGCATGCCCACATCCCAGCAAAATCTCCAACCAAAATATGTCCGTATATTTACTTCAACCACACAATGCAGTTTTCTCATTCCTCCAAAACAAACAAAAGAGGCACACTGCGAATTCAACATCCATTCTGCCGTATTTTCTTCCTTCCACAAAGTTGAGAAGAAATAGTTATAGGAAGAGAGCCGAGAGTTCCCCAAATTATTTTCCGGCAACTCTTTGCAACAAAGAATTTCGAGAGTTGTTCGGAGTTGTTTCGAGGCTGAAGCGATGAGAAACGGTGGTTGCCGAACAAGTCGGCCTGTGCGAGCAGTCGAGTGATGATGGAGGAACAGAGCCGGCGTGCCTGGATGACTTCCCGTCGGCACGTACCCGAGGTCGGAGAGTCTGGCGGCTGAGACACCGCATCTACGGCAACCAGCGGCAGCAGCAGCGTGAACCGCGACGGCTGGGTCACCTCCGCTCCAACAGTGATGACAGACGGCGGCAAATCGGAGCGACGGAAAATTTGGGAGAAACTGTTCAATTTGTCGACGAGAGAGAGTGCACCGGAGATGGAGGGAGAGATCGGCTGGACGACGACAGATAGACGGAGCAGCAGCGAACAGCAGCCGACGGCTCTGTGCAGACGGTGATGGCGGCGAGAAGCAGCGACGACCCTGTGCAGACCGCAACGGCGGTGGTGGCTGGACGCCGAGTACGAATCGACAGCGGTGGCTGGCGGAGTTGGAGGAGCGACGGGTTGGGAGAAATTCGAGACGTGGTGTCGAGAGATAGATGGAGACGGGAGAGAGAGAAATAGAGAGAGATTGGGAGAGAAGAAGATGGGCGTGTACAATGGGGGAAGAAAATAAGGATTTGGGCCTATGGTTTTTTTTAAAAAAAGATTGGGCCTCAGGAAGATATATTTTTTTTAGTTGGGCTATTGTATCAAATACTTCATTTGGGCCAGATTACAAATTAAAAAGAGATAAGCTAAGAAGAACACTCATGATGACGGAGGCTTTTCACGCACGCTTTTTGAGGATGGAATGAAGCACAAGTTAAAGCTTTAAACGATCGAGGTGGGCTTTCTTTTTAAATAAGGGCAATGCCCAAAGTATATTTTTATGTGAAAATGATATGAATATTTGTCATGCCGTGTTTTGTTTTATTCTATGGAACCTATCTGATGTGGCTTTTGCCATCAATGGATAATCGAATTCGGGTCTGTCTAGGGAGTGAGTCCCTATTCAGGCTAGTGTACACCTATGGAGATCGTGAGCCGTCTTTTGGGTCGGCCGGTCTAGTGACTTGGAATGTGGCCACATTCCTTGTCATCAATGGATCAGATATGAGAGATAGCTATGGGAAAATGGTTGATCAACCGAATTTTACAATGGAAATGATTTTAGTGTCTTGGAAAATTTCTAAAGTTAAAACCCCAAGGTCACTCAGTGGTGGCATGATAAATACTTTTTATAAAATGTTTTCGGCATGAGTCCACTGAGTGCATCAAGTACTCAGCCCTGCTTTTCTTTTTAAAAATTGCAGGTTGAGCGTGAAGGGTGCGGTGGGTGTTGAGCAAGACTGTTGAAGAAATTTAAGTGTGTAGAATGTGTCATGTCTTCACACGTGGCATATTCCTTCTCTCAAATGCTTCCGCTAAGTAGTTGTCTTTCTTTTGAGTTCTTGTATCGTTGAGATAGTATTCATTTTTGAGTTGTTGATTGTTGAGATACTCTGATTTTATTCGAGCTATTCCCAGTTGTTTCGAGCTATGGTCGAGTTGTGTTGTTTTCCCCTATCTTCCCCGCTTCTTTAATCCTCCCCTAGTCGCGATCAACCGTGTTTTCTATCCTTAGAAAATGCGGGCGTGACAGAAAAGTATTATGTGTCACATAACATTGGGTTGCAGGCACCTCTTACCTTGAAGCCAATTTGAGCGAGTTCACTGGATGATGGCCACGTACCAATTTCTCTTGCAGCTACGCGTTCCTTGCGATCAAGGAAGACTATTATCGAGCAACATACTGTTAGAGAGTTATAACAAAAACGTGAACAATTTGGATATCCTGAAAGGCGTGAAACACTTTCAGATCAAATCAATTTGGCGGTTCTACCAATATTTGATCCGATACAATTCAGGTTTCGAAGATATTTGTACGTTGATTCTGTAATCTTCTTTGAACCGAAAATTGATCAATAAGAAGAGGTTAAATTGAAACTTTGCGTCTGTTCACGAAGAGTTGCGTCTCTTCGTTTTGGGTAACCGAATTTAACCGATTTTCAAAGGGTTTCTAAAATTGTAAATTAGTCCTTCGACTATCAGAAAATATTTTTTCGGATGAATTTTCTGTACAGCTCGACCCCAGCCAGGGCCTCTGCCCCTTGGACCCCGCTACTTGGGGGCGCTTCCCCTGAACCCCCGTCTAGTCATAACGAATTCAAATAAGTGTACACTCCGCACTTCCAACTTATTTGATGTCTCATTATGATCACGTTGATCAATCAAGTTAATCTAATTGCACTAAAATATCCAACATTCCTCCCCTATTTTAGTGCAATCCTTTATTAACTAAAACAAGTCATCTCAAAATTCAAACTTTTGCATAAATGAAATATCGTAACGATTGAATTTCACCTTAGCACATTATACATTCCATACATTCGAATACACATGGTGTCTCTAAGGATTGAACCATGGGAACTCACTTTGAATACACAAAGATAATGTACACAAAAGTTTACATACAAATATGTTCTATCTTGACACTATATTTACTAGTCTATGTCCTTATCTTTCATAAACATGTCGAAGCCAAGTCCTAGCTTCTTGAAGCGGCTAACCTTCATGCTTATATAGGTAGTTCCTTTATTCTTGCACCTACATATGCAATTTTTCAAAAGAACTATTAAGAATATATACATTCAACCTCCTTAACTTGTAGGTTTGAACACATACCTTAGGATGATTCTTCAATGTGTTCCAATCTCAAAATATTAAGCCTTCCTCATTGAATTCAGCATCTAGTGTCATACTAAATGGGAATTGGGTATCTTAATATCAGAGATTTGTAGTGGACTTTAATCCCATCCATATAGCCGACTTGTGCACAAGATCTCTACTTAACCCTTTGGTCAAATGATCGGCTAAATTGTTGTGAGTTCTCACAAACTCCACAGATATCACATCATCCGTAATAAGTTCACGAATCATGCTATGTCTAACACCTAAGCGTCTTGACTTTCCATTATACACTTGACTATATGCCTTAGCCAAGGTAGCTGCACTATCGCATCTGATAGATATAGGTGATATCGGTTTAGGCCACAATGGAATTTCATAAATTAAATTCCTTAGCCATTCAGCCTCTTTACCGACTGCTGCTAATGCCACAAACTCTTATTCCATTGTTAAATTTGTTATACAAGTTTGTTTCTTTGATGCCCAACCACTTGTGGAAGAATGATCTTCCATATTGGTAATCCAACTTCCATCCGAATAACCTTCAAGTACAGAAGGAAATCCGGAATAACACAAACTATAATCCATGGTTCCTTTTAAGTATTTAAATACTCGATTCATTGCTTGCCAATGGATTAAACTTGGATTGTGAGTATATCGACTCAATTTTCCAACTGCAAAGGCTATATCGGGTCTAGTGCTAATCATAGCATACATTAGTGATCTAATAGCCTTTGAATATTCAAGCTGATTCACAGCAACTCCTTTATTAGGCATGAGTTTTGCACTAGGATCAAAAGGAGTCTTAACTGAAAAACAATCTTTGAAATTTTAATTTTTCCAACACATTCTCAGTATAGTGTGATTGAGAAATGGAAATTCCTTGTTCTCCATGTGTGATCTTTATTCTAAGAATCACATCAGTCTTCCCCATGTCTTTCATCTCAAACTTAGATGACAAAAATTCATTTATTTTATCCACTTCATCTTGGTCAGTACCAAAGATCAACATGTCATCTATATATAAGCAAATGATCACCCCTTTACCAGTAGTGTCAAATTTGCTATATACACACTTGTCTGCTTGATTTAATACAAAACCATTAGACAACACCACGTCATCAAACTTTTGATGCCATTGCTTGGGGGCTTGCTTTAGTCCATAAAGAGATTTTACCAATTTACATACCTTATGTTCATTACCAGGCATGACAAAGCCTTCTGGTTGTTTCATGTAAATCTCTTCATCTAATTCACCATTCAAAAAGGCAGTCTTAGTATCCATTTGGTGAATTATTAGATTATGTATAGCAGCAAGTGTTAACAATAATCTAATTGTGGAAATCCTTGCAACAGGAGCATAGGTGTCAAAGAAATCAATTCCTTCCTTTTGTCTAAAGCCTTGGATAACCAATCTGGCTTTATATTTGTCTATGCTTCTATCCACCTTCAACTTCGTTTTGAAGATCCATTTACTATCCAAAGGTTCACACCCAGGTGGTAAATCAGTCAGTTTCCATGTATTATTTTGGATTATAGAATTCATCTCATCTTGGATTGCCTCTTTCCAAAATGCAGCATCCCTTGAAGCCATAGCTTCTTTGTAGGTCCTTGGATCATCACCAATATTAAAACAATATTGATATTGAAAATTAATTTCATTCCTTGATCCTTCCACCAAGTACAATTGGAAATCATCACCAAAAGACTTAGTTTTTCTTGCTCTACCACTCCTCCTAACCTCGAGAGGTGAATCAGTCACTTTGTTAGACACATCATAGTTACTAAAGCTTGCAATCATGCCTCCAGGTTTAGATAAAGATGTGAATCTATCATCATTCCCAAAATCAGCATCTCTTGACTCAATAATAGAGTGCACGGATACATAATCATTAGGTTCTATGACATAGAACCTATAACAAACAGAATTTTCAGGATATCCAAGGAATACACAATCTATCTCTCTTTGACCTATGGTCTTTATTTTAGGATCAGTTAGTCTTACCACAACTCGACAACCCCAAACTCTGAGATAACTCAGTTTCAGTGGTTTCTTATGCCAAAGTTCATAAGGGGTTATCTTGTTCCTTTTATTAGGAACTCTGTTCAATAAGTAACAGGCTGTTAACATAGCTTCACCCCAAAATCCTTCACTTAGGCCAGAATAGCACAACATTGAATTAACCATTTCTTTCAATGTTCTATTCTTTCTTTCCGCTACACCATTTTGTTGTGGTGTATATGGAGCAGTGGTCTGATGTACTATACCAGTAGATTCGAAATATACTGGATCATAATACTCACCTCCCCTATCAGTGCGAAGAACTTTAATCTTCACACCATGATGAAGCTCTACACTTTCTTTGAAGATTTTAAATTTATCAAGAAGTTCATCTTTTGAATGGCACAAATACACATTGCAATATCTAGTAACATCATCAATAAAAGTAACTACATACTTTTTATTTCCAAGTGATGGAGTAGAATGAAAGTCACACAAATCACTGTGTATAAGTTCTAATACCTTAGTATCTTTACTGATATGTTTATTGAAATGTTGACGAGTAATCTTAGTTAACATGCAAGTTTTACACCTTTCATTATTCAACTCAAAAGCAGGTATTAAACTCATTTTCGACATGTCTTTCAATCTCTTGTAATGTACATGTTCTAATCTAGCATGCCACAAATCTGAGGATAAATTCTTTTTTTGGTAAAGGACTTTAATTGAATTCCATTTTAATGAAGAACAATACTTGTATTCCGCCTCAGGGAGTGACGCATAACTCTTATGCGTCACTAACAGAAAGACGCATAATCATTATGCGTCGATATTGAACGACGCATAATAATTATGCGTCGTTAACTAATGAGGCATAATCATTGTGCGTCGTTCATTAGAGACGCATAACGATTATGCGTCGTTAATTAGCGACGCATAACGCTTATGCGTTTTTCTTTAGCGACGCATAATACTTATGCGTCGTTCGTTGAGTTTTAAACCGGGCAGAAGGCAGAATCAGCCAGAAACGAAAGAGCAGAAGCAGGGGACGAAACCAAACGCGACGCAATCAAGCGATTTTCGACGAATCCGAGCAAAATCCGGCGAATTACCACCATTTTGCAACCATATTCCGGTAATTGTTCTTCAATTTGGCTAAATACATCCTTTAATGTTTAATTTGGGCAGGTTTTTCGTAATTTAGTAAAAGTAGGGTTTTTGATTAAATTGATGGATTTTTGGTATTTTTGTGTTGTTTTGTTGCATATAACTATGGATTATGATGAAATTATGGGTTATGATGAAATTGATGGAATTTTTGGTCGACTTTCCGTAATTTGTGTATTTCATATGGATTTAATTTAGCAAAATTAGGGTTTATGATGAAATTGTTGGATTTGTTGGTCGATTTTCCGTAATTTGGGTATTTCATATGCATATAATTGAATGGGTAGAAGCAATTGATTAAGTTTTTGTAATTGTGCCCCTTTTGGTGGGCGATTTTATGTAATTTGGGTATTTCATATGCATATATTGTGCCCCTAAGTTGCAATTTAGTTAGCTTGTTGATTGTTGAGTTGTTATGAAAAAAATTGAAGCATGGGTGAATGTTTTGAAGTAGATGGCATCTGCAAGTTCCGAACAACAGTTATGCTATGGACCTGAGGATCCATCACTACTGTTTCATCAGAACGAACACATTTCAAGCTCCTTGTTGGCGAATGGCACAACAAATGTGTTGAGAAGTCGTAGGACGGAGAGTAAGGTGTGGGCATTGCCTATACATGAAATTGTGATGTATTGGCTAGGTGTATGGGGGTTCAGAGGCGTGGTTGAATGTGGAAGACTGATGAGGATGGACAATGAGCTAATAACTGCCTTGATCGAGCGCTGGAGGCCTGAGACACACTGTTTTCACCTTCTAGTTGGGGAAGTTACTGTTACCTTACAGGATGTGCAAAGCCTGTGGGGTTTGAGAGCAGACGGTCGTGCTTTCACTGGCCGTGACTACCCTGTTGGATTTGAAGATTGGTCCAGCAAGTGTAGAGATTTGTTGGGATGGATACCTGACTCAGAAACCGAAACGAAGCACGGTGGTTTGTTGATGACGTCTCTGATCCACCAAGCGACGATGTCGTTGGGTGATGGGCTGCCTGTGTATGCATACATTCAAAGAGCACGTATACATGCTCTGATCCTGTTAGGGTGGCTTATTTTACCGGACACCACAGGGTGCAAGGTCCCCTTTATGTGGTTAAATGCCTTAGACGATCCGGAAGATGTGGCTAATATCAGTTGGGGTAGTGCTGCTTTAGCATACCTGTATCATTATTTGTGCGAGGCTTCTGTAGGCAGACAGATAAGAGATGTGGGTGGACCTATGGTTCTCTTGCAGCTGTGGGCCTGGGAAAGAATGCCTACATTGAGGCCAGCCTTCTTGATATCGCCTATGCACACGCCGTATACCCCGTGCGGAGCCAAGTAATGTTTTTGTTTAAATTAACTCACATAATTATGTGTTTTGTTGATAACTTTTGACATTAATATTATGTATAGGTGGCACGGAGTTACTGAAATTGGAAATGCTCCCCGACATTCAGTAGCTCATTATCGTGATCAGTTATCACTGATCCGTCCTGGCCAGGTGAAATTTATTTGTGTTGTCTTAATTAATGAATTTACTTACTATAGTATGAAATTAATTGTGTTTTTATTTTATTTGTTTGTAGTTTCTGTGGACACCCTATGCAGACTGTATCCTCCCTGAGTACTGCATTGATTCGACTGCATCCTACTTGTGCGATACTTATTTGGTGTGCTGGTCATTTGTCGAGGCACACGAGGCTGAACGCGTTTCCCGACAATTTAACCGCTACCAGCGTATTCCTCAGTACTGTGATAGGATGCTACATAGCTCCGGCCATTTGAGTAAAAGTCATCGCCGTGGGAGGAAGGGCGCTGATTGGGCTAAGGTACAAAAGTTCTTCATTGATGAATGGGACTTGCGCCACGACAGGTTCCAAGCAACTTTTGACCACGCAACGGCGACAATGGATGGTCGCATTAATCCGGGCTATATGGCGTGGTACAATAGGATCACCGTGTCGTACCTAGTTCAACCTGGGACACAGTCAACTGAAGGGATGAACGAGGCAGCCTCTTCTAATTTATTGACGGTATGTGATGTTTTTGTATATAAAAATGTCTTTAGTTTAAAGTTTGTATTGCTCCACGTGGTATGATGTCATTTGTATTTTTGTTATCTAGGTTGAGACCCTTCAGGGGATATGGCATTTGACCTCTGAGCATGACACAGACCCTCGGTTACGGCAGATTCGAGAAATGGCTGCTTCGGCACTTCGTGCGATGAACCATGCTGATGCGATGGAGTATCCATCTTCTCAATGGAAAAATGTGGTCGTGCCGCCACGCCCACCAACGTCTCTTCGTCATGGACTGCCGGGTGTCCGGACGGGTGGGCACAGGATTACACGACAGCATAGGTTGGCGCAGCAGCAGCAACCGCAACATGAGTATGCGGTACCAGAGCCTTTGAGTCCGGAGTACGATCCCCCAGGATGGTCTCAGTTGAGTGGTGCAAGCATTGAGCCCTCGCAATGGGGAGCACGCGCGTCATGTGATTCATTCTTTGGCGGTGTGTCTGATTGGGATGCATCTCAACAAGGACGTGATACGTACTTTCAGAATTATCAATTTATGGATCCTGTGGGGGAAGAAGAGGGTCACGAAGAAGAGGGTCCGGAAGAAGAGGGTCCGGAAGAAGAGGGCGGGGAAGAAGAGGGCGGGGAGGAACATGACGAAGTAATATTCCGACCACCGACCGCGGGATCCTCACGATCATCAAGTACGATTGGGCGGGCTATGCAGAATGTATTCAGGGGCTTTTCAACAAGGAAGAACAAAGGGAAGGCTCCGACAAAGTTCACGCCTCCATCTAGATAGATTTCGGTCATATGCTGGTATTTGTGTCTATTAAAACAGGTTGTGGTCGTAAGTTGATTTTTGAACATTTTTTATGTGATGAAAAATAGGATAAAGCTCCATGTTTTCTATGGTGGAATGAACAGTATTATGATTTTGATAAACAAATATAAACGAATACCAACATATGACCGAGCGAAGTATTATGATTTTGATAAAACAGTATTTTGATTTTGATATAAAATTCGGTTACAAATATAAACAAATACCAAATATAAACCGTATTATGATTTTGATTAAAAATTTTGAAACATAAAATCGCCCGACCGGACGCGTTTTAGGAACGTAAAATCGCCCGACCGGATGAAGTTTCTGGACTCAACAGTGCTTAACGACATTGCTTTGGTGACGCATAACTATTATGCGTCGTTACTTGGTGACGCATAACACTTATGCGTCGTTCTTTGGTGACGCATAAGTCTTATGCGTCGTTCATTGGTGACGCATAATGCTTATGCGTCACCAGGTGAATTTCGTTTCGCCCTGTTAAGTCCAGAAACATTTCGTTTCACATTTTTGAACATTTTTTCCGGGTTGTATGTGGATTTTTGAAACATTTTTGCCGGGTTGTATGTGGATTTTTGAAACATTTTTGTCGGGTTGAAACATGTTACAAAATTTTTAGTCCAGACATAATAAAACACATCATAACTGTCGACAACATCTCACAAATGTTGATACATACATAACATCTCAAATACACAACACAAATGCAAATGGCTACCATGACTTTACTGAACGGCACCGGCTGAGCAATTTCTTCGATCATGCCCCTCTATCCCGCAATTTCTGCAACGGCGGGGAGCTCTCGGTTCATCTTCCTCCTGGACATCCATTTGATTAAGTATCCTCCTTCTTCTAACTCGGCCACGCGTTCTAGGAATCAACTGCTGAGGGGTGATGCACAATTTCCATGAAGGTGCAACCCAATACTCTTCATGTCTTGGTGCATCAAATGAAACTTCACTATAGTACTGTGATCTCCATGTACCTAGGTAGTACTTCTCATCTATGAGGTCAATCATAACATGACCTCTGTCTCTAGCAACCGCACAAGCATGCGAACAAGGGATTCTCCACATCTGCCACTTACCACTACTGCAACTCGATTCCAAATACCTGACTATTTGAACATTGTTGCCTTTGACACTCCTTGTACGATTCTTCCTCGAGTTCGGACATGGTACTTCCCTATATCTCGGTCAATGACAGTGATGTAATGTTTTCGCCCCTTTGAGTCATTCTTAGCAAGTCTGTCCCTCGCCCATGGGGTTAATTCACGTTCGGTGTGTTCTATTGTTGTCTTCTTCTCCACCCACCATTTTACCGTCCTCCAAAATGTCAAATCAACCAACGCTCTAATCGGCAACTCTCTCACACCCCTCAAGACGTTATTGTAGTACTCTGACATGTTTGTGGTGGCCACCCCCCACCTAAGTCCACCATCGTAGCACAGTGACCAACATTCTTTTGTAATCCTATTCAGCATTCGAACTGCACCACTGTTGACATCATATAGTGCTCGACGTCTTCTGGCAAATTTACGTTCCTGAGAACTGACCCCCAACTTCCATATAATGGCCTTCACATTGGGGCCCTTGTGCTTCTTCAACACATTTGCCCTCACATGAAGCAAACAAAATTTGTGGTGTATCTGCGGGGCCCTAGTCATGATTTCAGACTCCATTGCATTCAAGAGTCCTTTATGCCTATCTGATATAATGCACACCTCCCTCTCGTATTTCACTACATGAGTTCTGACATGATCCAAAAACCACGACCAACTGTCATTGGTTTCTTCATCCACCACAGCATATGCAATAGGCAAGCATGTCTTGTTAGCATCAAAACCACAAGCAACAAGCAACTTACCTTTAAATCTTCCTCGGAGGTGAGTCCCGTCCACTGTTAACACCGGTGCGGCCTTCTGGAACGCATGTATTGCAGGCCCAAATGCCCAGAAAACATAGTTGAACACCATTGTACGCCTCTGACTCAACAGATCGTTATGCTTCCACTCAACAATTGTGCCCATATTCTGTGACTGGAGTTCAAACATGTAGCTTGGCAACTGCCTAAACGATTCCTCCCATCCACCGTATACAAACTCTATAGCCTTTCTCTTTGCATACCACGCCTTCTTATAACTGATTAACACACCAAATCTGTCTTGAATATCAACTATTATTGAGAAGACCTTGAAATCGGCACATTGTCGCACATGATGTCGAATCAACAGAGCTATCATTGGGGATGAAAAGTTAGCATGATCTCTATTAGCACGATGGCCTATACAGGTATGTCGATTCTTCCTCTTCCTAACTTCCCACATATCGTCATGCGACCTTTGTGTAACTGAAACCTCCCACTTACATTCCCTCGCCTTTTCAGCGTCGGTGGTGCTGATGATGTCTGCCCCTGTTACTGTCGTTCCTGCTGGAAATTTGCATACAGCATGCCACCTTCTTAATTTGCTCTCGACAACCTTAAACTGTTTTTCATTCCACAAACTCCACATAGTTATAGCAGTCTTCACGTGTAGCTTGGAATCAAATTTTGTTCCCAACACAATCCGATGCTGCTCATTCTCATTCCAATACAAAAGGTTGTGTTCATTACCACCCACATCATCTGATACTCCAGAAGGACGACTTGGTAATTCACGAAAGAATCTAAACCCAATAGGATTGTATTCCGGAAGTGGTTGTTCACCTTGCATAACAGGTTTACATGGTACTATCTCATCATCAGAACTAGCACCGACATTATCAGCACCATCACCATCACTGAGATCGGGGTCTGGCTCTGTCTCTGTCTCGGATAGTGGCCTTGGCTCATCAAGATCATCTGCATCATCTACCTCATCATTCAATCCAACACCAACATCAGCAACATCTACAACATCTCTCTGCTCATTCATTTGGTCCACCCTCGCAGATGATCCAATACCACAGTCAAAACTCATTTGTTCAAACCTCGCAGATGCTCCAATACCATAATCAACAACTGGTGGGATTTCTGCACTCCTCACCGGTGAATACTCAACAAATAATTCAATACACCCACTTGAATTTTGATCATTGTTGAACATAAACATTACACTATCATCATTGCGAATCACAGAACATGTATAACTCATACCGGAACCATAGACTATACATTGTCTCCATAATAATTCAATTGTGTGTTGGTTTATATCTATTCCCATCGCATCACAGATCATTGCTACCAACTCATAATAGGAAACACCTGAATTTAATATGATGGAGCTCCTCGCACGAGGTGGGTCATAACCAATACCCATATGTGGTAGTTGAACTACTCTACCACCCCAATACAAACTCACAAATACTTGCATGATTTCTGCATCAAAAACATATAAAACAACGACAATTATGGACATTTTCCTACAAGCCCTAATTTGTATAAATTGGGTAAAACTAACAAATGAAAGCACAATAAACATGAATAATGATAAATGTAGCTAAATTGATGAACAAATTATCGGATCTTATGGAGAAATCGCCGGAAATCGCCTGAAAATGCCGGAAATCGCCGAGAGAGGAAATGAAAGTGTGTGAAGGTGCGTGCTGTGATCTGCGTCTGCCTGGAGGGAGTTAAAAGCCGTCTTAACGACGCATAACCATTGTGCGTCGTTCAAGATCGACGCACAACCCTTATGCGTCGTTAAGCGACGCATAATCCTTGTGCGTCTTTAATTAACGACGCATAAGGGTTGTGCGTTTCATTAAGAACGACGCACAACCATTATGCGTCAATCTCTCAATTAGAATGAATCTATTCTCCTTCATTAAATTAGAATTCCATTAGTTTCTTAGCACAAAAGAAGAAAGAGCTCCAAATCTGATTTACTAACATGATTACTAGAACTAGTAGAAGTCATGCAAACAGAATTATTAACAAAAGAAACATCTAGATTCAACCTAAACATGCCACAAAGATAACCAAAGCCAATAAAAGTACCATGCCTTGACAGAATATATTTATCACTTTCTAAAACTTGTTTGTAACCACAATTTTTTAATACAATACCAAACACCAAGTTTTTACGAATACCAGGTACATATACAACATTCTTTAACACTAAAGAGTTTCCGGAAGTAAACACTAGGCTAACTGTTCCTAATCCTTTGATTGGTTCAGTTGCAACGTTTCCCATTTTTAACGAAGATCCATCTTCAATTGGTTTGAAATCTTTGAACCATTGACGATCCTTGCACACATGACACATTGCACCCGAATCAACCCACCACGAGAGATCATCATCCTGCACATAAAGTGCTTCAGAAATTATTGATGCATAATAATTTTCAACCGAATGATCATTAGGTACAGAAACGAACCTGATTGTTTTCCCGGATCCTTGGATCCACTTGTACCAGGTACGTTCTTTCCTTTACTTCCACCTTTTCCAGACTTGCAGTCCCTTTTGAAGTGCCCAGATTTACCGCACTTCCAACACATCAGTTTAGGCTTCTTATCCCTAGCCTTACTGTAGTTTCCCTTGAAACGATCTTTTCTCTTTCCCAGCCTTGGAGGATTCACCATCTTCCACCATGTTCACAGAAGAACCAACCATTGTTTTTCCATTACCGACAGAGCCCTTTTCCATATCACGTATGGACTGTTCGATTTGGAAGTTATTTCCAAGTTCGACCAGATTCAACTCCTCCTTCTTATGTTTCAGATTGTTTTTAAAATCTTTCTAGGAGGGAGGCAGTTTATCGATAATGCTAGAGACAGAAATGGATTCATCCATTTTCATATCATATTGGGAAAACTGTCCCAATATCCTCAACAATTCGTTGTATTGTTCCATGACAGGCCTCGAATCAACCATTTTATAGTTAATAAAATTACCAACAAGAAATTTCTTGCTAGAGGCATCTTCTACCATATATTTGGCTTCGAGGGAATCCCACAACTCTTTAGTAGACTCTACGTTTTGATATACATCAAAAAGGGAATCAGACATACCGTTTAAGATGTGACCACAGCATATGTAGTCGTCGTTCTCCCACTTCATCCGCCTCCTCGTCTGTTCCAGAGTTTCATTATCAACAGCCTCGGGCATGGGAGTACTCAGAACATACACAACCTTCAGACCCGTTAACATGAAATGCATCTTCTTCTGCCAGCGTCTGAAATCCTGGCCAGCAAACTTGTCCAACTTCGCAAAACCTTTCGTTGCTTCCTTCGTTGTTTCCTTGTTCGACATTTTCAGAAAATTGATTTGATCTTTGTTAGGGAGTTTAAACAAAAACGTGAACAATTTGGATATCCTGAAAGGCGTGAAACACTTTCAGATCAAATCAATTTGGCGGTTCTACCAATATTTGACCGGATACAATTCAGGTTTTGAAGATATTCATACGTTGATTCTGTAATCTTCTTCGAACCGAAAATTGATCAATAAGAAGAGGTTAAAACGAAACTTTGTGTCTCTTCACGAAGAGTTGCGTCTCTTCGTTTTGGGTAACCGAATTTAACCGATTTTTAAAGGGTTTCTAAAATTGCAAATTAGTCATTCGACTATCAGAAAAAAGAAATTCGGTTGAATTTTCTGTACAGCTCGACCCCAGCCAGGGGCTCTGCCCCTTAGACCCCGCTACTCGGGGGCGTTGCCCCCGAACCTCCGTCTAGTCATAACGAATTCAAATAAGTGTACACTCCGCACTTCCAACATATTTGATGTCTCATTATAATCACGTTGATCAATCAAGTTAATCCAATTACACTAAAATATTCAACACATACCCCATTTTCAATAACTCAACACAGATCCAATCTGATGACCCAAACATAAATTATCGATCCACAATATTCCCACTGGATTGGAGGATTAGTGCATGAAAGAGCAGATTTGTGTCAGGTGTCGCGTCAAGCAAAGGATGTATCCTACTGATCAGGATGGAAGTCCCAGCTAAGCCTGAACCTGGTATCAATAATTCATCAACCCACTTCTACTGACTAGTATAGTAGACGTAAGGGTCGAATCCCACAGAGATGAATGCGCTTTGATAATTGTGGTGATATTCTGGAAGGGTTGTTTAACTACCATGCTTTGGGTCGAGATTCTAACTAGACTGGAAATTAATGTGGTACTCTACTGACTAGGAGGTGTGAGAGATGATTGATAAGCAGCTGTGTACGTGAGAATAGGGGACATTATGTTTCAGAAATTATGTGGGAGGTACGGGGTTACTATAAAAGGTTAAACGGAATATCAGAGAAAAAGTGGTAGTTAGGTGACTTGACTGACAGATCTGTAGGGTACCAGCAGAAAAGGTAGAGAGAAGTAAAGGACAAAAGCATAAAGTAACTAAAAAGCAAAAGTGGTCTCAAACTTAGATGTGGATGTTATCTTCTTCAACAAGAATTAGATCAAATCAACAAAACCAGAATTGTAGATAAGAAATGCAGATTAACAACTTTGAAAACACAGATCTAACAAATTAAACTCCAATTCAAAAGATTAAACTAACGAAACTGACATTACGCTTACTGGGTGACATGCAAGGTGGCAGAAGTCTCTTAAACTAGGCTTTCACACTTAACCATTTCAGATCTAGAATCTAACAACAAAATAAACTCATGAACTCAGATCTATCAATTCGGAAATGAAAAGATGCTTGCAATACCTTGAAATTACCGAAGCAGTTAGATCTAAGCTATCTAGGCAAAAAGAAACAGAATCAAACAGGAACCGATGCACAGAAACAACTTCATAGCATAAAAACGTTCGGATCTTAACCACAGTACTTCAAAGTCAGAAAGTATTGAAAACGCAACAGATCCAATCGTAAGAAAACAAAGTGCGATTAACTAAGAAAGCAAGTAAAGATTGTTTTGTCACTCCGGGCGATGAAACTGTTAACACTACGAAACACGCTGACTGGAACGAGAGGATGTGGAACTCCGGCGAGCTGATGAGCTTCAGGTGACCATGGTTGTGGCGAGGAACGAGAATATGAAGGATAATGCTGAAGGATTGATCTACCGAAGAGAGATTTCTAACTAAGCGTAGGAGTTGATGAACTAATTGATGATGATTCTCTCTCCAAGTGGCTTCCTTTTATAGGGAGGCCTCCCTTGATTTTTAGGGTAGAGTCTCTTCATGAAATGACTCTTTTGCCCCTTGCTTGCAGCTGATTTTCCCAGCTATCCTTCTTCTCCATCTCGAGCCTTTTTGGCATGCATCCTGGTCAGTATTGCACCCTACTGACGACCTTTTCACCTAAATTATCCGAACATTCCTATACTGGCTAGAACACTTTCCCTGCACAATTTAGCAACTGTTTTGCAGATATATTCTAATTATGCACATTATATTGACCAGTAACCAAGGCCTAGAATACGACTTATCAGTGCACTGAATTGCAAAGAAGCGCGAAAGAATCCGACTGATTATGTGTGTCAAAATAATACCGTCTACATTGATTTTGATGATACAGTTAGAGGCTACCTCTGCAACTGCTCCAAAGGATACCAAGGTCATCCTTAAGTTAGCCCAGGATGCAAAGGTTACCTACTTTTAACTTTCTTTTCGTTTCTCGTCTATTAAAAAAAATTCGATTTGCTTCAAACGCTAAGCAACTGACATTTTACATGTTTTATGAGAAGATATTGATGAATGCGCTGATAGTACAACTAATGAATGCGTTCCAACGTCAATTTGCGTCAATGATCCTGGCTCTTATCACTGCTCGTGCCCCAGTGATGGGAGGAAAGATGGCACCAGTTGCATTCAGCTGCCACCATCCAACACCAAGACCATAATCTTGGCAGGTAACAAAGTTTTGATGTTTTCATTGTAATATTGTTGGCTCAAAATTACTTGTGCATTATCATATAGAATTCGTATTATGGTGCACAGACAATGTAAATAAGTGTATAGAACATTTTCAATTTCATCTATTCAATTCAATAAGTTTGATCTAAATAAAAAATTAAATAGCATATAAGGTTGACTTGCTTCATTATATGTACATGTTTGCAATCAATTTCTGAGTCTAGTAATTGTTATATACAGGGATGGGCTCTGGATTAGGATTTCTTCTTCTCCTCAAAATGTTATTTTGGTTGATTAAAGTGTTGAAAAGAGAAGGGAAAGAGTGCTTCAGCAGAAATTTTTCAATCAAAATGGTGGTCTTCTCTTGCAGCTACAAACAAGTGGAAGCACACTTGGAAAGACAAATCTTTTCACTGCAAAAGAGTTGGAGGTAGCTACTGATGACTTTAACGAAAACCGAATCCTTGGACATGGAGGTCAGGGAATTGTCTATAAAGGTATGTTATCGGATGGTAAAATTGTGGCAGTGAAAAAATCAAGTTGGTTGAAGAGAATGAATTGAAACCGTTCATAAACGAGGTTGTTATATTGTCACAATTAAATCAGAAGAATGTGGTTAGATTGTTGGGGTGTTGTTTGGAGACCGAAGTTCCTTTGCTTGTGTATGAATTCATGCCAAATGGTAACCTTTATGATCTCATACAGATCCAAATAATGAATTTCCTTTTCCATGGAACATGCGTTTGAAAATCGCAGCAGATATTACCGGTTCACTGGTCTATTTACACTCTGCATCTTCTGTGTCAATCTATCACACAGATATCAAGTCAAGTAATCTCCTTCTGGACTAGAAATATGTTGTCAAAGTGTCGGACTTTGGGACTTCGAAGCCCATTTCTGCAAATCAAACTCACTTAACTACTCTGTTTAAAGGGACGTTTGGATATTTAGATCCAGAGTATTTTCATTTGAGTAAATTCACTGAAAAAAGCGACGTTTATGGTTTTGGAGTGGTTCTTGTCGAGCTTCTTACGGGGCAAATGCCAATTTCTATTGATGAACAAGAGGAGGAAAGAAGCCTAGCTACTCGGTTTCGTACAAGCATGATGAGAAACTGGTTGGACACGATTTTGGATCCTCAAATTTTAGAGCAAGGAAGAAATGAAGAGGTGATTTTAGTGGCGAGGATTGCAGAAAAATGTTTTGAGTTTGAAGGAAAACTGAGACCAAGTATGAAAGAAGTTGCTACCGAATTGGAAAGTTATAGGATGTCTCAAAGGTCTGTTACGGTTGAAGATGACTCTGGAGATGTGAGAGTTGAAAATGGCTGGGAAGAGATGGTGAGAAGCTTTGAAGACGTACGTACCTGCAACGATTTCAGACAACCGAGTACAGATTGCCCGGTAGATAGTGTAGGCAATACATCATACATACCCCTTAAAATCAAGTGTGTTTGTAGTAGAGATTGTATGTAGTACACTTAAATTAGTGTCCATCTCCAACTTCTCTACCGTTTGTTTTTGTGAACATGAATGAGTTATACTTAAGAGTTGTTATATTTGGAGTGTAGAATGATTTTGCTCTTATTTTCTGTTGTCTATTTACAATCTACAATCAACCCGGAGCGAATAATCGTATAACAAAAATAGATTAAATTATCTACATAATTACGGGGAGTTTATTGTGTTTACTAAATAAATCATTCCCTATAAAATTTAGGCAAAACACATCCCCAAGTCCTTATATTTTCATGGTTTACTTCAATAGGTCCTTGTACATTTTTTTTCGTTTTAGTAAGTCCTTTTACTTTTATATTCGATATATTCCAATCTTTATTTGACGGAACCGTTAACTTTTCCGTTATAAAATAATACATCATATGTTAATTATTTAAATATATTCCACCTAATATCTTAGTTGGAAAATATTAACATAACATAAATATAAAAAAAAAATTTAAAAAACTAAAGAATTCTAAATCGTTAAAAGAAATTTGTTGTTTGATTATTTGAAGTTCGAATATTAATATTGGAACCAAATACTATAAATTAATATTCAAACTTCAAATAATCAAACAACAAATTTCTTTTAAGGGTTTGGAATTCTTTAGTTTATTTTATTTTTTTATCTTTTTTTTTAATTTTATGTTATGTTCATATTTTCCAACTAGGATATTAGGTGGAATATATTCAAATAATTAATATATGATCCGTCAAATAAGGATTGGAATATATCGAATATAAAAGTATAAGGACTTACTAAAACGAAAAAATTATATAAGGATCTATTGAAATAAACAATCAAAGTACAAGAACTTAAGGATGTGTTTTGCCTAAAATTTATTTCCTGATATCTGGCAATAGATTGCTGACACTGTTAGGGTACGTACATGCAAGAAAGCATGTTATATGTTCCTTGCATTTGTATTTTTCATAATTTATGGAGAAAAATTTATTTATCACATAATTTATCATTTATTATTATTTACAATTAATGGAATTAATAGAAATAATAAATAATAGAATGAAAAATATTTATATTGTTACGTACAGAAAATCTTTTAGATTATCAAATGATTGAAAATTGATAATGGCGGACGTGAGATTGGAATTAATGGTGAGTAATTAGATTATCAAAAAGGAAATTGAATACTGGAGAGGGAATTAAATAAAATAGAGAAAATTAAAGATTAGATTCAAAGTCACCAGTCGTCTATCATGCTTTTAGGGATGTCAATCCAACCCGAAATCAATAGGTCGGCTCGAATAATCTGGTAAAATTAGTGGGCAAGGGCTGTAATTTTGTAACCCGAATGCAAAACGGGCTAAATGGGTTAGCCTGAATGGGTTGGCGGGTTAAACGGGTTGGCCCGACGGGTTGTAACTTTTAATTAAAAATTATTAAATTTAGGATTTTTTTATTTTTGAATTTCATGTGACGCAATTTTAGTCTTCTTCAATCTTTATTCTATAATTTTCCACTCGATCTCACACTATTAACTTTCAAGTTCCACATCGACTCATTATTCCATCGTCCCATCATCTGTCATTACTGTCTTACCACCACCAAAGTCAATCAAGACAAAATTAAGAACTAATCCATCAAAAATCTCATTATACAATTATTTTTTTAATAATGATTCATGTAAGATATGAATTTTAATTTTCATTAATATTTACTTATGAACAATGCCAAAATAATGACAAGAAGATAAGCTCTAATTCAAATTGATTGATTTAATTTTAATTTATCTTTGTCTATGTTGTAGTTGATCGAGATGAAAGGCTTTTCTCCAACTATATTGAAGAATACTATGAAAATTTGAAGATTTCATATGATTCGAAAACTAAGAAGAAAAAAATATCCAAAATTTAAAATTATTTTATAGAGAAAAATTTTGATACAAAAGATTATTTTTGAAAGTTTTTAGGCCCGAATAGCCTAATGGGTTAGCCCGAACCCAGCGGGTTAGGTTAGGGTTAAAATTTTATGACCCGAAAAATTCATAACCTAAATAGTCTGGCAACCCGAACGGATTAGCCCGATTGACATCCCTACTTGCTCTCATCAATTCTTTTAAGTATTAAAAAGTGGGCAAATAATTTTTTATATGACACGAAAACTCTACATAATTATGCATATAATTAATGATTTTGAGTCAAGCTCTATTGGATTTGTGTCCTTATTATGTTAATCCCTTACAAACCCTATAATTTGGTTAAGTTCGAGTGACCTATTAAAAAATAAAACTTATAACCTTAAATTATTTTTATTTTTTTTCAAAAAAAATTATTTTTGTTTTATTCTATAGATTTGTGTAAATCAAGTTTTTATCGTGTAAATCAGGTTTAAAATGAGATTTAGTCGTGTAATATTAAGTTTAATTATGTAAATCAGATTCAGGTCGTTATTATATTGTTATAGTGTCGTGTCAACCCGTAGTATATTGTGTTGTATACGGGTTGGATTCAGGTTTAAAGGTAGCAAGTCATGTGTGTGCTCTGGTTGAGAATTTCAGTAACAGATCGGATTCATGCCAGATCTTATTGGATTAGGTCGATATTACGTTCAGTGGCAGATTCAATATTTTTTTATTTGGGGTACGATTCGAAGCTTCAAAATTTGACCAATTGTTTTTATTTTTTTCTCACTCAAAATCTAATTTTATTTTTATTACTCCATCCGTCCCACTCAAGATGTCCACGTTCTTGAGTAGCATGAGATTTTAGGAGGAGTTGTTACGTGGTTGAATATTTTAATGAGGAAAAAGGCGAGAGGAATTTATTTCTAAATATTGAAAGTGGACATTTTGAGTTGGAGAAATTGAAAAGGAAATATGGACATCTTAAGTGAGATGTGGGATGGAGAAAGTATTAAAAACATTATATAGATGTGCATTTGAGTAAAATCAGAAAGATAAAAGCTAATTATATATTACGACGAAACAACATGCATTAGAAAAGGATTAAAATCTATTAAAATATTTTTAAAAAAAACTAAAATAATAAAGATATAAAAAAAGCGTCCAATTTTTTGAAAAAAATACAAAAAAAAAATGTGTGTGAATTGTGTTGGTTTTAAATCCAATAAATATTAAAAAAAACTAAAAAGACAAAAATGTATCCATATAATTGAAAATTAGAAAAATATATATATATGCATTATATAGGTTTCCCTTTCTGAATGCATTTAAGAATATTTAAAACGACAAAAAGTAAAAATATAAAAAATGGCAAGATTTGAAGATACAAAAACTTATAGAATATGACGATGGCGTTTGTGATCAGTCTCACACCTAGGCGTCCAGTGTGACAGACCGAGAAATATTCCACTCGACCGACTACAAAAGTTGGCTAGGGGTCAGTTGTATCTTTTGTTCTCGTGTAGATCCGCCACTAATTACGTTTGCTTCGTAACAACTCAACACATCCAATTTGTGACCCCTACTTAAAATCAACTATGTATCCTAACTTTGTATAGTCAACCTAACTAACACTCCCTCCGTCCCGTAAGTTTTGTCACACTTTGACCATGCACGGGGTTTAAAAATGTAATGATAAGTGAGTTGAAAAAGTTAGTGAAATGTGAATCATACTTTTATATATATTACTTTTTATTACAAAATGTGAGTGAGAATGAGTTAGTGGAATATATGGTACACTACCAAAAATGGTAAAAATTGAATATGACAAATTTTGTACGATGGACAAAAATGTGGAAATGTGACAAATTTTTAGGGACGAATGGAATAATCGCGAAGCTGTGGCAGGAGTAAGTACAAGAAATTAAAATTGAAGAAAATTGAGGAAAAAGCTGCATTCGAAGCCCTTCTAATTCATGACTGAAAAGCTGCTATGTTGAGTGAATTTAATGCACTTCTTCACAATAAAACATGGATTTTAACAACACTTCCTCCAGGGAAGAATCTTATTGGTTGCACTTGGATTTTTAAGCTTAAATTACATATATCTGGTGCTATTGCAAGATATAAGGCTAGATTGGTTGCTCAGGGTTTCTCTCAACAACCTGGTTTTGATTTCAATGAAACTTTCAGTCCTGTTGTGAAACCTACTACTATCCGAATAATTCTCAGTCTAGCCGTCTCACTTGGTTGGTCAGTCACTCATCTTGATGTGAATAATGCTTTCTTAAATGGCGAGCTCAAAGAAGATATATATATGAAGCAGCCTATGAGTTTTGAACAAGGTGGACCTCATTTGGTATGTAAACTCAACAAGGCTATCTATGGTTTAAAGCAAGCTTCTAGAGCTTGGTTCTTTACGGTGCATTTTGTTCTCATTCGTTTGGGATTCATCCAATAAAAGGTTGATACTTCAATGTTCATCAGACAGAAGGGTGCAGACATTATCTACCTTCTCATCTATGGTGATGATATGCTCATCACTGGCACCTCTCAAGCCTCTATACAAAAAGTCATCTCTCAATTGAATTCATGCTTTTCTTTAAAAGATCTTGGGGAGGTGAGTTTGTTTCTGGGAGTTGAAGTAGTGAAGACCATCAATGGATGCCTTCACCTCTATCAATCTAACTACATCAAAGATCTCTTAAAGAAAACTAACATGACAGGTGCAAAAGGGTGTCCAACTCCAATGATCTCGAGTTCAGAGTTGAGCAAGCATTCTGGGGAACCCATATATGATCCAAAATTTTACAAGAGCATAGTTGGAGCCTTGCAATATGCTGCAATCACTAGGCCGGACATCAACTTTGCTGTGAACAAAGTGAGTCAGTATATGGCAGAACCATTGGACACACATTGGAGGGCAGTTAAAAGGATCTTGAGATATCACTCAGGAACTTTGGATCATGGAATTCAGATTAGGAAATCAACCGGAGACATTTCTGCCTTTTCAGACTCAAATTGGGCATCGGACTTGGATGATAGGAGATCTACTACTGGTGTTTGTGCTTATCATGGAAGAAATCTTGTGTCATGGTGTGTGAAGAAGCAGACTGTGGTTGCTAGATCTAGCACAGAGGCTGAATACAGAAGTCTAGCTCAAGCGGCTGCAGAGGTGAGCTGGCTATCTTCAATGCTTGGTGAGTTGAAGATAAAGAAGAAGTGAAGTCCAGTGATATGGGTAGATAACATGAGTGCTATCGCTTTAGCATCGAACCCAGTGTTTCATGTAAGGACCAAACATATTGAGCTAGATATACATTTTGTTAGAGACAAAGTACTGGGTAAGGAAATTGAGTTGAGACATGTTCCTACGGCTGATCAGGTAGCAGACATTTTCACTAAGCCATTAAGTCATCAATCCTTCGTGAAGCTAAGAGAAAGGTTGGGTGTAGTGTCGTTAGCTTCGCTCGGGTTGAGGGGGTGTGTTAGAAGAGATGATCAGACGCCTAGGCTGGATCAAGCTACTGCTAATCAACTTGATCAAGCTACTGCATGCCGACGCTCACATTGCATGCCGCAACGGGATCAAGCCGCTGCTAACCAAGTTGATCAAGTTGGCACGTGCCGAGTTGATCAACAAGCCGCGATGCCTGATCTCATGTTACCTGACCGCCAAGCTGATCAAGCTGCAATATATTGTCTCAAGCTGATCAAGCTGCAATGCGTTGTGCACGAGCCAAAGCAATCACGAACTCCACGAGAGCTAAAGCTGAGAATGAGACAAAGAAGTGTAAGGGGTGTGCGGCACAAAAGGAGCCAATGATCAACCTCGCACGCGTTGAAACCACGGACAAGCCAGCTAAGATGGAGGACCACATATGTACTTGGCGCGACATGGTGTTGCGCGGTTTAAAGAGGAAACATGTCTTGCAGAGTTTGTTAAAGTAGATTAGTACGATGTTCAGAGTTTGTTAAAGTAGATTAGTACAATGTTTTTAGATCGTTTGAATCGAGTATATATGTATCGCATCTGGTTATATTTGAAGTAATGAAAAATGCCGATTTGAGTTCTCTCTCCAAACATATCTCCAGTATGTGTGTCTGCATAGCTCCCGCAGCTTCTTTTCAATTATATGATGAGGTGTTAAGTTCAAGCCCTCTGTACATCAGTTATAATTTCCTCCTTTCTATAGGAGTTTATTTATAATTTCCTACTTCATATATACAATCCGATCATTCTTAGAAAAAATCTTGTAAAATTTTTAATTTTATCCATGTAACATGCTAGTGCCTAAGCATAAAATAAGCTGAACGGGTCCCTCTCCCACTATATATGTTGACTTATTATATATACACATAAACTTTTGGGAAGCATTTTATGCATGTCCTTTGAGTTGACCAATCACACTGTAATACACAACTATATTAGTCTTATCAAAAGCAATTAGAACACACATTGAACAAACTAAAGGTAATTTAACTTTTATTTTGAATATATAAAATGTTAATTCAACGTGATCATATAAAAAAGAGCATTCCGTCCACTTTTAAGAAGGTGTTGATTAACTTCCTCTTTTAATGCCTACCGCGTTAGACGCAATTAATCAAACACCAAAATTACTATATATACATAACCAATGTTTTCTAATTATTGAAGATTATAACCAACATGCCTCTCCAAGCATTGTCTCTCATCAACTTCATCTTCTTGCTTCTCTCACCATCTCTTGCCACAGCCACTTGCCCCAAAAAATGCGGCAGCTTGCACTTCTCTTACCCGTTCGGAGTCGGGTCGGGCTGCTTCATGGATCCATCATTCAACATCATATGCAAGAAATCAACACCCTACCTCAACATAACTGGTAAAATGCTCGAAATCGTCGAGATACGCCCGACTCAGATACGGGTCAAGTACCCGTATATGTTGGCTGCTACTTGCTACAGTAAGACAGAGGATTACCCGCACAAGGTCATACGTGACAACTACTCCTCGGTCGACTTGATGGATACTCAATACGCCATATCGGATCAGAACTGGCTAACAGCCGTCGGTTGTGATGATATTGTGGCGGCGTTCGGGCAGAACAACGAGATCTTTGCGGGCGGCTGTGTGACGTACTGCCCCACTAAAGACCCGCATGGGCACGGGCTCTGCCCCAATGACGAAAACGGGTATTCGGCCGGCAACGGGTGTTGCCGAACATCCATACCCAAAGGTATGTATTAACTTCTTTCATACTAAGTTTAGTTACAAATTTACTTTATTGTGATGTCTCACTCTAAATGAGACATTTTTTAAAATGGAAACGTTCTTACTGTTTAATTATTCGCAAGTCACAAAACAACTTTGCATAAAATCCAGTGTAGAATAATAAATGCTACGGTTAGAACGAGACAGGGGGAGTTTATTTTATTAATAGGAATGGTTGGGATGAAGAGAATATGAGTGTGATTGAAGAAAATAATCAAAGCTACAATTATAACTTGAAAGAAATTAATTTAGATGAATCAAAGATAACTGAATCAAAAATATAGATTATTTACTTACCTTCGTAATGTAGAATTGAAATCAATATAAAGAGTTTATGTAATGTAGCCATTACGATTTCTGCATTAGTCTTATATTTTCCGTATTCTGTTTACTATCAGGCACGATGTTCTTGGCAACGCAGCTAAGTGACATAGGTGGAAAATGGTTACGCAACAAGTTTTTCCCTTGTAGTTATGCCTTCGTAGAGGAAACGCGAACTTCCAAACAATCTGCATTTTCGTATCCGTTTTCCGACTTGAATAAGTCCAAAAATATCAATGAGTGGGTGCTGAGTACCCAGCAGCCGGTGGTGCGGCTAGACTGGAGGGTTGGGACCCAAAATTGCCATGAAGCTCGACGAAATTCCTCTACTTATGCCTGCAAAGCCAATGCTGACTGTGTCAATCTTGAGTCTAATAGTGATTGGGCGCAAGGATACCTTTGTAGTTGCAAGAAAGGATTTCATGGCAATCCATACCAAAATGGTTGCCAAGGTTAGTAGACTCTTTCTTTTAATATAAACTCCTTATATTATTTTTCATTCATTTTCTTCCTAATTGTAGTCTATAAATATATAATAATGATATGTAGTGTATGACATAGGAGATGCTTCATTTCACATTGATATGTTTAGTTTATAGTGAGAACTTTATCGGTGCGCTAAGGCCTAATACACTATTATCAGTTGACATTGCATAACATATCAGTTACTAATTCCATATCAATTTGTTGTTTCACAAATATCAGTAAAGTTTTCTGATGCCAACTAATATGTTTTGTCATGTGAACTGATATAAATGTATTAGCGAACTGATATAGTTCTCATTTTAACAAACATATCAGTTCTAAAGTGAACTTAACCATTCCGGTATGACATATTATTCTAACACTCCTATATATTTTTTTCGGACCCAGATATTAATGAATGTGATAATATCGAGCTTAGTCCTTGCGATTCAAATGCGATTTGCACGAATACTATTGGGTCTGTCAACTGCTCTTGCCCAAAGGGGTATGCTGGTGATGGATGGAAAAATGATGGCAAAGGTTGCATACCCTCAAACATGATTCATGTCTTCATAGGTAATGTAATTTTAGTACAAGTTTTAGTTTAAATTCTAAGATTATTTACTCTTGCTAAATTGATTAGTGATTTTATGAGTAGGGGTGGGCTCCGGAATAGGATTTCTTCTATTCCTCTCAATGTGTATCCTGGTGCATATATTGTTACGAAAGAGAAGGAATAAAAGGCGTAAGGAGAAATTCTTCAAACGAAATGGCGGTCTTCTCTTACAACAGCAAACAAATGAAGGAACAATTCAAAAGACCAAGCTATTTTCTTCTGAAGAGTTAGAGAAAGCCACAGATAACTTCAATGAAAGTCGGATTCTTGGACAGGGAGGACAAGGCACGGTCTACAAAGGAATGTTGTCCGATGGCAAGATTGTGGCAATCAAGAAATCGAAGCTTCTCAACATGGATCACTTAGAGCAATTCATAAATGAGGTTGTGATACTATCACATGTTAATCATAAGAGTGTGGTCAAATTGTGGGGATGTTGTCTGGAGACCGATGTCCCACTCCTCGTCTATGAGCTAGTGCCTAACGGGACACTCTTCGATCTAATCCAGGATCCCAACACTGAATTCCAAGTTTCATGGAATATGCGTCTGAAAATCGCAACTGATATTGCTGGGGCGCTCGCCTATCTTCACTCTGCGTTGTCCATACCTATCTACCATAGAGACGTCAAGTCTAGTAATATTCTTCTAGGTGAAAAATATACGGTTAAATTGTCTGATTTTGGGATCTCTAGGTCTGTTGGAACGGACCAGACACATTTGACCACATTGGTAAAGGGAACATTTGGATATTTTGATCCAGAATATTTCCAGTCGAGCCAATTTACAGAAAAGAGCGACGTTTACAGTTTCGGAGTAGTTCTTGTCGAACTTTTGACAGGACAGAGGCCGATATCGTTGGATATAAGAGAAGAGGAGAGAAGTTTAGTGATGCGTTTTCTTGAATGTATGGAAGAAAACAATTTATACAAAATTTTAGATGACCAAGTTTTGAAGCATGGCAATGAGGTGGAGTTTACCGCAGTTGCATGGCTTGCGCAAAGATGCTTGAATTTAAAGGGGAGAATGAGACCAACCATGAAAGAGGTAGCAAGAGAGTTGGAGAGTTTGCATATGTTTGTAGAAGATGGGGAAGTTTGTGAAGCCAAGCCCATCATTATTTCGGACAATGAGTATGCATGGACACCTAGTGGTATAAGTGTAGAATCATCATCATCTTTACTTACATTTTAGCTAAGAAAGTGTGCATGCAACTTGAAGTTGATAGAGATATAACTTTCATTTGTTAATTTGTAATGTGCAACGGAGTTGTACTATTTACCTAATGGTAGCTTTTATTGACACTTCCAATTTTCACACTCGATTATACAAGAAAATTTTTGTTATAAAATGATAGAACAATTGAAATGAATAACCAAGTTAATTGATGCCTCAAAAAGGGGCAGAAAGGGGCTCTTTAATATCCCTACATTCCGGTGATGATTCCACTACTAAACATTGGCAATAAGTCTCCATAGAAACAACCTCTTCCCTGAAAACTGCCCCGCTGCGGCCGCGGCCTCTCTCCTCCACCACCTTCTGTGGCTGCAGATTTTCGCCTGAAACTGTCACCACCACTGGCACCTCTTTGATTTCGACCACGTCCTTCAGCCCCTGCAGCTATAGTATTTCGTGAACATAAGAATCACGAAAAATAGTCAAATTCTGGTTTGTCCCATAATTTTTAAAACTGGAATGATAAATCACCAAGTTTCAGAATATTGCAATTATCATCTACGTCATTTTTCAGATGATGCCTGCGATGGCGTGACAACCAGATTTCACAATTATCCCACCATCGTTGAATCATTTCTAGGTAAATCACATGATGTCATTATGTGCCACCGCCGTTTTGTCAACATAGATAAATCTGATTGCCAGATCATTGCAAAAAACGACGTATGGCCTAATTGTGACATTCTAGAACCTGGTGATCAATCATTCCAGTTTTGAAAAGTATGAGACACACCAGAATTTGACTAATTGCGATTCTTTTGGCAATTCGGCCAAAATAACCTTAACTTCAATTTGTATAAAGAAATCAAACCTCAGTAAACATGGTTGATGCTTCATCCGGTTCCTTTGTCTGAACAATGTCAACAGCAATTTCCTATACACAAAAATGATTCATCATAATAAATATGTTAATCACACAAAATGATTCATACTGATGAGAAATACATACTCTGGCGTGATCGAGCTGTCCTTGTTTCAAGGTGCGAGGCTCCAACTCAATTGAACAACAGTAGTTTGCCATATACGAAATACAAATCCAAGATTTCTCATAAAAAGATAGTACTAATAATATAAATTCAGTTGATCATGAGCATCAACTACTTTTTTTGTTAGTACAGATAAGATAAAATATACAGTTAAACCGTTTTATATTCAAAATTTTAAAACTGGGAAGTCACGGATTATTCACCTAGTGCCTCTAGCTTTTGAACAACTTTTTTTTCACTTTCTCAGATCAATGTGGTGTTTCACGAGAGAGAAATAAATACTCCCATATTTAATTGTGATTGGTTGGGCGATGGAGTGGGATTATTGCCTAATAAACATAAATATACAGCCCAATTTTTATAACTAATGGAATAATGTGATGCGCACTCAGTAACGAAAATGGTTTATTTTTAATACTTCATCCAATTTTTTCCGTCGATCCATAATTAATTTGACACTTTTATTTTATACTCAATTCAGTCTCTAAAATATATAAATTATTTTTTTATTAGTTTATCTCTGAAAAATATTAACTTTCTAATTTTGAAAAGTGAAAAAACACATTACCCCTACCAATCATTTTATTTACAACTTTTACAATTATACTACACTACTAATGATGTGAAACTCACTCTCCACTAACACTAATTACACTATCTTTTTTCTTCATCTCTCATACTTTGTCAATTATACATTATAACCTGTGCGAACCAAATGTTTATACTTTTCACGGACGGAGGAAGTACTATTTTTTGTAATGGATCTTATATTCCTCTAACTTATCACATTCACACTTTATTATAAAATTAATATATAAAAATAGGTTTCACCTTCTACCAACTTTTAAAACTCATTTTCCATTTCAATTGAATGTTAGTAAAATAATTAATAATGTCATAATACTAGTAATTGTTAACGCTGATGATTAAATATTATTTCTGGCTTTTAAAATTAAAATAATAAAAATATAAGAATATATTTCTCTCTAGTATGTTCATGACACGCCAGAGCAGGTTGAAGCCGTGGAGAGGTTGCATCACGACTGTCCAAAGCCGAGCTCAATGCGGCGTCAGCAGCTGATTTGTGAATGCCCCATCTTATCCAACATCGAGCATAAGCAAATAAAAGTTTGGTTTCAAAATAGAAGGTAAGAAGCTATTGAGTGTAATTCACCAAGCGTAGCATTTAAAAGTCAAGGGAGTAGTGGAGGAATGGTTGTTGAGTTATTTTCTTGATTGAGGAAGGAGGAGTATATATGTCTTTATCATGCTATGTGAGCCCGTTTACCTTGTGGTGCGTGTTTGTGGGTGGCTTATGAAGGTTCATTTACTTTTTGTATTTTCTCCAGACTTTTGTCCATTGCAGAAGAAACTTTAGCAGAGTTTCTTTCGAAGGCAACTGGAACTGCTGTTGAGTGGGTCCTAATGCCTGGAACGAAGGTACACTTCATTCTTTATTCTCCAGCTCTATTGCATTATTTATTCTGTCTTGTTGTATGCAAGATTTAATACTATTATTTACACTTCATAGGCCTTCATTTTACCGTGATATGTTATGCATGTGTGCACACAGTCATTGGTTAATTTTATGAAGGCTTAAGGCCTTTTACCCTATTATAAACTTAAGTGTTTATCATTTGAATAACAGTACTTATATCCAGTAGTTCAAGTTGAATATTTTACTACAATAGGAGGGTATAATGTTTGCATGGTCCGGATATTAGCAGTTTTGACCTATTGAATTTATAATTTTCGAGTAGCCTGGTCCGGATTCCATTGGAACCGTTGCTATTTCTCATGGTTGCACCGGTGTGGCAGCTAGAGCTTGTGGTCTGGTCGGCCTCGAGCCTACCATGGTAAGTTATCTGTTTTCATGTGCTGCCTACTGCCAATGGTGGAACTATTGAACTTTTGTACATGCAGGTAATTATGATTTCAAACACGGTTTTCCTTGGATATTCCTTCTGTATTTCTTCCGGATGGGGCCTTTATAATCAGAAACTTTTAGTTATACACGCCCACAACTTTGGCACCAGGTCGTTATTTTTGGTTGCTGCGCTATACTTCGATCATGGATGATGGTAGAATAGTGGTAGGTGACCATAACTTCTATTTTTTTTATCTCTGCTGGAACCATGCATTCTGAACCAATTTAATGGTTACAATATCGTTGGTTTCGGATTAAAACTTCAGGTTTGTGAAAGATCACTCAGCAACACTCAAAAATGGTCCCAGCATGCCGCCCGTGCAAAACTTTGTCAGGGCAGAGATGTTGCCTGGCGGTTACTTGATCAGACCTTGTGAGGGAGGAGGATCGATCATTCACATCGTTGATCACTTGAATTTGGA
Source organism: Salvia splendens (assembly GCF_004379255.2). Lineage (NCBI taxonomy): Eukaryota > Viridiplantae > Streptophyta > Magnoliopsida > Lamiales > Lamiaceae > Salvia > Salvia splendens. The sequence continues at coordinate 12,534,383 of NC_056039.1, forward strand.
GGTAACTAAATGTATCTGCCACGTCTACACTGTTCCTTGTGGATTATTCTGATACGTAGACGAGTTACGCCCCTCTCAAAGATCGCTTTCTTAAATATTTAGCTTATATAAGCATAACATGCAGGTCCAAACAGAAATCACACAAAACTAATTTCATTTGTTCCCCTTTCCATACCAGGCATGGAGCGTACCTGAGGTGCTGCGCTCTCTTTATGAATCTTCGACGGTGCTCGCTCAAAAGACGACCATGGCGGTGAGAATAGAGCAACAATAAGAACTGATAGGCCAACTATCCTTTGTGTCACTAATGTCTTCACTTCTGGTGCTCTTGTTCTCCCACACAGGCTCTTCGTCATCTCAAGCAGATGGCTCAGGACATTCCGCAAACTAATATAAGCAACTGGGGCAGAAGACCAGCAGCTCTGCAAGCACTTGGCAATCGGTTGAGCAGGTCCAACTATTCACAAGACTCTGGTTTTATTTGTATTTGGCTTCTTATGTGTGCAATTTTCCTGATTATCAATCAGGGGATTCAACGAGGCTCTGAATGGATTCAGCGATGAGGGGTGGACCTTGATAGGAAACGACGGCATGGACGATGTTACCATTCTTGTCAGCTCCAATCCAGAAAAACTTATGGGGTTTAATATCCCTTTCACGAATGAGTACAACTCCATTTTCAATGCCGTCTTGTGTGTTCCAAAACTTCTATGCTTTTACAGGTACTTCACTTAAAAGCTTGATCTTCTTGTCCTGCCCCAATAATTCTTTTAGCAAATTATAACAATTGATTCTATTGCATTCATTATTATTTTGTCGGAATCAAGTCTCTGATTAACTCTTTCTTTCTTGTGTGCAGAATGTGCCACCTGCGATACTACTCGGGTTCTTGCGGGAGCATCGGTCAGAATGGGCGGACAACATTGATACCTATGCAGCATCTGCTGCCAAGATTGGTCCGTGTACTTTCTTAGGGACTCGGGTTGGAAATTCCGGTGGTCAAGTCATCCTTCCACTGGCCCAGACTATCGAGCACGAAGAGGCAAGTGCATAGGGTTATCTTCTCAACTCTTGTTGTCTTATCTAACTCTAATTTACTGTAATAGCCTTTGTTGCAATGTTTACATAAGAACATATTGTTTGGTTTTCCAATAGCTTCTGGAGGTAATTAAGATGGAAGGAGTCAGCCACATGCCTGATGAAGCAATGATGGTTAGAGACATCTTCCATTTGCAGGTAGATATTCCCATTGGATTCCTGCCCAGTTACTAGCTGTGATATGTAATGATAGAACAATCTTTCTTGGCTTATTTTTATGTTCAATGTCAAAAACTCACTGGTATAAGTTACTAGCTTCCCTAATCCTTTCCACGTGCTTACTAACTTCATAACACAAGAACTTATTACTACATCTGTTGTGCCATAAACTAATTGATAGCTTGAAAAATGAGAGTGATCTTAAACAGATTCTAGAATGCCAGAATAGTCTTATGTGTAAAAGAGTTCTAGATGGTAAGTCCTGTTTGTACGTATCAAATAGCTGTTCTGCAACGCAAGTTTGTGACATCTGGTCTGCATCTTGAATTTGGCAGCTCTGTGGGGGAATGGATGAAAATGCAGTCGGCACGTGTGCTGAACTTATATTTGCCCCTATTGATGCCGCCTTTGCTGAAGATGCTCTTCTCCTGCCTTCTGGTTTCCGCATAATTCCCCTTGGTTCTGGAAAGGTGAGTGCTCTTTTGTTGCTATTTTCCTTCTGTTTGTTTATTTCCCTTTCTTGTTGCACAACTCGATATTATATTTTGGAGTAACGGGGCTTGATGATAACTCTTTGGAACCATATCTTGTATCGATGATGCTACATGTTCACTTGGTCAGAAGTCTCTTAATAAGGGGTTTGGTATAGCTTTTTAACTGAAAATTCCAAATTCAGAAGCTTTTTTACGGATTCTACGTCTAAACGGCTGCAATATTTCACAGGTAGCATCAAGTCCAAATCGTACTCGACCTTGCATCTGCTCTAGAAACTGGGACTGGAGGCAGTAAACCGTCCAACGACCTTGCTGTCACCAGCAGCACTTCAAGGTCTGTCATGACTATTGCTTTCCAGTTTGCATTCGAAAGCCACATGCAAGAGACTGTTGCATCAATGGCCCGGCATTATGTTCGCAGCATCATATCCTCTGTTCAGAGGGCCGCGTAGCTCTCTCTTCATCGAACACTTAAAGCTGCAAACTTGTGAACATCCACAGGCCGTTCCTGTTTTCACCTTCGCGAACCAGGCTGGTCTTGACATGCTTGAGACGACCTTGGTCGCACTTCAAGATATATGTCTGGAGAAGATATTCGATGATCGTGGTCGTAAAAACCTCGGCTGAGAGACTCCACACATTATGCATCAGGTCAGCCAATATGCAGCAATGCAATTACTACTCTTCCAAACCATTTTAATTTAGTTGAATTATAGTAATGAGTATTTAGTCATTCTTACGAGTATTAGCGGTTTATCTTGGCAATGTAGGGATTTGCGTCTCTTCATAGGCGGTATCTGCTTGTCGAGTATGAGCCGGCCCATCTCGTACGAGAGAGCCATGGTGTGGAAAGTTCTGAATGAAGACGACGGCCCACATTGCCTCTGCTTCATGTTCATCAATTGGTCGTTTGTCTAAACATGCATTCGTTGAAAGTAACTAAATCCAACCCTTTTCCCGAAATTTATTTATACACCAAAAATCACAACACATAATAATACAGCGCGCACACAAAATTTTCAAGAATAAGAGGCACAATTTTGCTGCCTCAAATCCTTATAGAATCTTGTAATAAACTCTTCAGCAGCTTCATCTACGCGATTATCTTCTTCGTCGTTTCTCAACGGAAACGGTGAATCGGTAATCCTCAGCTGCCTCACCATCGGGCTCTGGCCGAAGCCTGGCAGAGCCGGCGAGGCAGTGGCGCTGTGGAACATCTCGACCGCGGCCTTCATTAGCTCTTCCTCGGTGGGGCGGCACTGCTTCTTCCGCTTGTGCGCGGAGGTTTTGGCCCAGCTGAACTCGTATTCTAGGTGGCGGTCGCGGTGGTGGTGGTGGGGCATGAGGCTGTGGATGGCGGCTTTGCCGGCGATCTTGCCACGCTTCATCAGCATGCTGAGATTGGCTAATAGTTTCCCCTTTGAAATGCCTTTTCTCAACATGAAATATAGCACTTTTACTATTTTGAACAACTTCTTGGCTATGATTGGTAGATTTTGCTCCATTTTTCTGGCTGGATTTTTTTTATTTTTGTTTGAAGATGGAGAATGTGTATGGATAGAGAAGAAGATTGTTTGATTTGATGAAATGGAAGCAAATGAAGGTGGTATATATAAAGGGTAGTAAAGTGTACACCCTGCTTTGTAGGTTGTATGAAGTGAGATTTGTTCAATTTGATTAAATAAAACATTCTTCACTTTGCTTTTCAAAATGAGTGTTGTACATATTAATGACCAAACATGGTTTTATTTGAAGGTTATCTAAGTAAATATGTTGATTCGATGTTTAATAGTAAATCACGCATAAATGAAGAATGTAAATAAATACTATTTTAAAATGGGTGTAATTAGTTCGTTACAGCTCCAATATCTCTTTATTGAAAACATTAGTTGCTGTGATTGGTAACTTTGTTGAGAAATATTAATGGTTAATTGGTTACTCCAATCTACCTTGCTTAAAAAGCTGGAAATAAAATTTGAATCGATCTCAACCTATGGAAGTCATGGGACCGATCAATAGTGTAAATAAATTATGTTAAAACTCTTATAATTGTTGGATAATTAGTTAGATGAACTAGTAACAACCAAGCGAGTTAATGAAAAATTCAAAACCTTGAACCTTTGTTGATAGTTCTAATTGATTCTAAATCATGATCATTACATAAAGATGAAAAAAAATTGTATTGAGATAAAATAATCGAATAAAAATGTCTCACTACTTACTCTACAATCATTGTTTCAAAAACTTTGAGATGACTGGTGTACGAAGAAATCAATGTCCAAAGATAGGCGAATTTAATAATAATTATATCGTTTTCAACCCGACCTGCAAGGAATAGAAGAATGGCGTTTATTTGACTCCAACATATAATTTTGGAATAATTTAAACATGCTATAGTGATTATGTCCAAAACATACAGCATGGTTTACTTAGCAAGAAAGGTATGAGTGGGACACGTGTCGGTTGTTGTCTTAAAATTATTTCACCTAAAAATAGAAAATGTATTTGCCAGGGAAATGAAGAACCTTAGAGCATCCACAACCGTGCTCTTGCCAGCGGCACGGTTGTGGGCCCGGGCGGTACTATTCATGCCTGCTCTCTGGCAAGAGCACAACACCCACAACTGTGCTCTTCCGCAAGGACGAGCACAATTAATATAAAATTCAATTACACAACAACATTTTCATAATACTAAAATTCATTAAAAAAACCACAATAAAAATTACAAATTACAAATAAAATAAAAAGACATAATTAAAATCCTAAAAATTAAAAATTACATAATTAAAATACTAAAAATTAAAAATTACATAATTAAACTCCTAAAAATTAAAAATTACATAATTATTGGCTAATATAACCCGAGGAAGACTACGCATCCGGCGGCACCAACCCCAATTGTTTTTGGAGACCCAATATCATGGACTCGTGCGTTTGAAGTTGCGTGGGGTCATAGTTGACCTATCGGCCATATTGAGTTGGGCCAAAAGGGCCCACAACGAGTTGTTCGGGGGTGGAGGTGGAACATAGGGTGCGGGTTCGGGAGCAGGGGCAGATGGAGTCGCGGCGCGACGTCGTTCGGCCGCCGCCTTCTTCCTACCTTGCGGTCGGCGTCGGGAACCGCTTGGTCCGGCATCGGGGCTACCCAAGTTAGCTCCGGCGAGTTGGCTAGCCACTTCTTCCGAGCCGGAGTCGGATAGTGCTACCGACCGTGAGCGTTTGGAGGAGCCGCTAGAGGAGGATGTTATGCCTCCCTTATACTTCGGGTGCGTCCGCGTCTCCTGCCAAACGTTAAGATATTTGAACGACTTACCGTTCATGGATTGGTAGGTGCTCAGCGAGGCGGTGATGATGTCGACCTCGCTTTGGCCGCTCCCGGCATTCCGGGACTCCTGGATGAAATAGCCGTTGAACTTGCCAATTTCTTCGTTGGCTCGGCCGATGCAGTTGCGCACCATACTCTCGTTGCGCTCGATCGTTCCCGGCGGCCGGTGTGCATTGTACCGGCTAGAGACGCGCCACCAAAAGTGATCGCCGGATTGGTTCGTTCCAACCACCGCATCTTCGGAGATTTCCAAGTACGCCTTGAACAATCTTTCCATCTCCGCCGGTGAGTACGGTGTGCGGACACCGGCGCGAGATGGAGGATTCGGCATTTGGGAAGGGGCGCGAGGCCTAGGCTCCGGTGTCCACCCGTAGCGCCCATCGGAGGCACCTTGATCGTCGATTGGGTATGGCCGGTAGCCACTCGGAACGCCCGAATCTTGGGTGAGAGGAGGGGCCGAATATTCCGTTTCCGGACTAGGAAACGGTTGCGAACCGAACCATTCGGGGTTCCAACCGTGAGAGCCGCTTGGGTTGTCGTCGTTACCGGACATAGTGGTGTTGTAGGGTGTGAGAGGAAGATGAAAATGGATATGAGAGATTGAAGATGAGAATGGAGATGAGAGAATGATGATGAGAATTGTGTAGTGAAAGTGTGAATTTTTGGGAGTGAAATTGGGGGTATTTATAGATGAAAGTGTGTATTTTTGGGGTAAAAAAAATAAATAAAAAAATTAAAAAGTGGGGAAAAACGGTTATAAACGGATATAATTTTTTGGGGAAGTGAAAAAAAAAAATTTTTTATTTTTTATCGGTTTTTTTAATAAAAAACCGATTTTTTTAAAAAAAAATAAAAAATTGTTTGAAACCAACGGCTATGCCGTTGGCGAATGGGAGAGTGACACGTGTGCGTCCGCTGGCACGGACGTGCTCGATACATCGAGCAGCGCCGTGCCAGCGGCGCGGTTGCAGCGGCGGCGGTTCTTCGCCTTGCCGCTGGCACGGACGGCGGTGGCGCCAACCGCCACCGCTGCGGATGCTCTTATTGTCGGTAGGAAAGTACGTAGTATTTGCCATGTTGCTGGTCAGAATACACATATCCCAATTGGTACAAATACAACAAAAAAGTACAATTATATCCATAATAGTATAAAATATTATGCCATCCCACATATCATTTGTGATTATTAACTAATTTAAATTCCGTAATATATTGGCTATGTTAATCGAATTATAGTTTTTTTTTCATGATTCGTAGTAATTCTTATTCGATTATGATCTAAATTGTTAAATTTGCGTCATTTGTAAATTTGAGGATCTTGGTCACAATTTTAAAATAGAAGGAATAATCAAGAGTGATGATGTGAGGCCTACTGTATTGAAAATGGAGATTTAAACAGGTGTTTAATTATTCTTTCGATATTTTTCAGATTTGGATTTAACTTTAGTTATTTTGTTTGCGTGTAACTGTTTTCAATTGGGATTATAAATTGAGTGTATATATAAATAAATATACGAGATTTCAATTTCAATTTCTATGTATTTTCCGACCTTACTTTTGCAATTCCAATTTCATGTATTTCCGACCTTACTTTTATAATTCCAATTCCAATTCCAATTCCAATTTCAATTCCAATTTCAATTTCAATAGATCCTCAGAGTCGAACAATTTTTGTGCAACATAATAGAGGAAAAGGAAGCATGATAGAGGAATAACAATGGAAAAAATAAGCATTGCTGCTTTGGACATGCACTTCATGTATGGATACACAACCAACACGTGTATACAATTATTATTTTAAAAATAGGATGCAGCAATTGTACACTTTCATTAAAAACCTTAATTCCTTGCTATCTTGCATCCTAAAGAGGAGCAAATGTAATAGTATTTGATTTGGTTGGAAACTTGGAATCAAACATTTAATTATGACTTAAATAAAGTATACACGTACTAGTATAAAGAGAAGCGAACAAAGGAGTAATTTTTATTGCTAAATACGGAATAGTATAGCTAGTATTTAATTTCCATTTAGTTCAAGCTTTGGGAATTATAATAATTAACTACAGAAAATGTTAACACACATTTTTATATATTTTATTAGCAATAACTTATAAGTTGAGTTTGTTAATGATATGGAAGGTGCCTAGATTTCGACCTTTGTTATAACTTATAATTAATCTTAACCTTGAAAATAGGGAATGACATTAATTAAGTGTGTAAGGAATCTATGTTATATTTTGGTTTAGCATTCGTTGATGAATAAGGAATTAAATTTCTTGAAAATAATCATTATATTAGTACATGATTAATCTTTACAATTTCAACCATAAAAATAAGTAAAAAAATGTCTATATTAGTCTAGTAGCGATACGATAGATATAAGAGGTCAAAGATTTTGAATTTGAGTAGCGTGACATAATCTTTAAATTTTATTCATTTATGGATTAAAAAAATGTTCAAGGTGGTACATAAAGTGCATCTCTAATGAAAACCTTACTTTTAATCGAATTAACAGAACTAGTTAGTTTGAAATCATAACTTTTAAATTTTTAATAATCGCCTAATGAAGTATACTAGAATATTTTAGTGCATGAAAATGCCTGTAAAAGAATGCAAAAGTAAGGTCGGAAAATATACTTCGCATATCCAAAAAGTGAAGAGGCGTACATATAATATAAGTATGCTTGGCTTTACGGAAATTAAGTGCTATGATATCGACCTCTTTTTGACCCCATGTTATGTTTTAATACAAGTTTACAACTGTCAAAATATACTTAGCATATCCAAAAAGTGAAAGAGGAATAATATAAGTATGTTTGGTTTTATGGAAATTAAGTGCTCTGAACTCGAACACATCTTTTTGTCCCAATGTTGTGTTTAAATACAAGTTTACAACTGTGGTAAGGATATACTCTATCCATTCGATTGTGATTGTTTATTTTGATTCACATAAATGTAAAGAGAAAATATGGATTTTAGATTAGTTAAATATGAGTCAGTATACTCTCGTCCAATAAAAATATGTGCACTCTTCATTTCATCCATCTCATAAAAATATATTCATTTCCATTAATGGAAAGTAGTCCCAACTCGTTAAACTAAGAATAATGTGAGTTTCACTATCCACTAACGCTATTTTAAATTTTAACTACTATTCTCCTCATCTCTCTTACTTTACCAATTGTGCATTAATTCACATGTCATTTCAAATGTACAATAAAAATATGTGCACTCTTCATTTCATCCATCTCATAAAAATATATTCATTTCCATTAATGGAAAGTAGTCCCAACTAGTTAAACTAAGAATAATGTGAGTTTCACTATCCACTAACGCTATTTTAAATTTTAACTATTATTCTCCTCATCTCTCTTACTTTATCAATTGTGCATTAATTCATATGTCATTTCAAATGTACACATTTTTATGGGACGGATGAAGTATTAAATTAATTTTACTATAATAAAATGTGAGGTCGGAATATGAGGTCTATTTACTAAAATAGGTACTTAAAAAATACTCATTCCGTCCCGTTTTAGGATTCTCGGTCACTTTTGCGCACTCGTTTTGTAAAAATGATAATAAATAGTTAGAATGGAAAAATGGTAAAGTAAGAGAGCGAATAATGCAGACAAGAGTTTAGGGTTCATTTTTCTCTACATTATTCTCTCTCTTACTTTACCATTTCTCCACTTTAACTATTTATTATCATTTTTTATAAAATGAGTGTGCAAAAGTGAGCGGGACTCCTAAAGCGGGACGAAGGGAGTATAAAAATGAGACATTTATTTGCGAACAAACAAAAAATGATCGAGATAGTTTCACGGATAGGAATATCAAATGGTAATCAAGATAATCGGAAATGATAGAGTTGAAGAATCAAGATTCATTTTTCTGAGAGATTCTGTCAGGATATGCAACAATATGAGTACAAAGTAATTCAAATGATACTTTGTTCTACAAGAGAAGATGTAATCGAGCAACTAATTTGTTATTGATGTAGATGGCATGATTATTACAAGAGATGATGAAGAAAAGATCATGAACATGAGGTAAAATCTGTTTCAAAAGTTTGAGAAGACAGATGTGGCAACCCTTAAATTCTTTCTAGATATATAGGTTTTGAGGTGGAATTAAGGTACCAGAGGGAAAAAGAAAGAAAGAAAAAGAAAAATTATGTTCCAAAAGTTTGAGATGACAGATGTGGCTAGAGATGCCCACGGTTTCGGAACCGGCGGTTACGGCTCGGAACCGCCGGTTCCGGTTTCGGAAATTATCGAACCGGAACCAAACCGCGAGGGCATTTCGCAGTTCCGGTTCCAAAACCAGCGGTTACGGTTTCGGTTCGAAACCGTCGGTTTTCGGGCGATTTTTTACGGTTTTTCGCGGTTCCGGCTAGATTTCACGGTTTTCTGATAGTTTTTCATGGTTCCGGTTTGAAACCGTCCGGAACCGGCGGTTCCGGCACAGTTTCGGTTCATAAAATTTAGAACCGGAACCGGCCCGCGGTTCAAAATACAAGAAAAAAGTCACGGTTCCGATTCGGAACCGGAATTCCGCGATAAACCGCCGGAACCGAAAACCTTAGGCATCTCTAGATGTGGCAACCCTTAAATACTTTCTAGTTATATAGATTTTGAGGTGGAATTAAGGTACCAGAGGGAAAAGAAAGAAAAATATAGCAAAACCACAAAAGAGCACATCTCAAATGCCTTCAGCCATCAACTTCCTTTTACTTTCAAAGTCTCACTAACATTTAACATCTTTCAAGTTATTTGCCATTTGTGTATGGGAAAAGGGAAATCCTGAGCACCAACCCCTCACCCATGTGCCAAGACGCGACAAAAATCTTCTCTTTTCGAACTCCCAGTTTGGTGTGAAGTCTTCAAAAATTATGTTATTTTGGATGTTCCAAATCGTCTAGGAGACAACATAGAGCATGGAGATCCAAATTTTCTTGTTGAACCTCTTGAAGAAGGCAGTAAACCTGAGAGAAAGCATGCTTTCGGTCCTTTTGGCAAGCATATTGAAATGCTCCAACAATCTCAAGAGAAGTACCACAATTTTGATGAAACTTTGCAACTGAAGAAAATGTGCTCGATCATTTCAGGTTCATCTATGCGAAAGGTACATAAGTTGTCTTCAATCCCTGAGTGCCTAATCTGAAGAGTCTCTCTTCTGTGTTGAAACGCTCTTATAGTGAACTAAACTTAAACACTTTACTATAATGACATTTGGTTCACTCCGTGTTTTATTCTCCAATTATGCATTTAAGTAGTGGCTATCCTACGTCACTATTTAGTAAAAAAAAAGAATAAAATATAAAATAAAATATACTCCCCCCGTCCCATAAAAATATGAGCATTGGATATAGCACGAGAATTAAGATAAAATTGGTAAATGAGGAGAATGATATGGTAAAGTAAGAGAGAAGAGGAGAATGGTAGTTAAAGTAGTGTTAGTGGATATTGGGACCTACATTATAAAATTGATATAACTTTTTAAAAATGAAATGCACATATTTTTATGGAACGGAGGAAGTATTATTTTTTACTAAAAAAAGATAAATAAGTCAATTTAGATGAACATCCCAAAAAAAATACAGAATCGTTTTTAACAAAGACAATGAGTTATAAAGAGAGATTAATTATCCCTGTGCATATAGTATTTTTTTTAAATTGAAATTAAGTACAATTTCGTGTGTCACCTTCCAGCCTCTTTGCCCTTTAAATACCACTATCATCCACCTCAATTTACTCACCCTCAAACAATCATACTCCACCTACCTTTCTCTCCATACCAACATCAAAAAATCAAAATCCATCAACAAAAAATGGAGCAAAATGGAGCCAAAAAAATATGGAAAATAATGCGAGTGGTATACTTCATGCTGAGAAAAGGCATTACAAAGGGAAAACTATTAGCCCATCTCAACATGATGATGAAGCGCGGCAAAATCGCCAGCAAAGCCGCCATACACAATCTCATGTTCCACCACAGCAGGCGCAGGAGCTCTCACCCCGCCTTCGACAGCGACACGATGGCGGAGATTTTCAGCAGCGCGGTCGCGTCGCCCGCGCTGCCCTGGTTCGGGCCGAGCCCGTTGGTGAGGCAGCTGCGGATCACGGACTCTCCGTTCCCGGTGACGGATGCGGAAGCTGAAGCAGATAATTTTGTTGATGAAGCTGCCGAGGAGTTTATAGCTAAGTTTTATGACGATTTGAAGCGGCAGAATTCCAGCATGTTTTTGGAGTATTATTGAGTTTTGTTTCCGCTGTTTTTTGAGAATTTGGGGAAGAAGACTGTGTTTTTGGTAGTAATAGGAATGCTTGTTGAGTTGTGGATAAATAATTTCTATGGAGATGTATGAATAACATGAAAATTATTGCACGTTTAATAATCGGTGGAATAAATTTACTTGTAAAGTAAAATTTGGTGGTCATGGTTGGTAAGATGGAATAGAATGAAATGGCGGGAAAATGGTATGTGATTCCTACTTCCATTTTATTCATTTACTTGGTGTGATGGAATGAAAGAGTGAATTCATGAAAATGCAAAGGAAATCCAAAAAAAATGGCATTTCGTTCCTATCTTCGTCTCATTCCACTATTGTTCCATTTCATCATACCAAGAATGATCTAATTAGTTCCCTTTTTCTACTTCCTCCGTTCCATGTTAGTTGAGTCATTTTACTATTTTGGGGAGTTTTAAGTTTAGACGAGTCATTTTTATTTTTGATAAAAAATAACCATCTCTCTTACTTTATTCACCATCCACTTAACACAATATTTTTAATCTTCGTGTAGAAAAGAAATACCTCAATTGAGGAACGGAGGGAGTATAACAAACCTAGCTACATAACCTGTTATTAGCATGAATTTTTTTTGCGATGCAGCGTCCCCTCCCTCTCCAATATACCCTTCATTCCACTTTAAGTGGACCATTTCTAATTCAGCACGGAATTTTATATACTATTGTTTTGTAATTAAATAGAGAGAATAAAGTAGGTAAGGAAAAAGCATAGAGAAAGATGTTTCTATATTAGAATGTGACATTTAGAGTAACATTATTTTAACTACTATCATTCTTTTTCTCTCTCTTATTTTACTAATTATATATTAATTCTCGTGTAGTCCTAAATGTTCCTATTTTATGGGATGGGAGAGTAAGTCAGATTTACCATAATAATTACTAATAATTATTGGAATGATACTCATAAAATGGAATAATGACGTTTTCATAATAATAATTTTGTATTAAATTAAAAATGATACAGGGTATTTTTTTATTTGAAAAAAATAATATATTATCTTCATATATAATTATATTTAATCGATTTAAAAAAATGTTATCTTCATTAATTATGTTGATCTTTAGTAATAATCGCTACAACAAAAAAATGGTTAAGAACATTTTTAATGCTATTAAGGATACTAATTTATGTGCCTAATTATACCATTAACGTTTCATAAAGTGTTATTGTTTTTGGTGTCCCAATTAAAATAAAAAGACACAAATGGAAGCATCCTTAAAAAATAAAAGATTAAGATAATTTGCTCGTAATTTAGAAACACTTTTTTTTATGTCTTAAATTATGATTATTTAAAAACAATTCAAACCCCAGTAAATTGTGTTTCAGTCAATTATAAAGGACTAAGAAACTTCATGAACGTGTATTACAGGTGAAATTGTACACGAGCGACTGAAGAGCTATTTTTATTCTAATTATACATATATAACTTTTTATTATAAGAGTGAACTACTCTTATAGTCCCTGATCTTGTCGAAAAATGCACCAATGATTCGTAAAAAAATTTTATAGCCTTTTTGGTCCCTAGAAATCACATTTTTTGTACCTGTAAGTCTTTTATACCCATGACCCATCTACATTTGAAAAATCCCGTAAATGTCATGGAGGGCATTTTTGGTATTTGGAAATCACATTTTTGGTACCTCTTCATTCTTGCAATTTTTTTGGACATATATAAAAGCATATTTTCGGGCTAAAAAATTTACCTTTTTGGTACTAGTTGATTTTATATTTTTACAACATAAAACATTTTCTTTTACATTATAATTCACTTAATTGTTTCAATAATTACTTGAATAACATATAGGTTGAGCTTTATAATAAAAAAAGTTACTTTAGTTTACTTTAATATTTTTATTAAAAATGTTTGCAAGAGTTCGCTTTAATTTACGGTAGGTATAATTCAATTAAATTTTAATTAATATACTTTAAAAATATTTTCTCACTATACTATATTTTAATTAACGTATTTAAAATATTTATTTTTCACTTAATATAGTAAGATTTAAATATTTAAGTAACATTTTTTAAGTAAAAAATTTATTATAGTGTATTATAGTACACTATAATATTTTTTCTTCTCAAATTTTAAAAAAAATTAATTAAATTTTTTATGTGAAAATAAATCACATGCAAAAAGAATTTTTTATAATTCACTTTAATGTTTTTATTAAAAAATTTACTATTAGATTTATTTTTTCTTCATATAGACTAAGTTTTATAATGAATAATATTTAATTTAAAAAAATAAATAAAGTGTAATTAAACTCTTTTAAAGTTGTATTTATTTTTAAACTCATAATGACAATAAACTATTTTAAGGAAATAAAAATATAAAAATAGTATACTAGTAATAGTATACTAGTATTTAAGGAGTAACTAAAAATGCAAAAATGGTATACTAATATTTAAAGTCTAAAATGCCCTCAAACATTAAAAATTTACATTTTTGGTATCTAGGGTTACTTTAGTCTTATTATATCAAAAATGCTATAAAATTTTTTTAAGGACTATTGATGCATTTTTCGACAAGATCGGGGACTATTAAGGTAGTTCACTCTTATTATAATTGAAGTTAACTTTTAATTCTATTTAATAGTGATGTAATTGAAGAGCTATAACTTCTAATAATACATACTCTTTACTATATAAAATTTTAAAAATCATCACCAACCATATTTATACGTGTCCATATAGTATATAAAATTTCAAAATTACGTGTAACTTAAACTTAAAGAATATCATATTAATTAGCATGCATACGTACAAAAACCATTATACCAAATGCAACAGCCGTGAAGATTTTGATTTTGAAAAATTCAATAAAATTCGCACAAGAATTTATTAAAATATACACGTAGGGTTGAATTACAGAAGCATCTAGAAATCCAATGTAAATGTCGATATCAATTACTATATTAATAATAATCTGTTATAATCATATCAGTGATTTGAGTATAATCACATGCATGTTAAACATTTTGGTCCCATTAAACCCAGATGGTCACAACTTTTATTTATATATTAAACCTAAGATCAATTTGGGGGTAATATTATGCCACATGCTCAGTTCCGAGCATTTGATAACTTTAGGTGTCTTTATCGATAGTCTCAATCCCAATTTAATAATTATAGAAAACAAATACTCAACTGTGACACATCTAATCTACGTAATGGATTTCTGATGATAACCATGAGCAAATATTATTCTTATGCATTTTTATTACTACAACAAGAAAACTAATCAGAGTTGGAATGCAGTTTAAATTTATCTAACTTCCATTATACGCTAATTTCATGTTATTCAGCACAGTAACCCTACTTCCCATCCATCAATCAATTGTGAATTGACATGATTTTATATTATAAAAGTCCTATATAAATCTTAAAAAAAAATCAATTCTACCGTTGAGTTTGGCCAATTAATACTCCCTCCGTCCCCCAATTTGAGTCACTCTTTTCCATTTTGGGCCGTCCCCCAATAAGAGTCACTCTTCCCACTTACCATTTTTGGACATCAAAATTACCCTTCATTACACCAAAAGTCAAAGGGGCCCCACATTTTACTACCTAACTCCATTTATTACACCACACATTCAAACTTTTCCTTAAAACTCGTGCCGAGTCAAAGAGTGACTCAAATTGGGGGACGGAGGGAGTATTATACTACTAAATGAGATTAAAATGTGATGCTATATAGAGAATATGAGTCAAAATCAGAACTCACAATTATAAATCATACTGATTAATTATGTGAAACTCTATAGTTTCTTTATTCGTCCATGCCATTTTGACTTCAATCACTTATTAAGTCATTTCTTAATATCTACGTCAACATCCTTTCCACAATTCACAGATCCCATCATAATACTTTTGTTCATTTTTCATTTCATGTATTTCTATTTATCGTAATTAAATTAACTATATACTTTAATTTAAAATATCAATTTCATTATAATTAGCATAATTAAAAGCCTAAAAAAGTTCCATTGTTGAAAACCAAAGATTGGACTCCATATTGTTCATCAACTTGTCTTAAAACTCTCTCGTCTCAATTTGATTGACCTTTTAGGACATCCTATTGGGTTGAGATGCATCCAGCAATAAGTCGATTTGATGTTCGATCACTCGAGTTGGTGGAAATTCATCAGGAATAAAATATCTATAAACATTTGCAAAACAAGTTTTAAAACACTAATTAAGAAGAATATCATGATTGGTGCTAAAATTCAACAAAAGTTATCCATCACACCATGAATAATGGGAGTAGTGTTAGTTAGTGTCATACTCGATCTCATAGATACATATAGAATTCCGCGGAAAGTCATATTTGATGAAAGTCGTATGTACGGCTTGGAGGGAGATCTTTCATATCTTTCGAGATCCACCCTACAATATGGGGTAAAAAAGCCAAAATAAGTGATTTTTGCCCTGTCCAAGGAAGAGATGACAAATACTCATAGAAATCATGTCACAAAGAATTTTATCCTCGAGCGCCAATTTTTAAGGGCACCTTATGATAAAATCTATGGGCTCCATTCTAAAATTAATTGCTGAAAGGAGAAGAGGCTTGTAAGACTTATATAGTAATTTCAGATCTATATGAACACTGATGAGAGATCGTTCGAAAATTCTCTAACATTGGGAGAGAACGACATTGGTGTCTTAGGTTTTCTTTGATGTTTTACATTTTGAATTTAATTTATATTTTAATTTTTTTTTTGTCATGCTATGATTTATAACATTGAACGAAAAATGCATAGATTAATTTTCATCGCAGGCCTAGTAAATGAATTAAGCTAAACATACGAACGAAATGGCCTCTACTCAATTTCAAGTAGAAGTAATTTTCACAAGGATTAAGCAATGTATATTCAGTATCAAACTCAATAAAATCGTGAATCCTACATGAGAGATACGTCATTCTAAAATTAGCATTTAATTTTTTTTATTAATCAAATCCACATTGTCTTATTTCCAAATTCATCCTATGAACTGTATATACAGCTTGATGGGATGATATGCCTTCAATTATTTAATTTAGGTGTTGGGAAATATGTAGCCACAAAATACTATACTAAGAAAATCGTCGACGGATTCGATCTATAAAACAAATGAATGAGAATCGAGCTATTTTACAAGCTTTCAAAAAATTTTATTTTCTATGATTGTTTTAGATCACTTGGGGGGATTTACGTAGCTAGAGCCTACAGTACTCATTATGATTAATTTATCCATTACTTGAATAAATTATATAGATTAACACAATCAATCAATTTTAATTGGTCACACACATTCACACGTGTGCGTATATACATTTTTTATATGTATGTATTACTATTATTTTCCATTCAAATCAATGAAATACTATTGACCCACATAGATAAAGCTGTCATAATTAGGTAGCATTAATAATTTATTCATAACTTGATCATTAAGACAGAGTTGGGGACCTTGATTACAAATTTACAACTCAAAGAGAGATTCACTTATGGATCTTGCGATTCTTGCCACACCACCACCAGTGACATTGTGTTTATATTTTGTGTTGCTATTATTTTACTATTGATTTTATTTACAAATTGATTACAAATTTACAACTCAAAGAGATTCACTTATGGATCTCGAATTCTTGCCACACCGCTAGTGACGCTATGCTTATATTTTCTATTGCTATTATTTTAGCATCTGTTAACATTTTCTAAATATTCAAATCATAGTTTAAAGTTTGTACAGTATACAGATTTTACATTTGATTACATCCCTACGGATTAATTTATACAATAAAATCAATAGTTTTGCTTTCTCCTTTTCTGCTTTATTAAAGCCAGTAAACCACTTTTGTACAATTATTTAGTTACTTAAAAACGACAATGTGATATTCTGTTCTAGTAAAAACAATAATACGAAATACAAAATTTTAACATTAATAGAAATTATCCCATCCTTAACAATTTTGGAGAATATAGACCATAAAGGTTCAGCAATATGACACCACAAGAATAATCCATCAGTCTCTCAAGATTAAATGCCTTCTCTTCCTCTATAACTGTCCGGCCTCTTAAAAATGAAATGTATCATCAAGAAATAAAGACGAGTTTGCCCTAAAGGCGAACGATGCGATAACACAGTAAAACTGGAGTACATTTTGCTGCTTCTCACGATTAGAGCTTCAAAGCTGCTTTCGCCATCGCAAGTGCACCCTCATAGGTCTGACTTCCGCCAATGAAACCGCTCATATGGACAAAAACTCCCCCAGGGATCCCTGACTCCCTAGACAGTTCGTCATCTCTCAGTCCACGCCATTGAGCAGGAAGTGCCTTGCGGCTCTCAAACCTATCGGGTGACATTGCCACTGCCTGGACTCGCCAACTTTTACTTCGGTCATCCTAGTACATTTACACATGATGCAATCGTGTGTTCATAGTGTTAAGAAGGATTACGTGTATATGTAGATGCAAGTGAAAGAAAGGAATAAATGGGCGAACAGAGAAAGAATGAAAAGAAGGGGAAAACTCATAATAACCTGATAAAGCACATATTTAATAGGAGGATTAATCTTCATCTCCTCCTCAAGCTCAAATAAGTGAAGCTTCCACTGCAGAAAATAAAACTTTAATGAAATCAGAAAATCCTAGCATCTATACCTGATGATTGCTACCAATGGTCAAGCTCTTAATATAACGTCATGGTTCAATAATTTATATTCAAAATGAACTAGATACAAACAATTGAACAACTGCCCCTTTATAAAAACAAAAATGGGGATGATTAAGACAAGGGGTTATAATGCTTGACAACGGAACGCATACATCTTTTGTGCATGTCTTGGCCTAATGGTAGAGTGGTTAATACCCGAGACCAAAAAGTCTTGAATTCGAGATCACTATGACACGACCTTTACAGTTTATGTTTGTACTATCACAAGAGAATAAAAATGTATTTCTCTTGCAGTTTGACTGATTAAACTGAATCAGCTATGAAGGAGCTATAGTACTTGAAGTTGACTGTGTTAGTTCCAACCAGGGGTTTGCTCCAGATTCATCTAATTGCTTATGACTTATGATGTTCTCGTATTAATGTGGGGTTATTTTGTTCAATGCTTCAATTCCATACATGATTATCTCATTCTCTTCATTCAAAAACTACTAATTTGAGTGAATTAAAATATATGTGCATATTTCAAAGAACAATAGCTCTTGAATTCTTTGGGGTAGGTGATGGACAAAAAATCTATTATTGAGAGGGCTGGTAAATTGCTCACCGGACAAAATCGATCCAAGACCATAATTTCTCCACTAGGATCGACATCAAGCCTCGCCTCAAGGCACTGCATCACAATTGACCGAGCTGGTAGCCATGATCGAGCAAGAGATCTAACATTCTGAAAAAAAAAATAGTAACTGTTAGAACTACTGACAGAAGCAATTCGAATCCACGTGCAAATTCAAGATAAGATTCCACAATCAAACTCCTAAGAACCAACCACCTTTTCTTGTGGCAGATTTCCAATCAAAACAGTTAGTTGTTACACAAGAAGGGTGGGTAAAAGGTATATAAACAAGAAAGGCACCATTCTGATGCACTTTCAAAACTTACATCCATGAACTCATGGCCAGCCAAAGCCATTGCTTGTTCAAAGGCTCCATTTTCCTTCTCAGACGACTGATCGGGATCTGTCCAGTCTAGATTTAATTTCCCAACTCGTGAGGACAAATGTGTATTGTTCACATATCTCGGTGGCTGGTCGGTATCGTACTGATTGATTCCATTATCAACGGCATCAATCGCCTGTTATCAACAGAAATAATGGTAGAACGTAGAATTAGACAAGGGAAAAACATTAAGGTTATTCGAACAAATAGAAATCAAAACTTTATACCCTGCTACTATTCTATTGGAACTTTCCAAAGCTCTATGCTTTGGTCATTTCCATCGCCAGAATCTTTGCAATTCAATTCCAGAGGGGCAACCCTCCAACAAGATGCACATTGCATTACACTACACCATCCACTAAAAATCAACCGTTTGTAACCAAAAAGGTCAAAAATAGAGTAGAATGGACCATCCTTTTAAGGGTTAACCGTGAATCGTATCCCCAACGCAGGCTGAATCTCTATATCTACACCATGTCCCACTAAAAGTTGATTCATCTTGCCAGAGTCTAGATCATCATATGAAACCCCTATATATTGGGACCTTTTTATGGAAAGGCTGAAAGTTGAGAACTTTTAAGAAACAACACTGAAAGTTGGGGACATTACGGGTTTTGAACAAAAAACCAGGGTAGGGATTAGTTAGAAAAAAATTGAAAGTTGTGGTTCCTTTGCCAGAAAATGAGAGATGGAGCATAAAATGAAAGTTGCAGACATTTTTCAGAAAATGGGGACACAAACTAGCATAACCCTTCGTCGAAAAAACTATGAAAACTGAAAATGTTAAAGCACAAAAACAAGATGCTGGAAAATGCCAAAAGATGAATAACCTCCATGAAGTTCTTGTAAACTGCAAGAAACAACCGCTGAACGTCGGGATGGTCTTCATCAACTTGAAGCTCCTTAGCAATGATCTCTTTCCCAAAATGCTACAAATAAGAAAGTTAGAAACACAATCCAAATTACCTGAATAATGGAAAGCTAGTAGATTTTGTGCACAAACAACGTGCAAATTACAAACCACATTGAAAATGACATATATGCAAAAACAAAATTCCCCAAAAAGGGGAGATTACCTTGTAAACAAGACCAGCACTACTGAGCTTGGTATTAAACCCATGACCAAAAATCTCTTCAAAGCCCTTCTGGTGATGATCATAGCGGTCTTTGGCGGGGTCGTAAACCCCGCCCACATCCAGCACTGCGTCCAGAGTTTCAAGAACCTAACACAGGCATTTCATCAAACAGGTTACCTACACAAACAGAAACCACACCAAAAACAACAACAGGCGATAAAAATTTTCCGGTTTAAAACGCACCTTGGGGTCGCGGGAGCGGACGATGTGAGCTTCGGAGAACTTTTTGGTGAGGCGGATCATGAAGCAGCCGAGGGCCTCGTCGCAGTGGAAGCTTCCGTTGTGGGTACCCACACGCTTAACGGCGGCGGTTGACATGACTGCGAGGCTACGGCGGAGTAGAGACGGCTGGAAGGGGAAGGGGAAGGGGAAGAGGAGACGATTGGTATCGAGAAATTTGGTTGAAAATGCTTTGATTTTGAACATGCCTTTAGGTATTCAAAATGTAAAGCAAAATTATGTGAAAAAATAACGATGAAGCTAATCTGGATTGGTCTTGCTTTGTTAATGGGCCCATGATCCATATGAAAAGCATTGTGTTTGTTTCAAACGAAGCAGCCCACTAATCAAATAAGGTTAAAAATTGTTTGCAATAGAAATCATCCATACCTTCCAACTCTCTTTATAGTGTATAGTGTATAGTGTATAGTGTACTACTGCATATGGACTGTGGATCTTTAGTTCAGTCAACATTTGATTTTTCTTTTCAAATACTCACTCACAATGTCTTAAATTTCTTTTTTCATATGCTTGCGATTATTTATATCATTTATAGTTTACTTGATCTATTTCAAGAAAGATGATCTCTTCATCGACCCGAAAAACAAGCGGAACGACAAACCAACAAGTGGTGCAGTAAACCTAGTCTATTAGGCGCTATGAAAAATTCCCTCCAATATTTTGTACCTATGGGAAACAACACATCAACGTTTACATAAATACTAAAAAAGCAAAATTATCATTGTAATTTTACAATCAGACGCTCCTTTTTAGAATTTGTATTATAAAATGTTCCTCATTCCCAGTCAATTTTTACTATAATAAGGAAAATAGTCGACTAATCTCTAATTAGTGTAATTAGTATTTGATTTGATCCTTCCTATAATTATCTTCTCTTTAATCATGGGAAATTATTGTAAATCATGTATTTTACACCTATTAATACAAGTTTCTCGAATCACCAATTCACGGTGATTCCCAAATCAATTGTCACATGGTATCAGAGCATCTTCATCCTCTAAACCCTATTCTTCCGCCGTCATACTCTTCTTCCTTATCGGACTCGACCCCTCCGACCGACTGAACTTGTCTCCTTCGGTCTCTCTTTCCCCACTTGCCATGGCAGCACAAACTCCGGACCCTCTACTTGTCAATACTATGATCAATATTACTCCAGTGAAGCTCGATTCCACCACCTATCTTATTTGGCATCGTCAAATGCTGCATATGGCCGAGTGCTTTGATCTCCAAGGCTTTCTTGACGGATCGGTCGTCGCTCCTCCATCTTCTTTGACGTCTGATGTTGGCGTCTCTTCTCCTAACCCCGTCTATAACTCATGGCGCATGAAAGATCGGAAGTTGCTTTCTGTTATCTGGACTTCTGTCTCTGCAGAAGCCATGTCTGAGGTCATTGAGTGCTCCTCGTCGCACTCTGCTTGGTCAACATTACAGGTTGCTTTCTCGGATTCCTCCGTCTCTCGCACGCATCAATTGCGTGATGAACTTCTCTCCCTTCGTCGTGGTGCTCAATCCGTCGAAGAATATGGCCGAAAATTCAAAGGCTTGTGTGATCAATTATCGGCGATTAATCGTCCTGTCGATGATTCTGACAAAGGGCATTGGTTCTTGCGTGGATTACGCAGTCAATACACATCTTTTGCTGACACACGACTCGCTCTTACTCTCATGCCTATGTTTCGCGATCTCCTGCATCAAGCGAAGCAATTCGAGTCCATGCTTCGTGCCATGGATGTCCTACCTACTTCGCCTGCTGCTTTTTCAGCAGAACGAGGTCGGACGACCAACGAGTAGCACCCTAGTGGTGGTCAGAATTCCAACTCAAGTCAGCGCTTTGGTCGCGGCCGTGGACATTATCATGGCCGAGGTCGTGGGAACTCAAATCCACATCTAAATAATGGAAACTCCAGTCAGACTTCGCACTCAGGTGGTCGTTCGGGTCGTCTTCCTTACACACCACGCTGCCAAATATGTCGTGGGGATCACTATGCAGACAAGTGTCCTCAATTCCTCAATGCTCATAATGCTATTCCTTCTGCACATTTGGCTGAGGCGTTCAAAGCATCTTGTAGTGTGGCTCCTCCGGCCTCTGATTGGTATCTTGACTCGGGTACCCCTACTCATATGACAAATCAACAATATGTCATTGACTCTTGTGCACCTTACTCTGGTAATGGGTCCATTATTGCTGGTAATGGAAATTCTTTATCTATCTCACATATTGGCTCGAGTAAATTAACCAACGACGTACAATTATTGGATGTGTTTGTTGTGCCTCATATTACGAAAAACTTGTTATCTATCAGTAATTGACATCTGACTATCCTGTTGATGTTCTATTCTCTGATCAGTCTTTTATCATTCAGAATCGAGTAACCAAGACAAGGAGTTATATTTACTTGATCGTGGTGATCCAACTTTAGTTGTAGCTCTCCGCAGCACAACTTTAAAAGCTATTTTTCTTTATGGCACTTACGCTTGGGTAGGGCTGGCAAATCGTGCGGATTGGTTCGTTGTCGGGTCAACCTGATAATGACCCAACCCAATAAGGCCTAACCTGAACCCGACCTGTTAAGAAAACTGTAAATCCGAACACGAACCCGACCTGTTACCTTCAAATCCGAACACGACCCGCACCCGACACGAACCCGTTATCGACACGATAGAATATGGGTTGACACGACACGATAACAACTCGAACCTGATATTACACGATTAAAACCTAATATTACACAATTAAACCTTAATTTTTAACCTAATTTACACAATTAAAATTCATTTTATACTATTTAAACCTAATTTATAAGAAATTAAAAAATTAAAGTAATATATATATTTTTAAATAATAATAAAAATAATAATATTATTTCTTAATGGGTTACCCGTATCCGACCCGCATCCGACCCGAACCCAACCCGAAATTATCGGGTTCTTAATGGGTCAACCCGATAAGGACACGGATCCAATAAGACTTGACCCAAACCCAATAATTTCGTGCGAATTCGTGTCGGATTATCGTGTCGTGTCAAAAATTGCCAGCCCTACGCTTGGGGCATGTCCCATTTCATGTCATTTCTTTGTTGAATAAATTAGGGCATTTATCAATTTCCTCGTTATTGTCAGATCCTAGTGTTTGTTCGCCATGCCAGTTGGCTAATAGTAAACGTTTGCCTTTTGCTCTCAATGAAAAACGTGCTACTGCTGTACTTGAACTAATTCATTGTGATTTGTGGGGTCCTGCACCCATTGCTACTTCTGAAGGTTATAAGTATTATGTTATTTTTATCGATGATTTCTCAAGATTTTCTTAGATTTATCCATTACGAGCCAAATCAGACTTTTTTGACATATTACTACATTTCCATAAATTTGTCTACAATCAGTTTCTCAGACTGTCAAAGTGTTTCAGAGTGATGGAGGCACTGAATTTGTTAATGCCCAAGTTCGTGAGTTTATGTCTGCAAATGGAATTCATCACCATTTGTCTTATCCATATACGCCATAACAAAACGGTCGTGCAGAACGTAAACATCGACATGTCACTGAGACAAGCCTCTCTATGATGTTTCACTCTCATGCTCCTGCATCTTTCTGGTTCGATGCATTTACTACAGCTGTATACATTATTAACAGGCTCCCATCATCTGTGCTACAAAATCAATCGCCATTTGAAGTTTTGTTCGGTTCTGCTCCTAATTATGCACTCTTTCGACCTGTTGGTTGACGTACCTTCCCATATTTACGTGATTATGCAGCTGATAAGCTTTCCCCTCAGAGCCGCCCTTGCATTTTCTTGGGTTATAGCAGCATGTATAAAGGTTTTCGTTGTCTGGATCCGACCTCCCATCAGATTTTTATTACTCGGCATGCTCAATTTGATGAAACTTTATTTCCTTTCTCCAGTGAGTCGAGCTCTTCTTCCCCTAGTAATATGGATATCGTGAGTTTTATGGATGAGGCATCTCTTCTGTCTACATCAGCTAGTCCAACACCTTCGGTCCCAACTCCATCTACTCTAAGGCCTCCGCCTCAGCATCCATCTGCTCTCTTTGATGATGAAGAGCCTGATGTTCCACATCAGCCTGAAATGTCTGCTCATCCTAAGCATCAACCTGAACTGCCTGCTCATCCTGAGCATCAACTTGAATTGCAACCTGAGCAACCTGCTCCTCCTGCCACCGAGCCAGCAGCCCAGGTTGCACCTCATGTCCAACATCCTATGGTTACTCGAGCCAGGGCATGTATCTATAAACGCCGTTATCCAGTTGACTTATCTTAACCAGCTTTCCTCTTTGCTCTTGTTGCTTCTTCGCAACCTCGCGGGATCAAGTCAGCTGCTTAGTCCCCAGCTTGGTCATCAGCTATGCAAGAAGAAATTGATTCTCTTCATGCTTATGGCACATGGGATCTCGTGCCTCATCCTCTTAACATGAACATTGTTGGTTCTAAATGGGTTTTCAGAACTAAATATTGTGCAGATGGGTCTATTGAGCGTTACAAAGCTCGGTTGGTTGCTCAAGGATTTACTCAAATTCTTGGTTCAGATTTTCACCATACTTTCAGTCTGGTTGTGAAAGCTGCTACAGTTCGTGTTGTTTTGACTCTTGCTGTTCAGCGTGGGTGGCACTTACAACAACTTGATGTGAAGAACGCCTTTCTCAATGGTGTTCTTGACAAACCAGTCTACATAACTCAACCCCCTGGGTTCGTTGATCCTCGGTTTCCAGACCATGTTCGTCGGCTTAAAAAGGCCATATATGGTCTTCGTCAAGCCCCTCTGGCTTGGTTTAGATTCAGCATTTTTCTTCTTAGTATGGGCTTCTCCCAGAGTCGAGCAGACTCGTCATTAT
This sequence comes from Salvia splendens, assembly GCF_004379255.2. NCBI lineage: Eukaryota > Viridiplantae > Streptophyta > Magnoliopsida > Lamiales > Lamiaceae > Salvia > Salvia splendens. The sequence goes on from NC_056039.1 coordinate 12,559,647, forward strand.
TCCACTTTCATCGGGGGCCGTCTACCATCTTTCTCCTTCTTTATGTGGATGATATCATCGTCACTGGTAATGATCAGTCTTTGCTACAGAGGTTCATATCTCAAATTCATAAGGAGTTTGCCATTAAAGATCTTGGTCGTCTCAACTACTTTCTTGGTCTTGAAGTTTCCTACACTCACGATGGACTTTTTATCGGTCAGGCTAAATATGCTCATGATATTATCAAACGTGTTGAGCTATTAGACTCCAAGCCTGTAGCGACACCTCTATCTGCAGGGGAGGTTCTTGTTCGTGAAGGTTCCCCATTTCGGGATCCTTCTCTTTATAGGTCTCTCGTTGGGGTACTTCAGTACTTAACTATCACTCGACCAGATCTCTCATATGCTATCAATCTTGTCAGCCAGTTTCTACAGTCTCCTACAGATGATCATTTTCAAGCTTTGAAACGTATCATCTGGTATGTCAAAGGAACAATCCATTTCGGCCTGTCCTTCACTCGTCGTACTGACTCTTCCGTTATTGGATACTCGGATGCCGACTGGGCTCGTTGCATTGATACTCGGCGCTCTACATATGGATATTCGATTTTTCTTGGGAGAAATATCGTCTCTTGGAGTGCCAAGAAACAACCAACCGTTGCTCGTTCTAGTTGTGAATCTGAATATCGTGCTATGGCCAATACTGCTGTTGAAATTATTTGGCTCTCAAATCTTCTTCATGAGCTTCAGTCCTCTCCATCCTCTCGGCCTCAGCTCCTCTGTGACAATAAGAGTGCTATCTTTCTTAGCCAAAATCCTGTGACTCATAAATGAACTAAGCATATTGACCTGAATTATCATTTTGTTCGAGAACTTGTAGCTTCAGGGAAACTTACTACCCAGTTTGTCCCATCTCATCTTCAGCTTGCTGACATCTTCACCAAGAGTCTTCCTCGGCCAGCTTTTGAGTTTCTTCGATCCAAGTTGTGCATGTGCCTTCATCCCACGCAACGCTTAAGGGAGGATAATAAGGAAAATAGTTGACTAATCTCTAATTAGTGTAATTAGTAGTATTTGATTTGATCCTGTCAAACATACCAAAAGTAAAAACTTACCAAAGGAAGGGACGTCATTAAATGAGGAAGATGTGTAATTGATATGTTATACAAAGTCTTAGAATAGATTGATTTTCTACCAAAAATATATTGTATTCTTCCCTATATAAAGGTGAAGAACCGATGGTATCAAACACATTGGAATAAATACAATCATCTTCTCCCAAACATGAGTGTCTCTACAAATCCCATAAGCTCTTGATTATCAACTTTAATATGGTATCAGAGCGGGACGATTCGGGCTTGAGACTCAGAACAATATCATCATCGTCTCAAGTACCTATCCCGACCCTTTGAAACCTGTAACACACAGCCAACAAACATGTCAGATTCAGAATCTAATAACCCTCCGAAAAATAACCCACCAGTTACACTCTCAGCCGAACAATTCGCTGAGTTCATGAGACTAAGTATGTCTCAGAAAAACCAAAACCAACAGCCTTCATCCGTTGAATCACTAGGCGAAGTATGCCTGACCGAAAAGCTCAACGGCGATAACTCTCCGTTGTGGGCAAAACTGATGAGTCGGGGGATCCGATGGAAGGGTCTGGCATCTCACATCACTGGAGTTACAGACCCTCCCCCTCCGACAGACCCAAGCTACAATCGATGGCAGCAGAGGGACGATTGTTGCTTCAATTGGATCATAAATAACATCGATGCCAGCCTCGTAAATGAGGTTTCGCAATACGAAACTGCCTACGACTTATGGGATAGTCTGGCCACAACGTATGGAAGCGGTGCCGATCAATTTCAGATTTCAGACCTGTACAGACAAGCATACAGCATCAAACAGGAGACTCATCCCTGGAGCAACTATGGCAGAAACTTCAAGATCTCTGGATATCAATTGATACCAGGGACCCAAACCCGATGGATACCCCATCGAGCATCGACAAGTATAACCAACACACTCAAAGGCACAGATTATACCAGTTCATGTGGGCACTAGACGACCACCGGTACAACAAAATCAAGAGAAAGATCCTAAATATGGATCTTATTCCAACAGCAAGGAAGGCCAACGGGTTAGTCAGAATGGAATCTGTCAACGAGAAACTTCTCAGCCCAAAAACTAAGGAATCAAGAATCGGAGTAGGCCTCGCGGTATTCGATCGAAATCGAGCACCAACACCATCAATAATTAAGGAACCCTAATTACCAGAAGGAAGAAGACAAAAGCAAACTAGTATGCAGCCATTGTGGAGGAAAGAAACACACCAGAGAGACGTGTTTCCACATCCATGGGTTCCCGGAGTGGTGGGAAGATATGAAGAGGGCGAGGCAGGCCCGGAATGAAGGTCGAAACGGCGGAGGCCGAGGAGGCGGGAGAGCCACAACGGCCGTCACTCACGACCGAGCCACCAACACCGACAATCCGGCTGGCGGCAGCAGTGGCAGAGGCATCACACTTGGCGGCGGAGAAACCAGGACCGAGGAAAAGTCCAAAATTGGATCAGTCTCCATAGCAAGGACATGGTCAGAAGGTAAAATTGGATCAGTCTCCATACCAATCGGAGACATCGCCGGTGGTAGCGGCGGCGAAAGGGCAGCCGGTGAAGCTAGGGTTCCCACAAGCACAATGAGGAAGGCGGCTAGGGTTTCATTTACAAACCCTATATACTCCCAACTCTCCAAAATTCCAAAGCCACCTCCCACAAACCTAAAATACCGAACCCGACCCCAAGCCAAAAAAAACCCCTTCAGCTTATACCCCCAAATCCTCAAATACACCAAAATAACCCCCGCCCCAAAATAGCCTATCCGTTTCCACCCCAAAATTCTCGAAAATCCCAATTTCACCCCCACCGAAAGAAAGAATCAAAAAACATACCCCAAACTTCCGAAAAAATCCAAATTGATCCCCCACTCGCAAAAACTTTGCAAATTGCACCCCAGCCTTCCACAATAATCAACTATCAGCCAACCATACCCTGCCGGAACTCATTTTTTACGCCTTAGCCTGTTCTTCTACATCTATTTCTGGCCCAAAAGACCCTCAATGGATTTTTTATTGTGGGGCAACAGACACGATATCGTTTGAAGCCTCAGATTTTGTTTCCATTGCCAAATCCAAAAAATCCTATGTCTAAACCGCCAGTGGGGACCTAGCACAAGTTATGGGGGCAGGCACAATCAATATCTCGCCGACTCTATGCCTCTCTAATTGTCTTTTTGTTCCGTCTTTATCAAATAAATTGTTATCAATAAGTCACGTGACTAGAGAACAGAACTGTAAATTACTAACGCTATCTCGATTGTGCATGTTACAGGATATCAAGATGGGGACGATAGTTGGGCGTGGCACTGAGCGAGACAGACTGTACTATGTGGACGAGATATCCCAACAGAGTCCTGCAATGATGTTGACTCCCGGACCGACAGACAGGCTTGGCTTTGGCATCGTCGGTTAGGGCACCCATCTTTAGGATATTTTCGTCTTCTTTTTCCTTAATTAGCTAGATCGTTAAACTCCTTTCATTGTGATGCTTGTGTGTTGGCCAAAAACCATAGACATTCTTTCAAGTTAAACAATACGAGAGTAAAATCTCCTTTTGCTTTAGTACATTCAGATGTTTGGGGTCCGACTCCTATCCCGGGGGGACAAGGTTGTCGTTATTTTGTGCTTTTTATTGATGACTACTCCCGCATGACTTGGATCTATTTTTGAAAAATAAACATGACGTGTTTGATAAGTTCGTAGATTTCTATAACCTTATTCAAACCCAGTTTAAACACACCATCCAAACCCTTAGATCAGACAATGGGGAGGGAATTTGTCAACAATAAAATGCAAGAGTTTTTTAAGAGTAAAGGGTTAGTCCACCAAACCTCGTGTGCATACAATCCAGAACAAAATGGGGTAGCCGAAAGAAAAAACCGTTACATCCTCGAAATTACCCGAGCTCTCTTAATTGAATCTAAAGTACCAAAATCTTTTTGGCCTGAAGCTGTAGCTACCGCTGTGTACCTCATAAATCGTCTACCTACTGGCATTCTTAGCTTTAAAACTCCCCTAGATACTTTTTCCCAGCACTTCGACATCCCATCATCTCTATCCCTTGAACCCAGAGTTTTCGGATGCTCGGTCTTTGTCCACATTCCTAAACATGAACGGTCCAAATTTGATCCATGCGATCTCAAATGTGTATTCCTCGGTTATGGAAAAAATCAAAAAGGTTACAGATGCTATGACCCAAAAACTCGTAGGATGCACACCACTATGAATTGTGATTTTGTGGAAGGGGAGTACTTTTACGCCCAATCTAGTAGTCAGGGGGAGACACAACCTTCAGCCAATAGTCCGAACTATGACCTCCTAGATTGGCTACCAGATACTCAAAACCACCTTTTAGGGGGAGAGTGTCACGCCTGCATTTTCTAAGGATAGAAAACACGGTTGATCGCGACTAGGGGGATTAAAGAAGCGGGGAAGAAAGGGGAAAAAATACACATTTTACTAAAAATTTAATAACCGAATCAACTTTGAAAACGTTATAATATTATCCTAACAATAATACCAACTCTATGTAAATAAAGAATGGACGATAAACAATTTTCAAAAGAGTTAGACTCTCCACTAATAAACAATTCTAAAGAAAAGGACTCTTAGCGGAAGCGTTCAAGACACGGAAAATGCCGAGTATGAAGACACGACAAATCCAACAATTATTAACCATGACAAAACAATCCATGGACTCTGCTCAACATCCTCCACGCCCATCGCCGCTCAATCTGCACATTAAGAAAAACAATATGCAGGGCTGAGTACTTGATGCACTCAGTGAACACATGCCAAAACATAGTTTTTCAAGCCATAATCAAGTGACCTTGGGGGTTTTAATTAAAAGAACCCAAGTACACAAAACATTTATTTCACAAGTTCGGTTGGCCAACCATTTTCCATCCACATTCACCATCATCATATCTGAACATACATGACAAGGAACGTGGCCACGAACCAAGTCACTAGACCGGCCAACTCCAAAGAGATAGCACATGATCTACGGGGTGTACACTAGTCCGAGCAGGGTTTGCGGCCCTACTGGGACCCGAATTCGATTAAACATACATGGCATAGCCACTTCAGATAGGTTCATTCAAAAACAAAACATGGCAAGACAAACACTTTCCACCTCCTTTCACATAAAATGTATTTAGGACATAGTCCTTATTTAAAAAGAAAGCACACCTTAACAGCTTAACTCCTCAATCACTTTCTATTCCCACCGCAAACAACGTGCACAAGCTCACCCTTTTTGAAATAACATGATATGCAAAAATCAGACTTTGCAAAAAAAAATTAATTTAAAATAATGCATGCATCCTAAGTGTGTGCGCTCAAATTATCTTTTGCTCCTTCGTCAACAAAACTGATTTATCAATTAAACACAAAAGTTGCCTTAATCTCGATCGACACTAAACCAAACTAAGTCAATTATTTAGGATTCTCAACCTGCCAAAATTTCGATTCTTTTAAAAAAAAATCTAGCGTAGCCCAGTACCCGAACCTCCATTTACTAAATGATTCTATATGGATCCAACTTGCAAATAAATAAAATGGCCCAAGGCATTACCAATTAAGTAGCCGTAGCATTTAATCAATAAAAGAGGTAGACAAATTATGCCCCCACATCACTACACATATAGGCATTAAAGAAAAGAAAAGTATTTAAAAGTATACTCCTAGCCTTACACGTATACACTCATTACCCAACAAAAATCTCTCTCCTTTTTTCTAAAAAGGAACACATCAAATTTTATTAAACTCCCAGCCTCCAGCCACGTCTCCCAGCGTCCTTCTTCTTCATTCAATTTTTTTAAAACTCCCGTATCTCTCAAACTCACTTATGCAGAACCTAAATCCATATTCTCATCTCTCAATTTACAGATCCAAATCAGAAACAGTAAGCTCGTCTCCCTTCCTATCTACCACCTTAAAAATTAAGTAAAGCATCTAATGCTACTATCATTGCTCCTCCGTCGCCGCTGAGCTCTAACCAGCTCACCCTCCGTCGTCGGCGGCGCTTCTAATCACAGCCAGTAAGTCCCTCTCCCCTTTCCCCCAAACTGAATGCTTTATTAAGTTTTCGAAAATGTTCGATTCAAACATTTTTTTTGGGCAGACAAGGGAATTTTTATATTTGAATCGACGAGGAATCAAAAGGGAAACTTCCAACGGTATTAAAAATCGAAGCTTTAGGAGGAAAGTATTATTCAAATATTTGCAGACTCAAGAATTTGTTCCAAATTCGACCAGTGAACTATCGTGTAATTTTGAAGATGTCATGAGATGCAGGGAACTCTAGAATTAGGGATTATACCTTTGGAATGAGGAGAACAAATTGAGATTTGCAGGGAGAATTTGGATTCACAGACTGTTCGATTCCTTCTTTTCAACTGTGACAAAATAAAATGGTGCTATGGATTTAATGTCCAGAGAGTTGTTTACACTGAATTGAAGTGGAAGATTATACCTTTGTTGGAAGGGAAGAAAACTGCACTGGAAATTATGAAACGGCTGATAAAAGATACAGTTGTGGGGAGAGATATATAATGCAGATATTAGATTTGTTTGTTGGAGAGATTTTAGGAGTGGAGGTTTTTGGTGAATAAAGAAAACGTGTAGAAGGGTTTAGGGGAAGAGATTTATGTTGGCTGCAGGAATTAAATAGGAATTATGAATAAATGGTAATACTAAAAGTAGCCCAATTGCATAAGGATAAATGGGCTAAGAAAAATAGACAAAAGTGATAGGCCTAAACATATATAATTTTAGTACATTGGTTAAGTTGTGGTGTTTTATTATTTTAGTACTTTGGTGTTATTCCAAGTACATTGTAAACGAACGCCCAAAATTTTCCCATCGACGACTCTCACGTCAGTCTCGTCGACAACTTACCCCACACAATTAATCAACAATAATTCAAGCATTCACAACCAATCGAAACAACATGGTATTTTATTCAAGGTCTATCACTCACTCGTTCTTAAAATAAAAATCTTAACTTAAAAAGATAGAAAAAAAACGGGTATTACGGAGAGCCACGAGGGGAACTACAAACAGGGGGAGAGTCACAGCCAAGCCCAGTCACAGACGTTGGTCCACCTGAGGAAGTTAGCAACACCGTCGGGCCGTCAAATCCTGTAATACAGAACGTCGAACAAAGTGACGATGACCAACCGGCAACCCCGCCTTCGATTCCTGAGGTAAACAGTTCAGATTTTGATAATATACCTTCAGATGACACAAACACTGATAGGGGTAATGATGAGGAATGTGGAACAAGTGGAAGAAGTGGAGATTCAAGAGACCCATACGAGTTGCCCCCAAGGAGAATAAGAGGAGTGCCTCATCGACGGTACTCACCGGACTGGAAAGGGAGAAAGGCTAAATACGCAGTATCCAATATTGCGCAAAGTCACCTATCATAAATGGCCCGAGCCTTCGCAAGTAAACATAAGCACTGGAGGGAAGCCATGAAGAAGGAGATAGACGCCCTAGTAAAGAATGGCACATGGGAGAAATGTACGTTGCCAACAGGAAAGAAGCCAGTTGGATGTCGGTGGATATTCACCATAAGAAGGAGAGCAGATGGTTCAATCGAGAGATACAAGGCAAGACTTGTGGCAAAAGGATACACCCAAGTATATGGAGTAGATTATGAAGAGACATTCTCCCCAATGGCTAAGATGGAGACTGTGCGGACACTACTTTCTGTAGCAGCGTGCAAAGACTGGAATCTACACCAGTTCGATGTAACTAACGCCTTCTTCCATGGAGAGCTAGAAGAAAACAAGGAAGTATACATGGAAGTCCCACCAGGTTTTTCCGGAGAATTTGGAGAAGGAGAAGTTTGTCGGTTACGAAAAACCTTGTACGGTTTGAAACAATCTCCACGGGTCTGGTTTGGCAGGTTCTGACAAGCTATGTTCAAGTACGGATTCCAACAAAGTCATTCCGATCACACACTCTTCACAAAAAGGAGAAACAACAAGGTAACATGTCTGATTATCTACGTTGATGACATGATTATCACAGGGGATGATGTAGAGGAAATCCAGAGGTTGAAGGAAAATTTGTTCAAAGAATTCGAGATGAAAGATCTAGGAGCATTGAAATACTTCTTGGGGATAGAAGTGTTGAGATCCAAACATGGAATATTCCTAAGGCAGAAAAAGTACGTCCTAGACCTATTGACCGAAACAGGTCTCCTCGAATGCAAGCTTGTAGACACTCCAATGATCCCCAATCATGGTTTGAAGATAGAAGAAGGAGCGGAACTCGCAGACAGAGAAAGGTACCAACGGCTTGTCGGAAAACTCATCTATCTCTCACATACTAGACCCGACATTGCATACGCCGTGGGCATTGTGAGTCAGTTCATGCATCAACCTCAAGCTAATCATATGGAGGCCGCATTGAGGATCGTGCATTATTTGAAAGGTACTATAGGATATGGAGTATTCCTAGCAAAGAGAAAAGACTTGGAGGTTGATGGATACACCGATGCCGACTGGGCAAGCAACCCGGTAGATAGAAAATCTACGGGAGGTTACTTTACTTTCATCGGGGGAAACTTGGTTAGTTGGAGGAGTAAGAAACAAAAGGTAGTATCTCTATCTAGTGCCGAGGCAGAGTTCCGAGGAATGAAAAGTGGACTCATAGAAATCCTATGGCTAAGAAGATTGCTCACAGAAACTAGCTTCCCACCTACTCGGAAGAGCCAGTTGTTCTGCGACCACAAGGCCGCCATTAGCATCTCGGAAAATCCCGAGCAACACGACCGAACGAAGCATGTGGAAGTTGATCGCACTTTATCAAAGAAAAACTGGACGGAGGTATTGTGGAATTCCCGTTTGTCCGTTAGGAAGAATAACTTGCAGACATTCTAACCAAAGTCGTTCACCCAAAGGTCTTCAAAGAAATATTGGGCAAGTTAAGCATCGGAGATACTATTACTCAACTTGAGGGGGTGTGTCAAACATACCAAAAGTAAAAACTTACCAAAGGAAGGGACATCATTAAAGGAGGAAGATGCGTAATTGATATGTTATACAAAGTCTTAGAATAGATTGATTTCCTACCAAAAATATATTGTATTCTTCCCTATATAAAGGTGAAGAACCGATGGTATCAAACACATTGAAATAAATACAATCATCTTCTCCCAAACATGAGTGTCTCTACAAATCCCATAAGCTCTCGATTATCAACTTTAATAGATCCTTCCTATAATTATCTTCCCTTTAATCATTGGCAAGTTATTGTAAATCATGTATTTTACACCTATTAATACAAGTTTCTCCGATCACCAATTCACGGTGATTCCCATATCAATTCTCACATACTATTTTTGCTAGATTAAAAAAAATGTTTTCTCGGTTGCATGAAGCAATTAGATCAGCAGCCAACTGCCCCCCCTTCTTGAATCAATATAAGCTTTAATATCTTGCTCGTCGCTATAAGTAGAAAAATGTTTGGTACGAAGAAATCTCTTCCCTCTCCTCACTTCTCATTATAGTACTACTTATTAGTATTATTTTCAACTTCATGTTTCTTCAGATGTTTGTTTGAGAATATTGGAAATGAGAACAAGTCTCGCGTTAATGAAGGGTGTCGATAACCGAACAGCTCTGCATGTTTTGTCTCAAATGGATATCTCATCAGGCACTCACCTATGTCACAATATTAGTTTCACATAGCATCCAACATTTCTGTCTTGTTGATTAATCTGGTGATGGAAAACAGGAGATGGTAAAAAGAGGAAGGCTCTTCTTCGCTTGTCCGAGAAGCTCTGGACTAACATTCAAGATTTGGGAAGGAATGGGGTGCTGCAGTTGATGAAAAGTCCTCCATTAATTCTACATGAGGCAGCAAAAGTAGGCAACTTGGATCTTATAAAGATGATTACAACTGATTACCCTGATCTTTTAGCACACACGGATGACAAGTACGGATGCTCTATCCTCCACATCATTGTTATCCATCGAAAAGAGAAGATCCTTCAACTCCTCGAGAAGGCAAGGTTCGTTAAAGACTTCAACGAAGTCTTACAAGACAAAGATGGCAACAACCTTTTGCATTCAGCTGCGAAATCAAAATCCATGTGTCTGAAGGGGCTGGAGGTTGTTGGCGAGCACGATGTTCATATGCAAAATGCGATCACCTGGTTTGAGGTAACTAAGCTAAGTCTATTAGCTTATTTTGGAAAATCAAAATGCATCTCACTTGCAATACATGGACAGTGGTGGATACAGAAATTTTACCCTGGGGTACAAAATTGTACGGCAAATAATCACATCACCTATTAAAAATAAAATAATACTCACTATAAAAAAATTCGTCCACCCAATTTAGTTGAGTCGTGTTCCCTTTTTAGATGTCCCGACTAAGTAAAGTCGTTTTTTAGTAAAAAAATAAAACATCTAGTCACACTTACTTTATTTTGTATCATTTTATAATCTCTCTTAACTCTCTTACTTTATTCTCTTTTTTATTTTATTTTATCTTCATCTATTTTGTATAACACAAATTTTTAATTTTTATGCCTAAAAACGCTTTAATTAAGTTGGGACGGAGAGAGTAGTAGCGTAACCAAATTAACAAGCTTCATTTGAAAAAATGACTACTATATCCACAAAACAAAATAATAAAAAATAAAGTACTACAAAAATGTACACGGTCTGGAATTATTTTAAAACAATCATATTAAACCATTAAGAATATTATTGTAATAAAAAATAAATTGCAAACTAAATATAATTCAACAGAAAGAAAATTGCTACAAAATGCCATATAAACAATTAAGATTGGAAAAGGAGGTGGTATAGCTAACTGGAAAGAGAGAGGAGGCAAGAGGAATCGAACATGAGCTTGAAGGAAGGCGAGTGGAGCGCTCAACCACTGGACCACTCATGCTATTGTTTAATCTTACTACAATTATGTATTAAGACAACAACCTTTGGGGGTACAGTCGTACCCCTTTGCTCCCATGTGGCTCCGCCACTGTACATGGATGATGCAGAAATTGAAGAACACTGTCCCACCTTATTATCAGGAGATGAGAAACAAAAAAGGGGTATACGCCCGAAGAACTATTCTGGAAGGAGCATGCGGAAATGTTGGCTAAAAGCGAAGCATACACGAAGAAAACTGCAGAATCCTGCATGCTTATCTCAACACTTGTTCTAACATTGGTGTTTGCTGCTGCCTTTGCTCCTCCTGGAGGGTTCAACCAAGTGACGGGGACTCCTATGCTATTGAAGAACAAATGGTTCCCAACTTTCATCATATTCCAAGTCTTGGCATTGTCTAGCTCAACCTTAAGCATCTTAGGTTTTTGGTCCATCATTTCATCAAACTACCCAGAGCGTCAGTTCTTCATGTTTCCGCGTCTCCTGAGGGCATCAATGTCTGCTCTCTTACTCTCCATCTTATTCGTCATCTCTGCTTTCTTGTCCGCCTTCTTTTTTATCTTCCTTCACCACATAAAGGCGCTCGTCTTGGCATTTACTTGTTGCTCGTTCTTGGAATTTCCTACCAGTTTATAAAGGTAACACTCAAGACCAGCCGTCTAGAGTATTATCGCCAGACTAGAGCGCGCTCAAGTTAGTACGAGAGTTTGAGTAGTCGTGTACACACTTTTGGAGCCTCCAAATTTTCTCTATTTTCTTCCTATTTTCGTTAGTCGAATGTATTATGTATACATGCATAACTAATTTTGAACCATCATTGTGTTAAATTCAGTTATGTGCTACCACATATCAATTTACAATCATCTTTGGTATCATTACATGGAGATATTTTGTTATTCTGTCTCACGTGTGTTGTTCATCTCATGTGTTTCATCTTTTAACTTTTCTGCATTTGTGTTGTTCCCATTTGATCTTTGATTAGTTTATTTTCAGTATTTTCTTCTCAAACCCAGTTAAAGTGTGGCAGCATGGCCAACTCTGTTTAATTGTAGTAAGTGTATAAGTATAAGTGTATAACGGGTACTATCTTTTTGTGGGTTTGACATCCCAACATACCATATAATTCATCCTGTCCCCATAATGGTCCATATTTATTTATTTTTACTTTCTAAAGGAAAATGCGGGGAAAAAGTTAACTGGAACATTTTGCATTTATCACGGGATTTATACAATTTTATTTTGTGAGTTGAGTGGAAGGAGAATAAAGTAGAGATACTGATATTTTCATTTTAAGAAATGTTTCAATTATAATGAGACATGCATCTCAAAAATAAAAATTTGTCACTTATTATCTTTCTTACTTTACTCTTTATCAACTTTAACTATTTATTATTTTTTCAAAACGAATGCCGAAAATGAAATGAATTTTATTAACTCAGAAAGATGTGAGTACTAAATATCAACTCAATTCATGTTTAATTATTTATACAAAACTAAATAACTTATTGCTTCACTTAACTTAAATTAATTAAGATTTCGGGGTTGTTGGTTATTAATAAATGGACAAAGAAGCTCTAAAAATTGAATAAATGCTTTGGTATTTTCAACTTCAAATAGATGTGGATGACCAAACTTCCCCGCCGAAATTATGTACCAACAACATAAAGTAGACTTGTCGGTTAAAGAGTCAACAAATTCCAACAACCGTAAGTTGAAAAACAACAAATATTGACCTCTCAAATCTATTTTGTCCTCAGATCCTACTTAAAGGGTTTTTGAGATTATTAACTTTCACATCATATTCTTGTTTAAAAATTTCATATAATCTCTAAATCAAATAATAAAATCATTATCTTTAGTTTCTTCTTTGGCACTGTAAAATCGATGAGGTTAAGGTTGGACATATCCTCGAAATATTTATATTTTAAGTATTTTCTTATTAGCTTGTGATACGAGGGTACTCGTATCGGTTCCGGCAGCGCGAAGTCGTCGGAGAAGTGTTAGGTTCGTTCACGGGATCCTCCCGTCGAGCAGCCTAGGGTTCTCGGTTAATTAGGGTTTGACGAGATGAACTTGCGGAAAATAAAGTACAACAAAAGATAAAGTAACGATAAATGATAAACTGAATTGATATTGCTTGGATGAATGATTCAAAAGATAACAAATACTCCTATTTATAATAGGAGTAACCTAACTTAATGATCAAGAAATAAATATCCTAATTATATAGAAAAGATATAGAAAATCACTAATTAACTAAATAATAGAGATATGGAGGATATTCCCAAAGATATGCGCGTATCAACTCCCCCACGGTTGAAATTCACCTAGCCCTCGAGGTGGAAACCACGACAAAACGAAGAGTGTCGCGACCAGAAGCTTTGGCGAGGTATCCCCACCCGGATCAAATGTACGCAAATCCTCAAGAATTGCACAAAGCTGACGAAGTGCAAGGACACCCACAGTGAAAAAGAACTCAATCTTAGTTTTGTTGGACTTCTCATTAATCTCATCCGGCAAAACCAAATCCACCTTTCCATTAAAATAATTTTCTTTTCTCCACTTTATGAATGGGCAACTTCCTTCTGAGGCAAAAGCAACAAGCACTCCAAAAATTTTCTCACAACTCAAATCTTGAGCTCCTTTAAGCAAAACCTCAGATACAAATGGAAGACCAAGGAGCAAATTCTTTTCCCACTCCTTTTTCCTTGAGCTCGGAACATCAACCTGCAGATGACGATTAGAAGCCAAAATGGGGTTGTCACATGCAGTGAGATTGCGGTTGATGGAGACGAGCTATCGTCTAACAATTCCCTTTCATCTCCAATAAAATTACTAGGCAAGCCAATGGCTGGATTTGATTTGTTTCCTATCTCTGAATAAGCAACATCACCATCTATGGCTTCATTCGTTTCTGACTTTGTCTCTGATATAGAGTATGTTGAAAGCTTCATTTCTAGTTTATCACAAAGCATTTCATTCACCATCCCACGTTCAGAAAAACAGTCAAAATCTCTGGCTCTAGCACATGAATACCCAATCTGCACAACTAAACTCGATGGAGAAGAGTCGACTTCTTTTTGCTCTCTCAATTCATGCGCATATCCACACCCATAAGCATCCAAACTCTCGTCAAGTTGTGGCGAATGTGCGTGAATAAAGTCATCACCATAGCATCCATCTTCATCCGTCTCACCCTGATAACGTTGCAGCTGTGGTGGTTGCGGCCGGAATTCGACAAACACACGGTCAAGGGACTCCATATGCGTTGGTGGTGGCGTCGGCCAGCCGAAGGGGGGTGGTTGCTCATACGCCGGGTATCCCTGTTGTCCCGGTGGGTCCCAACAGGTAGGACGGTCCATCGGCGATGACAGTGGCTGATGCTGGTCAAATTGTGGGGGTCCGAAGGGATCGCCTTGTGGCGGTGTGCCCAGCACGATGTTGGCTTGATTATTGGCAGTGGTGGGAGGCTCGGGCGATGCAGTTGGTAGCTCCACACACGGTCTTGTTGCCCCGGCTGACTGTACGCATATGGGGTGCGTTGTTGTTGGTAAGGTGTCGGATTATAATCTAGAGCTGAGTCGTAGCCATAATGTAGGTGGGCATAGGCTGGGGAATCCAGTGGATTGCGGCTGCCCGGAGGGTCCCAGCTGGTTGCATGCCTTGGTTGGACCTGGTGCGATGGTTGGTTTGGCGGCGGTAGGTTCCATTCGAATTTGGCAGGTACGGTGGCATTGCGACATCGTACAACGGTGGTGCATCTGGAGGGTCAGGTTTGGGGTGCGGATAGGACACCAAAGAGGGACTTGTAGCGCAAAAGGGTGGTGCCGGAATCGAGACCGGCGTTGCCTGTGTTGCTACGAATCTGTGAAATTCAGCAGTGGTAAGTGAGGATTCTAGTTTGCTGATTGCAGCTGTTATCCGCTCAAGCTGCGATACCAAAACGTGGGTTGATTGTGACATGATAGCGGTGAATGCGGAGGCTGTGGTAGAGACGATGGTAATGCGGAGGATGAGAACCGATGAAAGCACCAGATGATACGAGGGTACTCGTATCAGTTCCGGCAGCGCGAAGTCGCCGGAGAAGTGTTAAGTTCGTTCGCGGGATCCTCCCGTCGAGCAGCCTAGGGTTCTCAGTCAATTAGGGTTTGACGAGATGAACTTGCGGAAAATAAAGTACAATAAAAGATAAAGTAACGATAAAGGATAAACTGAATTGATATTTCTTGGATGAATGATTCAAAAGATAACAAAGACTACTATTTATAATAGGAGTAACCTAACTTAATGATCAAGAAATAAATATCCTAATTATATAGAAAATATATAGAAAATCACTAATTGACTAAATAATAGAGATATGGAGGATATTCTCAAAGATATGCGCATATCAGCTTGTATTATTATAATAGCTAAATTCCATAAATGTTGGTTAGATCTTTGATTGTGGACCATAGCAGTGTTGAAATTTCTCTTATTTACGACCATAAATGTTGGTACCAAAACATTATTCTTACGTCAATCTTTAGTTTTCTTGACATAAGCAATAATTGAAATTAATATTTCATTAAACAGCTTCAATTGAATTCTAGACGACACATGTATACATTCGTGTAACAGTAAATGGTGGTTGTCTTCTTCATTGCATATAGACGTGGATTGCCTTTTATCCACTTGATTTCCAAAATAATGTAGTGTTGGAATGTAATGGGAGAAATTTTAGTGCCATAATCCTTTTCTGACATTATTATTACTACTTTTTAAGAAATTAGACAATAAATTTAAATAAACTCAAATGATTTGGCCATGTAACATACTGATAGGTGGTTTGTAATGTGCCTCAGTTAGCTGGTTTATGCAGTGCTTTTAATGGCAACTATCAACGCATTAGTATTTAATTCTTTTTTCACTTTTGAAAAATATCTAAAAATTTTGAATTCATATCGATGCATTAGTATTAATTATTTTTTCACTCTCTTAAAATTTTGAATTCATATAAATATCTCGATAATATTTTTTCATAAAATAGAACTATATTAGAACAAAGGTAATTTTATAAAAAATATAATGATATCTAATTGTATATATTCGGATAAAATTTAATACTAATATTTTCATAAATTTTCATACTATATTTCTCAAATCAGTTGTATATCAATATAATTATTATATGTTGAGTAAATAAAAAAAAAGGTTTCTAGACAATATGGCTTGCATAATTTCGGTATCCGGTAAAGAAAATATCACCAGAGGTTTCTGGACAATGATTTAATTGCATTTGAGGTACTTTTGCACTGTTTTGGACTTTTTTGACATTTTTATCCTTTTTAATTTTAAGGAACATTTTAATATTTATGCTTAATATTTCTATTATTCCTTCATCTCTTTTCAAATTTTCTTCTCTTTCTTATTTATTTGATTTCTTATTCATCTTTTTCGTTCTCCATTTATTCTTTATTTAATTTAATTAAATTTATATTAAATATTTAATGCACAACAAATTAATATAATTTTATTTTGATATGTACTCCCTCCGTCCCATAAAGTTTGTCACATTTTTTCATTTACATTCGTCCCACAAATTTGTCACATTTCAGTTTTTGCCATTTTTTGTAGTGGACCTCATATTCCACTAACTCATTTTCACCCACATTTTATTACAATAAAACTAATATATAAAATTATGATTCATATTCCACTAACATTTTGAACTCACTTTCCATTATATTTTTTAAAATTCGTGTCAGTCAAGTGTTACAAAATTTATGGGATGGAGGGGGTATTATTTTATAACAAATTTAAAATAAAAGATAATAATTTAATTTTTCTAAAATTTTTTTATAGAAATATGTTTTGGGACAAAATTGAAACTGATGTGCTCAACTATACAACTAGAGAATTTATGTAAGATGCATCTTAAGAATAGTCTTCATATTTTTCTATTAAAAATAATGAAAAAATATATTTTTATGTGTATAATAATAAATCTTGTTAAACTGTCATATATAAAATATTTATAATTTATATTGTAGTTTATTTTTAATGTGTATATATAATTAAAACTCTTATTATTTTATTTTGTTTAATGTGTGTATTGAATAATTATTGTTAAATTAAATTAAATTAAGAATGAATGGAGAATGAGAGATATGAATAAGAATATTTTTTTTGAGTCCACAAACTTTGTCAAACTATCATTTTTGGTCTACAGTGTTTTGAAAATATCTTCTGATATCCGTCAACTTCAACGTAATATCATTTGAACTACTTTTTCAATTTTTAGGACAAAAATACCTTTAAGGCCATGAAGGGCATTTTATTGTATTTACTCTCTCTTCTTAATTAAAATATTTAATTTCTTTCCATTTCTTTCTTCTTCATCTTCTTTCTTCTCTCTCTTCTTCCTCATCTCAATTGTTTCAGAGCATCATATTCTTCAAATTGGTGTGGGAAATAGTGAATTTAGATTTTTGTGTTTAATGCTTTGAATTCTTCAAATTAGTGTGAAAATCGACTTGGACAAGGATGATTGAGATCAGGAAGAAGAGAGAGAAGAAAGAAATGGAAAGAAATTAAATATTTTAATAAAGAAGAGAGAGTAAATAGACTAAAATGTCATTCATGGCCTTAAAGGTATTTTTGTCCTAAAAATTGAAAAAGTATGTCAAATGATATTACGTTGAAGTTGACGAATCTCAGAAGATATTTTCAAAATATTGTAGACCAAAAATGATAGTTTGACAAAGTTTGTGGACTAAAAAAAATGTTCCCTCTATCTAAAAATACATGTTCTTTCATAGTGGAATTACGTCTTTCTCAAATGATTTAACTCTTGCAGTTGACGATTAGAGTTCTCTTGCAATGGTATGTGGAGACGGAGGCGACGAAGATATAGTCCTTTGAGAGAGAGTAAAAGGCAAAGAACTTAAGAAGGTGAAAGGAAAATAACACTTTTAAATCCTATTTTGAGGATCAATCTAACTCATTTTTAGCTTAACAATGACTAACTTTAATCCATTATTTCTCACTCATCGAGAATAGAAAATGAATATACCACGGTCAAGTACTCCGAACATAGATTGACCAAGCATACTATTCCAACAAGATTGTGACAAGTTGTGGCCATATCTAGATCTGAAACTGGGTAGTCAACCAGTTACTCACGTTGTCACACCTGCTAACATCTGTTTTTCTATTTTGAAACTAGGATGTCATTAACTTAGAAGTCAAGAATACTATATTCTTACCTTCTACTCTTTTGGACATGCAACTTTCATCATGGCATTGCTCAAGTCTAAAGAATTTGACTACTTAATCAAAACACATGTTCTATGATTTAGAAAAACGTAGAGGGACGATGAAAAATAGGTCCATTCCCCAGGCCCCAAGAGAGCATGATATAGCCGGAGCAAAAAAGTACTCCCTATGTTCATCAAATGTTGTCCATATTTGATTCGGCGTGTATTTTAAGAAATATAAGGAAAATATAGTTGAAAAAGTAAGTGGAATGTGGATTCCACTTTTATATAGTACTGTCATCTCACAATAAGAGTCACAATTCATTTTTATCATAAATGGTAAGTAGACCCCACATTACACCAACTTATTTCACTCACATTTTATTATAAAACCAATATATATATAAGTAGGACCCTTGGTTCACTAACTTATTCAATTTACTTTTCTTTACATTTCTTAAAATCCGTGCACACGTTAAATGTGACTTCTATTATGAGACGGAGGTAGTATTAATTTCATTATAGAATCTATACATATATAAAGTGGGAGTTTTGAGGGTATTTATGGAATTATCATTTAAGCTTAAATATATAATTTAAATACTATAATCTAGACATTTAAGAATAAAAACTATTATATAGTTCAAACGTAATAAGTTACTACCGCTACAATTTTATTTACTATATCAAAACTAATAATAATTCATAGTAGTAATAAGTTGATACGAATATTAACAATTTTATAGTATTAAATTTTCAATCTTTACTGCATGTGAAAGTGGGGTGGCAAATTCATCATTATGAATATAAAAATTTACAGTTTTTGGCTGTTACAAGAAGTGGAGGAGGGTGCATTCTATTTTCCATTATTATCATTATATTGTCATTTATGTTTTTTTCAAGATTCAAAGTTGTAAACACTATATATATGTGTGTGTATGCCTCGGGAGGTTTGAGAAAAGGCACCAAACAAAGAAAAAGAGTATTGTATTGTGGCATTTTTAGCGAAGACCTTCATTTTGAAGGAATTATCTATTTATCCATCCAATATGTAGTAATTTTTTGCTTTTCTTAATTCGCGTATCATTTTATGCATTTTTATATTTTGATTATTATGTTATTATATTTATTGTTGATGATGATTTTTGAATGTTTGGTATTTTTTTAATATTTTATAGATTATTTTGATGATATATATTCGAGGTCTCATCACAAAATTGTTGCTAATGGTTATGGAAAGGTCAAATAAAGGTATTTCCTATTAATTATTTTTTAGTGTTTAGACCAATAGTAATAATAATTGGTTTCTTGATTTGTTCATTTACTAATTGGTTTCTCGATTGTTCATTATTTTTTGCTATCGGTAATTCATCCACCACTCTATTCAATTTTATATTTTGGTTTGCATGTTATCAAGTATCATATTATATTTGTTGTTGACGATGATGTTGATCTTTAGGTATCTTTTAATATATATTTATGGGTTATTTTGATTACATATATTCAGAATTTTATCCCATAATCGTGGTTAATGATAAAATGAAGGTACTTATTGATTATTTTTTGCTATTTAGACCAATAGTAGTAATAATTGGTCTTATAAATAAAATCTCCAAATAGATTTACAAGTGTAATAAAATAAAGATTCAATTTTTCCCCTAGACTTTAATTTCAATCTATCATTATAAACATGCATATAAAATTCTCAAAAATATTAACAAGGCAGGATCTTCCTTTGATTGGAATAAAATTTTAAAATACTAAAAAATAATATTTTTTTAATGTGAAATTACTTAAATTCAACATATATCAAAATCATATTTTGAGTTTAAATGTCCCACCATTGTTATAATTGAATTCACTAATTTAATCCAATTTGTTGTGAAATATATCAAAAATATATTATACAATATTTATATTAAACATAAAATTTATGTATCTAAGTATAGAATTTTCTTTATTAATAAATTTATTAAATGAGTTTAAACATATGATATTTTAACTTGGTTTTGCACATGTCAATCATGCACCATTGCATATATAAGTCAATGATTTTTTGTTTTCTTTCATTAAACAATAAAGTATATATCAAATCCAGATCTAAAACCCCAAAATAGAATAAGTGATCAACAAAGTAAAACTGAACTGGAGGGAGAATTTTATTGATATTTGGCTCATTTGTTGGCCATGACGAGAGTATATTTTAAAGTTAAGGGTTTAGGATTTAGGTTTCAAGGTTTGGGTTTTTAGTGTATAGGGTCACTATATTGCAATGAAATGAATCTCGACTAGGAAGTGTCTCACCAGTGCAATATTAAATTATTGCAACGTAAATTTGCTCCTGCAGTTATAACTCAACGGTTAATTCATATTTTCACAGAATTAAAATACTTTTTAATTTTAAGTCTGATATTTAAATGTCAAGACAGTTTATTAAAATGTCAACACAAATATGTGTTGAAATTTTAATGTGATCGTATTGACATTTTTAAGAAAAGTTAGTATTTAAACGCACTCTTGTGGCTATATGAGTTAATGTGATTGAAAAAGTATAATCCAAAGTAAGAGGATGTCGAATATTCTTTTGTTTATCATTTCACAAATTTTATTTTGCATAATGAAATAAATATGAAGAAATTAAAATGACACGTGCATCGCACGGGCGTGATACTAGTGTGAGTAATGAGTCAGTTGAAAAGTTGAGCCATTTACCAAAAATGGAAAAGTAAAATGGATAATATTTTGTGAAATGACCGAAATGACAAAAGTAGATAATATTTGGTGGACAATATTTGGTGGACGGAAGATGAGGTAACAACGAAGATTATTCACACATCGTGATATCTGATGTGGAAGTGTGGTAGGCCAATACTACTATAATTCAGATTCTGCGCATGATTCTGTCGAGTTTTTGTTAGCGGGATGTGTTGACAGGGTCAATCAGCCAACTCATATTTTACATTTCTCATTTCTGCAACTTGATTGTATTTTAATTAATTATTTCTATCGATCATCTTTGAATTTGTACCCCATTTCTGAAGCCCTGTTATACTATTATTTTGATCAAAGAGTGTACGTAGTATGTAGATTATTTAATTGGGGATTAGTTTAATAATTAATAATTACTAAATTAATAACTATAATGCTAATATAAAATTATTTTTAATTGCGACTTTGTTATCCTTTTTTTCTACAATTATACTAGACGGATAAGGCAGTAGTACCCTACTCCAGCTAGCCGTGCCAGTACCACAAGGTAAAACAAACAACAAAAATAAAAAAAAAATAACAAGAAACTTAGAAAAGTCCAAATAAAAATAAAGTGCCATCAAGAAGAAAGTTCAACAATGTTGGGAGAATCATTGAACTTCAATATAGCATCTTTCCATGCAAATTTATGGAGGTCCAAAACTGTACTGACCCTACTACCCCGGCCGCCAAATTTTAAAAGAAAAATTAAGTACTTTTTCTTTTAGTCCGATCTCATAAAATTATCTCATTTCTATTTATAGGAAGTTCTTCCGTACTCATTATCTATAAATATTAATTTATTTAAAACTTATATCATTATCCACTAACACTATTTTAACTATCTTTTCTCCTCGTTTCTCTTATTTTATTAATTATGCATCAATTTCCGTGTCTTCCCAAATGTCTTTATTTTTTTGGGACACAGGGAGTATCAAAAGTAGGTATTGGTTTATTAATTATGAATATGATAGTCCAATTACCATGACAAAATAGTGAAATAAAACTTGTTGAATATTAATCGAATATTCGAATCTTAGAATTGTGATGTATTCTAAAAAAATTGGTGAATTTTGAAAAACATGTTTTACAAGAGATGATATTTTTTGTAAAAAAAAACCGTACACTCTTACATATATAATACACCAAAATTGATGAAGCAAGTATTCATTAATCTGAGACCATTAGCAGTGGGGCGCCCTAAGGCGCGCCACGTCATCAGTTTTTTATTTGAATATTTAAATAACTACAAAAATTAGGAAAAAACTTCATTTCATTTATAAAAATTAATACATTACAATACGAATTAAAAAAAAATACGCAAACTCAGCGACGATGGTTACAGGCCCACACTTCTTCAACCATGTCGTTCATGAGCTGACCATGATCTTGTTGGTTGCGCATTGAGGCATGTCTAGCTAGAACCTCATCGAAGCCCGACGACAATCCTGTAGCGGGGGGGCTCGGTCGCCGTGTTGGACGAGCTAGATGCACCATCATCATCATTCCACTCGGTGATGCTCCCACCTTCATGCTCGACTATCATGTTGTGCATGATAATGCGCACATACATGACGTCTGAGATGACTTCCTTGAACCAGAAACGAGCCGGCCCTTTCACAATTGCCCACCGCGCTTGGAACACACCAAATGCCCGCTCGACATCCTTCCTCGCCGACTCCTGCTTGTGCGCAAATAAAACTCTCTTCTCACCAATTGGGCAGCTGATCGTCTTCACAAAAACAGGCCACCGTGGGTAGATGCCATCGGCCAAGTAGTACCCCATGTGGTATTGGCGCCTGTTGGCAGTGAACTCGATGACCGGGTCGTTGCCGTTACATTGCTCGGTGAAGAGGGTGGATGAGTTGAGGACGTTAATGTCGTTGTTCGACCCGGCTACGCCGAAGTAAGCATGCCAGATCCAGAGCCGATAGTCAGCGACGGATTCGAGGATCATCGTCGGGTGGCTGCCCCTGTAACCACTAGTGAAATGGCCTCTCCACGCCATCGGACAATTCTTCCACTGCCAGTGCATACAGTCGATGCTCCCTAGCATCCCAGGAAAGCCGTGCACCATCTCGTGCATCTTCATCAGGCCCTGGCAATCAGTGGCAGTCGGCTTGCCCAAATATGTGTCGTCGTAGGCCACCACAACCCCCCTACAAAAGCTTTTCAGGCACTCGCGGCCTGTTGTTTCACCGACGTGGAGGTATTCGTCGAATATGTCCGTCGTGGTGCCGTAGGCCAACTGACGGATTGCAGCCGTGCACTTTTGCAATGGTGTAAGGCCGGGTTTGCCGATGCCGTCTTCCCGATACGTGAAGTATTCATCACGTGACGACAACATCCGAACAATACTGAGAAATAGTCGGTCCCCACCGTGGTCGATTGGCAAAATAGTCTTCAACCAGACGTTGGTGAGCTGCCGCGTGGTCGCGTGGGACATACGTACGACGTCGAATAGGCCAATGGACCTGCTCAGCCACCACCGCCGCTGCCGCCACCGCCGCCTCCTCGCGCTGCATTTCCTCAAAGCATTCCGCCATGGCCTCTTCAACAGCTGCATCTAAGGCTTCAGATGTCGAAGTACTTGACTCCGAGGAACTAGAACTATTGGTGTGGTCGTCGTGGTTCATTTTGGTATGCGAGAGAGGTAGATTCGTGAGAGATGAGCGAAATGAGAGAAGCGATATGTTCGTATGAAAAGTGAATGAGAAACGAGGTGTAAATAGAAAAATCAAAAACGCGTGTCATCGTCCTCGACCATCGTCCGCCGATCCCACAGTGGGGCGGACGATGGCGCGGACGATAGGCCATCGTCCGCGCCCGAGGACGATGGACGCCATCGGGCGCCCCATTGTGGGTGCTCTGAAGGATAAAGATGATAACTACAAGGTAATTCTTACTTTTTGAAGTATAATTTGGTGTTGATTTATGAAGAAATGGGTCTTCACCTTCATGTATCATATGAGAGAAAATATGGATATATGATTCGATAATGTGAAATAATGGGACCAGAGAATTTCTGCAACTACTTCATGATAAATTTGAGAGGAGTTCATGTTTGTTGATCAAACTTCTATGTGGTGTTGCATTAGTTCTCTATCACGAGACTCGTCAAACTTCTATGTGGTGTTGCATTAGTTCTCTATCACGAGACGAGTCTCTTTTTTAAATCCGTGTTTGAAGTCTTGCAGATTTCCTAAAGAGAGTAAGAAAGATGAAAGAAAGCATAAAAGTGAAGTAACAAGTTCAATGGAATCTCAAAATACAAAGAAAAGTAGTGAGAAAATAGTCTCAATGATAACTCAAAATAAATCCTATTTCACCATAGCATAACCAGATCACTTTTCAAAATTTTGATTCATTACATTCGATAAGTGGACGGGTAGCACCTAGTCAAGCACAGGCTCGAGCTACAAATTAATTCATGAAGCACACGACAAGTCTCATTGGTGGAATGCACAATTTTCTATTTTGGTCCGGCCCTTAAAATGACTCTTTTTGGTTCGCAAAATACTCTCTCGCATTGGCGGAATGCACGGTTTTATTGCGAAATTGGTAAAATATGGGAGAGAAATAGATAAGGTGATTTAAGTAGGACAGAGAAAGTGAACATGTGAATAAAGTAAAAAAGAGAAAAATAAAAAAGTGAGTAATATATTAGGAATAACTTTCTATTTATAGTATGGGACTACTTTTGCTAGATTGGCGAAAATGAAAATTAAAATGAGATTATATTTTATGGATGGACGGGGTATTAATTTTATAATATTGAGATAAATTAATGAAATATAAGATTCATAATTAATAACAAGTAAATGAGGCAATTATTTGTGGATAAACGAAAAGAGGAAGAGATAATTAATCAAGGACAAAGGAATTATTATATTTCATAAATTATAAAGAAATGTTATTTTGGAGCTCTTATTATTAGAGAAATGATTTATTACTAAGAGTGAGACTGTGTTTGATTTTGTTGGATATTCCTGGGACTAAACTTGTGGAGTACTAGTTTTTTCAATTGCAAAAGCTATGAGGATATTTTTAAAACTGAAGACCGCGTTTAATATTACTAAATAATTTAGGGATAAAATTTCTAATTCACTCAATTACCTAAAAGCTTATATGTGCCTAAAAATTTGTCACTTATTTTCATTTTCGTCCATTTCAAATATTTGTCATATTATTTAGTAGTGGATCACACGTTACACTAACTCATTATCGCTCACAGTTTATTATAAAACTAATATTTAAAATTAGGATACACATTCTATTAACTTTTACAACTCATTTTTCTATTATTACATTCTTAAAACTCACACCGGATCAAATGATGAAGAATTATTAGGGACGGAGGAATGACATGCAATCTTACATATGTAATCCACCAAACTTGATTGCACGGGTAGTAATTAAACATACAAATAAGTGTGCAGATGATTAAGATTTACTTAAATCTTATCGTTTAACTTGTTTTCATATCATAATCTGACACAGGACTTTTCATAAACTAAATGAAAACACAAAATATAAGAAATAAGATAAGAAAGCCCCACCCACCACCCACCCACCCACCCCATTATAAAAGCCCACAAACTCAGCTTCTAAAACACCAAACATTTGTAAATCATCACCTCTCAAACTCTCCAAAGACTTATTCACACATTTCCAAAAATTGCTTTTGGAAACAATCAACAAAGCTAAACTACCAAATCAAAACACTACCCTTTTTATCCCTTTTCAACTCTCCACCAAACCCTCAATACTTTCAAATATTCTCACCATTTTCATCTCTTTCCAGTTTTCACACATAATCCTTGATCCAAATTTTTTTGCAACAACAACTCTTCTTCATTTCTTGACACAATCGGCAAGAAATGGAGGATAGAATGAGACGTTCGGGGCGGCAAACGAGCCGCAGCGCCAGCCGGAGGATCGTGGAGGAGGTGTTCGCGGGGTCCACTGCGTCGAGGCAGAGCGTTAGGGCGGACGAGGACGAGGAGGCCCTGCGATGGGCGGCGCTCGAGAAGCTCCCGACATACGATAGGCTGAGGAAAACGGTGCTGAAATCGTTCATGGAGGCGCCGAGCCAAGGGAGAGCTAAGGTTGTTCATAAAGAGATTGATGTGAGGAAAATGGACATGAATGAGAAGCAAGAATTCATTGATAGATTCTTCAAAGTTGCTGAGGAAGATAATGAGAAGTTCTTGACAAAGTTTAGAGATCGCATTGAGAAGTAAGTTTCATCTCTCATTCATGCATTATTTTAATTGATTCAAGGAATTTGTCAAAATTTATTGACTTAGTCCATTTGGATTTTACTATATGCATGAGTTTGACTTGTTATTTTGTTATTGTGATTTGTTGTTTTAGTTATCAAACCTTGTTTATTACTTCATCTGTCCATAAAAGTATGTGCACTTTTAATTTTCGTTCATCCCATAAAAATATGGGCATTTTCATTTTGTGGAAAGGTATCTCAATTTCATCACATGAAATCAGTTATTGCTTATAAATAGTGTTGCATAAATGCAATTAATTTGTTAGTAATAATCTTTTAATTACACAGGGTCGGAATTTCCCTACCTACTGTTGAAGTGAGATTCGAACACTTGACCGTGGAGGCAGACTGCTTCGTCGGAGACAGGGCGCTTCCAACGCTGATCAACACGGCGCGCAACATCGGCGAGACGGCGTTAGGCTGCATAGGAATTAGGCTGGCTCAGAAAACTAAACTCACTATACTAAAAGACGTCTCAGGCATCATAAAGCCTTCTAGGTAAATTTTTGTGAAAATAATATTATTATATTTTAATTTGACATAATGATTTTTTAATTAGTACTAGTGGAAAAATTGAAATTCGCAAGTTAATGATTAATTTTGGCTGGTTATAAATTGTACAGGATGACCCTTTTACTAGGGCCACCATCTTCAGGGAAAACAACTCTTTTGTTGGCTCTAGCAGGAAAATTGGACCCAGCTTTGAAGGTTTGATTTTTCAATGACATGTCATAATTATATATTCTTCACACGTATATAATTATTGATGCAAGTAGGCTTACCTGTTTTGTACCAAATCTTGAGACTTAATTAATTAAATTCTATTGACCTTATTATGAAAAAATAAACAGACAAGGGGAGAAATCACATACAATGGGCATATGCTAGATGAATTTGTACCTCAAAAAACATCAGCATACATTAGCCAAAATGATGTTCATGTAGGAGAAATGACCGTCAAAGAAACCCTAGATTTCTCGGCAAGATGTCAGGGGGTTGGATCACGATACGGTATATCTTTTACTTACCCGTAGTAGTTAATTGTAATTTTATTTATTGGGATTGTTATTAATAATTTTGTGGGGCCGAATTAAAATATGGAAATATTATGCTTACTAAATTATTATGCCATTATATTTTAGTTAGGTGTTAATACTGAAATTATTAAACAGAACTTTTGACTGAGCTTGCAAGAAGGGAAAGGGAAGCAGGTATTTTTCCTGAGGCAGAAGTTGACTTGTTTATGAAGGTATTTAAAAACAATAAGCTTAACTAAGCAGTTGGGTATAAATGTTAGCTTAACTAATTTTTTGTGGATTATTAAATTAGTTTCAAATTTTTAACAGGCAACTGCTATGGAAGGAGTAGAGAGCAGCCTTATAACAGACTACACTTTAAGGGTGAGGATTCAAAATTCTTAAGAATTCTCCAATCAAATAAAATATGTCTCTCCAAAAAAAAGTCCTATTTTATATTTGGTCCGTCCATTAAAATTGATTTTTACCTATGCATGATAAATTTTCTCTAATAAAATACTCGTATATCTTATTTTCCACTGTAATCATTATTTTATCTATCTCTAATATATTTTAACAATTTTATATTAAAAATCGTATCATTCACTATTAAAACTATTTTTCACGGCAAGAAGAGTACTATTTTATGGTTAAAGGGAAAATAATATTATAAATTATTTCCTGATATTTTGATACTGTATACAAATATATGCAGATATTAGGACTAGATGTGTGCAGGGACACAATTGTTGGAGATGAGATGATGAGAGGAATATCTGGTGGCCAAAAGAAACGAGTCACAACAGGTTTATTAACATTCTAATATAATTTTTATTTGTTTTAGAATTCACATTTGCAGTAAAAATTTAGTGGGGGAAGAGAATAACGTTGTAATTTATGATATGGGTGTCTATAAATTCAAGGTCTACTTTAGTGAAATTATAGAAAACAAAAAATGGATGTGATTATTGTGGGAAAAGGTTTGTATGATAAACGCATTTGTTGACAAAATCCACTAGTGGGATTACCAAATCATTAGAAGTTGACATATTAACACAAGTCATTATGTTTTTCTTTCCCAATAAGTCTTACCTAACACCACCTAAGAAGAGACTCCATCAACTCTTTATTGTTCTTGGTAATGGGCTTACTTTTGGGCCTTACTCAAAGCCTTCTAACATTACAGGAGAGATGATTGTTGGCCCAACAAAGACACTCTTCATGGATGAGATATCCACAGGCCTAGACAGCTCCACAACATTTCAAATTGTCAAATGCTTGCAACAAATTGTGCACCTAACTGAGGCCACCATCTTCATGTCCCTCCTCCAGCCGGCCCCCGAGACCTTCGACCTATTCGACGACATCGTCCTCCTCTCCGAAGGCCAGATTGTTTACCAAGGCCCAAGAGAACATGTAGTTGAGTTCTTTGAGAGCTGTGGCTTCAAATGCCCTGAGAGAAAAGGCACTGCTGACTTCTTACAAGAGGTATTGCCTTATTACAATCCGTTGTTTTAAGTACTTAAAAAGAACACACACATTTAAAATCAAATTTTGCAAAAGGTGACATCAAGAAAAGACCAAGAGCAGTACTGGGCAGACAAGCACAGACCATACAGTTATATCCCGGTGAGCGAGTTCACAAGGAGGTTCAAACGCTTCCACGCGGGACTACGCCTTGAAAACGAGCTCTCGGTCCCGTACGACAAAAGCAGAAGCCACAGCGCCGCCCTAGTGTTCAAAAAATACTCGGTCCCAATGATGGAGCTACTCAAGACCAACTTTGACAAGGAGTGGCTCCTCATCAAACGCAACTCGTTCGTCTACGTCTTCAAGACCGTGCAGATCTTCATCGTCGCCATCATCACCTCCACACTATTCCTCAGGACTCAGATGCACACTAGGAACGAGGATGACGCCTCAACCTACATTGGCGCCCTGCTGTTTAGCATGATCTGCAACACCTTCAACGGTTTCGCTGAGCTGTCTCTGGCGATACAGAGGCTTCCCGTCTTCTACAAACAGAGAGACCTTCTCTTCCACCCTGCTTGGACTTATACTCTCCCAAATTTTCTTCTCCGAATCCCTATATCCTTGTTTGAGGCCGTGGTTTGGACGCTTACAACGTATTACACAATCGGATTCGCCCCACAAGCGGCCATGTGAGTTCACTCACACTGACTACATGCCATCCATGCCTATTTTTCTTGCAGCCTAAATAAATGAACATTTTCATTCTCCTCAGATTCTTCAAGCAGTTGATTCTCACCTTCGTCATCCAGCAGATGGCTGCAGGGATATTCAGGCTGACTGCAGGGCTGTGCAGAACCATGATCATTGCAAACACGGGAGGCGCCCTCACTCTCCTCCTCGTGTTCCTTGTAGGCGGTTTCATCCTCCCCAAAGGTTGGAAGCATCCATCACCACCTCTGGCTCCTGTCATCCATAAATACAACTAAACTTTTCTTTGTTTCTCAGACAAGATTCCTGACTGGTGGGGATGGGCGTATTGGTGCTCGCCCCTCTCATACGCGTACAACGCCATTACTGTAAACGAGATGTTCGCTCCCAGATGGATGAACCAAGCGGTATAATCCTTTTTTTTCGACTTATTAAATTATCATGGAGCTAACATGTTTGTGGCGCAAATGCAGGCGTCGGACGGGATCACACCATTAGGCATAGCCGTGTTGAACAACTTCAAAATCTTCCCGGATAAAAACTGGTATTGGATTGGATTTGGAGCTCTTGTGGGATTCACTTTGCTCTTCAACATTCTCTTCACATTCTCACTCATGTATCTCAACCGTAAGTTGTGGGAACCGCCTTTTGTAACGCGTATACTTATAAATGTCGTGACTCATCCTCTTTACGTTCGATACCAACAGCTCTCGGGAAGCCACAGGCTATAATATCTAAGGAACAAGCAAGAGAGATGGAAGAGGAGTTGGTTGGAACTAATGCACCGAGACTTAGGCCAACCAAGTCGAAAAATGACTCTTTCCCCCGAGCCTTGTCGACAAGAGATGGAAACAAAACTTGTAAGATCACATTAATCTATCTACTAGTAGCAGTAACGTAGTTTGCTTATATAGTTCTTTCATTATGTCAGTTGAAATGACGATGCAACGAATGAGTAGTGGTTCGTCTATAAGTAGAAACGACGACTTAAACCTAGGTGGGGGGCCAAAGAGGGGAATGGTGCTCCCGTTCACCCCTCTAGCCATGTCCTTCGACAGTGTAAACTATTTTGTCGACATGCCACCGGTAAGGACTTTAAAATTTTAACTGTTTTTTTGATTACTCGAGACAACTAAAACATGCCTTCGATTGTGCAGGAAATGAGGGAGCAAGGAGTCACCGAGGATAGGCTACAGCTGCTACGTGATGTAACCGGGGCGTTCAGGCCTGGAGTGCTGACGGCCTTAATGGGAGTGAGCGGAGCAGGTAAAACGACGCTGATGGACGTTCTAGCTGGCAGAAAAACCGGCGGTTACATTGAAGGTGACATCATGATATCCGGATTCCCCAAGAAAAAAGAAACATTTGCAAGAATCTCTGGATACTGTGAACAGACCGACATACATTCGCCTCAAGTTACTATCCATGAATCTCTCATCTACTCGGCCTTCCTCCGTCTCCCTAAAGAAGTCTCCAAGGAGCAGAAGATGGTTAGCTCATGTTTCTTGTTGGCTGACAAATACACATATTACTACTCCTTTGAAGATTTTAATTTGATATTTTCTATTAGGCCTTCATTGATCAAGTTATGGATCTTGTTGAGTTGGAGAGTCTCAAGGATGCCATTGTAGGCATCCCCGGGATAACAGGGCTGTCGACAGAGCAGAGGAAACGTCTGACCATCGCGGTTGAGCTAGTTGCGAATCCTTCGATTATATTCATGGATGAGCCCACTTCCGGGTTGGATGCGAGAGCTGCTGCCATTGTTATGAGAACTGTGAGAAACACAGTTGACACTGGGAGAACTGTGGTCTGCACTATCCATCAACCTAGTATTGATATTTTTGAATCATTTGATGAGGTAAAACACATTTTTTTATCCTCTTAGAAATTCAACCATTTACTAAAACTATCTCTCTTTCTTGAAATCAGTTGCTTCTCATGAAGAGAGGAGGCCAGGTCATCTATGCAGGGCCGTTAGGCCGCCATTCGCAGAAAATCATCGACTACTTTGAGGTATTCAAACATATTACAACGACGAAAATTTATGATTCTTATCGAACGTACTAAATTGCAGGCGGTTCCGGGAGTTCCGAAGATCAAAGACAAGTACAATCCAGCAACATGGATGCTGGAAGCGAGCTCGATCGCGACAGAATCCCGACTAGGAATGGATTTTGCTGACTACTACAAAACCACAGAGTTATATGAGTAAGTAAAAAATATGCTAATAATTTTCAAACCAGTATTTGTGATCTAACTAATTTATACAGGCGAAACAAGGCATTGGTGAAGGAGCTGAGCACGGCGGCTCCAGGCGCACATGACTTACACTTTGACACAGAGTTCTCACAGCCGAGTTGGGTGCAGTTTAAGTCCTGCCTCTGGAAACAATGGTGGACTTACTGGAGAAGCCCCGATTACAACCTCGTTCGCTACTTCTTCACCCTCGCTTGCGCCCTCCTTGTTGGCACCGTTTTCTGGAGAGTCGGCCACAAAAAGTCCGTTTCGTTTTTCTTCACTTCCCATTCAACTAATGTTTTTCATGTCCTGACATGGTATTTCGTCGACAGGGGAAGCGACTCGGATCTATTGACGGTCATTGGTGCTATGTACGCCTCAGTCTTGTTTGTCGGAATAAACAACTGTTCAACGGTTCAGCCCATTGTTGCCATCGAAAGAACGGTTTTCTACAGAGAGAGGGCTGCAGGAATGTACTCTGCCTTACCTTATGCTCTGTCTCAGGTAAAGGTTTTATATACCCGCAAATCTGTGCGGGCAGACTTGACCCAAATCAGACAATACCAGACTAATGTGCAGTCAGCGATCCTCTAACATATATGTCATGGACTTTCGTGCAGGTGATCGTAGAAATACCATACGTGCTCATCCAGACGACCTACTACACCTTGATCGTGTACGCCATGGTGAGCTTCGAATGGACATTCGCGAAATTCTTCTGGTTCTATTTCGTCACACTCTTCTCCTTCCTCTACTTCACCTACTACGGGATGATGACCGTCTCCATCACACCCAACCACCAAGTTGCGGCCATCTTCGCGGCCGCATTCTACGCCCTCTTCAACTTATTCTCGGGCTTCTTCGTCCCACGACCGGTAAGTCTAGCTAACTAACCCCCCTCACCATTATTACAATGCTATGTTTTACTGTCTCTAACTCTTTGTTTTATGTCATCAGAAAATTCCCAAATGGTGGGTGTGGTACTACTGGATCTGCCCGGTGGCTTGGACCGTCTACGGCCTAATCATCGGACAGTACGGAGATGTGACCACAACTATAACGGTAGCAGGAAACAATGGATTAACATCACCTAAGATCAAGGATTATATTCAAGATCATTTTGGGTATGATCCTGACTTTAAAGGCCCAGTTGCTACAGTTTTGGTTGGTTTTGCTGTTTTCTTTGCTTTCATGTATGCTTACTGCATCAAGAATCTCAATTTCCAGATGAGGTAGAGGTAGAGGTCGATATATAGGAGTATCAAATGTGAATTAATTGTAGATATATATTTTTGAAGGCATATATTTGGATAATATATTAAAGTAGTGCTACATGCAGTTTTGTGAGCATGGACTTACTCTAGTAAATCATAGAATATATACTGAATACTATCATAATTTGTATGTTGTAATCATTATTTCATCAATTAATGAGAAGAAACTTTTTACATGGTTTATCTTTTATTATTGTTAATAAAATTCATAAAAATACTAACACTATCCCTGGTTAAGTGATGTGTTTCAAGATTGAAAATTTGTGTTTAGTTAATTAAGTGGAAAGGAAATGAAGTATAAGAGAGATTAAATGAATTGATTTTTTGATGCAAATTATTAAGTAATCGTTATGTAAGTAAGTAGTTGATATGTGCTATAGCAATTTCATAAACTAGTTCTAACGTGTGCATAATTAAAACTCATATTTTCCATAAATAGGATTATTTTTCGTGGAGGAAGGTAGTATAATATTGCTACGAGAGACCAACATCATTTTCAATTTGATACAAAACAATACTCCTATTAATGAAAGACAACACCATTTTTCTTTTTTCAAATAAAAAATAAAATGTAATTTCATTTTCAATAGATACAATATTATTACTAATGAAGACAATAAAAATTAATCTTATTTTTTTTCCTTTTCATAGTATCATTCCTATAGTTATTAAATTATCATATTTCCTTCGTCCGTAATTAAATGTCACATTTTAATCTGACACGAGTTTTAAATAATGTAATAGAAAGTTAAATGAAAAAGTTAGTGGAATGTGATTTCTACTTTTATATATTAGTTTTATAATAAAATGTGAGGGCAATGAGTCAGTGGAATGTGAAGTCTATTACCAAAAGTAATAAAAATTAGTGTGACAAGTATTGTCAAACGGATAGAAACTAGTGACAAATAATGGCAACGGATCTCATGCGGAGGAGACGTCTCGTTCTGACGGGATGAGACGTTGATGTGGTTGTTTCGCCGCGGAGACCACGGCTCCATCTGGCGGCCGACTCACCACCGACACGTGGTGCGCCCTGCAGTAGGCGTTTTTGACCGTATGTTTTTATTTTTTTTTTAATTCGGGAAAATTCAACAAAAAAATTCAAAAGAAGTAAAAAATAATAATTTCCCACTTTCCCAAATATTACCGTTTTATTTCCAATTTTTTTAATCCTCCATTTCATCTCAAAATCAACTATAAATATCTCATTCAAAGAATCAGTTGGACCAACAAGGACGTTGGCCCTTAAGGGGGGTCAATTGTTACGGACCTAATGTCCCACATTGGCCGTAAGAGCAACCGATGTGGGGTTTATTGACTAAATTAGCTCTCTCTCCTAACAAGCTAATCTTTTGGGATGAGTTCTGTCGTTTGGTCTGTAACACTCAACTCATCTGATCTCTTCAACAAGGAATTGTAAGGTAGAGCACCAACCATATCCTTCACGACCAACTGCCGAAAATACAATATTGGGTAATCTCTTGCGGTCTTGCCGATGGTATCTATTCGAAGTAGCTGACATTCGTGAAGACGCTTAACATGGCACAATAACCAAAACAGATTCTTTTTGCGCAGCGACAAAAGATGACGAAAGAGCGTTCGAGGTTCTTCAAGCACGATTCAATATTGTCAAGACCCCAGATCGAATGTGGTACGTGAACAATCTATCTGACATCATTTATACGTGTATTATCCTACACAACATGATTATCAACGATGAAGGGCCGGGTGCGACAAATTTCTTTGACGGATACCCCCAAAAGCTCGACTGCAAGCAGTCCCCCACGTCGGGGTGCACCGACACCATCAGGCGAGCGCATGCGCCGTAGGCACTTGCGCGCGATGCTGCTGGCCACGTCCAACTCCAAGAAGATCTAGTCGAACACATTTGGGCGAGATTTGACAACGAATAGACGATTTCACAAAAAATATGTATCTTATCGCTTTCAATAAATTGAAATTTTAGCATTTTGATTATGTTATTTTATTTTTAATATAATATTTTTTTAAATATATATGTATAATTTTTTATTAGTTTAATATATTGTTTAATTGAAATTAAATTAGTTGGGAAAAATAAAATAGTGGAATTTATGAATAGTTAAGAGATAGAGATGTATTTAAGAGCCATTATGGTAGATGCTTTAAATGTTCGATGCAATAAAACCGCACAAAGTGTTAAAGTGTAATTTATCCATCGACCATCGTATACATTACTGTGTAAGTATATGCTTTTTCATTACAAAGGCAATCATAGGAATTTTCAACATCGCCTGCCACGTGAATGTCATGCAAGTTGCCTGTGGTCCATGTTTTCCTTCTTAAGTTTTATGGAACCTACATGCATAAATTTGGAGTAAATGAATTTACATTCTATTCATCCATTTATTATTATTGAGATGGAAGAAAATTGATTTGGTAATTCAATCTTGATCTTCTATTTTTTATCTTCTAATTACTATTGTGCTATGATTGGTATGACGGGAATCAAACTTTTGTATCCATATATTTTGGGCCATTGTAGTGATGTTGCTAGGGTGGAGCAAACAATGTACTACTGTATAAATAAATACATATACATAGATACTTTGAATGTTGAAGTAATATCAAAGACTGAAAATATTTGTAAGTTCTATTTTTCATGATAAATATTCAGCTTACCTGCTTTTTGTAGTGTTTATTCATGAAAATATACAGCTTACGATATTAACACTACTATAATATTTATTCATGAAAATATACAGCTTACGATATTAAATATTCCAAATTTATGGGATAATAGAATTTCTATCTACCAAAAATATTTTTGGTCATAGATAATACCGAGTTAAATGCAAAATTAGTAGCGTAAGATAGAGGAAATGATTGAATTAATGT
Organism: Salvia splendens; assembly: GCF_004379255.2. Taxonomy (NCBI): domain Eukaryota; kingdom Viridiplantae; phylum Streptophyta; class Magnoliopsida; order Lamiales; family Lamiaceae; genus Salvia; species Salvia splendens. The sequence goes on from NC_056039.1 coordinate 12,595,517, forward strand.
TGGTGGAAAATAAACCTCGTCTTATTAGATTAGAAAACTTTTTAGTGGACGGACCGAAAAAAATTGTAATTACTATGGACAGAGATTATACAATTTAAATTGCAAAATCAATAATAATATTAGATAAAAAGGAAACTCATTACTCATCTACATTAATTTATTGACAACTTATACGGCTATTATGACCCGCCATTACAACCCATTAAATACTAATAATAATAATAATAATGTAGGTCTCACTATCCATGAACACTGCTTAAACTATTCTTCTTTTTTCCTCTCTTATTTTACCAATTATGTATTCATTTTTGTGTAATTTCACATATTTATACTTTTATAGGACGGACGAAATAGTATTGAAGAACGGATGGAGTATTTATTGTTTTTGGTTAGATTGGGTTGCATTTTCAAATGGAGAAATAGAAGCAGTCGTAATAAATCCGGTAAGGATCACCTATAGGAAATTCTAATTGGTAAGGATCACCTATAGGAAATTCTAATTCATTTCCTAAGGGCATCCACAATGGTAATAGGCCAGCCATATGCTAGCCACAAACTCCTCCTGCCACATCATCAGCACTAAAAACTCCTCATGCCACATCATCAGGACAAGCAATTGGACATGCAATAGACTAGCCACAGTAAACAAAACTATGAAAAACAAATAATTAACAATCACACAAAATACAGAATTAAATTTACGACATAGATACGGGAAAATTCAATAATAATAGTAAAATTAAAAAAAAGTACATTAATTAAAAAAAATTACATTAATTTTTAAAAAAACCCCTCTTCCACACACGAGCCCACGCCTCAGCCTCACTCCTCGTGGCCGTCGCCGTCGTCGCCGCTATCCGGGACCCCCAAATCTGCGGCATCTGAGCCCCCCAACTGTGCCGAGGCGGCATCCAAATCGACCCGCATACTCTCGAGCATTGAGTGAAGAAACCTCTTCTCCACGGGTCAGTTGCCGCCCTCCATTCAACTAAGATCTTGTGCATCTGAGCCCGCGTTTGTTGAAGCGCGAAGAAGGCGACCAACCAGGCGAGTGCGACGAGTAAACGATGGAGGGGACGGGGACTCCTGAACATCCTCGGGGAGGTCGTGGGAACCGCCGCTGCTGCCGCTGTAATCACCGGCATAGTTCAGTCGATGCTTCTTCGGCCAGCCAGCATCGACACCTGCCCGAAACTTCTCGGAGTCCATCAGCACCTCATAGCAGTTCCAGTAGGTGAACTCCTTATAAAGCCCGGGCAGGGGGAAGGCTTCCTCCGCTATCCTCCTGCAGTCCTCGTCAGTTTGACCACTGGTCTGCATGCGGAGGGCGTTGGTGTACAAGCCCGAAAATTGGGAGACCGCAGCCCTGATTCGGTCCCACCCCTTCCGGCACTCCTCCCCGCTATGTGGCCTCCCCTCCGGGCAACATGCCTTGTAGGCTGCTGATATTTTAGCCCACAAGTTGACGATCCTCTGATTGTTCGAATGGAGGGGATCATCGCAAACACTCACCCAAGCCTTAGACAGTGCGGCGTTCTCCGCATCCGTCCACTTCCTCCGTGCCGGGCTGTAGTCATCAGCCGGCTGCGACGACTCGCCGACCACCCTTTTGCCCTTCCCCTTGCCCTTCTTCTTCTTTGGTGCGCCCCGACCCCGCTCTACTCCCCCCGTTTGAACGGGAGTGTCCGCATCCTCGAGATCTATCCCCAGCTCCTCTAAGGAGAAAGTCTCACACCCAGTGAACCGCGTCTCCGATGAGGTCGATGTGTGCGAAGAAGCAGTCAAAAAATCAAGACTGGGGCGATAGACATTGTCCCCCCCGACGTCCCCTGCATCCCGGGCTGCATCCCCGGCTGCCACCCCAGCATTATCTGCATCCCGGCTACCCACCCCGACATCATCTGCATCCAAGGGTACATGTTGTAGTACCCAGCCATCGGACCCCATCCACCTCCCATGGGTACCGTGGGAGTTTGAGACCCGCTCGTCACTGGACTAGACTCGTTGTTGTTCTCCATTTTGCTTTACTGCTCTTGTACAGAAATTAAGTGAGAGAGAAAACTCGTTAAAACAAGCGGTGCGAATGAAAATGACGTGCAAATCGCGTATATATAGTGTTTCGAATTTTTTTTTTTAAAAAAGTGATGGCCGATTGCTCGTCGATCACCCGCCTACAATGGCGGCCAGCCGATCGGCGAGCGCTTAAAAATCGGCGTGCGCTCTCGTTTTTCCGCTCGCCGCCTACAATGGTTTTGATAGCAGATCGGCCAGCGCCGGGAATCGGCTAGCCAGTCCGCTAGCCTCCATTGGAGATGCTTTAATACATACACTACACACTCATGTTTGTGTGTACGTATTAGGAATAAATCTAGCGCTGGTTCCCTGATACAGAGCAATATTGGAGGAGAGAGACAAGGTAGAGCGATTGCCGATAAAATAGAGAGAGACCACGTTAAAATAGCACTCTTTTTCTCCTCTTTCCTCCCATATTCACCTTCTCTACATTCATCATCATCTCACTTACCTACACGCCTCCAAAAACACTCACCTCAATTCTTCCGCCACCATGTTTTCCTTCAATGGGAGCACTTTTCTGGTAATTCTCCACCAAATTCATCTCCTTCCATTCTTCATTTTTTGTTTGATGCTAATTTATCGACATTGTTTTGATATTCTTCCAATTCAACGGAAAAGACTCCATTTTTTTTCTTCTATTCATTTCTTAATTCTTGATTTTGTTACAGAACAATACTCTGTGTGGCGTGTCGAAGCAATCTTCACAGAGGAAGATATCAGCTCCAAGTGTGGTGGTAGCTTCTGTGAGCTCAAATGGCATTCCTGCAGACCGAAACGTCAGCGTTTTGATGAGAGATAATGCCCCCTCCTCATCACCTTCGCAGTCGCGGGTGACGGAGATTGAACCAGCATCTACCGTCGGCGGCGGCGTGGAAGACGTTTACGGCGAGGATACCGCCACCGAGGATCAGTACATCACCCCTTGGACTCTCACTGTAGCTAGGTGATCCATCATCATATACTCCCCATCTTGAACAATGCAATGTCGTATTATGATTTGGGAATAATCAATTTCATTGTTAATATGAGAATATGTGTTTGTATATTATGTTTGATCCTAGTCATATGCATAAATTGAGAATTGACATTTTTCTTCGTTGGCTAGTTAATCGTTAGTGTTTTCGATGAGTGTGGGACTATCGCATTGCTTTGAGTTTATGTTTCCGTGATCTCGCTTCTTTGCTCTCCAGTGGATATCCATTGTTGCGCGACCCTCACTACAACAAAGGCCTCGCCTTTACAGTGAAAGAAAGGGATGCCCACTTCTTACGTGGCCTTCTCCCGCCGGTGGTTGTAAGCCAAGAGCTCCAGGTTGGTATAGTAGACTTCACTGAGTTCTTTTGTAAAGATCCTCATGAATTTTTGGTCATCTATCTCTCTTCATTTGAGTAGGTTAAGAAAATGATGGCCAACATGCGACAGTATCAAGTGCCGTTGCAGAGGTACATGGCTATGATGGATCTTCAGGTAGTTTTGTAATTACCAGATACTACAAATCAACTGTGGTGATTCGAATGGCATAGATTTTATAATTTTCAAAATGCTTTGTTTACGGAATGAGACTATCATCCTTGCATAGGTGTGCTCATGTTTAATCTCTTTCGTGCTGTTCAGGAGAGAAACGAAAGGCTGTTTTACAAACTTCTCATTGAAAACGTCGAGGAGCTGCTTCCCGTAGTCTACACCCCGACGGTTGGCGAAGCATGCCAAAAGTACGGGAGTATTTTCAGGCAGCCCCAGGGTCTCTTCATCAGTCTGAACGAAAAGTACGTAATACAAGGTCACTGCTAGGAGGTTCTGTTGTGAGCTTTCTTACTGATGACTGGTTGCAACTTTACAGGGGAAGGATTCTAGAGGTATTGAGAAACTGGCCTGAGAAGAAGATTCAAGTTATTGTGGTGACAGATGGTGAGCGGATTTTGGGTCTTGGAGATCTTGGCTGCCAGGTAACTCAATCGTTTATTCTGTTCTGAAATTCCGCTGTGATTGTATGCTACTGGCTTTCTTGTGACTGTGTTTATTGCCCGTGCTATATATTACTACAAATATTTGCATATGATTTGTTTGAATCTTGATATTTTTAATTTTACCAGGGTATGGGGATACCCGTTGGGAAGCTTTCATTGTATTCAGCTCTTGGTGGCATTCGTCCGTCTGCTGTAAGTATCTGGCTATTCTATATTTCGGCAGTCATATCCAAGATTCCAAGCAAAAAAAGCTCAGACTATTGATTCGATACAGTAACATGCACCTCAAACTTGAAATGCCCACTGATAATTTAGTCTCAAGTTATGACTCAGGGTCTCTTTATGCAACTTGTGATTAATGAATGTGTTGTTATTGAGCGTCTGCTCTTATCCTTTCAGTGCTTGCCCGTGACCATTGATGTGGGGACGAACAATGAGCAGTTGTTGAATGATGAATTCTATATCGGACTGAGGAGGAGGCGTGCAACTGGACAGGTTAACAAGAATAAAATTTTGAAGCAACGGTACCTTTTCCACTAACTTGATATTATTTATCTTCACAAGCAGGAGTATGCTGAGCTGCTAGACGAGTTTATGAATGCAGTGAAGCAGAACTATGGCGAAAAAGTCCTAATCCAGGTTTGGTCCCACTTTTTAAAAGTGAAGCCGTGTTAACCAATTTGTTCAATAGTTCTGATTCTTAACGATATCTTTCCTTATGAGGAATGCACAGTTTGAAGATTTTGCAAACCACAATGCTTTTGATCTTCTTGCTAAATATGGAACTACCCATCTCGTTTTTAATGACGATATTCAGGTAACTGCATAGTCATTTCTTACCTTTCTGTTGTCTTTATATTCCTCTTTTGTCATCCATCAATCAGTGTTAGTTTTCACACATTCCGTTTTCTTTTCTTTTTTCTATCTTTTCTGTATCAGGGCACGGCATCTGTGGTCCTTTCCGGGCTCATAACAGCGCTGAATTTAGTCGGGGGCACCTTGGCCGATCATAGATTCTTATTCCTTGGAGCTGGAGAGGTGGGTTTTCATTATAATCTCAGTATCGTTTCCTATGATTGACCAAAGTGATGTTAGTATAAGCAGATTCGTTAGTGCTATTAAGCTTTGATTATGATATTAGCAAAATTCATATATGTCAACTGATAAACGCGTCCTAGATTTTTTTACCACGCGATGATCACATGTCGTTTTTCCTCCTTGATTGTTAATTCTTCGATTTTGTTCGACATAATTTGTTTTTTTACAATTATTGCAGGCTGGCACTGGTATTGCAGAGCTCATAGCTCTTGAAATATCAAAACAGGTACAATATTGACGAGCATTTGTACTTTAGAATAATTTGTCGTACCGGTAATTTTTTAGCTGATCTCAAATCCAGAATGATTGTTGTTGGAATTTATGCATATACGTCCCCTTTTCACACGCAGACAAATGTTCCTGTGGAAGAGGCTCGCAAGAAGATCTTTCTTGTCGACTCAAAGGTATTGTAATTGTAGTTCTCAATAGTTCCCTTTGGCACCACTGGTTCTTTTTTCTTTTTTCCATTTATAGAACCCCAAATTCTTTTTCAGGGTTTGATTGTTAAATCTCGTGTTGAGATGCTTCAACATTTTAAAAGGCCGTGGGCACATGAACACGAACCTGTCAGAACTTTGTTAGATGCTGTGAAGGTGCAAACTCTCTCTCTCTCTCTCGCTCTATTTATCTGCATTTGTATCTACGTAACCATATGTGCATCCTTGACTGCGGAATCATCATATACGTCATGTTTTGATAGGTCATCAAGCCGACAATATTGATAGGATCGTCAGGAGCAGGAAGAACCTTCACAAAAGAAGTGGTCGAAGCAATGTCTGCCTTAAATGAGGTACGAAATCGGATCTGGATCCCGACTTCATAAAGTCAGTAATAAATAACGCGGACTCACATTAACAAAAAATTTCTCTTCTATCCATTTCCAGAAACCCGTCATTCTCTCTTTGTCAAACCCAACCTCACAGTCCGAGTGTACGGCTGAGGAAGCTTATACATGGAGCGAGGTGACGAGTCACCTCTCGTCTTTGATATAAATTCTTTCGTCTCGTGCGTTCTATTCTACTTATTCCTCCTCGTTCACTTCTCATCCAGGGCCGAGCCATTTTCGCTAGTGGGAGCCCTTTCAGCCCGGTTGAATATAATGGCAAATTTTATGCATCTGGCCAGGTTCAGTCTAAATATACATCAACCAAATGTTATGCTTTAATTTCACACTAATCTTAGCTTTAATTTCTCCAACAGGCAAATAATGCGTACATCTTTCCTGGACTTGGTCTCGGTTTGATAATCTCCGGTGCCATCCGTGTTCACGATGATATTCTTCTCGCAGCTTGTAAGTTCCTATGAATACTAATTTTAGGCATCACTTCACTTATTGATTAAGAGTGTCCGAGTATTAGTTCGTGTTTTCTGCAAACAGCGGAAGCATTAGCCGAACAGGTTAGCCAAGAGAACTTAGACAAAGGGCTCATATATCCACCATTTTCGAACATCAGGAAGATTTCAGCCCAGATCGCAGCCAGAGTAGCAGCGAAAGCCTATGAACTCGGTAAATATCTTTATTCAGCAAACACATTCTAAATCAAACTACTCGGAGCTGAGATCAAAGTAAGACGACCTTTTCTTTACCGCACAGGTTTGGCTACTCGTCTGCCACAGCCGGAGAACCTCGAAAAATATGCAGAAAGCTGTATGTACAGCCCCAACTACCGCAACTACCGTTAAGCCGGCCTGCTAATTTTTTTTTGTATCGCATTTTCGCCTTCGTTTTCGTTTTCTTGATCACGAACGATGAATTCGGTGAGTTACATGCATAAGTTGGGATTTCAGTGTAAGGTGAAATTGTTGTGTTACTCAATATGAAATTGTGCTTTCTCTTACTTTTTAAGGTTAATGAATAATAGTAGCAGTACCGATGGAACACCTAAAAAGTCTCAAATCAGATCAAATTTTGAGTAATGTAGATATTGCAAGTTATTGTTAGACCAATTCCAATTTTTATCAAATTTTTCATCTAATTTTGTAATTTGATTTGTATGAGCAATACATGAAAATGATGTTTTGCATCTAAGGGGCAAAAACTAGGTTGCCTCAATTAAAACTACACAAATATCTAAATTCTTAGTTTATTTGGAAGTAGTCAAATATTTTTCTTCAAAAAATCGCCTTGCTTTCTTTTTGTTCCCAAAAATAATACACATATATTCAAATCTGAGAAACGATTGTTTCTTGTTCAGCCTACACACAGAACACACAGTGATGCATGGTTTTTTCGCAAAAGATCGTTAATTTATTTGATTTAGAAGCTAGGGTTCTTGAAATTCAATTGGGGTTTTGAATTTGAGCTTAATTCCCCTTTTCAGAGGCTGTATCTTTTTCCCATATCTCCAAAATCGATCCCTTTCTCAGCTGCCACAGCTCTTAATTCCTAGTTTGTTACTCGGGCTTTCCTCTACTTCTTCTTCGAGCCCAGATTGAGGAGTTCAATTAGGAATCGTTTCGGGGATTGAATTTTTTTTCTTGAACTAATAAATTAAGAAAAGTTTTTAAAGATGCTATTTTCTCCTTTCCCCTTTTAGAGATTTAGGGTTTTGTTTCTTTGCAGCGTAGAATTTGATAGGAATCACCTTTTTTAGGCGTAATTTGAATTCGCCGGATCTCGCCCTATTGCGTTTCGGAATCTATCCATGGCGTCGTACCGGCCGTTCCATCCGCCGCCGCAGTCAACGTTTGCTCCGCCGCCGCCTCCTCCACCGTCGTCGATTCAGAACCCGCCGCCGCCTCCCCCACCAGCAGCTGCGCCGCCTCCGCCGCGCGGCGGAAGTCAGTATTCTCAGAATTGGGGTCCCTACAGCGGCGGCAATGGGTCGAATTACAATTACCAGCATCCAGGCTATGGATCGTCTTCATCACAGCAGCATTTTAACCCTCCACAGCAGCCGTATCAATTTCCGCCTCCGCCCCCTCCACCGGAATCATCTTCTTATCCTCCCCCGCCGCCACCGCCTCAGTCTGCCCCAGCAGCCGCAATGTACTACCCATCATCTCAGTATTCGCAGTTTAATCAGCCACCACCTCCACCGCCTCCTCCTTCGTCTCCCCCTCCTCCACCGCCTCCGTTGCAGCCCTCATCGCCTCCGCCATTGCCTCCTTCCACGGGTGCGAGCAGGGAGCGTATGCAGCCCAATCCTGCAGCATCGTCTAGGAAGGAGCAGAAGCCTCCATTGAGTAATAAAAGACCAGGCGGGCGGGTTGAGACAGAGGAGGAGAGAAGGGTGAGGAAGAAGAGGGAATTTGAGAAGCAGAAGCAAGAGGAAAAACTCAAGCAGCATCTTCGAGAGTCACAGAATAAAGTTCTGCAGAAAACCCAGATGTTGGCCTCTGGAGCCAAGGGCCACGGCTCCATTACTGGATCACATATGGGTGACAGAAAGAGCACTACATTGTTAGGCGGTGATAGAATCGAAAACCGGCTGAAGAAGCCAACCACCTTCCTCTGCAAGTTAAAGTGAGTATACCTGAGCTCCTCATTTGAGTTTGTTGGCCTTCTATGGTATTTTAACCTGTTTCGGTGGTAATTGTTACTGCTGTGAAGTTTACCATGACATAAGAACTCGACAAGAACGATGCAGCATTGCTACCCTACTTTAGTAACGATATGGCAGCGTTGTGTATTATTTGACTCGAATTGATTGTAATTACCAAGGAATCATTTTAATCTTGATCGGGCGATTGTCACAATTTTCTTATGACATTGATATTAACAGATTCTTCTTTGAGTGTATAAGATTTTCCACTTTTTCTCTTAGTCGTCGTTATTTGGATGATATATTTGCTAACAATTTTGTGTCTTTATTAGGTTTCGGAACGAACTGCCTGATCCATCTGCAAAGATGAAGCTTTTGTCATTAAAAAGGGACCCTGATAGGTATGGAACTCTGTATCATATTTATAATTCACCTGCCAGAACGTGAATACTTGGCTGAAATTCACCATTGAGTCATGGCTAGCGCCCGTGTCACTGGTCACAAAATTATAAATTGGTTCAACCGGTGCATTTCTGACACTGATCTAATTCCAGTCTGATACATATGGCCTTTGCAGATACTGTAAATATCAAATTACATCATTGGAGAAGAACTGGAAACCTCAGCTACATGTTGAACCTGATCTCGGGATACCGCTGGACCTTCTTGACCTGAGTGTATACAAGTAAAACCTTCTCAGGCCCTTCTTTCTCATGCTCCTTAGGCTGAGTTGCTCGTCTGATTTGTTTCATCACTCTCTGTTGATCAGTCCTCCCAAAGGTGAAAGGATACCCCTCGACCCTGAAGATGAGGAGTTATTGCGTGATGATGATCCTATAACCCCAATGAAGACTGATGGTATTAAAACGAAAGAAAGGCCTACAGATAAAGGTGTCTCTTGGCTTGTTAAAACACAATACATATCGCCCCTCAGTATTGAGTCCAGTAAGCAGGTATCAGTGAGTTTTTTTCTCACTACGAATTACCCAGACTCTACTGGAAAATTAACCAGGAAATATGTGATATTACTTGCAGTCTTTGACCGAGAAACAAGCAAAAGAATTGCGAGAATCTCGAGGTCGGAGCCTCTTGGAGAACCTCAACAGTAGGTTAGTTGACTTGTTTTCTACTCCGCAAGAAGAATTACGACTGAGCCATTTACAATAACTTATTGATTCCCTTTACTTTGTTTCAGGGATAGAAAAATTCAGGATATTGTGGCGTCTTTTGAGGAATGCAAGACCAAGCCTGTCCATGCAGTTAATCGCCATCTACAACCGAGAAGAGTCCTCCCACTTTTGCCTGATTTTGACAGGTATATTGTATCTTCATATAATTCACAACTTTAGCTATTTCTAGTTGTGTGTATCAAGTGGAATAATATGGTATAAATATTAGTATTATTGTGCCTCTTATGGAAATTAGCATTGATTGGCATGTGTTGTTTTACAATCCTAGCTCCTGCATTTGTTTTGCTACACCAGAAGATACTATTTTTAATTTCCTTAATTTCCTTTTCAGGTACGAGGACCACTTCGTGGTTGCAACTTTTGATAGTGCTCCAACTGTGGATTCAGAAATCTACAGAAAATTGACTGCAGCTGATCGTGAAGAGTATGAACAGAAAGTATGTATACATTGATTAACTGCCAATGGAATTCTGTGATCAATATTTAAGATAGGGTTGGAGTATGTAAGATATATACATTCATGGTGTGACGAGTCATATGGCTTTGCAGGCAATCATGAAAAGTTATGCATCGACAAGCACGGATCCTGAAAGGCAAGATAGATTCTTAGCGTACATGGTGCCATCAGTAGAGGAGGTATTATTTTCACATAATTGAGGCTTGAGTTTGTTCCCAATAATGTTCATCCAAATTGATAATCTTTTCTTGGTTATGGTGACAGATTGAGAAGGATATATACGATGAAACTGAAGATGTCTCATACTCATGGGTCCCCGAGTATCACTATGATGTACAGTTCCATTATGTCTTTTTTCTTCTGTTACTACAACTGTTTCTCTTATTATGTCCATTGTCCTTTAACCACTTGACAGGTTCGAGGTGATGATGTGGATGATCCGACAACATATCTTGTGTCCTTTGGTAATACAGAAGCCAGATACCTGGTCTGTCCTTTTTCTTGATTTTATTCCTTTTTAATTTTCTCATACAATCAGCATACTTGATTGATTCTTGTTCGTGCAGCCCCTTCCAAAGAAGCTAATCCTAAGGAAAAAGCGTGCGAGAGAGGGAAAATCAACCGAGGAGGTGGAACAATTTCCGGTGCCAAGATCAATAACTGTAAGGAAGCGAACCAAAGTTGATATCAAGGAATTTGTAGAAGAAGAGGTATGTAAAAAGAACTCGTTACTCATGTTCATCTATACAGCGCCGGTTCTCACTCCTCCACTCTCATCAGGATTATGCACCATTGAAGGGTAATCTAAACTCGAGAAGTGGAAGGGACGGCAGCATGGATAGAGGACTCAGTCGACTGCGTAGGATGAGTAGTCAGGACATGGAACCCGATAATTACAGCGGTGCCGAGGATGAATTGTCCGAATAGTTGCTCTTGACCATAATTTGATTGCAGGGAAGGAAGAAAGAACATGTTTTCCTAGTTTGGGCTCTCCCTCTATCTCTCTCTCTTCCCTTATGGGAATCACATTTAGATTTTTCTTTTTTACCTATTTTCTGGTAAATTAAGCTACAATTCTCTTTAAAAATAGATGAAAGGAAAACTACATTTCTTGTATTGTGTTACCCTTTAGTCAAGCTTAGTATAAGATTAAATCAAGAGTTGTTAATATGATCTATTACAATGAGGAAAGCATCAGAATCCAAACCATTATATGCAAGTTTGTGTTTTCAAGTACAAATATTCTCCTATGCTTCAGATATATTTACTTCCTCATTGCCAGAAGATCCAACTTGAGGCAAATCTTGTGTATCCACAGTGCCAGGGGGTTGAGATTCTAGCTTTGCCGCAGCTTGCAGCACCCGGCTTTGGACGTCTGATGAGGAGGGTGACGTTGGGAGTCCATTCCGGTTTGTCTCCAGCTTCCCGGCAGCCCATGAAACGGCCCGACCTCCAAGTGTGACTGGAGCTAGCAGAGACCTAAAGTAGTAGTGTTAGTTTATTTTTACAGTATATAAACCAAAAATTGTGTCTGAATATAGTAGTAAAGCTTTTGTTTGTTAAAATGGGAAACCTTAAATCTTGCTGAAAGTCTTCTACGCCTTGATATGAAGTGATTCGTCGCAGTATAGTCTGTTCCATCGTCGAATGCAGTCACAATGTTAGATTCAGAGTCAAACAAAAAATGGATGATGGCTGTAGTACCTGTCCGAGACCGATAACACCGACAAACTGGAGCGTCGTTTCCCACTCTGCAAAAAGAGGTTACAAGTGTTTAGTCGGAGCTTTGTAGACGAACAAATGATGATTTTAATTTATAGATACGGAGAAAGAAACTGTGCAAGAATTTACCTAATAACGAGTAAACTGCTGCAACAACGCCCTATACATAGGGAATTCCGTGTTAGTAAGTCATTCGAGGAAGAAATAAACTTATGCCTATACACAATTGTTTGAACGAACATCGAAAAAACAATGGAACATGAGATTGGAACCACTAGAGTAGAAGAGAAAACATCCTTACCACTCCAAAACCAACAATTTTCAATGGGGTTGGTTTGATTTCCTCCAAGATAGCTTCAGCTTCCTGTAAAATGATTATGTCGATTAAACTAAAACACTTTATTATCATCTCCACTCGAACAACGTGTAAGCTTCTCAAGCCTCAATGTAGGTCACCAGGCATATAAATGAAGGTTGTTACCTCATTCAGTATTGTAAGCGTTGTCTCGGGTTTCAGCTCTTTAATGCGACACCCTTCTTTCACCCAGGATTCAAACCCACCTAGGACTTGATATGGTCTCTATTCTTGCAGAAAGTTTTACCAAGTAGCAAAGTAGAAAATCAATGTAATGGATCAATTTTTGTTGTATTTATGCTGGTTTTTGGTCACGAACAAGCTCGTTTTTTTCGCTTGTGTAATGAATGCTATTAGCATAAATATAGAAGAAAGGTCGCTTGCCGCAGTTATACTTGCCTTAGTTCCAAGCTTCCTCAATGATCTTGCAACACTCTTCGAACGAGATCCATCAGCATCCATAACCAAAACCTTGGATCTGTCCTATATATATGAAATCAATTCAGGCATCACTTCTTTTTTGTTAGTAACATTATAAAACATTTGCGAGTTTTGTCCAAATATCTCTTTCTCCAAAGCTTGGCCTTTGGCCTTTGCAACATTGTACTATTCAATAGTCGAGTCGACTATTAGGGGTAAAAATAATTTTCTTTGTTAACAACACAGAATCAGGACTCGATTTAAGGATATGGGTAAATGCATCTTGGAAATGTGATCATACTTGAACAATTTTGAGGTCACGAATAATGACAGCGTGCAACGAGTCCTCCAAATCTCTTCCTCCCTTCAGCAGCTTTTTGATGGAGTTGTCAACCTGAAATATTCATATGCCATAAAGAAATTGAGATCGTTGAAACATTTTGTTTTGTTACTAGAGCTTTTCTGTTTTTCATATATCTTGAAATTCAAGTTTTAGATTGCGAACCTTGGGTTGCCCTACGTATGCATATCGGAACCGAGCACTCCTCCGAAGATCAGGAATGCCGTCTCTGTCCCTGAGGTTCTTCACATCCAGAAACAATGCAGCCAGAAATGGACTCAGTAAATCATGTAAATATTAGCTATACATGTCTGCAAGAAATAGCAACTTTCAACCAAATAAAATGCAATTAAAATAACAGCCTCTTGCCTCGGGCCGAATATCAATAAGCACAGCGTTGTTATTCCCTCGTAACAGCTCCATAGCTGATTTGGGAGATAAATCTCCAGCATATCCGCTATACTTCAACACTCTATACGAACCCCTGCAAAAATCTGATGAAAAATGTAATTTACATTTAAAGAGAGGACTAACTTGAGCCTAGGAAAAAAGACTGAGCAAAGAGAAAACAAGAAATTTATACCACAAAATGGCTGAAGCCCCAAATACAAGAACAACCGGAATAAGTGGATCGTTTGGGTCCAAGCCTACTCTTTCTTCAAATCCCTCCAACGCGATGTAAACCTTTACATAGCAACTATTTAATAAGATAAAATGAAACATCTCCGGGTTTATAAAAGCCTCTGAATTTTCTGAAAGTTTTCGAATTCATTCACCTGCTGTAGTGCAGCGCCAATAGGGGTCAATACTTCTGCAACGCGTCCTTCACCTGATCTAACCACATCTTGATAATCTTGAGGAAGAAATCCCTTTGCAGAATCATAAGCATATCCAACATTCTTCGTTAGCAAATCCTCCACCGCAACTACTATTCGCCTCAACACATCGAGTGCAACAGAGGCTGCTGCACCCGATCCTTCCTTCAATCCACTCGACACACCACTCAGCCTGTTACCAGCAGATTCCCCAGTTTGATCAAGAAACGTGTTGATGTCCTTGATGACACTCTCAGCCGCCTCACTAGCACTTGTCAGGGCAGCATTGAACGAAGAGGTGACAGTTTCGATTGAATTGTTTATCACATCCTCTCCTGCCTCGACAATATCCGCGAGCTGTGTGTTTTGGACAGACAAGGGGTTCACATCAATGAGCAATGAATCGGGGGCCACAGCAGGATCAACTGTCACACCACTAACGGACATAGGGAGGTCGGGATCGACATAGCTTGGTTGGAGATCAGTGCTGTCAACGGCCTTACTGAGAAACTCCGTTAGCTGAGACTCACCCGAGCTATCGACAAACACCAAATTAGGCCCTAAACCACGCATTTCATCACCGGCCCCTAATCGAGTACTCTGATACAATGACTGATTAATGGTGTCAATGGAGCCACATTGATCATATTTCACAACATAATCCGAGTATAAACACGTAGTGACTCTTTGCCTAGAGAAATTCGAGATTTTCTTGGCTGATTTATTCACACTGCTGATATCAAATGCCCTAGCGTATGAGGATAAAGATTTCAAACCTCCATAGATTGAACTCTGCAGAGTTAAGTGCAACAATTCATCAATTTCACACTAAACCTGTATACATAAAATTCAATAACAATCATATAATTTCATAATCATTCAATTTCACATCCCATCACTTAATAGTACCAAATTAGGTAGTGCAGAAGAAGAAATTAGCAACAAAATCAATAAAATTAAATTTATTACCTGTCCATGGCAGGAGCAGCTGGTGGTAGCGGAAGAAACAGGCAACATTGTCAATCAAAACACCTCAATCAGATTTAAAAAAAACCCTCTAAAATATTGCTAAACCATCATTTTTAGTTCAAGAATCCGCAGCAAACGCATAAAGATGTGAACTTTGATTCAGACTAAGCTAAAGTGGAACAACCCATCAACAGTTTACGGCGCAAAATCAAGATTCTTGAAATGGGCTATGACGGAAAATGAGACGATAACACTGTTAATGGAGCGGAATTCAACTATTTTTTGAAATGGGATTTTATTTTTGTCTCTAAATACATGTTTGATATTGAAATTTGAAGGAATTATCCATTGAAGTGAGATGTAATCAAACATGAGAGGTGGGGAAAATGTGTGGATTGTCTCAAGGTGTTTGCTTCATCTGCATGGCCACTCGTTTCTCTCTTGTGGGGACAGTGATTGGGTTCACTTTTCTCCGTTGGTGTTTCAATAATTATTTTAAACAGAAAATAAATAATCCCCATATCCCACAATAATTGTTACTCTTTTCCGTTTAGCCACAATAATTTTCACACTTCATTTTTATTATAAAGGGTGAGTAGACCCATTTAGAATGTGTGACCACTTTTTTATATTGATTTTATAATAAAATGTGAGTGAAATGAGTTATTAGAATGTGAGACCTACTTACCATTTATACTAAAAGTGAACTGTGACAATTATTGTGAGACAGACCGATATAAAAACGAGTAATAATTATTGTGGGACGGAGTGAGTAGGATTTTACAAAACCTAAGATTAACAGATGAATTCCACCTTGAACCATTTAATCGTCAATAATACTACTAACCAATGTTTTAAAAACGGGATCGGTGAGTGAACCGGCGAAGCTACTGGTTCATGGTTCAACCGGTCCGACCGGGTGAACCACTGGTCGAACCGTTTTACTGTTACAAATTATATATATAATATAAAAATATTTTCAATTTAATGAATGATAAAATAAACTCTATGTATAAACAAAATACATTAAATATAAAAATATTAAAAATTAATAGATAATAAAATCTAATTAATATTTATCAATAAATATAATTAAATGTACAAATTACAAGTTAGAGTGGATAAAAATTTTACTATTTTAGACATAAAAATAGATAAGTTCATATTAATTCAAACAAATGTATATGGCAAAATATATATATGAAATATATAAGTAAACATGACTATTAGTTAGTTTTGATAAAAATATATACAGTAAATAATTTATTAAACTTTACGTATAATTACTAACTATATTTACAAATACTAAAAATTAAATTTAGTATAGAGTAAAATTTAGTAGATGATAAATATATTATTATATTAATAACTACTCATTATAATGTAAATTTAAACATGAATTATTAGTTTGAGTGATAAAAATTATTTTGTTTTAATATAAGAATAATTAATGTTCAAGCTATTACCAAGAAAGGCTTGTGGTGGAGTGGTAATGGACTTGGTCTCTTATCCGACCGGCCAGTTTCGGCGGTTCACAGCGGTTGAATGTGCTACTGGTTTTATAGAGCAAACCGGATCGGACTATGTACCGGTTCGCGGTCTGACCAGTCGAACCGGCCGATCCTGTCCAGTTTTTATAACACTGCTACTAACTTTGTGTGTATTGACCTAATAGTAAAAAGGTTAATGTCTAAGATTAAAGATTATAGATTCAAGTTTATCATGATAAGATCTTCAAAATTTATGTTCATTTATGAAAAAAAAAACTACTCCCTCCGTCACACAAGAATATGCATTTTTTCCTTTTTACTGCGTCTCAATCCGTCTCACAAGAATATGCACTTTCTAATTTAGGAAACTATTTTCCCTCTAATGAAGTGAGACCTATTATCCACTAACAATTAATCTATTTATTTTTTCTCTCTACCTTTCTCTTACCTTACCAATTTTGCATTTAAACTCTCGTAACAAACATAGCTAAATTATACATATTGATTTATTATTCTCACGCGTCATGACGCACATATGACACATAAATCCCTGCATTCTTTTAGAGCATCCACTATAAGGTGGACACTTACAATAGCTCCGCTACTTTTTTTTTCCACAGCCACTTCGTATTTGTCCGCGCCCACAAAAAAAAGTGTTCGCAACAATAGTGGACACTTTTTTAACCACTTTTCACTTTAATTTTTTATTTTTATATTTTAATTCAATTATAATTAAAATTATCGGACTACACATAATTAGAAAAAACGGCTATAATTAAATAAATTAAAATTCGCCGCTATATGGGTGAAGAGCCATTGCCACATTCTGAAACGCCGACGGAAAATCTCGGGTGGGTAATGGGGGGTTATCCACAAAGTAGTCTGCCATTAGCCGCTGGTGCGCTCCGCTATTGTCTCGTTGGATGGTCCGACGATGAGTAATCGCACGAGGGAGCGCGGCCTCCGCCAATTCCGCAACCCGCGCCGCATCCTCCTCGTCGGCTTCCCTCTGCACCTCTTGAATCAGAGAATTCCATGCGTCATTCCACAAATTGTCAATTTTTAATACCAATGGAATCCACAAATTTTAGTGAGAGAAAGTATGAATAAAGAGTTGGAATGATGTGAAAATAATGAGGAAAATAGGGTGTATTTATAGGTAAATTAAATAATTTTTTTAAAAAAATTTGTCCGCCCCTACCGGCACGCCGCTCACCGCCGCGCTATAGGCCGACGCGTCCTCGGCGCCTAGTCGCTGATCGCCCTTCCGTCCCAAAAAAAGCATCCGCACCGGGGCGGATGCTTCTCCCGCTATAATTAGCCGCGGCCGGCGTGCCACCCCTATAGTGGATGCTCTTACTAGCAAAGCTAAGGGCATCCACACTTGGGGGAGCTCGCTTTGTTGCAGGGGTGGAGAATTATGAGAAGAAATGTCGTCGCGCGTTCCAGTCCAGGCACCTTCAAAATTCGCCATTGACATATGATTTCATGTTCAGACATCGATTTTGAAAATTGGATGATGGACTTAATTCTTAATGTTTTGCCATATTTCATTGTTGATATCGGCCAAGTTCTGGATTGGTTACATCGTGATACATATCGAGAATGAGACTAAAATTGCAAAATTTTAATTGCTCCATCAATTTTTGATAATAATATGAACAAATTCATTTAAGACCCTAATCTAACATACATAATGTTATAGACTAAAATCGTAAAATATTCATATACTTTACTACAAATGCAAAATACTCATATTTTGAGACTAAAAATGGACTTTAGTCCATAGTTTCATATTTAAATAATATAGTGTTTAAATTACTAATAAATTCTAACTCGCTTTAATTGTCACAGCAATAGAGCAGAGCACTTTTAGGACAAAAATGGAGAAATTCATAATATTAATGATCTGAAGCTATAAAATACTTAAAATGTTATGCTTTAAAATCATAAAATGAGTATATATTTAGAAAAAAAATGAACTTATAGTCATTAGCAAATTGTCAAAAACAACGGTGACGGTCATTTTGGTTCGAAAAAAGGTAAAAAGAAGTAGAAAAATAATTCAATTGATATTTAGTCGTTGGTTTTGGTATTACACATGCTTTATTTCAAATAACGCAAACATTTCCGAGATGCCTAAATCTATATGCAACTAATTTTTTTTTTTGTAGAAATTACTCTGAAATGTCATTAATTTTATGAATATACTTTATTTTTGTGACATATGTGCATAATAGTCAGCCATCATCATAGATACCGTAATTTTATTAGTAGTAACATTTCTTAGGACCATAATTTTTCCCAAAATGATGTCACTAGTATTGAGATATTCTATTGCAGTAGAAGTTAAATAATAGGGATTGTACATATATGCACAAACTTATAGTAAAATTGATTTTACCATCCATCCGGCCAAAACTCACAATCAAATGAAATCTTAGGTGAAGAATAGAAATTTTGAGAGCACAAAAACTATAGTCCAATTTATCGAAGGAATGCTTGATTGAGACACACGCACGCACGCTTCATTTTTTGTCAAAACATTAATTTTATAAAATCTTTGACTAAATCATAATGACACATCCCCACGTGGAAATACATAAATAACTAAAATTTATTAGTTTTAACTCGCATTAAACTTTTTTGGTGGCCGGTTTCTTGACTTTCCTAATCAAGCGTAGCAAATTTGCCTCATTTTTTCAAAGAGATTACAAATTTAGAAATATTTTATAAGCTGCTAAACTATGTGTCCTAGGCTGAGATTTGTATGCTAGTCAAGGTGCTTGACTTTGAGGGAACAAATATACCTACTAATTCGACTAATAATAGCTCAATTAGTTGGTTGTCTCACAACCCATTGGTTTATTAATAAAATGGGCTTGACTTTTTTTATCTCTTTACTTGTATTTTGGCTTAAGGAAGATTGCGATTTTTCGATTTTGATGTTTGGAGTGAATCGCGTGACCTATATTATAGGGCAGTTTAACCCTTTTCGACTTTATATATGCACTACTAGTCCATGATTAAAGTATCTTAAGTTTTTTTTGTTCGTTCGTCCATAATTAAGTGTCTTATTTACATTTTACAATTTTTGATAATAGACTTCACATTCCACTAACTCATCTATCAGTCACATTTTATTTTAAAACTAATATAAAAGTAGGATCTACACTTCACTAACTTTTTCTACTCATTTTTCATTACATTTTTTAAAACTCGTGCCAAATCATTGGCCGAGTAAGTATGTGTTACTAAATATATACTCCCTCCGTCCCAATGTAACTGAGTCGTATTTCTTTTTTTATTGTCCCAAAGTAGTTGAGTCATTCTTTTGGGCAAAAACTTTATATTCTCTCGTATTTTCTTCTATCCTTCCTTCTTACTATATTAATTTCTTAGATCTCGTGTCCAAAAGAAATGTCCCAACTACTTTAAGATAAGGAAGTATACGCATAAAACAAAACAACCAACATCAAATATACATGGGCATAGTGTTCACTATGATAGTCATGCATGTGGCATTATTATTTCTCTATATACATGTACAATAACGCATACTCCATCCGTATCCTAAAAATAGAAATTCTTTCCTTCTCGTCCATTCTCTAAAAATAGAAAGTTTCTATTTAAGAAAATTGCCTTTTTTCCAATAAGGTGACACCCATTTTTCACTAAAACTATTTTCTTTTTATCTGTCTTACTTAATCGATTTTGCATTAAAATATGTGTTATCCCTCCCGCTTCATATCTGTCACATTAAAAAAATTATTTTTAAGAGATCAAAAGGAGAATTGGAATAAGAATTCATAATAGTTTGAAACTGTACATGCAGAGCATGCATTGATAAAGTCAAGCAAAAACTACAAAACACATGGGCGGCCGTAGGATTAATCTCTGCTTGTTCGACTTGTACCATCCCTCCCGCTTCATATCTTCTACTCTACTCTCTACCACCTTCCTTGATACTGGTCGGCAACGGCAAACCACTAAATTTTCTATTTTTTTACTATTTCAATCACCTATATTTGTGAAGTGGGTATTTTAGACTCTTAATTACAAGAGGTTTTTTTTTCTTTGATAAAAGCCACAAATCAAAAGAGCACTAGTTGCTTTTTAAAACTTTTTTCTTGATTGACTTTAAAGGGTAATTCTACTTTCGAGATTTAAGTAAAGGGGGGATGTTTTTGGGGCAGTGTGCTATATTCTTGAGTCCTACTCCTACATTGTATTTGTGTCACTGTTTCATTTGATGACACATAGAAATACACGGTTTATTAGCATGCTTTGCTTCTTCAATCCAACAAAGCCATACATTTATTTAATAATAATAGTATAATATAAAATCCTGCCTTGGTTGCGTGCTTAATGTTCTAATCCTTTTCCTGTTTTCAGGGCACTCTTTACATATTTTTTCAAACAAATTCTTGTTTTCCTTACAACCAAGTGTTTTTAATACTACTACTATTGAAAAGACATGCACCAGGAGAGAGAAATAGGGAGGAGACAGATAAATCATTCTAATATATCTCTCTCTCTTCATTATAGCTTGTCTAGTTATTGATTCTTTTCCCTTTCTCAAACAAGATTTGTTCTTGTCTTTTGCAACCTTTAATTCCAAGAATGTGCGTTTTTGGACGTCTGAGAATTTCAAGGTAAGATTTCGATAAAGATCACTTTTTTTTTTAGGTTTCCCCATCTCAGTTTCTTGATGTATAAATTTTTGCAGCAGAAAACTTTCTTAGTGGGATATTATAGTTAACAAATATGGAGGGCTATTCAAGAAAAGATGAAGGGTGTTGCCAGTTTCTTGATTTGGTCACCAAAGAGAAAGAAGAAGAAGTGCATGCTAGAATTTCAGCATTTTCAGAAGAGAAGAAGCTTGAACTAAGCCTTGCTCCACCAGGTCAAGATTGGACAACCAAAAATCCCTCAAGATTTGCTCAAAATCCATGGAAATCTTCTCATTTTCTCCACCTTGAGTCACAGCCCTGTAGCAGTAGAGCAGCTCCAGATTTGAAAATTCCAGAAAAAAAGACATTTACACCTGCAAATCTAGCTGTGCCCAACAACAGTGCTCAGAAAAGGTGATTCAGCTTTGTTTCTTGTTTTTTTTTTATCTAATTTTTTGCTCTTGTTTTTAACATTGTTTCAGTGGTCCAGGGTTCTGTTTCACATAGTTTATGTTGTTTCATATCTGTTTTATGTAAGAATCAGCATTAATTTCTGTTTTCTATATTTATGTCTTGTGGTACAGTCACATGAATCTCTTATCTTGTTTAATAAAACATCATGTGATCCATTTCATAGATTCAAATAGGCAAAGTTGAAGATGATTAAAACATATGCATTCTTGAACTTATGTTTATGAAAAAAATGAAAAAAAATCCTAAGTGCTTCATAAAACTATAGGACTGCGCCTGCAGTGGTCGGATGGCCGCCTATCCGATCTTTCCGAAAGAATCTAGCAAGTGCCGGTTCTTCTAAATTCGCGGTTGAGGACAAAACTCCAGAATCGAAAGCTAAAGAAAACTGCGCGAAAACCATGTTTGTGAAGATAAACATGGATGGTATTCCAATTGGAAGGAAAGTGGATCTCATCGCGTATGATAGCTACGAGAAGCTCTCGTTTGCTGTTGATGAGCTCTTTGGAGGCCTCCTTGCCGGTGAGCCAACCTAACTATCCATATGGTCCCTTTGTGGCGGCTAAGGAATCACATGTATTCTCGATTGTTTTATGTAGCTCAAGGTGATCAAGGGAAGGCAATGAGAGGCTTGCTGGATGGGAATCGGGGATACACCCTCGTGTATGAGGATAACGAAGGGGACCGGATGCTCGTTGGAGATGTCCCTTGGCAGTAAGCATCCATGTTTTTTTTTCTCATTAATCATACAACTGATCTTCTTCAACCTTGATCACTCATCCTTACAAATAGAACTAAATCTTGCAGCATGTTCCTCTCGACTGTCAAGAGGCTGCGCGTCTTGAAAAGCTCGGAGCTCCCCACGTTGTCGCATGGTGAGTTGTTGTGATTCCACCCTCTTTTCTTACACAAAATGATTCCAACTCCATTTGTTTCTTGCAGGTGGAGATAAACAGAGTAAGCATATGGCTTCCACACCACCAAATTAGCCTTCAACTACTTTCTTTTAATTCAAAGCAGGGATCAATCAAATGTACCATAAACTATGTTTCAAAATCCTCAATTTCTGTAGAATCACATGTAATTGCAATCTTTTATTCTCCAGATTTTAATTGCATTTATGCCTGTTTTTGTTTTCTTCAATCTCTACCTAATACTCTACATCAACTGGATTTGTCCTTGTGAATCCAAAATAAATAAAAAAACTGAGAGTTCTCCATCATTCTCCACTAAAAAATAGTGCAAAGGAAAGAAACACAAACCCGAGATTTCTAACGACGTCTCTTTGAGATAGAGCGAATGGGAGGCAGCGATTAGAGCTGTGCCGATGCCCGACCCATCGTTGAAGTGCTCGAACACGACGCTCGATTTGGTGGTGTCCCCGAGCAGCTCGAACACCGTGTTCTCCAAGCACTTTCTGTACTCTGTGTAGTGCTCATACAAGCCACCGTCCATGGCTATCATAGTCATCTCTCCATTACCCTTGATAGAGTCCCTCCCCGTCTTCTTCAGCAACCCCAAGATGCCTGCGGCGCAAGACGGGCCCCACGTGTCGCGATTATGTTGCAGAGCTCGATCACCACCCTTCTCTTCTTCACGGAGATATGAGATATCTGAGGAAAAATCACATTGTCATATTTACTTCCTGCTTGAGATCAAACAACTCGTGGCTTGTTTGCAAGGAGTTCAAACGAGCACAGAAAACAAACTGTACCTCCAGTATAATCTTCAGTTTTTCATACACCACCCTCAGATCAGACGATGTATCCTGATGCATAGCCGACATTTCAGGAGTCCTGCATACAGGATCCGAGATCAAGCCTTTGTTTTTCGTACTAAATAAAAATTCGACATAATAAGCAAGCAGAGTAACAGTATGTGACTGATAGGATAAACCTCCTATCGGGCTGATCGGCGTCCGTAGATCGGCGATCGATAAATGTTTGTCGCGGGCGAGTGCCGTCGTGTTTTCTCACTTGGAGAAGAGAATAAACGATAGTATTGATATTCTTGATTGATTTCTCAAATGATTACAATAACTCCTATTTATAATGCTAATAATAACATAATGAACAAGAAAACAAAGATATGGAAAAGATATGTAAATCCTAATTTATCTAATTAATAATGCCCGTATCAGTGACCACATAAGACCATCTTCTTCCTTATATCTTCTCTTCCACATACACAGAGGACGGACTCTGATCGGCTATATTGTACATATACATCAATTATTTTCTTTGTTCGCAGTTTCAAACGTAGATAGAAGGCATTAATCATGTTATGTGGTTCTAATATTCCTACCAAATTCAAGTTTTTAGGCAAGAAAACTATGATAGTAGTACTAAGATTGGAACGATCATTGCAAAGTGATTATAAAACTCATATCTTCATGGAAATACCTCAAAATATATGGAATCTTGAGTTTGGCTGGAACTTCATCACCAAAAAACCGAACTTCTTCAGCCAACCTAAGTAAAACTCGGAATAAAATTTCTCCCAAGTACATCCCGGAAATTAGCTTCTCAAATATCTGCAATGCGTAAAAAAATGTAGTTAATTGTGGAGTTTTGTAGTTGAATAATAATTAAGGTAGTTATGCAGTTGAATAATCGAATGAGACATGTCTCCTACCAGTTCACCCGGATTCAGGCTAGCAGTGTCCATTGCATGGTAAGCATAAGATCATATGCTTACCATTTCACCGGATTTAGGCAAAGGACCTGTGCCATTTTGGGATGGCTTGAGCACGTTCAACATATGCAGCATTCGATCCAGTGCCCAATATTACAGCAATAGTAACATCTGGATCAGAATGTCTTCCTCCGGCTAATGTTCCGATCGTGTCATTGATCTGACATGATCATCACAAACGGAAATAAAAGTATCTGAAATGGATATTTGAGGATATATGATACTCAAAAGTGAACTATGAAACTAAAAAAAAAGCTGCCACCCGCATATCAACACCCTTTCTCTTCAAGGCTTTTGTTAATTCACTCACCACATCTTGGCCGACCTACAATGATCAAAGGAAATACGAGTAAATGTGCTGAAGACGAAGCAGTACCGTGTCATCAATAGAGAATTCTGCATCACCGGGAATGAGAAAGTGAAACCCAATTCCCTCTCCTTCCCAGCAGGTTGTTCATATAACCGTTCTTCGTCAGCCACAAATTCTGCAAGCTTCTCCGCAATATAATCAATAAGTGCCTGAAAACAGCGGGTTTGGATGTTTCAATTATGTGGTTAAAACTCTTCCCAACTAAAGGAACAACAAGTAATCCCTCACATCCGAGCTTGCACTCATCAGCGCACGGGGGATTGATGCTTCCTGATGGACAACGCCACGCTCTCTGCCTCCTAACTCAACACGCAACACACGGAAGTTTGAACCCCCGAGATCTAGTGCATAATAGACTCCTTCCTCATCTCTGGCATATGAAAATGCACATCA
The DNA here is from genome assembly GCF_004379255.2 of Salvia splendens. Taxonomy (NCBI): domain Eukaryota; kingdom Viridiplantae; phylum Streptophyta; class Magnoliopsida; order Lamiales; family Lamiaceae; genus Salvia; species Salvia splendens. The sequence continues at coordinate 12,620,502 of NC_056039.1, forward strand.
AAACACAAGCAATACACATCTAAAACGACAAGCGCAAACAACGTTCAATCGCCCTTTTTGTGGCACAAAAGTACTTATACATTCATTCTTGCAAACCTAGGATTCCTGATTCGTTCTTGCGTGACGGAACCGGGGCGGGACGCGTTGCAGCGTCTCGTCCCGTCACCAGCCCGCCCTCAGCCCGTCACCCGTCCCGTTCCGCCGTGACGAAACGCGGGACGGCTCGCCACGCGCCGAGGCGACGTGGCGCGCTCCCAGGCCATGCGTGACGCCCACTCGCCGGCCCGCGAGTGGGATTCGTCACGCTGAGGAAAAAATCATTTTTTTAATTCGAATTAAAATAAAAAATAAAAAAATAAAAAATTGGCAAACGGTAATGCTACCGTTTTTATAGCCGTTTCCAATTTTATTTTTTATTTATTTTTTATTTTTTACTCTATAAATACTCCTAATTCATCATCATTTCACACACAACTACACATCTATTCTTCCCAAATCATCTCCATTTCCTCTCCAATTTTCATCTCAAATCATCTCTCTTTTATTCTTCCCCCAAATTTAATCGATCTCATGGATCCGTATGAGGAAATGCGTCGAATAATGGAATAATCACTTGAAGAAGATCGACGCCTGAAGGCGGAGGAAGCTGCGCCACCCCAAAGACGCTCCCGAACTTACCTGCATCATAACCGGGAGGAAGCCGCCGCAAGGTTAGTCCGCGACTACTTCTGCGATAACCCGGTGTGGGGAGATACTTACTTCCGTCGCCGTTTCCGCATGCGGCGGCCGCTATTTCTCCACATCGCAAATACATTGGCGGGGAAGAGTTCTTCCAAGAAAGGTTCGACGCCGTCGGCCGTCCCAGCCACACGACGCTGTAGAAATGTACTGCAGCAATCCATCAGCTTGCGACTGGACAAACGACGGATGTGTTCGACGAATACCTCCACATTAGAGATAGCACTGGGAGAATGTGCTTGCTCCAATTCAGCAAATGCGTCCGGACAGCTTTCACCGACGAATTTCTCCGGAAGCCAAACACGACAAATTGCCAGTTTCTACTCCACCTTCACGAAGAAGTGCACGGATTCCCCGGGATGCTTGACAGCGTCGATTGCATGCACTGTCAATGGAAGAATTGTCCGGTGGCGTGGAGGGGGTCGTACACGAGCGGCCACAAAGGCACCCACCCCACCGTTATACTGGAGGCCGTCGCCGACAAGGGCGGACACATGTATAATAAGGGTGGGGCTAAAGCCCTAACAAATTTATCTTCTAACCTTTTTCTTTTGTAAAATTTTAAAATTTATCCAAGTTTAACACAAATTATTATGTAAAAGTCCCGATAAATATTCTAAAATACCTAAAAGTATACTTCAAAACAAAATTTAGTAATTTCAGCCCTTATCGTCATTTATTTCTGCATCCGCCCCTGGTCGCCGACTACCGGCTATGGATCTGGCATGCGTACTTCGGGGTCCCTGCCTCGAACAACGACATAAACGTGTTCCACCAATCCGACCTCTTCGCCGAAGTTTTGGATGGTAAAGCGTCGGCCATCAACTTCACAGCTAACAACAGGCGCTATAAAATGGGGTACTATCTTGCCAACGGCATCTACCCGAAGTGGCCAACCTTCATGAAGACGTGCGCTAGGCATGTGAACGCAAAGCAGACGCTTTTTGCGCAGAAGCAGGAGGCTGCTCGGAAGGATGTGGAGCGGGCGTTCGGGGTTCTCCAAGCGCGCTTCAACATTATCAAAGCCCCGGCTCGTACGTGGTTCATGGAGAGCATGGTCGACATCATGTATACGTGCATAATCTTGCACAACATGATTGTCCAAGTCGAAGGACCCGAGGCGGGAAATTGGTTTGACCCTGAAGCCTCCAGAAGCTCAACCGCAAGTAGTCCGCCTTGAAGTGGAATGCACCCGTCTATACAAGAACGGTTGTCTATTCGGGCAAGGACACGTTACTCTTCCGCCCACGCCCAACTCCAAGATGATCTAATGGAGCACATTTGGGCAAACTTTGGCGGAGGAAATTAAATTATGTATTTTTTATTTTTTTAGAATTTTTAATTATGTTTTTTTAATTTTTTTTGAATTTTATGTTGTAATTTTATTTTATTTTTAATGAAGTGTGTTTTTTTAATTGAATTTGGTTGGAAATAAAAATAAAAAATGAAATTGAATGAATAGTAATTTAAGGGGCGGTTAAGGGACGGAGGGTTGCAGGTTCCGTTCCTTAGTTAAGGGATGAGGTAAAAAAGTACAGTGGGACCCGCAAATAGTAATTTAAGGGACGGTATAGTGACAGCTTTGTGGATGGCCTAAGCAACGTAGAAAAAGGGTAGCTTTTGCCTACAATAGACATCATCAAGAATCATCTAAGCAGCCAAGAATCTCCTATTTCACTCAAAACAAACAAGAAAAACAACATAGCAAAACTTCACAAATTCTCCATTCACATCAAAAAACACATAATATTGTAAAATGTCTCAAGATCTCTCTGTCTCACACACACACACACAAACACACACAAATTGAAGCAGAGAGAGGTTTTAATTATACCCAGTGGGGAGATTATCGACAAAACTGATGAGCATCTTGAGCTTGCTGCCACCCTCAGATGCAAAACCAGCATGCATTTCAACAGTCATGGCATCCGCAATCTGCTTCAATTTGGCATCGGGGGTCCCACATTTCTCGTCAAATTCCTTGACAAGGGCCCCTCGTCCGTGCCCACCGCCCAGAACTCCTCATCCGCCGCGGTCCCGATCACCGCCACTTTCCCCATCTCCGATCTCACGAGAACAATAACCGGATTAGGAAAGGATTAGATGCAAGAATCAAGAAACGAAAGAATTGAGGAAATGAGTTGGGAAATAGACAAATCACGGGAAAATAGAGAAATTGGGGTTTATTCTGGGACGAGAAAGAGTGGAAAGGGAGAGTTTAATTGTGAGTTTAGTGAGTTTTCTTTAGTTTCAACTCTGGAAAGTGCCATTGAAGCTGTGTCTCCCTGTTTTGGAGATCTTCGCTTATTTTTGCTTCATTTAGTTGGATTTAAATTTTAATTCCTTTATTTTAAAAGGATTAAGGAAATGTACACGATTTTATCTGAATACTTTGTGTGTTTGCTTTTCAAAATTTGTATTGCAAATTGTTAATCTAATTTAGAAATTTCACAAGCTTCGAGAAAATATTGATTAAGAAAAGTTACTTAGAATAGTTACTTATTTTTATAGTGATATAATCATTATCTTTCGCTGTCACACATGTATTACGTGAATGTGAATACATAATATAAATAAAAAATGAAATTGTACTCCACTCTCATCAATTATATAGATAAATATGTTTATTATTATTGACATAATTTAATAGGAGGGCTAAACGTTGACCTTATAAACAAGAAAAGTATGAATACACAAACATACTTAGTGAAATCTCAAAATAATACTTAGTACTTAGTATTTGTGACCTATTTGATCATACCCACCCCATACACAAATAAGGACAAAGTATTTCTTGGGATGGAATCTTGCTTCCAATCCTAATTAGCTTCTATATTTACCTTCTAAACATTAACTTAATTTCTTTTTATACCAAATTTAATCCTAATACTTCCTCCGTCTCATTGAAATAGCCTGGATCTTTTTTTCTTTCGTCCCATAAAAAAAGTTCATATCCATTTATAGAAATTTTTTCTCCTACTTTTTTACTACTTAATCATTTATGAGCATCACCATCCATTACGTTATTCCAAATATTTTTTCTTCTTCACTCTTACTTTATCAATTACGTACTCCCTTCATCCTATAAAATATGTGCATTTTATTTTTAGAAAAATACCAATTTAATAATGTAGGTTTCACTATCCACTAATACTACTTTAACTACTATTATCCTCTTCTCTCTTACCATACCATTCTCCTTATATCTCTCTTACTTTACCAATTTTATCTTAATTCTTGTGCCATATTTATTGTCCATATTTTTATGGGACGGAGTGGGTATTAAAACTCGCGTCATCTTCAATTAGCATATTTCTATGGAACATAGAAAAGAGCAGTACTAGCAAATAAACTCAAGTTGAGCATCATGAGCAAAATCCCAACAAATACATATGACATGCATCAAACAAAAACATCTATGTAAAACCTCCAACCAGTTAAAGAGATGACTTTAAAAAACTCGTGGAATCACACATGGCATATACGTACTATAGTATTTATAATATTATACTTTGTCCCACAAGAATATGCATTTTTATTGTATACAAGTTTTAATGCACAATTGGTAAAGTAAGAGAGAGATAAAGGAAAAGTAATTAAAGTATTGTTAGAGGACAATTAGTGTCGTGTTGGGTTACAAACTTATCCCACATCGGATGAGGGATGAAAGTTGGAAGGTGTGTATAATTCATGTCCAACCCCAATTACTTTGAGGTCGGAAGTGACCCAAAAATAAATTTGTGCGGGCTTGACCTAAAGCGGACAATATCAAACTAATGTTGCAGTCGACGATCCTAACATGTCTCTCAATAGAAAAAAAAGTTTCCAAAATTAAAAAGTGCATACTCTTATACGACGAATTAAAAAGGAAACAGTTGCAATACTCTTGTGGGATAAAGGAAACCCACAAAGGGAGTACTAATATTCAAACAAACCCTCAAATTCATTGAACAAACCTAAAACTCTCACAAGGTACAACACATATAAGACGTAAAAACATATTTACACATCATAGGGATGTTGAAGGCCAAAACCTTCAAATTAACAGCAAAATATACCGAAATACCGCACTTACCGTACCGAAAAAATACCAAAAATACCGCATTTTCGGTATACCGCATTTTTCGGTACGGTATAATACCTTACCGTTAGATTAAGGTACGACAAAGGTATGAATTTTGCTTATACCGCGGTATACCGCATCATACCGCATTATACCGCAATTACGGTATATACCGTAATTTTGCGGTATATACCGTTAGTAATTATATATATTTAATATATTTATTATTTATAAAATTATAATATTTAATATATTTATTATTTATAAATCAAACAAGTATGATTTGCGGTATACCGCAACACGGTACGGTATACCGCAATGTCGGTAAGGTAAAGGTTTTCAAATATTGACATACCGAATTTTCGGTATACCGCAATGCGGTATACCGAAAAATTCGGTAAGGTATAGGTATGACATTTTCTCATACCGCAATTTGCGATACGATATGCGGTATGACATTTTCGGTGCGGTATACCGTACCGTGCCACCCCTAACCATAACTCTCAAAATCAACTATCATTATATCCTATAGGGATGCATAAAGGCAAAAATCATCTACTACAAAAAACTGTCGGTATACTAGTGAAAATTAGTAGCAGATATAGTATGTTGCTATTAGTAGCGGATTGGAGACGGAAAGTCCACTAGTAATTGTACAAGCGGAATTAGTAGCAAATTTATGATGGATTTTGATTCCACAATCACGGGTCATAATTAGCAGCGTACATAGCAACATATTGATGGTCGCTGGTAAGTAGCAACGGCCACATGTCGCTAGTAATAAATTACCAATAATATTACAGCGGATTATATTCACTAGTAAGTAGCAATAGACATATGTCGTTAGTAATAAATTATCAATGGAATTACAACAAACTAATTTTTATTGGTAAGTAGCAACAAAAAAATGTTGTTGGTAATAAATTACCAACAATATTGCAGCGAATTGATATTCACTAGTAAGTAGCAACAGACAAATGTCGTTGGTAATAAATTACCAATGGAATTATAACAAACTAATTTTCATCGGTAAGTAGCAAAAAAATAATGTTGTTGGTAATAAATTACCAACACTATTGCATCAGGTTGATATTCACTAGTAAGTAGCAACAGACAAATGTCGTTGGTAATAAATTACCAACAACATGACTAATTTCCACTGGTAAGTACCAACGAACAAATGTCACTGGTAATAAATTACTAACAATATTGCAGTAGGTTGATATTCACTAGTAAGTAACAACAGACAAATATCGTTGGCAATTTATTACCAACGGAACTACAATAGACTAATTTTCACTAGTAAATAGCAACGGAAAATTGTCGTTGGTAATAAATTACCAACAAATTAACAACAAAAAATTTCACTGATAATAATTATTTTAACAAAAAGTTGCAAAATATTAATTAATAATAACTGGACTTATATTATTACTATTATTTTCGCTAGTATAACATACAAATATTAATAATAAGAAGAAGACATTTTCAATCATACTCCCTCAGTATACAAGTGATTATTTCCCTTTTATGTTTGGCTAACCATCAACGATTAATTTTGATATTTCGCAAAAAAAAACAATACATTACTCTCTCTTAATTATTTTATCCTCTGTTTATTTATCTCTCCTACTTTTATCCTCTCTCATTTAATTCAATATAATTTTCTAAATTCCAGTCTCCAAGAGAAATCAATCATTTTTAATAGTCAGGCATTTCTATTGTCGCTAATAAAATTTATATTATGAAATCTATTACTACTCCATTCGTCCCAGCTCAAGTGGTTGATTTATTATGAGTTATCTTTTCTCATTCTTTCTCGTTATTGAAATTTTATGAAGCATTGATGGTATAATTAGACATTTAAATTAGCGTCCTTAATAGCATTAAAAAATTGTCCTAGTCTGATTTTTTTTGTAGTGAATTAATAAAAATTAAATATAGCATAATGACAAAATAAACTAAATCTTTAATTAGTAAACCATTGTAAAGAAGAGAAGTGATTAATGTAATCTACTTATAATAGTAATTTAGTAGAATCATTTAGTAATATTTATTTCCTTTTATTCACTTTATAGTTTTATTCCATTTTTTTTACAGAATTTCAGCGGCTGCCCTATTGCCCTATGGTGCAAAGAAGCCTTCCACCCAGCTCTATCGCGATGCCGAGGACGAAATTTGCAGGTAGATATAAAAGTGTATTCAAAATATATTGTTTGCATTAAAACTAAAAATAGATAAATATAAAAATAATATAAAATAATTTAGAAGCTAGTGAAAAACATATTTTGCAGAAGAAAATATTTTCTATTAAATGATAAAAATAGAGAAGAAAATTTGAAAAATAGCAAAGTTTTACAGGCCGAAACAAAATAAAATAAAGTGTCCGAATTAATATAATTAAATCCAATAACGTTAGACGAAGAGGGAAATTGATGTCTTGAGCCCAAAGACTCCTAATTACTTGGTATTTTATTTTGGGATATTGGTCTCTAAAATAATGAACTTCGCCTAAAATTTGGTATTTCTCATGAACTTTGAAATTAGTCAATAATATCACAAACTTTGCATTTTATTTGTTATTTCTCAAACTCACTCAAATAAGATTTTTTTTAATAAAAATCTTAATTTACGAAGGCAACCGTAATACGTTTTATGATATTTTAAACCACTTTTTAAGTTCATAACAAGTAAAATAAAAGGTCATGTTGAAAAACACGTTGATTTTATTGTGTCAAATATGATAAAAATATTTCGTAAGTTAGTCAAATATAGTAATAGACATGTCGTGGGAAATACTAAACAAAGTGCAAAGTTTGTGATATTATATACCAATTTTAAAGTTTGTGGAAAATATCAAATTTTAGGCAAAGTTTCCTATTATTTTCAGCACGAGAGATCTTCTCCTTCTCCTGCTTCTATAGCAAATCTGTAGAATAATTGCCTATAATAGAATAAATCAATTTAAATCAATCACCAATTACTTCCCTAAATCACTCACGCTCCAAAACACGGTTCTGTACCCTAATTTGTTCCGCCTCCCTCACACACAACATTCTTTTCGCTTTTCACAATCACACAAGAAGTAGAGAGAATCAAGATAGAGGCCAGAGAAGAGGAGACACAACTTTCAATTCTTTCTCCTGAATTTTCAAGTTCCGCCAAAGGTAATCACTTTCACACCATTTTTTTCTGCCTTCCTTTGCACAACAATTGAAGGACTCCCCATTCCTTAGGATTTTCGAGGAAGGCCAGATATACCGCGCCTGATGGACCCAACACTAGATACAACATGAATTATGGAGGCTCATCATCTTCCGCAGCAAAAGCTCCGAAGTTGATATGTGATATATATATATATATATATATATATATATATATATATATATATAGGATTGTGATCAAGATAGAACCATTCTTAAACGTAGAACCATTCTTAAACGTAGAACAAATGCCAAACGGAGGTCGTTAGATCTTTTAATCCAATGGTGTTGATTTGCACAGCAACTTCCCATTACAATCAAAACTATTATTAATGGGTGAATGCAGAAAAGTGAAAAAATAAAGCATGCATGGACTCTTCTTCGTTTCATTCATTCTTCCATCAACATGTGAGTTTTTTCACATGTTGAGTCCGGAATGTCGTGAAAACATAGTCTAATATGTATGATTTTTAATCTTGACCGTCATTTTTTCCTCATCCAATGAATAAAATATGTAGAGTTCTAGGTTCTACACTTAAGAATGGTTCTATGGCAAACACCCCTTAACCAAATAACTAGAGAACAAATAATAGCCACAAGATCAAAAAAATCAATGACTAGTATTAATTTTTGAATTTAATGAGATATTAACTCCCTCAATCACAAATTTACTCCATAATAACAAGTCAGGGGTATTATTGTCATTGCATAGCCAATTGAATTTACTCCAACATCAGCAAATTGAATTCATTTGAAAAGGAACCCACGATTCTTCTTCTATCTTCTCCTCTTCTCCGTTCTGGAAATTAAACCGACAAATGGAGCACGCTCGCCGGAAAACGGTGACGGCGATGGATGTCGTCTATGCCTTGAAGAGGCAGGGCCGCACGCTCTACGGTTTCGGGGGCTGAGGGTTTCGTATTTGGTTGCGCCATTTTGTATATGCGTCAAATGTCTTTTCAATTTCTTGTTACTACTTTGATCTCGAATTTGAATTGGATGTAGTCACGTAGTAATTGGTAAAAGCTCGGAGGATTTTTGGTTCAATTCAATCTAAGAGTGAATTATTTGTGGATATGTCTCTTGTTGGTTGCTGATATCGAAAAACGATTATCTACCACAGTTTCTTTTCTTTTTTTTGGCTGCTCAGTTGTTTCTTTCTGTTTTGTGCAAATTTTTACACATTTATGTTATTATGATATGCTAGAAAGTTTGATGGTGCATAATTTGAGAACTGGTCAATGTAATCGAAATGCCAGTTTTAAAATCTCAAGATTCAGAAGGATCTTGATTTTTAATAGGTGTCAGATACTTTGCCAAACACAAAATTTGTTTGGTAAAATAGTTGAATGAAACACAACTAATTTAGCATTTTTTCGATGAGAGGAATTATTTTTGGTGCATAGAAGCATGTCGATACATGCTAAGAGTGATGTGTATTGTAAACAAGAGTAAAGTAAAATCATGTTAAGAGTGATGTGTTTTGTAAACAAGAGTGAAGTAAAATCATGCTAAGAGTGATGTGTTTTGTAAACAAGAGTGAAGTAATATCATGCTAAGAGTGATGTGTTTTGTAAACAAGAGTGATGTGTTTTGTAAACAAGAGTGAAGTAAAATCTAGCTAATAGTGATGTGTTTTGTAAACAAGAGTGAAGTAAAATCATGCTAAGAGTGATGTGTTTTGTAAACAAGAGTGAAGTAAAATCATGCTAAGAGTGATGTGTTTTGTAAACAAGAGTAAAGTAATATCATGCTAAGAGTGATGTGTTTTGTAAACAAGAGTGAAGTAAAATCTAGCTAATAGTGATGTGTTTTGTAAACAAGAGTGAAGTAAAATCATGCTAAGAGTGATGTGTTTTGTAAACAAGAGTGAAGTAAAACCAAGCTAAGAGTGATGTGTTTTGTAAACAAGAGTGAAGTAAAATCATAATAAGAGTGATGTATTTCGTAAATAAGAGTGAAGTAAAATCATAATAAGAGTGATGTGTTTCGTAAACAAGAGTGAAGTTAAATCAGAATAAGAGTGATGTGTTTTGTAAACAATAGTGAAGTAAAATCACAATAAGAGTGATGCGTTTTGTTAACAAGAGTGATGTAAAATCAGAATAAGAGTGATGTGTTTTATTAACAAGAGTGAAGTAAAATAAGAATAAGAGTGATGTGTTTTGTAAACAAGAGTGAAGTAAAATCAAAATAAGAGTGATGTGTTTTGTTAACAAGAGTGAAGTAAAATCAGAATAAGAGTAATGTGTTTTGTTAACAAAAGTGATGTAAAATCAGAATAAGAGTGATGTGTTTTGTTAACAAGAGTGATGTAAAATCAGAATAAGAGTGATGTGTTTTGTTAACAAGAGTGAAGTAAAATCAAAATAAGAGTGATGTGTTTTGTAAATAAAAGTGAAGTAAAATCATGCTAAGAGTGGTATATATAAATCTCGAGGCATAATCCGGTATTCTAATCTCTACTGCCCGAACAGTTGCAAATATTAGCATAAATTTTGGAAGATGAAGAAATCAAAGTTTTTGCAGAATTCAAAGGACATGCTTTCCAGGAGCTTTAATCCAACAAATTGGTAGATCTTCTTCAATCTCCACGCATTCAGATATATAGATCATGTGGAGTATGTGTGTGCGTTTTCCTTTTTATCATCAATTTTGTCTAGGAATTCTGCTGCAGTTAACGACCTGGTTCTGTCAACCAAATTAGGGATATCTTTCCATTTTACGAATTGGTGTATTAGAGGTATAACTAGTAGGTGTTGAATTGGTTGCAGCAAGATTTCGTTGAAATTGGCGGCTTCGAGGGAAATAGCACAGCGGCTTCGAGGGAAATAGGCCAAAAATACCCTTGGCCTATTTTGTATTATTAAAATAAATAATATTTGTTCCATTAAAATGTGTGGCTGAGATTTGTTCTCTAGTTATACACTTAAGATTAGTTATATCTCATAGCAGATTTATCATTGTAGTAATGTTAGTCTTAATTATATTTAAATTGATTAATAGGTGACAGAAAAAAGTGTTCCGGTCAATGATAGTGTGTATGAATTGTTCATGGCACAACACAAGAAGTGAAGACTATAAAAGAGAGGATCGACCAATATATGCCCCAACAGTCCCAACACTCGAGTCACTCTAATGCTCCGTCTAGTCGTGATGATTCTACAGAATTAGAAGATTAACATCCATTTTTTATTTACACGTGGTTATAATTTAAACTCATAACATTATCAAACTTCATGTTTTTTTGGAAAAATACATTACTAGTTATCAGTTACTATATTATTATTGTCTACAAATTAATTTATCCATTTGATAGTTTGTTGGTTTGTTGTAAGCAGTTTGTTGTAATTGGATTAGAAAGCAAATAATTGTAACAATAATGTGTAACTTGAACTTAGTAGCGGAATACCAATCCGTGATTTAAAAAAATACTCCATCCGTCCTAAAAAAATATGTACTTTGGGTTCGATACAGGTTTTAATGCAAAATTGGAAAAGTAAGAGATATGTAGAAAGAAAAAGTAATTAAAGTATGGGTCACACCTAATTAGAGTGAAAAGAGTTTCCAAAATTGGAAAGTGCATATTCTTGTGGGACGGGCTAAAAAGGAAAGAGTGCATATTCTTGTGGGACGGAGGGAGTATTACATTAGAGGCGAATTGAGCTTGTTGCAAATTCGTTGCTAATAATTAGTAGCGAAGTTAGTATGTTACTAAAGTTTTAGATGTCTATTTAGTGTCAAAAATTTTATGACGTATTAAGTGTGCTCCTAATCCGTTGCTTACAATTTGTAACGGACTAAATTTGTTGCTATACTTTTTTAATCCATTTTTTATGTCAACAATTTAGGAGCGGATTTTATGCATTGTTAATCCGCTACTAACAATTAGCAATGAACTAGATCTGTTTTTAAGTTTTCGATCCCTTTTTTATGCCAACAATTTAGGGGCAGATTAATTGCGTAGCTAATCCGCTACTAACAATTAGTAACGAACTGGATCTGCTGTTAAGTTTACGATCCCTTTTTTATTCCAAAAATTTAGCGGCAGATTAATGGCGTTGCTAATCGACTACTAACAGTTAGTAACGAACTGAGTTTGTTGGTGAAATTTTTGATCCATTTTTTATGCCAACATTTATCAACGAACTCAATATGTTGCTAATTCGTTACTAAAACATTAGTAACACAATTTAAGCATTGCTAAAATTTAGCAGCGAAGTATTTAGCAGCGGTTCAGATCTGTTGTTAATCCGTTGCTAACCAATTTTACTAGCGGAATTATGATAATTAGTAACAAGATTTTTCGCTAGTAAACCGACAGTTTTTTGTGCATCATATCAACACTACAACCGAAATGCTGAAACCTTCATATCGATTCATCATATAGGGTTTGGCTTCAAACCAAACCTCCAAACCATGAATTCTAGTTCATTGCGGTGGCTCTTAAGAAAGAGTTAAAGAACAAACTCACATATTCACATGAGTTGCAAAACTATATGATACAATGCCCTAGGAATCTAATGTACCATTTCTCATAATATTTAATTTTCTTTATTATAATGTTTAATTTTTCTTTATTTCTTTCTTCTCCCCCTTATAGGAATTACTATATCTTTAAAAACATGAACTCGAAGAAAAAAAAAAGAGAACAAAGAAATGGGGAAGAAGAAACAAAAAGAGATAAACTAAATACTAGTATTAGTACAGAAGAGAGTGTAAATAGACTGAATTGTCTATCATGACCTTGAGGGTAATATCGTCCAATTTTTTTTTGAAATAGTGACAAAGTAGGTCATATGATATTAAATCGAAGTTTATGGACCTCAAATGCTATTTTGAAACTTTACGGGCTAAAAATGATACCTTTGTAAAGTTTGCGAACAAAAAAAGATGTTCCTCTTTATTTTGAATTACATTTTATTGAATAGTGATATTTGGTGTAATTTTGTCAAATAATGGGGATGATTTTTATATAGTAAATTAAAAATAAGATAAAAATATTATGGATTGCTAAACTAGAAAAAATGGATATATAGTCGTAGGTTACGGGAGTAATTTTATTTAAAAAAGCTCTAATCCATAAGAGGTATCGAATTGCATCCAATTCTCAATGTCAGATTGAATTATTCATAAAATGTTCAACATTCAAAATTTCAGGTATTTACTTTACTTATTTGTGGATTGCGATCAAAGTTGTTTGTAAGAGCATCCACAACGGAGAGCACACCGTTGTCCGTCCGTCCGTGCCAGCGGCACGGCACCGCTGTCCGCCGCTGCGCTCTTGCCACTGGCACGGCGCTGCTCTTAGCTAAGAGCACGTCCGTGCCAGCGAGCAGGGCGACGTAGCGCGTTTCTATTGGCCGTTGGAAATTTTTTTTAAAAAAGATCGAAAATAATACCAAAAATTAAAAAATATATATTTTTAGATTCCCAAAAATATACAGATTTTATTACCATTTTTTTGAATTTTTTTTTAAAAATTTAATCCCAAAATCATCTATAAATACACACATTCATCATCCATTTAGGCGAAATTCGGCCACGAGTAGTGGTTTTATAAATTTTATGAATTTAATTATGTAATTTTTAATTTTTAGGATTTAAATTATGTAATTTTTAATTTTTAAGACTTTAATGAAGAAAATTTTAATTTTTAGGATTTTAATTATGTAATTTTTAATTTTTTTTGTAATTTTTAATACTATTCCGGTTATTTTTAATGCATTTTAATATTGTGGAAATGTTTTTATTTAAATTGAATAATAGAATGGTGGGACCCTTGAGCATGTCCTTGCAGAAGAGTACGGATGTAGGTGTTGTGCTCTTGCCTAAGAGTAGGGAGTAAAAGTGGGTCCGGGACGACATCCGTGCTCGTTGTCAAGAGCACGGATATGGATGCTCTAATTATTACAACGAGACCTATTACTGGCATTCATAAGGCCACCCGCAACGCGTCATGCGGGTGGCCCGTATTCCGTCACGAAGGAACGAGACGGCGGCGTAACGCGTTGCGGCGCCCCGTCTCGTCCCAGCCCGTTCCGTGTTTCGTCACGGCGTGACGAATGGCGAGACGTCTCGCCACGCGCCGAGGCGACGTGGCGCGCCCCGGCACCATGCGTGACGCCCACTCGCCTGCCCGCGAGTGGGCATCGTCACGCTGACGCAATAAATCATTTTTTAAAAATATTCGGACGAGGAGGAAGAGGAGGATGAGGATCTAGGCCGGCATCCGTACGGCCCCAAAGAAACGCTGGCGGTGTACAAAGCCTGGATCAGCGTCTCTTACGATCCCATCGTCGGGAATCAACAACCCCGGAAGTGCTTCTCGGAAAAGGTCACCGAGGCCTACCACCAGATTAAGCCGAAGGAGTCCCGCCGCCGCACATATACGATGCTCCGCGCTCACTTTGACCGGGTCGACAGAGAGGTCAAACGATTCTGCGCCATCCACAAGAATGAAGCGACTCATTACCAAAGCGGAACCACGGGAGTCGACATTCTGAGGTCGGCTTTGTGGGTCTACTTCGACGACACCGGCAAACAATTCAAATATGTCGATGTTTGGGAGGTCGTCAAGGACGAGGAAAGGTCGGTCGGCAGTGTGCGGTCCAGCACGGGCTCGACCTCGAAGCGCACGAAGCACACGGCGAGTGGCCAATACTCGTCTGGTGAGGGCGGTTCGGGCAGCGGGCCACAAGAGTTTGCCTCGCAAGAGGTTGAGACCCCGGCAGACGATGCAGGGGGGTCCTCCCGTGGGCGCTGTCGGCCGCAAGGGAGAAATGCGGCGAAGGCGGCTAGAGGGAGGAGGGGCCGAGCCGAATCAAGCCAGGCGGGTTCGGGCTCGACCCCCAACTCCCTTATGGTCATGTACATGACCGCCACAATGACGGACACTTCCCGCATGATGCCAGCCCAATACCAAGCTTGGCTTAGCGGAATTACGTTTATGGCAGCACAACTTGACATTCCTCCTCCTCACGGCTTCAGTGCACCTCCACCGCGTTCGGGGGATGATTCGCCGGCGGAGTAGTTTTTTTATTTTCTATAAAATTGTATTTTAAAATATGTCATTTTTATTTTTTTAGGATTTTAATTATGTCTTTTTTTTTGAATTTTAAGTTGTATTTTTATTTTATGTTGTAATTTTATTTTAATTTTAATGAAATGTGTTTTTTTAATTGAATTTGGTTGGAAATAAAAATAAAAAATGATATTGAATGAATAGTAATTTAAGGGACGAAGGGTTGCAGGTTCCGTCCCTTAGTTAAGGGATGAAGTAAAAACGTACAGTGAAACCCGTAAATAGTAATTTAAGGGACAGTTTAATAACAACTCTGTGGATGGCCTAATTCGTTCGATCCCCTATTCAAATTTCAAAACTTGAAATTGTCAGTTTTGCATACACTTAGGACTTCCTAGTATTTTATATTTTGATAAGTGTCACATCATTGACTATATATCTTTGCCTCACTCTGATGATGACTACTTACTTCATTGATGTTTCGTGCAAGAAATTCAATTCCTCTAAATACAATTTTAGAAAACTTGCATAATGAGATTTTTTTAATTTGTATTCTCCGCCATATTTCAGTACTCTTTTCTTAATAATTTAAGAGGGAACATCTTTTTAGATCCACGAACTTTACCGAAATATCATTTTAGGTTCATGAACTTTGAAAATATCATTTTAGGTCCGTCAACTATAAGTTAATATCATTTGAGGTATTTTGAACTTTTTTTGGACGAAAATGCCCTTAAGGCCTTTAAAGGGCAATTTGAACAATTCTTTCGCCACTCATCTTGCGTCAAACACCTAGAGTCCAACAATTTTTTTCCTACTGTTTAATTCAATTACCATCCAACTTGAATTTAAATATAATTAAAATTTTCCGTAAAAAATAGTACATTTTTCAATTATTAGTTGGCCAATTATATATGGATAGTGAATTGAGACTTAGATATTTAATTTTATTTTTTAATCTAAACTGTATTTTAAGAACTTATTATAGGTGATTTGTGAATTATATTTAGTTTATTTATTTTGAAATTGGAGCCAATTTAGATTATATTTTATATTTCAATTTATATTTCAAATAAACTAAATATAATTCACAAATCACCTATAGCAAGTTCTTAAAATGCAGTTTAGATTAAAAAAATAAAATAAAATATCTAAGTCTCAATTCACTATCCCTATATAATTGATCATCTAATAATTGAAAATGTACTATTTTTTACGGCAAATTTTAATTATATTTAAATTCAATTTGGATGGTAATTGAATTAAACAGCGGGAAAGAAATTGTTGGACTCTAGGTGTTTGACGCAAGATGAGTGGCGAAAGAATTGTTCAAATTTCCCTTTAAAGGCCTTAAGGGCATTTTCGTCCAAAAAGAGTTCAAAATACCTCAAATGATATTGACTTATAGTTGATGTCACGCCCACATTTTCTAAGGATAGAACACACGGTTGATCGCGACTAGGGAAGGATTAAAGAAGCGGGGAAGAAAGGGAAAAAACACACACATTTGACCAAAAATTTATTAACAGGATTAACTTTGAAAACGTCATAATATTATCCTAACAATAATACCAACTCTAAGTAAATTAAGAATGGAAAATAAACAATTTTCAGACGAGTTAGACTCTCCACGAATAAACAATTCTAAAGAAAAGGACTCTTAGCGGAAGCGTTCAAGACACGGAAAATGCCGAGTATGAAGACACGACAAATCCAACAATTATTAATCATGAGAAAACAATCCATGAACTCTGCTCAACATCCTCCACGTCCATCGCCGCTCATTCTGCACAGTAAGAAAAACAATATGCAGGGCTGAGTACTTGATGCACTCAGTGGACACATGCCAAAACATAGTTTGCCAAGCCATAATCAAATGACCTTGGGGGTTTTAATTAAAAGAACCCAAGTACACAAAAACATATATTTCACAAGTTCGGTTGGCCAACCATTTTCTATCCACATTCACCATCACCATATCTAAACATACATGACAAGGAACGTGGCCACGAACCAAGTCACTAGACCAGCCAACTTTAAGGAGATAGCACACGATCTACGGGGTGTACACTAGTCCGAGCAGGGTTTGCGGCATTACTGGGACCCGAATTCGATTAAACATAAATGGCATAGCCACTTCAGATAGGTTCATTCAAAGACAAAACATGGCAAGGCAAACACTTTCCACCTCCTTTCACATAAAAAGTATTTAGGACATAGTCCTTATTTAAAAAGAAAACTCACCTCAACAGCTTAACTCCCCAATCACTTTCTGTTCCAATCGCAACAACGTGCACAAATTCACCCTTTTTGAAATATCATGATTTGCAAAAATTAGATTTTGCAAAATAATAAATTTAACAATGCATGCATCCTAAGTGTGTGCTCGATTTATCCTTCGTTCACATATAATCAAACGGATTTATCAATTAAACACCAAAGTTCCCAACATAGAAAACTTTCGGTCATCACCGAAATTAGGCGGTATGTAAAATTCCAATACAATAAATTCAATTTGTTAATAAACTATACCAACCCAATTAAACAAAATTAAAGAATGAGAAAGAAACTGTGTAACTTAATATACTCCCAAGTCCCAACCGTAACTCCCAAAAAAAAAGAGTTGTAGCTTATACTCCCAACCAAAACCAACGTGTATATACTCTTTTCACAACACAGTACCTAATATTATTATATTCCATCCTTCACATTTGCAAAAGAAAGGGGAAATATTAAAAGTATACTCGTAGCCACAATTCGTCTTCTTCAAAAACCCAACAACAACTCTTTCTCTCCCTACTTCACAACAACTCTTTCTCTCCCTACTTCTCAAATTCTTTCTTATTACTCTATGTCCCCCTCTAAATATCACTCTCTCTCTCTCTCTTTTTATCTAAAAAAGAACCCATAAATTTTATTAAAACTCCCAGCCTCCAAACACGTCATCTTCATCAACCCAAAACAACTCCCTCTCTCTCAAATCCCTCTCTGTTCTTCCTCTCTCTTCCTTGTTCCAGAATTTAAATCTTTCATTAAATTTCTCAGTTGTTCGTTTCAAATATTCGTGGGCAGATAGGGATTTTATGAATTTGGGAATTTGAAGAAAACAAGGCTACTAAAGCACTAAAGATCCAAGCTTTGTCAAGAATGTTTCCTTCAACAGTTTATGAAATTCAATTCCGTGAACTACAGTGAGTGTATGAATCGTGAAGTATGAATTGGAATGCAGAGGGTTCAGAGATTTATGGGTATACCTTTGGAAAGTAGAAAAGTTTGCACACAGAAGGTAATAACAGCTCTCCCAGTTTCTCCTTTACACTGTGATGTTTGAGATTTTTGGTTATGGAATCAACAAATAGGGAGGTTTTCGAATTCAATTGAAGGAGGAGAAAATTACCTTAACGGAGGAGGAGAAGAATTGCAGAACGGAAGATGGTAATTTGCTGAGATTAAAGGGAAGATATATGTGGCGTCAATAAGGGGGTTTATTTGGTTGGAGATTCTTAAGGAGAGAATGAGATATGGAGGAAACCGTATAGTAATGGGATTGGGAGAAATTTATTTGACTAAAATTTGACTGCAGGAGGAGTACAATAATTAATAAATATTTTGGGCTTCTCCAAATTTGGTTAACTAAAAAGAAATAAAAGGCTAGAACAATAGAGAAAAATGATAGGCCCAAATATTTGATTTAGAGTATTAATTAAATTGTGGTATTTTATTTTTAGTACTTGGTGTTATTCCAAGTACTCGTACGAACGACCAAAATTTCCCATCGACGAATCTCACCTCAATCTCGTCGACAACTTACACCACACAATTAATCAACAATAACTCAAGCATTCACTATTTCCGTTCACAACCAATTTCTCAAAACAAAAATCTTAGCTTAAAAGATAGAAAGAAAAAAAAACGTTTATTACAATCTACCCATCTTCACAAAAAATTCGTCCCGAAATTTGCTTAGATCATTCAAACAATTCTGGGTACTTCTTCCTCATCTTGTCTTCCAATTCACACGTAGCTTCCTCAACACCGTGATTCATCCATCGAACCTTCACCGAGGCAATAGACTTGTTTCTCAACTCTTGCATTTTCCTATCCAGAATAGCTTCAGGCTTCTCTTCGTAACTCAAATTCGGATTCAAGATCATCATCTCCTCTTGATGAATTATGTGGTTAGGGTCGAACACATACTTCCTCAATTGTGACACATGGAAAACGTTGTGTACTCTCCCAAAGCTTGGTGGTAGCGCCAATCTATACGCTACAGTACCCACTCTGTCAAGAATCTCATATGTCCCAATAAATCGTGGTCTCAACTTGCCTTTCACACCGAACTGAGTTATTCCTTTTGACGGAGCTACCTTTAGAAAAACTTTATCTCCTGCCTCAAATTGGAGATCGGTTCTTCGAACATCAGCATATGATTTCTGTCGATCCTGAGCTTCCATGATCCTCTCACGAATTTGTCGAACAATCTCAATCATTTCTTCCACCGAGTCTGGTCCAAGAACTCTTCTCTCACCCACTTCATCCCAGTAAAGTGGTGATCTACACTTCTTCCTATACAATGCCTCATACGGGGCCATGTTAATAGTCGTCTGATAACTATTGTTGTAAGCGAACTCTATTAGTGGCAACACTTCCTCCCAACCTACTCCTCGATCTAGCACTACGGCTCTCAACATATCCTCCAAAGTCTGTATCGTCCTCTCTGATTGCCCATCAGTCTGCGGGTGGAATGCAGTGCTGAAATTCAACTTAGTGCCTAACTCTCGTTGTAGGCTCATCCAAAATCTAGAGGTAAACTTCGCATCACGATCACATGTAATAGTCACTGGTACTCCATGTAAACGTATGATCTATTTCACATACATCTTAGACAACTTATTGGCTCCATAGGTATCACGAATCGGCACAAAGTGAGCAGATTTTGTGAGACGATCAATAATCACCCAAATAACAGTGTTTCCTCGTTGGGATCTTGGTAATCCGGTCACGAAGTCCATTGCAATGTGCTCCCATTTCCACTCCAGTATCTCAAGTGGTTGTAGTCTCCCATATGGTCGTTGATGTAGAGCTTTCACTTGCTGACATGCTAGACACCTCTCCACAAATGCCGCTACATGCTTTTTCATGCCATTCCACCAAAACTGTCTCTTCATATCTCGATACATCTTGGTACTCCCCGGGTGAGCAGTATATGGTGTTTTGTGTGCTTCCCTCATGATTTCATTCCTAAGCCCTTCGTCTCTAGGCATGAATAACCTGCCCTTGAATGTGAGGGCATTATCCGCCTCCTCGTGAAAATATTCTTGCTCCCCTGTCCTCACTTCCGAATGGATTTTCTCAAGTAAAGTATCACGTCTTTGAGCTTCCACGATTCTAGCCCTTAGGTCGGGTTCCATTACCAAGGTGGCGATCCTTCATTCCACTGTCTCGGGTGCTCTCACTACCTCCAATCGCATTTTATAGAACTCTCGTATCAAGTTCTCTTCGTTCGTGAGAAAATTGGCCAATTGTGGTTGAGACTTTCTACTTAGGGCATCAGCCACTACATTCGCCTTTCCTGGGTGATAGTTTATACTGCAATCATAATCCTTCACCAACTCAAGCCATCTACGCTGGCGCATGTTCAAATCCTTTTGTTCAAAGAAGTACTTGAGGCTTTTATGGTCCGTATATATCTCACATCGAACTCCATAAAGATGGTGTCTCTAAATCTTCAAAGCATGTACAACTGTTGCCAACTCCAAGTCATGCGTCGGATAGTTCAACTCATGTGGCCGCAACTGCCTTGATGCATACGCAATCACTTTTCCATTCTGCATAAGTACACATCAGAGTCCAACTTTTGATGCATCGGTATACACCACGTAGTTAGTGTCTGGCTCTGGCACAGCGAGAATCGGTGCGGTAGTCAACTTCTCTTTTAGTAACTTAAAACTGGCCTCACACTCCGGCGTCCAATTCACTTTGACCCCCTTCTTTAGTTGTTGAGTCATTGGCCTTGCTATCTTAGAAAATCCCTCGATGAATCTCCGATAATATCCCGATAGTCCTAGAAAACTCCAAATTTCATTAGGTGTGGTTGGTGATTTCCATTTCTGTACCGCTTCCACCTTTGCGGGGTCTACTCGAATTCCATCTGCGCTCACTATGTGCCCAAGGAAATTCACTTCTTTGAGCCAAAATCACACTTACTGAACTTGGCGTAGAGTTTCTCGGCCCTTAACGTCTCCAAGGTAGTCCTCAAATGTTCTTCATGTTCCTTCTCGTTCTTTGAGTAGATAAGGACGTCGTCTATGAAGACTAAGACAAACTTGTCCAAGTATGGATGGAACACACGATTCATAAGGTCCATAAATACAGCTGGGGCATTTGTCAATCCGAAAGGCATCACTATAAACTCATAATGACCGTATCTAGTTCGGATAGCCGTCTTGGGTACATCTTCTTGTCGGACTCTTAGTTGATGGTATCCCGATCTCAAATCCATTTTCGAGAATACTCCGGCTCCACGGAGTTGATCAAACAAATCATCTATCATCGGCAGTGGATATTTGTTCTTGAGTGTCAACTTGTTCAGCTCTCGATAATCTATGCACATCCTCAATGTTCCATCCTTCTTCTTCACGAACAACACTGGTGCTCCCCACGGCGACACACTGGGTCTAATGAAACCCAAGTCTAGCAACTCTTGTAGTTGTATCTTAAGCTCTTCCAATTCCTTAGGCGCCATACGGTACAGTGCCTTAGATATCGGTGCTGATCCTGGCTCCAAATCAATTGTAAACTCCAACTGTCTATCGGGTGGTGGTCCTGGCAAGGCGTTGGGAAAAACATCTGGAAATTCATTCACTACGGCCACATCCTCTATGCTTCTTTCTTTCTTCTCCTCTCCATTTAGATAGACGAGATACGTTGGGCATCCCTTCCTCATCATAGTCGTCACTTGAAGTGCAAAAATTATGGACTTGCGTCGATTCATAGAAATCCCATAAAATATAGCCGGCTCCTTTCCCGGGGTTTGAAAAGAGATCTCTCTCTCTTTGCAGCGAATGGTAACACGATTCTCGGCCAACCAATCCATTCCTAAAATTATATCTACACTCCCCATCGACATAACTTGTAATTTGTGTGCAACCAGCTTAAGTTCTCCCATAGTAAATTCTACATTCGAGCAAATTTGTGAAATATCTATAGTTCCTCCTACGGGTGAAGTCACACTCATTCTTTGTTCAGTTCTATTGATAGACAGTTCTAAAGTATTCACACATGATGCTGATATAAAAGAATGTGATGTACCCGTATCAAACAAAACAACAATAGGCATGTCGAGGAGCGTGCCCATACCTGCCAAGTTTCCTTGCTCTTGATTCCCTTGCTGGTTCGTCGGCTGTTTCTCTTTTAAAGCATATGCCCTTGCCTGAGTGAGAAGTCCTTGACGACGTTGTTGCTGCTGCTGCTGTGGTGCGGGTAAGTATCCCCTCGGTTCGGCTTGTAATGCCCGCACTTGCGGACGGAACCCTTGATTGTTCTGTCCTGCTCCCATCCCCATAATCTTACTCGGGCATTCTCTTGAGAAGTGGCCATTTCCACCACAAGTGTAACATTTATTGCTCTTTTCTCTGCACTCCCCAAAATGGTTCTTAAAGCACTTAGCACACTGGGGGGCTCTAGGCCGGAAGTCACCCCTCTGATAGGGAGCACTCTGCCTACCTCCGTACTGCGGTGGGTTTCTGACGGGTTGCTGCCTCTTGTTATCATATGGAGTCCGATCTCCATCCCATTTCCTCTTATCTCTGAAATTATGTTGTTGAAGTGGCACTGGTGTAGTATTTGCTACTGTCATCTCCTTAGGCAACACTTCTTCCACATCTAATGCACAAGCCAAAATCTCAGAATATGAAAGTCCTCTGCGACTTGCCACTGCTACTCTTATTTCGTGCTTGAGACCAGCACATAACTTTTCTGCCATTTTCTCATCTGTATCCACCAACTCGGGAGCATATCGAGTCATTTCACACAGTGCACAATCGTACTCTGTCACCGTCATATTCCCTTGCTTCAAAGTATGGAATTCAACTACTTTTGCTAGCCTATAGCTCATGGGGACGTACTTATTGTACACTTCTTCCTTGAATATCTCCCAAGTAAGCGATTCACGGCGTTCAGGGTTCAATGTCCTTAGCTTGGTATCCCACCAAAAATCTGCGGGCCCCGTTAACTGAAAAGTCACACAGCGAGGCGTTCCTTGTCGGTGCACTCCATAAAATCAAATATTCCCTCGAGGGCGCGTACCCAAGTCTCTGCCTTAGATGGCTCTCCCAGTCCATCAAACTGTGGGGGGTTTTTGCCTAAAAAAGGTATCAATGTATTGTTTGGGTTGAGGCGGGGGTGGAGGTGGTGGTGGAGGCGGTGGTGGTTGCTCTCCCTCGACATTCTGAGGGTCCACAGGGTCCTCCTCTCCACGTCCACGCCTAGGTCTACGTCCACGTCTCGGTGGCATTCTGATTCAAAACGCATAGATTAATATGGTCACTCCAATTATTAATCACTACATTCTCGTATCAAGACTTCTCACGCAACCTTTCATATATAACGATTATAGAATACGTATAATAAAACAAGCTACGTATGCGCATGTAACACTAGCTATCATCACTCAAACTTCCATTCACACCTTCCGAACGTTTATACTTATTATTTTTCTTTTATCCTTTCGGTTTTAGAGATTTACTGTGGTTCGCTGTTCCACGTTCATTTAATTTGCTCGGAGGAGCAATAATTGAGTTGCTACATACAACTAGAATCGATAATGTAAGGTCTAACGTTCATCCAAAACAGTCCGCAATCACACAAGGAATTCATAATATCATACTTTAGTATCTACGAGTCATGACTCAAATTATCACGTAAAGTACACATAATCAAGCATACACAAACAATTATCACTAGACGTCTCAACACATAGCAACATCATGTTCCTCAAAATCTCAATAGGAAAAGAACTAGCATGATTTCACTTAGAGTTCAAATATTTCCAAAAATTTTCACAAGTTTCCTCAACCTAATTCTTTTTTCGCCAATCTAATTCCACCATGAACAACTAATCATTTCCATTCCCAAAATACGTACCTCAAAATCACTAACAAAAATTTTGGTTACCTCTTTTCAGGTTAAGTGCGATGGTCGGATGTTGAGCCTTTGACACTTTTAAATTAATTTTTTTTTCTAGGGATACTAATCTAGATCAAGAAGGAAAGAAGACTCTTGGGTCCAGAGCGGAAAGAAACCTGGCTCTGATACCACTCTGTCACGCCCACATTTTCTAAGGATAGAAAACACGGTTGATCGCGACTAGGGAATGATTAAAGAAACGGGGAAGAAAGGGAAAAAACATACACATTTGACCAAAAATTTAATAACTGGATTAACTTTGAAAACGTCATAATATTATCCTAACAATAATACCAACTCTAAGTAAAGTAAGAATGGAAAATAAACAATTTTCAGACGAGTTAGACTCTCCACGAATAAACAATTCTAAAGAAAAGGACTATTAGCGGAAGTGTTCAAGACACGGAAAATGCCGAGCATGAAGACACGACAAATCCAACAATTATTAATCATGACAAAACAATCCATGAACTCTGCTCAACATCCTCCACGTCTATCGCCGCTCAATCTGCATAGTAAGAAAAATAATATGCAGGGCTGAGTACTTGATGCACTCAGTGGACACATGCCAAAACATAGTTTGCCAAGCCATAATCAAGTGACCTTGGGGGTTTTAATTAAAAGAACCCAAGTACACAAAAACATATATTTCACAAGTTCGGTTGGCCAACCATTTTCCATCCACATTCACCATTACCATATCTGAACATACATGACAAGGAACGTGGCCACGAACCAAGTCACTAGACCGGCCAACTCCAAAGAGATAGCACACGATCTACGGGGTGTACACTAGTCCGAGCAGGGTTTGCGGCCCTACTGGGACCCGAATTCGATTAAACATAAATGGCATAGCCACTTCAGATAGGTTCATTCAAAAACAAAACATGGCAAGACAAACACTTTCCACCTCCTTTCACATAAAAAATATTTAGGACATAGTCCTTATTTAAAAAGAAAGCCCACCTCAACAGCTTAACTCCCCAATCACTTTCTGTTCCAACCGCAACAACGTGCACAAGTTCACCCTTTTTGAAATATCATGATATGCAAAAATTAGACTTTGCAAAATAATAAATTTAACAATGCATGCATCCTAAGTGTGTGCTCGATTTATCCTTCGTTCACATATAATCAAACGGATTTATCAATTAAACACCAAAGTTCCCAACATAGAAAACTCTCAGTCATCACCGAAATTAGGCAGTATGTAAAATTCCAATACAATAAATTCAATTTGTTAATAAACTATACCAACCCAATTAAACAAAATTAAAGAATGAGAAAGAAACTGTGTAACTTAATATACTCCCAAGTCCCAACCGTAACTCCCAAAAAAAAGAGCTGTAGCTTATACTCCCAACCAAAACCCACGTGTATATACTCCTTTCAAAACACAGTACCTAATATTATTATATTACATACTCCACATTTGCAAAAGAAAGGGGAAATATTAAAAGTATACTCGTAGCCACAATTCGTCTTCTTCAAAAACCCAACAGCAACTCTTTCTCTCCCTACTTCTCAAATTCTTTCTTATTACTCTCTGTCCCCTCTAAAGATCACTCTCTCTCTCTCTTTTTATCTCAAAAAGAACACATAAATTTTATTAAAACTCCCAGCCTCCAAACACGTCATCTTCATCAACCCAAAACAACTCCCTCTCTCTCAAATCCCTCTCTGTTCTTCCTCCCTCTTCCTTGTTCCTGTAACACCCGTACTTTTTAAAGTACTAATTTAATGTATATCACGAAATAATTAATAAAATTATTTCGAATTATGATGCTTCTCGATAAATGTGCTCTCGGAGAATTATGGTTTATGTGTTAAATGTGAAAAGGAACGTGCTTAATTGTTTAATTTTGAACGTTGGGAGACATGTTGGAGGTCTCGTTGAAAGAATGACGACGAAATTGCTATTCTTGAGCAAACGAAGGAATGTAGTGGGAAGGAATATATGTTTTTATGGATACCGACGCGCGTAAATCGAGGAATGGTTGAAGGAATATTATATTTGGAATAACACCAAATATAAGTTATGCCGGTAAACGTACATTAATTTTGGTTGTGAAGAACAAGATAACAAAATAAAATAAAGACCCGTGAATTTTAAGTCGAAGGAAAATACGAAAATATAAAGTACGAATTTTATGTTGGGCTTTGCAAATTTAATTAGAGTCCAATTGTCTATCTGCAAAATAGCTTGGACCCAAACTTTTTAAAAAAAAGTCTAACTAAATAATAATATTTTCAATATGGGCTTACAATAACTTGAGCCCAACAACACATAAATTATGTTGAGCCCAATTTTCCCTCCAAACAAATGGGAACAAGCCCCACATTTTTTTTCTTTCCTCCCCTTCTTCCCTCTCGGCCGACCACCCCCAACCATGGAGACTTTCCACTTTTCATCTTCTCCAACTCTTTCACCTTCCCTCTTCCACCATCAATGCTTCCATCCAAGAGTCACCCCAAAGCCACTACTTTAGCCTTTCAAACTCTCCTCCTCACATTACACTACACAAGAGAAAAAGAGAGAGTGAGAGAGGGAGCCGAGAGGAAACCGAGAAAGGGAGCAAGAGGAGGATTTTTCACCATTCTTGTCCATTCACCACCAAGACCAACCAATTTGGAGGTATACTCCCTTCTCAATCCCAAAGCATGATTAGATAGTTGCTATGCATATATGTTGTTCATATTTTCACTTCCATAACCAATTCAACAAGTTAACAATCAACAATCGAAACTAATCGAACATTCGCCGTATGTAATCAAAAGCGCGAAAGAACGTAACTTTATATTAAGAACGTATGTTGCGGGTTGAATCGGGGTTGTTCGGAGTGGTTTCGGGGAAGGGGAGACTGCCGGCAGCGGCTGACCGCGGCGGACGGTGGCGGGCTGTGAACGACGACAGCCCTGTGCGACCTTCGACGGTACAGCAGCGTGCGACGGAGGGGCGTGCAGAGGTGGCGCATCAGAACAGCGGCGAACTGCAGCGATTCCGCACCAGTGACCTGCGTCGAACTTGGACAGCAGCGGCGATGAAGGTGCTACTCCCTGTTCTGGCGAGAAGAACGAAGAGATGGCGCTGAGAGACACCACAGTAACCGGAAGGTTGAAGCACCGTAGCGAATCGTTGGAGATTGAGGTCCGATTTGGAATCGGAGGGGACGACGGAAGTTTCAATTTGGGGAAGAAGTGAGGAAGAGAGAGAGAGGATTTTTTTTGACCGAGAGTGATGGAGAGTGAGAGTATTTGTTGGGCTCCTTGTTTTATTTTGGAATTGGGCCTATTGAATTAAAATGGATAGTGATAATTAAAGTATGCGCTTAAATAATTTTTTTAGAAATTATTTTCGACGTTATGGAAAATACGAGGAGCCAACGAAAGAAAGAACGAGCGTAAGCGGCCGACCGGCGTCGCACGCGACGCCTCTTGGGCGGCCGCCGAATAACCGAAAATACACGGAAATCGAGAAAGAAGATTTAAAAGAATTTAATTAGAGTGCATGCATTCTAATTATTATCGTTACCAAATTTTGATATGAATTTTATGTAATTTGCGAAAAGGTGGTTCGCACGCACGCTAAAAGTCGGAACGAGGATTGTTACGGAAAACCTAAGCTTTTGAGGTGGGCTTTATTCTTTAAAAGTTTATTCTTAAATTGATGTATTTATGGTGTGATAAGGATGATTTTACAAGTATGTCATGCTGTGTTTATGTTTTGAAACTGCCTATCTGATTGTCTACTAGAATAACACTCTACTAGACTTTGATGGTTAACGAATTCGGGTCTGACCAGGGAGTGAGTCCCTACTCGGACTAGTGCACTGATGGGGATCGTGAGCCGTCCCCTAGGTCGGCCGGTCCAGTGATCGAGTTTGTGGCCACATTCTCGTTTCACATGATGGTTCAGATATGGTATATGATGGAGGATGATGTTAGTCCGCGCGGACACTATTTTATGGAAATGGATTTATGTGCTTCTCGGTCTCTTTTAAAGAAAAACCCGGGATTCACACGATGATGGCTTGACATAACTTAAATGATAAATGTATTTCAGGCATGAGTTCACTGGGTGCATCAAGTACTCAGCCCCTGCATATGTTTTCCCTATGTGCAGGTTGAGCGAGGTCGGAAGGCGGAGGATGTTGAGTGATGTTATCAAGAATTGGTCCGGTTACTATTACGTCTTCATACGTAGTAGTAACTACACTCTCAAATTGCTTCCGCTATTCAATGTCTTAAGAAACTCTGTTATTTCCGTTATTGTTGAACTCTGTTATCTTTCATTATGAGACTTGGGTTTTGAAACGTTGATTGATTTAAATGGAATTTCCTCTTTGATTGTTAAGTTGTATTGCCTTGAATTGTTTTCCCCCTTCTTCCCCGCTTCTTAAATCCCCCACGAGTCACGATTTCCCGTGCTTCCTATCCTTAGGAAGTGCGGTCGTGACAGAATGGTATCAGAGCAATTTTTCCTTCCGCTCTGGACCGAGAGTCATTTATTCAATCTAGTCTAGACTCGTTTCGCTAGACTAAAAGAGTATTCACTTAACACTCAACACTCCGTCTCACCGCGCTCAACACGAAAGAGGGCAAAAGTTGAAACGAAGCATAATAGAAGTGATAGAATGAATGGGGTGCGAAAGGGCGCGAATTCCAAAGGACGATGAAATGACGAGACAAGGATAACCTTGTGAAACGCGATTGTGATAGATGGAAGGATAGACGAAGTTGCAAAAGTACCACGTTTATAAAATACGAAACATCTATCCTTAGAGGAAAAAAAAAAGAAAAAAAGAATTGTTACGACTTTTCCTTATGGAAATCGACAGGTATATGCACGGTAGTACGTATGACGTTCTTTATGCGTTCTATCTTTCTCTACCTTGCTTTACTCTTTTCTACGACTGGTTACTAAGGGGACTCACTTTTATGTAGATGGCGATCATGATCCACGCACCGCTAAGGGGAAGGTACGTCAAAAATGGATTGCGGGCGGTGGAAATGTATCGTGAGTTCGAGAGGGACGAGAGGACCCCTTTGATATCTTATGTCACAGATTACTTGACTTTATGGCGGGATGCTCATGGCTGTGGAGTGAGGCACTATGAGGGAATCAAGAGATTGATTGATGGACTACCGGCACCTTGGAATAGGTGGGCCGACGAGGCTTCACGGTCATACGTCTGGCATAAGCTTCCCGACTACAGCATGCAAGGGGACATGCATGGTTTTGTGAAGGTTCTCTTGGAAGCACTGGTTGATGCTCGTGATGGACCGCCACCCTATGCTCCTCCTAGGAAGGAGGCATCCTCATCGAGTCGCAGCCTCTACAGCGGGGGTCGGTACGAGAGTGAGACTCCGCAACCAAACTTCCCCAAGAGGAGGAGGCTTGGGATGCGCACCTCCGCACCTCCCGCGACGGAAGTTCTTGTAGTCGATAAGCATATCGACGTGGCTACTTATGTTCGGGAGAACGACGAGGAAGAGGAGGAAGATCCTCTCGAAGATGAAGAGGAACCTCTTGAAGACGAGGAGGATCCCATGGAAGACGAGAAAGACGCCGAAGAAGAGCCCCTTGCGAGAGAGGTTGGGATTGACAGCGAGGAAGGGGCGAATTATGAGAGAGCTCCCGAGGAGTAGTGTTTCTTTTGATGTTTATTAGCTTTTGAATGTTTTGTTTTGACGAACTATGTAACAGTTTCTTTTGACGTTTGTTTTTCCTTCCCTGCTTCAAAGACCTTGTGGAAACACGTACTTGTTGGTTTGAGTTAATAAAGTTTTCCGTTGTTTTATCGTTGTGTTCGTTTTACCACGTTGTGTATGGAAAGTTGTGTTATCGCTTTGGAAAGGTTATGTGGAGTGGTGATGGTAAAGTTGGATGTTATACTAACGTATGTGTTGAACAGAATGCCTCCCCGACGTGCAGCCGTTCACCACGAGAATGAGGCAAGCAACGAGACCCAGAGCAGTGTGGGTCCTGAAGGACAATCACAACCACCACCTCCACCTCCACCACCGCCACAGCCGGAACGGAACATCGAGAAGGAGTTCCGAAAGGAACGTCCTCCCGTGTTTGACGGAATGGGAGATCCAACCAAGGCCGAGACCTGGATTTGGGCCATAGAACGCATCTTTAAGTTCTTAAGGTGCACCGACCAGGAGCGCCTATCGTGCGTGACCTATCAGCTCACCGGGTCCGCAGAGTTTTGGTGGGAGACTAAGCAGCGTACAATGACGCAAGAGCAATTGGACACCCTGACGTGGGAAGACTTTAAGGAGGAACTGTATGACAAATACATTCCAAGGAGCTACCGTAAGGCAAAGGAGGCCGAGTTCTACAACTTAAAACAGGGGCGGATGACTGTGACAGAATATGACCGTGCCCTATGTAACATGTCTCGATATGCACCCGAACAGGTAAACACAGACGAGAAGATGGCGGAGAAGTTTTGTGCCGGTCTGAGGCACGAAATCAGGATGGCTTTGGCATGCCGTGGCAGACTCTCGTATGCCGAGTCATTGTCTCGTGCATTGGACGTGGAGGAAGCGATGCCACGGGAAAGGACAGTCACACCCACTACTCCAACACCGCCGACCCCACAGCAGAATTTTCGGGATAAGAGGAAATGGGACGGGAACCGCGCACCCTTTGACAACAAGAGGTTCCAGGGTACCCCAAACTCTTCCCAGGGAAAAGGAAAGCAGGCTGCTCCATTCCAAAATGAAGATTTCCGTCAGAGAGCACCTCCATGTGCCAAATGTCAGAAGAACCACATGGGAGAGTGCAGAGTCGGGACCAACATATGCTATAAGTGTGGGGGAATGGGACACTTCGCCAAGGAGTGCCCGAGCAACAACAACACTGGAGGTGGGGGAACACCGAACGGACCTCGATGGAATCCTACACCACCTCAGTAGCAGCAGCAGCGTCGCCAACCATACCCAACTCAAGCTAGGGCCTATGCCTTGGGACGCAAGCAAGCTAAAGCCCCACAGGGAGAGCCAAAATAAGATAATCTGGCAGGTATGGGAACACTACTTGACATGCCTGTTGCTGTTCTGTTTGATACGGGTGCGTCGCACTCTTTTATATCGAACTCTTGCGTGAATGCTTTAAGACTGCCTGTTGATGAACTGGAACATAAGATGAATGTGAACTCACCAGTAGGAGGCCTTATAGAAATTTCACAGTCTTGTTCGAACATAGAACTCACGGTGGGAGAACTTAGTTTAACGGCTCACAACTTGCATGCTATGCCGATGGATAACATCGACATTATCCTGGGGATGGACTGGCTAGCTGAAAACTATGCCACTATCCGATGCCAAGAGAGACAAATCTCGTTACAAACCCCGGGGAAGGAGCCCTCTACCTTCCACGGAATTTCGATGAATCAGCAAACTTGTGTGATATCGGCACTTCAAGCATCTACGCTGATTAGAAAGGGGCGTCCGGCCCATCTTGTGTATCTGCAAGGACATGACAAGAAAGAGAAGAAAGTTGAAGATGTGGCAGTAGTACGTGACTTTCCCGACATATTTCCCGATGCTTTGCCAGGCCCTCCGCCTGACCGACAGTTAGAGTTTACTATCGATCTGGAACGAGGAGCCGCACCAGTGTCGA
The DNA here is from genome assembly GCF_004379255.2 of Salvia splendens. Classification (NCBI taxonomy): domain Eukaryota; kingdom Viridiplantae; phylum Streptophyta; class Magnoliopsida; order Lamiales; family Lamiaceae; genus Salvia; species Salvia splendens. The sequence goes on from NC_056039.1 coordinate 12,652,349, forward strand.
AAACACCCTATAGGATGGCGCCGAAGGAGTTGGAAGAACTCAAAATCCAGCTACAAGAACTACTGGACTTGGGTTTTATCCGACCGAGTGTGTCGCCGTGGGGAGCACCGGTACTATTTGTGAAAAAGAAAGACGGGACACTGAGGATGTGCATAGACTACCGGGAATTGAACAAGTTGACTCTCAAGAACAAGTATCCTCTGCCGAGAATTGATGACTTGTTCGACCAACTCAAAGGAGCAGGAGTATTTTCGAAAATGGATTTAAGGTCGGGATATCACCACTTGAGGGTACGAAGGGAGGACATACCCAAAACAGCATTTCGAACGAGGTATGGGCATTATGAGTTCGTAGTAATGCCGTTTGGACTGACGAATGCACCGGCGGTATTTATGGATTTAATGAATCGAGTATTCCATCCATACTTGGACAAGTTTGTTCTGGTATTCATAGATGATGTGCTGGTTTACTCGAAGGATGAAAAAGAACATAAGGAGCAGCTAAGGATCACGTTGGAAACACTACGAACGGAGAAGTTGTACGCCAAGTTCAGTAAGTGTGACTTCTGGCTAAAGGAAGTGAATTTTCTGGGGCATATTGTGACGGCCGAAGGGATTCGAGTTGACCCTGCAAAGGTTGAGGCCGTACAACAGTGGAAGGCGCCAAAGACCCCAAACGAGATTCGGAGTTTCCTTGGACTGGCAGGATACTACCGGGGATTTATAGAAGGATTTTCGAAAATCGCACGGCCAATGACTCAACAACTAAAGAAGGGGACCAAGGTCAATTGGACGCCGGAGTGTGAGGCCAGCTTCCAATTGTTGAAGGAAAAGTTGACCACCGCACCTATTCTAGCCGTGCCGGAACCAGGGGTAGACTATGTGGTTTACACCGATGCATCGAAGGTTGGATTGGGGTGTGTTTTGATGCAGAATGGTAAGGTGATTGCCTATGCTTCGCGGCAGTTGAGGCCACACGAGTTGAACTACCCCACTCATGACTTAGAACTAGCGGTTGTTGTGCACGCATTGAAGATCTGGAGGCACCATCTCTATGGAGTTCGGTGTGAGATTTTTACCGATCACAAGAGCCTGAAATACTTCTTTGAACAGAAAGACTTGAATATGAGGCAACGCAGATGGCTCGAACTAGTCAAGGATTATGACTGTGGCATTAACTATCACCCAGGCAAAGCAAACGTGGTGGCGGATGCCTTGAGCCGGAAAGCTCAACCGCAGTTGGCTACTTTTTTCACTCAGGAAGCGGAGTTGATTCGCGATTTTAGCAAGATGCGACTGGAGGTAGTGAGAGCTCCGGAAACTGTGAAGGGAAAGATTGCCACCTTGGTAATTGCATCCGATCTACGGACAAGGATAATAGAAGGGCAGCGGAATGATGAAAATCTGGAGAAAATTCGACTAAGGGTGAGGAGGGGCGAACAAGAAAAGTTTAGAGAAGAAGCTGATAATGCTCTTACCTACGAGGGGAGACTGTGTGTGCCTAGTGACGATGGACTCCGAAATGAAATCTTGACCGAGGCACACGAGACTCCATACACCGCTCATCCTGGAAGTACAAAGATGTACCAGGACTTGAAGGGATCATTCTGGTGGGATGGAATGAAGAGGGACATAGCTTTGTTTGTGGAAAGATGTTTGGCATGTCAACAAGTAAAAGCTTTACATCAACGACCCTATGGGAAGTTGCAACCATTGGAGATTCCGGAGTGGAAGTGGGAACATATCGCTATGGATTTTGTGACAGGTTTACCAAAGACCCGACAAGGGAATACAGCCATTTGGGTAATCATAGATCGCCTCACCAAGAGTGCGCATTTTATACCTATCCCTATAACTCATGGGTCCGACAAACTGGCCCGGATCTATGTGAAGGAAATCATTCGATTGCATGGAGTGCCAGTAACAATCACGTCAGACAGAGATACAAGGTTTACTTCAAGGTTTTGGATGAGTCTACAACGAGAACTGGGTACACGACTGAATTTCAGTACTGCTTTCCACCCACAAACCGATGGACAGTCCGAGAGAACGATTCAAACTCTCGAGGACATGTTGAGAGCCGTGGTTCTTGACAGAGGAGAAAATTGGGAAGTTGTATTGCCGTTGATCGAGTTCGCTTACAACAACAGTTTCCAGGCGACAATAAATATGGCCCCATATGAAGCATTGTATAGGAGGAAGTGTAGATCACCACTCTACTGGGATGAGGTTGGTGAAAGAAGAATACTCGGGCCAGATTCGGTCGAGGAAATGATAGAGATCGTGCGACAAATCCGACGAAGGATAAAAGAAGCTCAAGACCGACAGAAGTCGTATGCTGATGTTCGGCGTACAGATTTACAGTTCAATTATGGAGATAAGGTGTTCTTGAAAGTATCTCAGTCGAAGGGAATAACGAGGTTTGGTGTAAAGGGGAAGTTGAAGCCACGATACGTAGGGCCTTATGAAATCCTCGAGAAGGTGGGACCTGTAGCGTATAGATTGGCACTACCACCGAGTTTTGGGACTGTGCATAATGTTTTTCATGTGTCACAATTACGGAAGTACGTGTTCGATCCCAAACACGTGGTTCATCAAGAGGAAATGATATTGAATCCCGACTTGAGTTATGAGGAGAAACCCGAAGCTATTCTGGACAGGAAAGTGCAAGAGTTGAGGAATAAATCGATCGCGTCCGTGAAGGTACTTTGGAAACACCATGGCCACGAGGAGGCTACTTGGGAACTCGAGGATAAAATGAAAGAGAAATACCCGGAGCTTTTCGCTGGAAACAAGTAAATTTCGGGACGAAATTTCTGTTAAGGTGGGTAGAATGTAACACCCGTACTTTTTAAAGTACTAATTTAATGTATATCACGAAATAATTAATAAAATTATTTCGAATTATGATGCTTCTCGATAAATGTGCTCTCGGAGAATTATGGTTTATGTGTTAAATGTGAAAAGGAACGTGCTTAATTGTTTAATTTTGAACGTTGGGAGACATGTTGGAGGTCTCGTTGAAAGAATGACGACGAAATTGCTATTCTTGAGCAAACGAAGGAATGTAGTGGGAAGGAATATATGTTTTTATGGATACCGACGCGCGTAAATCGAGGAATGGTTGAAGGAATATTATATTTGGAATAACACCAAATATAAGTTATGCCGGTAAACGTACATTAATTTTGGTTGTGAAGAACAAGATAACAAAATAAAATAAAGACCCGTGAATTTTAAGTCGAAGGAAAATACGAAAATATAAAGTACGAATTTTATGTTGGGCTTTGCAAATTTAATTAGAGTCCAATTGTCTATCTACAAAATAGCTTGGACCCAAACTTTTTAAAAAAAGTCTAACTAAATAATAATATTTTCAATATGGGCTTACAATAACTTGAGCCCAACAACACATAAATTATGTTGAGCCCAATTTTCCCTCCAAACAAATGGGAACAAGCCCCACATTTTTTTTTCTTTCCTCCCCTTCTTCCCTCTCGGCCGACCACCCCCAACTAGGGCTGGCAAGTCGTGCGGATTGGGTCGTTATCGGGTCAACCTGATAATGACCCAACCCAATAAGGCCTAACCTGAACCCGACCTGTTAAGGAAACTGTAAATCCGAACACGAACCCGACCTGCTACCTTCAAATCCGAACACGACCCGCACCCGACACGAACCCGCTATCGACACGATATAATATGGGTTGACACGACACGATAACAACCCGAACCTGATATTACACGATTAAAACCTAATATTACACGATTAAACCTTAATTTTTAACCTAATTTACACAATTAAAATTTGTTTTATACTATTTAAACCTAATTTATAAGAAATTAAAACATTAAAGTAATATATATATTTTAAAATAATAATAAAAATAATAATAATATTTCTTAATGGGTTACCCGTATCCGACCCGCATCCGACCCGAACCCAACCCGAAATTATCGGGTTCTTAATGGGTCAACCCGATAAGGACACGGATCCAATAAGACTTGACCCCAACCCAATAATTTCGTGCGGATTCGTGTCGGATTATCGTGTCGTGTCGAAAATTGCCAGCCCTACCCCCAACCATGGAGACTTTCCACTTTTCATCTTCTCCAACTCTTTCACCTTCCCTCTTCCACCATCAATGCTTCCATCCAAGAGTCACCCCAAAGCCACTACTTTAGCCTTTCAAACTCTCCTCCTCACATTACACTACACAAGAGAAAAAGAGAGAGTGAGAGAGGGAGCCGAGAGGAAACCGAGAAAGGGAGCAAGAGGAGGATTTTTCACCATTCTTGTCCATTCACCACCAAGACCAACCAATTTGGAGGTATACTCCCTTTTCAATCCCAAAGCATGAGTAGATAGTTGCTATGCATATATGTTGTTCATATTTTCACTTCCATAACCAATTCAACAAGTTAACAATCAACAATCGAAACTAATCGAACATTCGCCGTATGTAATCAAAAGCGCGAAAGAACGTAACTTTATATTAAGAACGTATGTTGCGGGTTGAATCGGGGTTGTTCGGAGTGGTTTCGGGGAAGGGGAGACTGCCGGCAGCGGCTGACCGCGGCGGACGGTGGCGGGCTGTGAACGACGACAGCCCTGTGCGACCTTCGACGGTACAGCAGCGTGCGACGGAGGGGCGTGCAGAGGTGGCGCATCAGAACAGCGGCGAACTGCAGCGATTCCGCACCAGTGACCTGCGTCGAACTTGGACAGCAGCGGCGATGAAGGTGCTACTCCCTGTTCTGGCGAGAAGAACGAAGAGATGGCGCTGAGAGACACCACAGTAACCGGAAGGTTGAAGCACCGTAGCGAATCGTTGGAGATTGAGGTCCGATTTGGAATCGGAGGGGACGACGGAAGTTTCAATTTGGGGAAGAAGTGAGGAAGAGAGAGAGAGGATTTTTTTTGACCGAGAGTGATGGAGAGTGAGAGTATTTGTTGGGCTCCTTGTTTTATTTTGGAATTGGGCCTATTGAATTAAAATGGATAGTGATAATTAATTGGGCCTCACAAATTTTGATTGGGAGAAATAAGGATGGGCCTTTTAATTATTGGAGAGTTTTGGTAGTGGGCAGCTTTTAATCTTTTAGGCCGTCAATAAAAATTAAATCGGGGGAAAATATTTAATTAAATCTCGGAACGTTTTAGAAGGAAGAATAATTTTACCCTAAGCATGAAATGATATGTTTTCAAAGATAAAGAATTTCGATAATTAAAGTATGCGCTTAAATAATTTTTTTAGAAATTATTTTCGACGTTATGGAAAATACGAGGAGCCAACGAAAGAAAGAACGAGCGTAAGCGGCCAACCGGCGTCGCACGCGACGCCTTGGGCGGCCGCCGAATAACCGAAAATACACGGAAATCGAGAAAGAAGATTTAAAAGAATTTAATTAGAGTGCATGCATTCTAATTATTATCGTTACCGAATTTTGATATGAATTTTATGTAATTTGCGAAAAGGTGGTTCGCACGCACGCTAAAAGTCGGAACGAGGATTGTTACGGAAAACCTAAGCTTTTGAGGTGGGCTTTATTCTTTAAAAGTTTATTCTTAAATTGATGTATTTATGGTGTGATAAGGATGATTTTACAAGTATGTCATGCTGTGTTTATGTTTTGAAACTGCCTATCTGATTGTCTACTAGAATAACACTCTACTAGACTTTGATGGTTAACGAATTCGGGTCTGACTAGGGAGTGAGTCCCTACTCGGACTAGTGCACTGATGGGGATCGTGAGCCGTCCCCTAGGTCGGCCGGTCCAGTGATCGAGTTTGTGGCCACATTCTCGTTTCACATGATGGTTCAGATATGGTATATGATGGAGGATGATGTTAGTCCGCGCGGACACTATTTTATGGAAATGGATTTATGTGCTTCTCGGTCTCTTTTAAAGAAAAACCCGGGATTCACACGATGATGGCTTGACATAACTTAAATGATAAATGTATTTCAGGCATGAGTTCACTGGGTGCATCAAGTACTCAGCCCCTGCATATGTTTTCCCTATGTGCAGGTTGAGCGAGGTCGGAAGGCGGAGGATGTTGAGTGATGTTATCAAGAATTGGTCCGGTTACTATTACGTCTTCATACGTAGTAGTAACTACACTCTCAAATTGCTTCCGCTATTCAATGTCTTAAGAAACTCTGTTATTTCCGTTATTGTTGAACTCTGTTATCTTTCATTATGAGACTTGGGTTTTGAAACGTTGATTGATTTAAATGGAATTTCCTCTTTGATTGTTAAGTTGTATTGCCTTGAATTGTTTTCCCCCTTCTTCCCCGCTTCTTAAATCCCCCACGAGTCACGATTTCCCGTGCTTCCTATCCTTAGGAAGTGCGGTCGTGACAGAATGGTATCAGAGCAATTTTTCCTTCCGCTCTGGACCGAGAGTCATTTATTCAATCTAGTCTAGACTCGTTTCGCTAGACTAAAAGAGTATTCACTTAACACTCAACACTCCGTCTCACCGCGCTCAACACGAAAGAGGGCAAAAGTTGAAACGAAGCATAATAGAAGTGATAGAATGAATGGGGTGCGAAAGGGCGCGAATTCCAAAGGACGATGAAATGACGAGACAAGGATAACCATCTATCAAGCAAATGAAACACAAATATCATATAACTTCAAAACCAACATTTTTCAAGTACACAATTTAAAATATTATGAACAGTAGTGGGACCCTCTCACCACTCTATATACTACACATTTATCTACATGCAAAAATGATGAGGAGGAGAAGGTTGCCTAAACGCGTTAGCCGCCGACCTGATAACACGTGCAGTTCCTATGACCCACGTCAACCAAACTTCACTGATATCTTATTCCTGAAAAATATTAGTGGTTTATATGAGCCACAACTCAGTGTATATAAACCTTACCTTTAATTCCACAGTCCAATAGTCAGCCATATTCTTAAACCAAAATATATAGCAATAACCAGCAAATATTCAATCCAAATTCATATACATATGCACATGCGTTCAGTTTATTATTCTGTGACAAATCAAGCCTAGTATCTGCTCGGGATTCCATTGTAAATGACCCGAAGGTCCATTGCCATTGTATATATGACCCGTAGGTCCCATTGCCATTGTATATATATGACCCGTAGGTCCATTGCCATTGCATATGACCCGCAGGTCCATTGCCATTGATATCAGACACAGGACATGACTGTCACAGATCCACTTTAATCCTATGATTCAAATAATTCCAAACCTGGTGCAAACTTATCAATTGCAACAATTACATATTCCTATCACATTCAACCATTGATATCAAATAACACATAATCATATCAGAGTCACATCATATAATCCAACTATTCACTTTATATAAATGCATAGCAAAGAAGCACATAAAATATGTAAAATTAAAAGTGTGATTTATACACACCTGATTAAGATAGATAATCTGGTAGAGCACTTGTTCCCTTTTCTCGATCTATAGCCCTTGATCCTATATAATACATGCACATTTTAAATTATTACAACTATCTGCATGTTATCTACTTTAATTAAAATTGTAAATAGTCTCCTATATTAATGCATATAACTGTAGACAAATATTACAGTATGATCTTAAGAGATAATTTGATTATACTATTTACATATAGATCTAATTATATAGTACATAAATCTAATTATACATATTCTATGACATACGTGTATATATGTATAGTTAGTTAACTTACTCTCTTGAATATATATATATATATAGGGGTGCATTATAATGATAACCCCAATTTCCGTAATAACCCTATAACTATATCTGGACCACACATTTTTAAAATCACGTGGTCTAGATTCAAACTTAGATTTACTTCATAAAAAAAGCGTGGGGGTAAATATGTCATTTCGCTCATGATAAAATTTACGTATCCAAATTTCGCTTATTTAATTTCTGAATTTCGCTCATTTTATCATTTTATGAGTCAGTCAAAAGTATCATTTTATCAACTTAGAGTATCATTCTATCCGGCAAAACTATCATTATATGCAATAAACCTAACATATATCATTTTATCATTTTATCAGTCAGTCAAAAGTATCATTTTATCAACTCAGAGTATCATTCTATCCGGCAAAACTATCATTCTATGCAATAAACCTAACATATATCATTTTATCATTTTATCAGTCAGTCAAAAGTATCATTTTATTAACTCAGAGTATCATTCTATCCCTCAAAACTATCATTCTATGCAATAAACCTATCATTTTATCATTTTATCAGTCAGTCAAAAGTATCATTTTATCAACTCAGAGTATCATTCTATCCGGCAAAACTATCATTCTATGCAATAAACCTAACATATATCATTTTATCATTTTATCAGTCAGTCAAAAGTATCAATTTATCAACTCAGAGTATCATTCTATCCGGCAAAACTATCATTCTATGCAATAAACCTAATATAATCGGCACAATACATAATATACAAACCTACAAAGCAGTAAACGTATCATTTTATCAACCCAGAGTATCATTTTTATAAGGTTACTGTCATTTTATCCGCTTAGGTTATCATTTTATCAGGTAAAAGTATCATTTTATTAAACAAAAATGTCATTTTATACACCAAAAATACCTATCATTCTATCGGCTGAAAGTATCATTCTACCGGGCAAAACTATCATTCTATCGGCTGAAAGTATCATTATATCCGGCAAAACTATCATTTTATGCAGTAAACCTAACATTTATAAGCTAAAAGTATCATTTTATCAACTCAGAGTATCATTCTATTCAGAAAAACTATCATTCTATGCAATAAACCTAACATATATCATTTTATCAATCAGTCAAAAGTATCATTTTATCAACTCAGAGTATCATTCTATCCGGCAAAAACTATCATTCTATGCAATAAACCTATCATTTTATCATTTTATCAGTCAGTCAAAAGTATCATTTTATCAACTCAGAGTATCATTCTATCCGGCAAAACTATCATTCTATGCAATAAACCTATCATTTTATCAGTCAGTCAAAAGTATCATTTTATCAACTCAGAGTATCATTCTATCCGGTAAAACTATCATTCTATGCAATAAACATATCATTTTATCATTTTATCATTTTATGTGATATTTGGCGAAATTCAGAAATTAAATGAGGGAAATGACAGTTTTACCCTACGCTTTTTTTTATGAAGTAAATCTAAGTTTGAATCTCAACCGCATGATTAGAAATATGTGTGGTCCAGATTTGGTTATAGGGTTATTACGATATTTAGGGGTTATCATATGATCACGACTATATATATATATATAGGGATGTATTCATTTCCTTTTCCTATATTTCCTCATTTTTCCTTCTTAATATCAGCCATTAGATTAGAGAAATGGACGGTCAAGATCAACATTGGGTAATTAATCCCGTGTGGCATTATTTGTCCTATTTTGTGCATTATGAGGGTACAATAGTAATCTAATAATGGCTGGAAACCGCTACGAATAATGCACCACATGGTCACGAGTAATGCATATAATTGCCTATATAATGCACAATATGTGAACTGCAATGCATACGAACAAGATGTGCTGTGTTATGATGTTTGACACACGTTTCTTGTTTCCCATAAGGGTTTAATAAGCTTAGGGGCTAGGGTATAGTACGTAGACATGTATGTAATCTTCACATGGTAACGAGTAATGGATATAATTGACTATATAATGCACAATTTGTGAACTGCAATGCATACGAACAAGATGTGCTGTGTTATGATGTTTGACACACGTTTCTTGTTTCCCCTAAGGCTTTAATAAGCTTAGGGGCTAGGGTATAATACGTACGCATTAATAATAAATTATAAAACGATACGAATAATTCACCAAATTGTCACGAGTAATGGATGTTATTAACTATATAATGCACAATATGTGAACTGCAATGCATACGAATAAGATGTACCATGTTATGATGTTTGACACATGTTTCTTGTTTCCCCTAAGGGTTTAATAAGCTTAGGGGCTAGGGTATATTACGTAGACATTACTAAATGCACGTATGTAATCTTCAATCCGTTGATTAACCCATATACACAATACCTCTAATAATGCATAATATACTGAGATAATGACAATTAACAGCTACATAATGCACTACCTAAACCAAATAATGCACATACGTATATTCCAATAACAACAATTTGTTAGTAATGTCTACGTACTATACCCTAGCCCCTAAGCTTATTAAACCCTTAGGGGAAACAAGAAACGTGTGTCAAACATCATAACATGGTACATCTTATTCGTATGCATTGCAGTTCACATATTGTGCATTATATAGTTAATAACATCCATTACTCGTGACAATTTGGTGAATTATTCGTATCGTTTTATAATTTGTTATTAATGCGTACGTACTATACCCTAGCCCCTAAGCTTATTAAACCCTTAGGGGAAACAAGAAACGTGTGTCAAACATCATAACACAGCACATCTTGTTCGTATGCATTGCAGTTCACAAATTGTGCATTATATAGTCAATTATATCCATTACTCGTTACCATGTGAAGATTACATACGTGTCTACGTACTATACCCTAGCCCCTAAGCTTATTAAACCCTTAGGGGAAACAAGAAACGTGTGTCCAAACATCATAGCATGATACATCTTATTCGTATGCATTGCAGTTCACATATTGTGCATTATATAGTCAATTATATGCATTACTCGTGACCATGTGGTGCATTATTCGCAGATACCAAAATGTGGCAGTTACTTTTCCGTCAAATGTCAATAATAACCTTGTAATGCATACAACCACCTTCTATAATGCAACACGGAACCAGTTTTATAGAATCAATCTGATCCGTTGATGCCTTAGATCTAACGCGTAATATTAAGAAGGAAAAAGGATCTAAGATGTGAAAAGGAGAATAACGCTCCCCTATATATATATATATATATATATATATATATATATATATATATATATGTTGCAAACACCTATATTAACATATCCTATATCCATTTATGGAAAATATTTCATATCTCATGAATTTATAAAAATTATTTACATGCTACAAAATTTATAATTGCTTCTATGCATACTTGTTCTATGAACTTAGCAAATGAATACCAATACATATATTATCATCAAAAACAATTTAATAGTGTATACATATATATATTTGGGATTCAAGTAACCTCCAAGGTACAAGTATTTTTAAATGACAAAGCATTTACATGGGCTAAACAAGAATTAGGAGAAGTATTACCTTCAACAAAAAATAATATCAACACTATTTTTCTCATGAGGGAGTTTAACCTTCGTTTTTTTTCTTCTGTTCAATACTATAGCCAACTTCACGGAGGAATGATTTAATATCCAAACATTCTTTTAAATACACTAATACATCAAATGAAGCAAATATGAGACACGTTTCATCTACGTGTCATTACTAAGAATTTTCTTTATTTATTTAATATATTTCATATTCACAAAGTATATAATTAGCTTTCTGTGCTTCCATGCATTATCTCTATTTATAATAAGACACCCTCACATAACATATTTACATATATTATAAATGCATATATATATATATATATATATATATTTATAAGCTCAAACAATAGATGATTGTGTATTTATTCATAGGTTTCATTAGTCACATATATCCTATATATATTTTATAGTTACGTTGCATTATATGTCATTTTACACATAGACTATATACTATTAATTTAACTATTAACAACGATGTAACAATTAGTCCTAAAATGAAAATGAAAATATGCAATTGTGCAAAATGATGCAAGTTTCGGGTTAGGGATATCACAGAGGGTTCAGAGATTTATGGGTATACCTTTGGAAAGTAGAAAAGTTTGCACACAGAAGGTAATAACAGCTCTCCAGTTTCTCCTTTACACTGTGATGTTTGAGATTTTTGGTTATGGAATCAACAAATATGGAGGTTTTCGAATTTAATTGAAGGAGGAGAAAATTACCTTAACGGAGGAGGAGAAGAATTGCAGAACGGAAGATGGTAATTTGCTGAGATTAAAGGGAAGATATATGGGGCGTCAATAGGGGGGTTATTTGGTTGGAGATTCTTAAGGAGAGAATGAGATATGGAGGAAACCGTATAGTAATGGGATTGGGAGAAATTTATTTGACTAAAATTTGACTACAGGAGGAGTACAATAATTAATAAATATTTTGGGCTTCTCCAAATTTGGTTAACTAAAAAGAAATAAAAGGCTAGAACAATAGAGAAAAAATGATAGACCCAAATATTTGATTTAGAGTATTAATTAAATTGTGGTATTTTATTTTTAGTACTTGGTGTTATTCCAAGTACTCGTACGAACGCCCAAAATTTCCCATCGACGAATCTCACCTCAATCTCGTCGACAACTTACACCACACAATTAATCAACAATAACTCAAGCATTCACTATTTCCGTTCACAACCAATTGTCTCAAAACAAAAATCTTAGCTTAAAAGATAGAAAGAAAAAAAAAACGGGTATTACAGTTGACGAACCTAAAATGATATTTTCAAAGTTCACGGACCTAAAATGATATTTTGGCAAAGTTCGTGGACCTAAAAAGATGTTCCCTCATAATTTAATAAATACTATGATAAATATAACCTACTATAATATTATTCATGAAATAAACACTACAAAAAAATATTTGTTGATGAAATAAACACTACAAAAAAGCGGGTAAGGACATTTCTTAATGCAATAAAAAATGTTAATTTGGTATCCCAATTAAAATTATGGGACACAAATGAAAGCGTCATAAAAAACAAAAAATTAAGATAATTTTTCCTGAACTTAAGAACGTTTCCTTTTATTTGTGATTATTTTTCAAAAAATTTCTGACGCAAGTGATTGCATTTAAAAATAATTTTTTTTAGTGCAAGAAGACTATTATAGTTATAAAAAATTAGAAATATACTTTTTATATTTTTCATACTATCCTAGGCATATCTATTTTTATACAAGGCACCTTTTTGTAAGTATAGATTTAAGTGAACAACTTAGCACATTAATGTACAGAATGAATAGTAAGTATAGATTTAAGTCAACACATTATTGTACACATTGATAGCATCTTACTGTATAATGTACATATACAATTGCTATAAGAGTTTATTGGCAAAATTCTTGACAATTGAAATGAGCTTTTTTGTGAATGTATAGTCCGAAACAAGCCTTTTTATTTTATTTTATGTGCAGTGTTAAATAAAAGAAAAAAAGGTGTTTGTTCTCCATTAAATGCAGCAAGTAATTACAAAATTTTATTTCTCAACAGTCATGAAACTTACTGTTTTTAAATGTATATGTCCTGAAATTTAATTTATGGAGTAATATATTTTCACAATCAATACATTTATTAATGACTCTGATGTTTAAGTAAGTCAAATACTTTGACGACACATTTTTATTAGGTGCGACGGCGAGTAATCTACTCTCCATCTGTCCTATTAAAAATAAAACGTTTTCCTTTATGATTATCCTACTAAAAATAAAATGTTTTCTAAAAAGGAAACAACACCCTCTCTATTCTTTTTATTAGAAATGAGTCACTCACCCCTTAAAATAACTTATAAGGGGTGAGTGGCTCATTTCTAATATGATATCAGAGCGGGCCCAAATCGATGATGGATTTTATCTTTTTATCTCATGCATTACCTGCCCACGTTGATACGAGTATTTCTATGGAATATTCCCATATCTCTATTATTTCATATATTATTGATTTAGCGTTTCTTTCCTATTTCTTGATCACTAAGTTAGGTTATTATGGGGTATTATAAATAGGAGTCTTTGTTATCTTTTGAATTAATCATTGAAGAAATACAATTTATCTCTTTATCGTCTTTTACTTTTCTGCAATTTACTTTTCTATCTTTGTTCATCGGTTGCTCAACGGAATTCCTTCCGCGAACGGACCTCCTTTATCCGGCGATTTCTTGCCATTATTCTCCGATACGAGTTTACTCATATCATCTGGTGCTTTCATCCAGTTCTCATCCTCCGATTCACCGCTATCATGTCACAATCAACCCACGTTTTGGCATCGCAGTTTGAGCGGATAACAGCTGCAATCAGCAAACTGGAATCCTCACTTACCGTTGCTGAATTTCGCAGATTCGTAGCAACACAGCCAACGTCGGTCCTGATTCTGGCACCCCTCATTTGCGCTATAGGGCCCTCTTTGGTGTCCTATCCGCGCCACGAACATGGCCCTCCAGACGCACCACCGTTGTACGATGCCGCAATGCCACCGTACCTACCAAATTCGAATTGGAACCTACCGCCGTCGAACCAACCATCGCACCAGGTCCAACCAAGGCGTGCAACCGGCTGGGACCTCCGGGCAGCCGCAATCCACTGGATTCCCCAGCCTATGCCCACCTACATTATGGCTACGACTCAGCTCTAGATTATAGTCTGGCACCCTATACGCGTACAATCAGTCGGGGCAACAAGACCGTGTGTGGAGCTACCAGCTGCATCGCCCGAGCCTCCCACCACTGCCAATAATCAAGCCAACATCGTGCTGGGGCCCACCACCACAAGGCGATCCCTTCGGGCCCCCACAATTTGACCAGCATCAGCCACTGTCGTCGCAGATGGACCGTCCTACCTGTTGGGACCCACCGGGACAGCAGGGATACCCGGCGTATGAGCAACCACCCCCTTAGGCTGGCCGACGCCACCACCAATGCATATGGAGTCCCTTGACCGCGTGTTTGTCGAATTCCGGCCGCAACCACCACAGCTGCAACGTTATCAGGGTGAGACGGAGGAAGATAGATGCTATGGTGATGACTTTATTCACGCACATTCGCCAAAACTTGACGAGAGTTTGGATGCTTATGGGTGTGGATATGCGCATGAATTGAGAGAGCAAAAAGAAGTCGACTCTTCTCCATCGAGTTTAGTTGTGCAGATTGGGTATTCATGTGCTGGAGCCAGAGATTTTGATTGTTTTTCTGAACGTGGGATGGTGAATGAAATGCTTTGTGATAAACTAGAAAGGAAGCTTTCAACATACTCTATATCAGAGACAAAGTCAAAAACAAATGAAGCCATAGATGGTGATGCTACTTATTCAGACATAGGAAACAGATCAAATCCAGCCATTGGCTTGCGTAGTGATTTTAGTGGAGAGGAGAGGGAATTGTTAGACGATAGCTCGCCCCCATCAGCCACAATCTCGCTGCATGTGACAACCCCATTTTTGGCTTCTAATCGTCATCCGCAGGTTGATGTTCCGAGCTCAAGGAAAAAAGATTGGGAAAAGAATCTACTTGAGGATGAAAAGGCACTTTGTAAGAGTGGGAGACGTATTACTGAGGGGGAAGAGAAGTTGATCGAACTCAGTAGGATATTGAAGACAAAAGAGAAGAAGAGGTCAATGAGAATTTTTCTGAGATGCGCGAGGTGGAGATAAAGGGTGAAGATCATGGATCTAGCTTAGAGGCGAAGGTGAACGATTTAAGTACGCTGCCAGAGGAGCCGAACAAGAATGGGAAAATGGAGATTCAAAGCCTTGTTGGGGAGCATAAAGTGGTGTTTGAGATGAAAGAGCTGGAGCTTGAAGTAGGAAGGCAAGAGAAGAGACGGTTGTATGCGAATGAGCTTCGAGTATGACCTGGAGGTTTGGTTATGAAAGAGCGCCCAATCGGCAATACGATGCAAAATATTGACAAAGGAGGCGACCGATCTGTCGCCCTACGCCGTGCAACCGCACATGAACCACGACATCACAGGTAGCCTGCAGCAGCCACAACACACTAGGGAGCAGCTTGGCATGCCCTTCACCGAGGCTGCCGCTCACGTTGAGCATCCTTTCGCTTCAATCGCCAAATTGGAGTCTAGGAGGGATGACACTGACCGCCACGTGGGGGGACTGCACGCACAGCCTCGACCACCACCATCCCCGCCCAACGGACAGCTGCCATATGCACCGACTTTCCAGTCGGATAGTGGCCTCGATCCTACAGTACCGAGCTCACATACGGGTCTTTTTTTTGGAGCAGTTGCAGAGTGAACAAGTGGTTATAGTAAAAGAGAAACTATCTGAGTTGCATCTGTACTCTAGTGATGTATCTATGATATTGAGTGGTAACTATGGAGAAGGAGATTCGAACAATTCCTTTAGTAGACGCCTATTGAACAAGTTTGATAAGGAGGCGGAAGTAGTAGATGCTTTTGGGGAGTGGAGCTGTTCTAAGAGTATAAGAATTTGCAATTGCCTTGTGTGTATAACGAAGAATATGGCAAAGAAAATTGGTCTTTCATTTGTATCTGAGGGGTTGCTTAAAGGAGCTCAAGATTTGAGTTGTGAGAAAATTGTTTGAGTGCTTGTTGCTTTGCCTCATAAGGAAGTTGCCCATTCATTCAAAAAGTGGAGAAAAGAAGATTATTTTAATGGAAAAGTGGATTTGGTTTTGCTAGATGATACTAATGAGAAGTCCAACAAAACTAAGATTGAGTTCTTTTTCAGTGTGGGTGTTCTTGCACTTCGTCAGCTTTGTGCAATTCTTGAGGATTTGCATACATTTGATCTGGGTGGGGATACCTCGCCAAAGCTTATGGTCGCGACACTCTTCGTTTTGTCGTGATTTCCACCTTGAGGGCAAGGTGAATTTTAACCGTGGGGGAGTTGATACGAGTATATCTATGGAATATTCTCATATCTCTATTATTTCATATATTATTGATTTAGCGTATCTTTCTTATTTTTTTATCACTAAGTTAGGTTATTAAGGAGTATTATAAATAGGAGTCTTTGTTATCTTTTGAATTAATCATTGAAGAAATACAATTTATCTCTTTATCGTCTTTTACTTTTCTGCAATTTACTTTTCCATCTTTGTTCATCGGTTGCTCGACGGAATTCCTTCCGCTAACGGACCTCCTTTATCCCCCGATTTATCGCCATTATTCTCCGATACGAGTGTACTCGTATCACACGTGATGGAAGACCGATGTCCTTTCCGGCCCACACGTAAGGGGCGTGTTCTTGTCCCACATCGACTTGGTAATGATCCTAGCTCATCTATATAAGTGTGGATAACTCTCCCCCTTCTAAGCCTTTTAAATGGTGAGTGACTCATTTCTAATAAGGTTTTATAAGGGTGAGTGGCCAATTTCTAATACTTTTTCTCTTTTACTTTAATTTCTCTTTATTAACTCATAAAACAATACTGCAAAAAATTCTGTGTCGGAAATTAAATGTTTCATATTTATTGGTACGGAGGGATCATTTTGAATATCGTCATTTCAATTTCTTATTAGAGACTGTTTTATCGTCATTTCAATTTCTTATTAGAGACTGTGTGTTTATCTTTCTTTAAGGTGCAG
Organism: Salvia splendens; assembly: GCF_004379255.2. NCBI lineage: Eukaryota > Viridiplantae > Streptophyta > Magnoliopsida > Lamiales > Lamiaceae > Salvia > Salvia splendens. Next base: position 12,669,712 of record NC_056039.1, read on the forward strand.
GCTGCCGGCTGGCTAATTATATTAGTTCTTTGTTTCTCTTATGGAGGGAAAAATATTTGATTACCAAATGCTTTGAATGACATTTATAATTAAGCTACGATAAGTCGCCTTATTTAACTAAAATGTGTCATAAATCAAAGTGATTCAATGCAAAAGAAGCTCATCGCTTAACCAAATGTTTTTTTTCCTAGAATTTCTTAGGATATTTAGTCTTCTCAATTTCCTTGATAATTAAATATTAGTATTCCAAAGGCTTAACCTGCTTTCTTTTCCAAAAAAAAAAGTTGTATTTTATGATTCCATTTTTCATTAATTTTTTTCTATTCACTTTCTATTATATTTTCTAAAATACATATCCGGTCAAATTTGACCAATTATGAGTAGCTCGTATTGGGTCATGGATTCTCAAAAGAGCCCATTTCAAGAATTTTGCCTAAGTACATACTAGTAAAAAAAATGCCACGATATATTTAGATAGTGAAATTTAGATAGTGAAATAGTGAATACTCGTGTACAATTTAGACATAATTGTTGTTAATTAATTATATAATAGATCATACTTATCAGTTATCACTATAATATTTGGTACACTATGGTACTGCATGTCCCACGATTTGGACTGTAAATGAGTCAAATTGTGTTGAACAAAATAAATGAGATTTTATACACAAAATAAATCAGCTCAATCTTCATAAATTTCACAAAATACAATAGTAGTATTGAATTATTGATGCGAAACGTTGAATATCAACACAAGTTAAATGAGATTTTATACACAAAATAAATCAGCTCAATCTTCATAAATTTCACAAAACACAATAGTAGTATTGAATTATTGATGTGAAACATTGAATATTTTCGAGTGATGATAAACAACCAAATTTTATACAATCAAAATAAAATTATATTAGTAATTTTGATGTATTAAAATAATAAATGTAGTTAGTGGATAAGTTAAAAAGACTTTATTAGTCTTCATCCTCATTTTCAATTTTTTTTTTATATTTAAATTATCTCTCTATTTTTTCAAATTTAAATTAAAATACGCATTAATTACATTTTATGTTAAAAAAAGAAAAAAATATACACAAATCATTAATATGTGACCATAATATTATACACGTTCCATATACTATATATGTATCCATATATTTTAATTAAATGCATAAATACACTAGTGTTTTTCTCAAATAAATTAGTTTTTAGTCGTACAAAATTTGGTCACACACATTTATTTAATATTTCCAATTTTAAAGATTTGCTTAGACCATCCACTACGGGTCTCGCCGGCGTCTCGCGTCCCGTCGCGGAGAGACGGGACCCCGGCGCGACGCGTTGCAGCTCGCCGTCCCGTCCCGCGCCGTCCCGCGTCGCGTCTTGCGTCGCGTCCCGTCGAGCCAAGAGACGGGCTGTATCGCCACGCGCCTAGGCGACGTGGCGCGACCCGGCGTCGTGCATGACGCCCACTCGCCGGCCCGCGAGTGGGCGTCGTCACGTGCTGACGCAATAAATATTTTTTAAAAAAAATTCGAATTTTAAAAAAAATAAAATAAAAATAAAAGAATTTTTTTTCTAACGGTAATAATACCGTTTTTTTGTTTTTTTTAATTTTTAATTAATTTTTTTACTCTATAAATACTCCTAAACTCATCATCATTTCACACACAACTGCACATCTATTCTTCCTATCATCTAAATTTTCTCTCAAATTTTCATATAACAACTCAAGATGTCCGGCGACGGTGACGTCAACTACAGCGGTTCCGGCTCCGGCGGGTGGGATCTCAACGCGTTCGGCGATTGGGAGACCATGATCAACACATTGGGCGGTTCCGGTTCGTCAACGCCGTGGACCTAGGGTTCGGCGACGCCGGGGGTACCAACCACCCAATTTTGACCTTGATGCATATGTCCGTCCCTCCGCCCCGCGGTATTCGCAGGGATTATCTCAGATTCGGGAGGATTTTCCCGTTGATCCCACGCCGGGAGTAGGCCGAGGCAGTGGAGGTGGCCGAGGCGGTGTACAACCCCAGGCGGGCGAGGACAAGGAGGAAGAGGAAGAAGAGGAAGAGGATCTAGGCCGGCATCCGTACAACAACCTCAAAACGCTGGCGGTGTACAACGCCTGGATCACCGTCTCGTATGATCCCATCGTCGGGAATCAACAATCCCGGAAGTGTTTCTGGGAAAAGGTCTGCGAGGTCTACCACCAGATAAAGCCGAAAGGCTCCCACAAGCGCAAATTTAAAATGCTCCGCTCTCACTTTGACCGAGTCGACCGACAGGTCAAAAAATTCTGCGGCATCTACTCGTCCGAAGAGGCGCGCTACCAAAGCGGTGCCACGGCAACCGACATTTTGACATCCGCTTTGCGCGCCTACTACCAGGACGAACGTCATCAATTCAGATTTGTTGATGTTTGGCAGGCCGTCAAGGACGAGGAACGGTGAGCCGGCGGTTTCCGCTCCAGCTCGGGCTCAACCTCGAAGCGCACAAACCATACGGCGAGTGGCCAATAATCGTCTGGTGGTGACACCGCTGAGGGCATCAGCCAATCTGAGGCTGAATCCCAGGAGTTTGCGGGTACGGTCGGCGATGCTGGAGGATCCGCGAGTGGGCGTCGTCGGCCGCAAGGGACGAAGGCGGCGAAAGCGGCTAGAGGAAGGAAGGGTCGAGGTGAATCAAGCCAGCCGGGCTTGGGATCGGGCTCGCGGGGAGGCTCGGACACACTTATGGTGGCGTACATGACCGCCACAATGGCAGACACTTCCCGCTTCTCGTACGTCCAATTCACGGCCTGGTGGAACGGAATTGTGCATATGGCAGCACAACTTGGCCTTCCGACTCCCCCTCAACCTCGACCGCCTCCGGAGGATGATTAGCCGGCGGAGTAGTTTTTTATTTTTCTTTAAATTTGTATTTTAAATTATGTTGTGTGTTTTTTTATGTTGTGTGTTTTTTATGTTGTGTGTTTTTTAATAAAGTGTGTTTGTTTTAATTGAATTGGGTTGGGGAAAAAAATAAAAAATGAAATTGAATGAATAGTAATTAAGGGGCGGAATAAGGGACGGTTAAGGGACGGAGCGTTGCAGGTTCCGTCCCTTAGTTAAGGGATGGAGGAAAAAAGGACAGTGGGGCCCTCAAATAGTGGTCAAATAGTAATTAAGGGACGGTTTAAGGGACAGTATAGAGACAGCGTAGTGGATGGCCTTACGCACTTTCACCTCTGTCGCTCTCTCACAATAGCTTTTCTATAACTTCATTAAAAAGATTTTCTGCCTAAAATGGCAGAGATTTCTGAGTGAAATCACCCCAAAGTCAATCCCAAAATACACACTCCCAAATCCTACAAGATTTGCTCTCAACAACTTAACAACCCCAGCTACAAGAGAAGAGAAGTACTCTCCTATTTTCCATCTTTTTTCTTGGGTGGACTCAAAAATTAAAGTTTGGATTTTTATCTTTCTTGCATTGGGGTTTGTGAAAAAAATGAGTGTAGAGGTTGAACATGATTTGGCAAGAGGAGAATGAGAGTTGGTACAGGTGTAATCTTGTCCAAAATCCTATAATTGAGTTTTGATTTGAATAATAAAAAAAGGGGTCAGGATTAAATATTCTATAAATTGTGTCAGCTTCCGTGAAGCAAAGAAAGAGAGAGAAAATTTTTTACAGAGGCTTTTGTTTGCTTTTTTCGAATTTGAGGAAGGTTTGTTCTTGAGTAATTTTCCAAGGTAGATTTCGAATAATTGTATGATTATTTTACCGCAATGTTTCACTTTTTGTTGAATTTTGACAGCTCGTGGAATTTGAGGTCGTTAGAAAATGATTCTGCCTTCCTTTCCTTTTTTTTCTTTGAGTTTGTGATTGGTAGAAGTGGAAATTTCAATTATGTGTTACTTTTTTCCAACTTTTTTTTCTCACATATTCCATTTTTTACAACATGTTTCTTGGCCTGTTTTGTTTTTTTTTAAAACACTTGTTCACGAGGTCATGTCGGATGGATAAAAAAAATCATTAGTTTTTCCATTTCAAAAATTGAATCAAGAAAGCGAATTTTATATAAGGCCCATAATTTGAGCATTATTTTATGGTTTTGAATTGATTTGAAATTTATCATTTGCAATCTTTAGTTGAATTGAAAACATGGGGAAAGCTACGAGGTGGCTGAGAGCGCTGCTTGGAATGAAGAAAGGGAAAGAAAAGGAGGGGAATCGGTGGAGCAAAGATTCCGGCGGATTGAGGGATATTCCGGCTGTCGACGCCGCGTGGCTGAGATCTTTGCTTGCCTCAACGGAGGAGCAAACCAATCACGCGATTGTGGTGGCCGCCGCCACTGCCGTCGCCGCGGATGCCGCCGTCGCCGCCGCAAAGGCGGCGGCGGTGGTCAGGCTCACCGGCGGCGGGGGCGGCGGGAGAGAGATGTTTGCTGCTATCAAGATTCAGGCTTTTTTTAGAGGCTTTTTGGTATGTGGAAAATGGAATTATTCAATTCATAATTTGTATTAATAGTATTTCCAATTTCTTGAATTTACATTTTGAAATTCGGATAAATTTAAATGTGGGCCCGGTGATTCGGCAGGCCCGAAAAGCACGGAGGGCTCTGAGAGGGCTTGTGAAGTTGCAAGCACTTGTTAGAGGCTATCTTGTAAGGAAACGAGCTGCCGCGACTCTGCATAGTATGGAGGCTCTTATTCGGGCACAGGTCCTTGTTCAGGCCCGACGGGCCTGTAGGATAACGAACAAGCTCCAGCCCGATGCCCAGTCAAGAAAGTCTGAGGTTAGAGCGAAATTCGAGCCCTTGTGAATGTTTCTTGATTTATATGGTCAACAATTTGAGATAATTTTGTGAATTTGGAGCAGGAGAGAAGTGAATTGATTCAAAGTAAGAGGTTTCCCGCTTGTTTTGATCCATCGGACGAAAGCCCGAAAATAGTCGAGATTGACACCTGTCGGGCAAATTCACGGTCGAGGAGAATGAGAAACGATGATCACTCTCTGTCTTCCCCTAAGAAATATGTCCTTGATCGTCAAGATTTCGACTGGGGATTCGTCCCACAAGGATGCAAGTCTGTGACCGCGCACAACACACAGAGGTTTGGTTGCTCGGGCCGGGCCATGATCGACCTAGAAGAATGCAAGTCCTCGAATGGTTTTTTGGGCCGGGCCACCACACCTGCCAAGAGCATGTGTGGTGACACTTATTCGAACTACCCCAACTACATGACGAAAACGCAGTCGTTCAGGGCGAAGCTGAGGTCCCAAAGTGCCCCAAAGCAAAGGCCTGAACCCGGCCCGAAGAGACGGATGTCATTGAATGAAATAGTGGGATCAAGAAGTAGCTTCACCGGTGTTAGAATGCAGGAGTCATGTATTAAGGTTGAAGAAGATTTTGAGCTCTAGTGTGTTTTTATGTGTGCTTCAATGTTGACGTTTGTCTATTGGGATGGAACTGAGATTGATTTTGTGTGTTGGTTTCTTTTCCTTTGGTTCGTTGTGACAATAGATAGAATTTAAATGTGTAAACTAATTTGCGTTCATTCTTTGGTAATGAATGAAAAATTTCATGTTCAAAACAAATTATACTTCATCCGTTCGTGAATAGAAGTCATGTTTCTTCATTTTAGTCCAACGAAAAATAGGAGCTCCAGTTCATAATTATTATAATGATAAAAAAACCTCATATTCCACTAACTCAACTCACTTACATTTCATTTAAAATTAATATATAGTGAGATTCATAACTTACTAACTTGTTTTCACCCATTTTTCTTAACAAATTTTTAAAACATGTGCCGGAAAAAATGGGACTCATATTAGGGCGGAGTATTAACGGTTTACATTTTTTCCAAAATTAATCGATTACATTAACCTGATGCTAGAGCCTAGAGATTATTCTTTTTTTCTTTGTAAAGTACAAAATGCCACACCTTTTAATTTTTTGCTTTACTTTTTCACCCTGAAACAATTTTTTGAAACTTTTAATGCAAACTTTTTAGGTTCAATTTAATAAAGGAGTAGTTTTTACGGTTTTTAAGGAGAATATAATATGGTCTACGTGCCGTCGTATGGTCTCAAATTAAAATGAATGATCTTATATTGTTTGATGAAAATAAGGTCTTAAATTCCCTAACCAATGATTAGAGCTTGATTTGACTGATAGTTGCGGGAATTTCTTGAAATTTGTGGGCTCTTTGCACTGATTGAGGCTTTATTATATATAAAGAATGAGTGGTGGCCATGGCCAGCTATTAAGGATTAATTTTGTCAATTTAAGGAAATTCGAAAATTAAAATTACTTAAATGTCCTTCAAAATTAAAATTACTTAAATGTCCTTCCCTCATTTTTAGTCTTGGTTTCCCTCCAAATCATCATTGGTAGATAATTCACTCTCTTTTAAATTTTAAATTAAAGATTTCATTAAATACTACTCGACTTAATAGCAAATTTAATTACTATCCTCGTTAATTACTACTCCATTTAAGAGCATCCGCAACGGTGGCGCTGCTCGCCACCGCCGTCCGCGCCGCTGGCACGGCGCTGCTCAATGCATCGAGCAGCGTCGTGCCAGCGAGCAGCTGACATGGCGCGCCCTCATTCGTCAACGGCATAGCCGTTGGGTTTAAATAAAATTTTTTTTAAATCGGTTTTTAATTAAAAAAACCGATAAAAAAAATTCACTTCCCAAAAAAATTATATCCGTTTATAACCGTTTTTTCCCACTTTTTAATTTTTTTTTATTTTTTTTGCCCCAAAAATACACACTTTCATCTATAAATACCCCCAATTTCACTCCCAAAAATTCACATCAAACTACACAATTCTCATCATCATTCTCTCATCTCCATTCTCATCTTCAATCTCTCATATACATTTTCATCTTCATTCTCTCATACCCTACAACATCACTATGTCCGACCAAGGCGATAACCCTACGGGCTCCCACGGTTGGAACCCCGAATGGTTTGGTTCACAACCGTTTCCTAGTCCGGAAACTGAATATTCGGCCCCTCCTCAAACCCAAGATTCGGCCATTCCGGGTGGCTACCGTCCATACCCAATCGACGACCAAGGTGCCTCCGAAGGACGATACAGGTGGACACCGGAGCCTAGGCCGACCGCCCCCTCCCAACCTCCGCAAGCTCCTACTCGCGGCAGCGGTGTCCGCACACCGTACACGCCGGCGGAGATGGATAAATTGTTCAAGGCGTACTTCGAAATCTCCGAAGATGCGGAGGTTGGCACGAACCAATCGGGCGATCACTTTTGGTGGCGCGTATCTCGCCGGTACAATGCAAACCAGCCGCCGGGAACGATCGAGCGCAACGAGAGTATGGTGCGCAACTGCATCGGCCGAGCCAACGACGAAATTGGCAAGTTCAATGGCTATTTCCTCCAGGAGTCGCGGAATGCCGGGAGCGGCCGGAGCGAGGTCGACATCATCACTGCGGAGCTGAGCACATATCAATCCATGAACGGTAAGTCGTTCAAGTACCTCAACGTTTGGAAGGAAACGCGGTTCCACCCGAGGTATTTGGGAGGCGTAACATCCTCCTCTAGCGGCTCCTCCAAACGGTCAAGGTCGGTATTCCTATCCGACTCCGGCTCCGAAGAAGTGGCTAGCCAACTCGCCGGAGCTAACTTGGGTAGCCCCGACGCCGGACCAAGCGGTTCCCAACGCCGACCGCAAGGAAAGAAGAAGGCGGCGGCCGAGCGCCGGCGCTCCGCAACTCCATCGGCCCCCGCCCCCGAACCCGCACCCTATGTTCCACCTCCACCCCCGAACAACTCGTTGTGGGCCCTTTTGGCCCAACTCAATATGGCCGATAGGTCAACTATGACCCCCCACGCAACTTCAAACGCACGAGGGCATGATAGTGGGTCTCCAAAAACAATTGGGGTTGTTGCCGCCGGATGAGTAGTCTTCCTCGGGTAATATTAGCCAATAATTATGTAATTTTTAATTTTTAGTATTTTAATTATGTAATTTTCAATTTTTAGGATTTTAATTATGTCTTTTTTATTTTATTTGTATTTTATAATATTTATTGTGATTTTTTAATGAATTTTAGTATTATGGAAATGTTTATGTTTAATTGAATATTAAATTAATTGTGCTCGTCCTTGCGGAAGAGCACAGTTGTGGGTGTTGTGCTCTTGCCAGAGAGCAGGCATGAATAGTACCGTCCGGGCCCACAACCGGGCCGCTGGCAAGAGCACGGTTGTGGATGCTCTAATAGCATCCGCAATGGGGCGGACGATAGGCCATATCGTCCGCCCGATGTCTCGGGAGCGCCATCGTCGGGCGGCCTATCGTTTGCCACTATGGGTATGCGGACGATGCATAGGGTATCGTCCGCGGCGTCCGCGCGCGGACGATGTAACGCTTTTTTATCATAATTAAATTAAAAATGCGTTTGTCGGGAGTCGAACCCGGGTCTATTGCTTGGAAGGCAATTATCCTAACCGTTGGACTACAAACGCTAGTTGAGATATCTTGAAAACTAAGTTGTTTTATTCGTATGAGAATGATATGACAAAAATAAAAATTCACATCACTTATGATTGAATATGGTGTGATAATTTATGATTAAAAAGTAGAATTCGGTGAAACGAGAATTTGCTTCTTCGAGTTATTAAGATGACTATGTTGTGTGATTGAAATGAAATTTTTTTCCAATTTTTGTAGTGTTTTACTAATTCAAATAAAGAAAATGCTTAGGGCGCCCCACTGCAGGTGGAAGGGTATGAGGATAAAATGATGATGTGGCGGTGCATAGGGCGCCCTATAGGGCGCCCCATTGCTAATGCCTATAAGTCACAATTATTACTTTATCTTTTATTCCCCAAAATCTTTTCCATATCTTTATTTTCTTATTCAATAAGTTAGGTTAGTAGTATTCTAGTATTATAAATAGGAGAGCTTGTTATCATTTTATGCAATCAATCAATGAATAAAAATATTCCTTTTGCCCACAAACCAACATGAGTTACCCTAACCCTAGTTTCATCGCTGCCCGACGGAGGAGTTCCGCGCACAGCCAGAAGCTAGAATCTCCGCCGATCCTATCTCAGGACGCCGGAAGTTTGTATTGATCACCGAGCAATCCGCCGCCGATCACCGTTAAGGAATTGAGTCCTTAACATCTGGTGCTTTCATTGAGAGCTGACCCTCCCACCATCTCGAATCAAAGCTCCACTGCTGCCCGATGGAAAATATTCCGCGCACAGCACCTGCTTTGGTTGCCGAGTCCAGCCTGTCTGCCGAGCTCTAGCCGCCGGATAATCCTACTTCTGCAAAGCCCGACGGGAAGGATTCCTGCGTGCCGCGTTGAAGTCAGACCATCATACATAACCCATACCTCACCACCCAAAAGAAAAGAGTGACCCTCTTCGTCCAATTCATCCAAAAAAAAGGAAGAAAACCACCAAACAGAAGTTTCCCCCTTCCTTCATAGAAAACATCCTATCTTCAGTCCGTCAACATGTCATACGACTATGCCCGCTATCATTGTTATCAACGCTTGTCCAATGATCAGCCACCACCCAGGTACAGGCGTGAACCCTACGGTCTGCTGCAACCTCACTGAATGGGGTCTGTCCAGACGCGCCGCCCCACTTATTGGGATCCGCCCCGACAATGAACCGATAACTGTTATCCACCACCGTATCGTGATCCAGGTATGGTCCCGGATTCATACATCAAGCCGCGAAACTTCTACGCCCGATATCGCTCGTGGCAGCCTCAATATAACCCCGTCCAGCCACCAAAGCGGAGGACCCGATTAAAGCAAAGTTAGACCGCTTATTGGAAGCAGTTGACAAGATAGAAACTTGGTTCGATGCCACAAATCGCCGGTTTAGCAAATTCCGAACATTACCGCAGCCCGAGCCCGATCTTGATCAGCCCCATGTTTCTGCACCACTCCGAAAGATGGCATATTCTCCATCAAGAAATAATGAGGCTTCTTTTGGGCCTTCGCATTTAGTCCCCAATGAATCAACGGCTCCACATGCCACCGCACCAAATCCGTTCAAACCCCAGCGCGTCAGCCTTCGTGTTGGGAACCCCCTCTAATGGCCACCCCTGCTGTAGACCAGATCCACCAACCCTACCAGCCGCCACTGTCGCTGCCGCGATCAAATCACCCTCCGCAATCGAGTCCAGCACAGCCCTTGGAGCTGCCGCCCTACTCCACTCCATGCCCTCTCCAGCCCTTGCACCCGCTACCGGAGGCAGCTCCATTGTTGGCCTCTAATCGTCTTCCGCAAGCTGTTGTCCCGAGCTCGAGGCCAAAGGAGTGGCAAATGAATATGCAAAAGGCTGGTGAGTATGGTTTGATAAATAAAGTTATGCCTTGTTCTCATGATGTTGTGGGAGAAAAGAACATTGTTGAAGATAAATGGAAAGAGAATGGGATGAGACCGAAGGGTTTAGTTGAGAGTAAAGACGATGAAGATAGTGACATACTTAAGATGATCGAAATGATCACCGTGCGCGCATTCGATCCTGGTATATGTGTCAGTCTCAGCAATCAAAAAGGAGAATTTCTTGCTCTGCAGATAGCAAAACCGGATCTACGTGATAGCAAGAAGGAGCTTCCGCATGAAGAAGTAATCAAGTGCTTGTTTGCCACAGGGACCTTTCGCATAGAGCTACCCATGCCTGCAAACCATGTTGTCTTCAATACTGCTCCGAAATTTAGTGGGGATTTGAATGTCACTGTCTCACTGATATTACAAGCATGAATCCTCGATTACCATCGCTCGACACTGATGCAAGGTTGATTCCTCCATGAAATAACAAGCCCTGTTTGATCATTCAGGGACGTGTGGCAGAGCTTTCCATTTTAGCATTGAATTTGGATGCCCACATCAGTCTGCCTTCGTTGATTTTTTATGAGGTGATGAAGGGACACGCTCAGCTGCTTAGTGTGTGTTTGATCCAGGAGGCGACGCCTCGCCAACGCTTTTGCTGTCAACTCTCGTCGTTGCTTCGTGGTTTCCACCTTGAGGACAAGGCGGATTTTAACCATGGGGGAGTTGATACGATCCTCTATATCTTAGGAAATCACAATTATTTAGTTATCTTTTATTCCCCAAATCTTTTCTATATCTTTGTTTTCTTATTCAATAAGTTAGGTTAGTAGTATTCTAGTATTATAAATAGGAGAGCTTGTTATCATTTTATGCAATCAATCAATGAATAAAAATATTACTTATGCCCACAAACCAACATGAGTTACCCTAACCCTAGTTTCATCGCTGCCCGACGGAGGAGTTCTGCGCACAGCCAGAAGCTAGAATCTCCGCCGATCCTATCTCAGGACGCCGGAAGTTTGTATTGATCGCCGAGCAATCCACCGCTGATCACCGTTAAGGAATTGAGTCCTTAACATCTAATTTGATAGGATAAACCTCCTATCGAGTTGATCGGCGTCCGTAGATCGGCGATAGATAAATATCTGTCGCGGGTGAGTGCCCAACTCGCCCGTCGAGTTAGACGGTTTTCTCACTTTGGAGAAGAGAATGAACGATAATATTGATATTCTTGATTGATTTTTCAAATAATTACAATAACTTCTATTTATAATGCTAATAACTAACTTAATGAACAAGAAAACAAAGATATGGAAAAGATATGCAAATCCTAATTTATCTAACTAATAATGCTCGTATCAACTCCCCCGCGGTTGAAATCCACCTTGTCCTCAAGGTGGGAACTCGGCAACCAAATCTGGTGTTGTGCGCGGAACGTCTTCCGTCGGGCAGCGGTGCAACTTTGGTTCGAGATGGTGGAATGCATAACTAGTTGCTATGCGCGGGTGGATTCCCGTCGGGCAGCGCCGTTGCTATGGTTCGATCGGTGTGGCTAGTTGCTGTGCGCGGTGGATTCCCGTCGGGCAGCGACATAGCTGTGATTCGATCGGTGTTTTGGAGGGTGAGCTCTCAATGAAAGCACCAATTTGATAGGATAAACCTCCTATCGGGTTGATCGGCGTCCGTAGATCGGCGATCGATAAATATCTGTCGTGGGCGAGTGCCTGACTCTCCCGTCGAGCTAGACGGTTTTCTCACTTTGGAGAAGAGAATGAACGATAATATTGATATTATTGATTGATTTTTCAAATGATTACAATAACTCCTATTTATAATGCTAATAACTAACTTAATGAACAAGAAAACAAAGATATGGAAAAGATTTGCAAATCCTAATTTATCTAACTAATAATGCTCGTATCAGGGTGGACGATGCCCTATCGTCCGTGTATCGTCCGCGGACGATCTATAGGGCGCGGACGATGTATCGGGCATCGTCCCCACACCCACAGTAGCGGACGATGGCGCGCACGAGGCATCGGGCGGCCTATCGTCCGCCCCATTGCAGATGCCCTAAAGGTACGACGGCTGTCATTTTAGTACTAAGATTTTTCTTTCTTAGTACTATGAAATTAAATTATAAATTAACAAAACCTATTTACGAAATTAAAATATATAACTACGAATCTTAGTTGTAACTCTTAAAAATGAAATTTTATAATTGTATTAATAAACTCATTAAAGAAAATCAATCCTATTTGAAATTATAATTGAAGAAATTAATCTACTACTTTTTGTATTTTATTATTAAATGTAATTGAACAATTAAGGTGATTTTTAGATTAAAATGAACAATCCAATAGTGATTAATGTATAACTTCATTCAAATTTAAAAAATTCACTATATTATAGTATTGAATTGAATCTAAACACTATATTAAATTGTTCTATTTTTATCTAAGATTCAATTGAATTGAGTAGTATCAATTAAAAAATGTCAAGTATATCAAATTAATCTATTTGCCTTTTATATTCTAGTTTTAGATGTAATTGGACAATTAAGGTGAATTTTAGATTCAACACAATTCAAGTGAATCTAATCACTGTTGAATTGTTCAATTGATTATATGTTCAATTGAATTGCTTAGTTACGTCTTATAATCGATTGAATCTAAACTAGGGGTGGGTCGATACGATATATCGTATCGAAAACGTTGTATCGTGTATCGTATCGAAAATATTGTTATCGTATCGATATTTCGATATATCGTACCGAAATTCAATATATCATTCAGAACGATATATCAAAGATCGATACGATATACCGAAATATCGTACCGTTTCAAATACCTGTATATCAAAAAATATAATTTCAAAACTGAAAAATAACACAAAAATATATTAAATTTCAATATATTTTGATATATACGGTATATTTCAATAATTCAATATGTATTGATTTTCAATATAATTCGATATACCGAAAATACCGATATATATCGTATCTTCGATATAAAATGATATATCGCGATATAAGGAAATTCATATCGTTATCGTATCGAAAACTTACGATACGATACCGTGTCGTATCGAAAATTACGATATACCGAAAATTCGATAATTTTCGATATTTTTCAATACGATACGAGCGATATATCATTTTTTTCGATATTTTTCCCCCCTAATCTAAACACTATTGAATTGCTTAACTGATTATATGTTCAAATAACTCTAAGTTCAATTGAACTTTTTTGTTACATCTTACAATCGAATGATTCTAACACTATTGAACTACTCAACTGATTCTATGTTTAATTAACTCCTAGTCCAGTTGAATTGTTTAGTTGCATCTTATAATCGAGTGAATCTAAGAACTATTGAATTTCTCAATTGAATATTTGTTCAATTTACACTTTACACTAAGTTCAATTGAATTATTTAGTTACGTCGTATATTTGAATGAATCTAATCATTTTCGAATTGTTCAATTGATTATGTGCTCAATTAGTTCTAAGTTTAATTGAATTATTTAGTTACATCGTGTGTTTATGTGAATCTAAGCACTATTGACTTGTTCAATTGTTTCTAAATTCAATTGAATAGTTTAGTTACATCTTATATTTAAGTGAAACTAACCACTATTGAATTTTGTTCATTTCAATATAGCTTCAATCAAATATCAAACTAACCTATATTCGGTTGAGTAATCTGTTTTCTTAATTTATCAAACTAAGCTATATTCTGTTGAGTAATCTGTTTTCTTAATTTTTAAATCAATGTGTTTATTTGTTTATATGATTATTATTATTGTTATTTTGTTAATAAATTTTGAATTATTATAATGTCAAACATTACTATTTTGTTATTATTTCAGTTAGTTGATTGATTTTAATTGATTAATATAAATTTATAATCCCATCAACCTTCTTAATTGATTAGAGTATTATATTGGACCAAATTTATTTAAGGATTGTTTGGTACTTATATTAAACTTCACATGCCCTGGAGAAATGGGACTTTCTTAAAACCACACACAATAACACATTTATTTTTAAATTCAAAATTTTGAGTCACTTCATAGACTTATAGCATATGAATACGATGTAACAAAGTCTTTGTCAACAGTCTTCAATAAAAATGTGAAAACCATTACATAAAAATTCCTGTACTATAAAAAGAAAGATAATGAAAAATCATTATCAGATTCAAAAAATATGCTACTGTGTCAATAATCTTTAATCTTGAATATTTGGTAGTACATAGAAAATAGCGATATTCGGCTGAAAAGAATCAGCTCATGAATTACACAATTATAGTACACAATTATAACAGTAACTCATTTTTGTATATTTGGACATTTGAGAAATTTATATGCCAATATACATACAAACAAATACTACCACTACATGTTATCTAGCCAAAAAATCGCTCGGTCTCATCTTCTTCTCCAAATATATATTTATCTTCTTTTTGCAGATGACAAACTTATTCCTACCCAAGTTCTGCTCGTTGACCAGTTCAATCAAGTACGTCTCTTTCTTCCTCTATTTGATAATAAGAGCACCTGCAACGGTGAGCACACGCTCACCGTCCGTCCTTGCCGCTGGCAAGGATGAGCTTGTCCACCGCTGCGTCTTGCCGCTGGCACGGACGTGCTCTATGCATAGAGAACGTCCGTGCCAGCGAGCAGGGCGACGTGGCGTGTTTCTATTGGTCGTTGGCATTTTCTTTTTTTCTTTTTTTTAAAAAATAAAAAATAATACCAAAAATTTAAAAAAATTATTTTCGGATTCCCAAAAATATAGTCGTTTTATTACCGTTTTTTTGAATTTTTTTTAAAATTTTTTTAAAAAAAGTTAATCCCAAAACCATCTTTTTGGACGAAATTCGGTAACTTATGAATTTAATTATGTAATTTTTAATTTTTAGGATTTTAATTACGTACTTTTTAAATTTTAGGATTTTAATTATGTACTTTTAAATTTTTATGATTTTAATTATGTAATTTTTAATTTTATTGTAATTTGTAATATTATTCAGAGTATTTTCAATGTCTTTTAATTTTGTGGAAATGTTTTTATTTAAATTGAATAATGGAATGGTGGGACCCTTGTGCTCGTCCTTGCGGAAGAACACAGCTGTAGGTGTTGTGCTCTTGCCTAATAGCAGGCAGAAAAAGTGGGGTCGGGCCCACAACCGTGCTCGTTGGCAAGAGCACGGTTGTGGATGCTCTAAGCAAAAAACCATGAATGTAAATGAATTTTCAAAAAAATAAAAAAAAAACATATTAGGGATCACGATAGTTCAACACTATAAATCATAGATATTGTGCAAAATTGCAAAAAGAAGAAGAATGGGATGCCTTATGCAGAATGGTTGAAGTTACTTCAATTCAACAATGAATTGCAATGTTGTTGAAGTTGCCCTGTCAAAAACCAATTTCTATTAGGCTCCGTTTGGTACTTGCAATTGAAATTGGAATTCTATGGAATTGAATTGGAAGAAATTGAATTCTAATTCAATTCTAAATCCTATGTTTGGTAAAGTGAAGTAATTAATATGAAATTGAATTTGAATAATTTGTGCGTTCACACACTGTACACACACTTCACACAAAATACACATACTATACACACATAATACACACACTTCACACACACCGCACACACTTCACACATTTCACACACTTCACAAACTACACAAATTTCACACATTTCACACACTACACACATTTCACACATTTCACACACTACACAAATTTCACACATTTCACACACTATACACACAAATTTCACATATTTCCCACACTTCACACACTACACAAATTTCACACATTTCTCGCACTACACACATTTAACGAATTACACATACTACACAAATTTCACACACATTCACACTTTACACATATTTTACACATGTCAAGCATTCGATTTTTGGATTTTTTTTTCAATTTTAGATTTTTTTTCCTGATCTGAATCAAAAAAATGAAATTTTCCAAAAGTTTAAACTGAAACAAATTTGAAAGTTTGGTTTGTGAATAGTGTGTGTATTTTGGGTATAGTGTGCGTAGTGTGTGTATTTTGTGTAAAATTTGTGTCGTGTGTGTATTTTGTGTGTGTAATGTGTGTAGTATGTGTATTTTGTGTATAGTGTATGTAGCGTGTGTATTTTGTGTAATGTGTACATAGTGTGAAATGTGTGAAATTTGTGTAGTGTGTGTAGTGTGTGAAATTCGTTTAGTGTGTGTAGTGTGTGAATTGGTTGTAGCGTGTGAAATGTATGTAGTGTGTGAAATGTGTGTAGTGGGTGTAGTGTGTGAAATGTGTGTAGCGCGTGATATTTGTTTAGTGTGTGAAATGTATGTAGTGTGTGAAATGTGTGTAATGCGGGAAATATGTGAAATGTGTGTATTGTGTGAAATTTGTTTAGTGTGTGAAATGTATGTAGTGTGTGTAGTGTGTGAAATGTGTGTAATGCAGGAAATGTGTGAAATTTGTGTAGTGTGTGAAATGTATGTAATGCGAGAAATGTGTGAAATTTGTGTAGTGTGTGAAATGTGTGTAGTGTGTGAAATTTGTGCAGTGTGTGAAATGTGTGTAATGCGGGAAATGTGTGAAATTTGTGTAGTGTGTGAAGTGTGTGAAGTGTGTGAAATTTGTGTAGTGTGTGAAATGTATGAAATTTTTGTAGTGTATGAAGTGTGTGAAATGTGTGTAGTGTGTGAAATGTGTGTAAAATTTGTGTAGTGTGTGAATTGCATGTAGTGTGTGTAGTGTGTGAAATGTGTGAAATGTGTGTGTGTGTGTGTGTGTGAAATGTGTGTAGTGGGGTAGTGAAGCTATCTAATTTTATGACTTTGTGTAATTCCAATTTTCTATTTTTGATATGGAATTCAAATCATGGAATTGTAAAATTTGGAATTATAATTCAATTCCAATTCTATACATTTTTGTGATACCAAACAATGGAATTGGAACACACCCTTAATTCTTTGAGCCTTCTCACGGAACTAAACTCTCTTCTGGAACATAATCGAATATGATTTCGTGTTTCCATGAATGTAAATCATCACTGTACAAACAAATTTATAGTAAATTAGTAGCTTTTCGCATTCTCAATTTTTTTTAATCCAATGCCATTTATTATAAAATTAAATTAATAATAAATGATTTTTAAGTTTTTGACATTTCAAATCATAATCATTAATAGAATTATTACTAATAGATTTTGTCTTGCTAGTTGCTACCCTAATAACATTTGAATAAAAACGTTTAGTCATTTGCGCATTTATTGCATTAAATTGATCAAAATTAATTTTTTTTACTGAATGTTCTAAACGCATGGAAAATTAATACTACTACATAATAACCCTAAAAATTTATAAACGCATTATTGGAAAAATTAATTATTTTACATAGTGGATTGCATTTATACATATGAAACTGCCGTATGTATCTAAAATTATCACTCCTACTACATGAATTTAAATTAATTGTAGTGACACTCAAAATTTATAAATTATTCAAAATTTAGTCAAAACTCACCTTTTTTTACTCGCCTTTTATACATGTATAGATATTTGATAAGTTAACTGGAAAACGAATTAGTGATCTAAAAATTTGAGGTGAAGGAAAATTACTGTTTGCTAAACACTTAAATCATAAATTAATATTGTAAAATATATTGAATGTACCCACACAAGTTTAAAGAAAATGACATGTGAAATTGGAGACCTAAATAAATGTAAGAATAACATAATTAAGTGGCCTGTGGCCTGTCTCCTGTAGCACGAACATCGATCACTAATTTTTTATAATAATATATTAATCCAAGGAAAATATATTAAAATTGGCGTCACCTTTATAAATACTTAAATCAGATAACAATATGTTATAATTATAATTACTTAGTACCCCATCTTTATAATTACTTAATCAGATAGCAATATGTTAAAATTGGCGTCTCCTTTAAGGCTTTAATTAGTACCCATCTTTAATCATTTTATACTCATATACTGGAAAATAATTCAAAGACGTTCAAGAAAGTAAAGATAGAAATTAGAAACCTTGACATTAGAAAATGTTATCTAAATATCTGTAGGTGGGCCATTAAGGACTAAGTAATGAAATAATCAGGGTTAGCTTTGAAACTCTACGAAATTAGAATTTAATATAACATCTCTATTCTTTTTAAACCACCACACATCACAACAAGAAAACTTTGAATTTTGAAACCAGGAGGTGGAATTGATCGATAAAAGGGAATTTAGAATGTCAATTCTTTTAAATTTCTTTTAAGTTTTTCGCTAGTTCTTACCAATATTTTTTTAAATATGTGTTATAATTAAAAGTTTACATTTTCGCTATCAATCCATTCGATCATGAAAAGGCCATAGGGGTGTTAAACAAACTCCAATTGAGAGAAGGTAAAAAA
Organism: Salvia splendens; assembly: GCF_004379255.2. Lineage (NCBI taxonomy): Eukaryota > Viridiplantae > Streptophyta > Magnoliopsida > Lamiales > Lamiaceae > Salvia > Salvia splendens. The sequence continues at coordinate 12,688,463 of NC_056039.1, forward strand.
GGGACAAGATTTAAAGTGAAGAAATTTAATTGCCAAAAGCAAAAATCAACATTAAAATTTAAAGGAAGTTTGTTTATCCACGATAAACATTGCTTTCGCTTATTGTAATACCAGAGCATTGGATTAATTGGATATAAATCAAAATAATATGCACACGGAGTATTAAAGAATGAAGAAAAATCTTGTCTTTTCCTTTTATTAAAGTCTAACCCCTACCCAATTATTAATGAGGACCTAAATCTCGATTTCTACAAACACCATATCAATATACTCTCTCCGTCCCGCAATAGGAGTCATATTTAGTTATGACACATGCTTTAAGAAACGTAAAGAAAAGTTAGTTTAATACGTTAGTAGAATAAGGGTCACTTATATATTAGTTTTATAATAAAATATAAGTTAAATAAGTTGGTAAAATATGAGGTTTACTTATCATTTATGGTTAAAGGGAAATATGATTCTTATTATGGAATAGACAAAAATAGCAAAATAGGATTCTTATTATGGGACGGAGAGACATCATATTTAATTTCACTTATCTTACTCCCACACACCATTATGAGAGCTTTTGTAGACTTGGTCAAGCAAAACAAGACAATGATTTAAGAAAAACTGAAGTCGAGACTTCCCCGCAAGGATTTTTCAAGGTTACTTTATGTTGAACATATTTTTTCTTGTAGTTATTGATGTTATTGGTGAATAAGTAATTACCAATTTTAGATTCTTGGATTTTTAGAGTTGTTGACTTTGATGATATTTTAATTAATTTATTCAATACCTACCTATGTTTTACTTTAATCGTTCATGTTCCTAATGTTTTTTTTATTTAGTTAATAATTGAATGATTTGATACAAGACTTGAGAGATGGGTAATAATGTATGACTAGGAATAGTAAACACCTTATTTACTCTGGTCGTGTAAATCTGTTGGAAAATCATAATTAAATCTGTTGGATAATCTTTAAGAAAAAAGATAAATATACATAAATCCTAATGTTAAATGCTAAAGTCAACCAATCTAATCTAGTAATAATGCATTATTAGTAGATCACAGAAAAATTAAAAAATATTAACCAAATTTTGTGCACTCTACAATCCAAAATTAGAAAGAAAAATAAAAAAACAAAAAGCATGAAGATAACAACTGCAGAGAAAACCAAAAATTAATCATTAAAAAGAGAAACAGCATAATCTCAAAACGGACGCCAACAAAAACAACCCATAATTCCGACAGCCATCTCTCTGGATATATCGATCACAATCAGTCAGGGGGAAATTGTATGTCTCTCATTTTTTGTCTATTATTTTGGGATTTACAAAATTGATTTTTGATATAGGTTTGTTTCTCAGATGAGAGAGGTGGCCATGATGGAGAAGAGGGTAAAACATGTAGATTGATATATGATTTCCACCCCTAAATGTATTCTTTTTTTCTTTATTTTGATTGAAAATGGAAGTCAAACATTCAAAGGAGGTTGCCACACATTTGAAAATTGGCTTGACTGTGGCTTTATCCCTCGGTGGGGCTCTCTATACCTATCATAGATTTAAAAACATCAAACTTCCTCACGGTACAATACAATTACAATTTCAGATGAATGAGAACATGAGATAATTCTTTTCTTGACATTTCATGTATGTATAATAATAGGTCATGGAAGAAATGTCGATTCAAGAAAGGAAATTAGCGATGATCAGGTGAAGAACATCTGTTCACGTCTATATTTACATGTCAACAGGTTAACTACATTTAGTTGACATACACTTTATGTCAACGTCCTAGGTTGTTGATATAGTTGTCAGTTATCAATTTAAGATAGTTATCATCTGATTGCAATTTTTTTTTGGACTGCAGAATAATCAACAGCATAGAAGAATCCTCTCGTTGAATTCCGAAGACGATCCGTGTCTGAAGAAGAACGACTCGGACGAGGAGGGGCAGGAGCGGGAGGTGCGTAGGCTACGCAACCGGGTGAAATTCCTTGAAGAAAAGGACAGGAACCAGGAGCTCCAGCTCCTCGAATACTACGGGATCAAGGAGCAGCAGACAGCGGTGATCGAGCTCCAGAACCGCCTCCGGCTGAACACCATGGAGGCGAAGCTGTACAATCTAAAGATCGAGTCGCTGCTGCTCGACAACAGGCGGCTGGAGGCTCAGGCGGCTGACCACGCCAATGCCACGGCCGAGCTGGAGGCAGCCAAGGCGAAGATGAAGACGCTGAGGAAGAAGCTGAGGGCGGAGGCCGAGAAGAATAAGGAGCAGATTCTGAGCCTGCAGGATCGGCTGGCGATGGTGCAGGATCATGAAATGAAGACGGCGGAGGTGGATTTGGAGATGAAGCAGCAGCTCGAGGAGGCGTGCGAGCTGAGGCTGGAGCTCGAGGAGATGAGGAAGTGCAATGATATCTTGAAGCTCGAGAACATCGAGCTCGCGCAGAAGCTCGAGTACGTGCAGATGCTCGCTGAGAACGCCGTGGATAACGAAGAGGTACGCCTTTCAGCGTGTCTGTTTTTTCATAAGAGTGAACTTCAAAACTGATCCATACGATAAAAAACAAAAGAGTACTACTCATTTGATATCTTTTTTCCTTGTTTTACCCTTCAGTTTAAAAAGGGTATAAAATGTTGTTTTGTATAATAGGTGGTGGAGCTGAAGGAAGAGAGCTTCCATCTAAAGCAAGAGAACAAAGAGTGGAGAGAGGAGGTTGAACGGATGAAGGCGGAGAAGGCGACGGACGTGGAGGAGTTGATCTTCCTACGATGGATCAACGCGTGCCTCAGCAACGAGCTAAAGAACTACCAACCGGCCGGGAATAGCATTGCCCGAAACCTGAGCCCTAAGTCGGAGGAGAAGATAAAGAAGCTCCTACTCGAATACGCCAACAAAGAGCCAAAGACCATCGACTCCAACTACCTCGAATCCGACCAATGGTCTTCGTCTCAAAACTCGTGCATGACCGACGAGCGTGACTTGGATCTCCCGTCCACAAGCAAGCCCGGGAAGGCCAAAATTTTCGGCAAGCTCAGACGGCTACTCCTCGGGAAAAGCTCCCGACGCCAGACTCCCTTGGTGGATCGCACCCCATCCGCGGATAATATCCCGGGACGCTTGTCGTGCGAATACCCAGCGGGCTCACCAAGGGTGGTGGACGCCGGGGGCAATGACATCATCAAGGCGTCGTCGATCCTTTCCAGGAGCGGGTCCCGCAGGTCCTTCGACGTCCCAAGGTCATACTCCCGAGGGAATATGACCATGGCCGCCACCAGTAATGGGTCGCGGCCGCGGAGTAGCAACGTGGATGATCCATCCAGTTTAATTAATAGAATCGAGGCATTGGCAGACTACGAATCGACAAGTTGGTCAACGGGAGACCAAACTACGTCTAGGGAGGAATTAAAGAAATTTTCAGAGGCTTTCAAGGAATCACGCTCCAAATATTCCTTTAGGAGTTCGTTTGAATCTACCTCTTGATTTTCTATGTAAGGATTTTATCAAATTTTCAGAGTTATGGTGTTCATAGTAAGAGCTAATTTTGAAAACAATTTAGATTTCTCAATCTATTTTTTAAGTTAAATATTACTATATGTTTACTTTATGGCTATTTACATACTTACCTATTCCTCTTAAAGTCTTAATCAATATTTTCAAATAATAATTATTGATACTAACGTATAGTAGTTATCAAAAGAGAGAAATAGCAGTATAAGATAACGTATAGTAGTTATCAAAAAAGAGAGAAATAGTAGTATAAGATAAATAGAGAAAAATAAATGTGTGAAAAATAGCTAGTGGGAGAAGAGAGATAGAGAGAATGTGCTTGATTGCAACGATAATTTAAACAAAGTCATTTAAATAAAATAAACTACAACTTAATTCAAAATAAATTACAACTTGATTCAGGTAGATAAATCATATCTAACAAATTATAAATTATTATTGCAATCAAGCATTAAAAATGAATCCTTTAATAATAAACCACTCAATATATTTTAAATAATATTATAAATACATATTAATTTTCTGATTATAATGCAATAATTTAAATAACACTAAAGATTTAAATAATTTGAATATACAAAAATTTAATAATACCACAAAAATTTTTGGTCCTTAACAAATCACAAAAGAAGTACATAAACATTCAAAAATCACAAGTTTGGTCCTCAAATCAAACTAAATGGACAAATATACCCCTCAAGGGCTAAAGGGTAGAATAATAAAAATCGGGACTGAATTTGGAATTTATGAAACTTTATAACTGAAAATGTAATTTTATAAATATTGGCTACAAAAATGTGCAAACCCCATTTTTTGGTACTAGTTTTTGGTACTAGTTTTGTAGTTCACTCTTATTGAAATAACTGAGTATTTATAGAAACCTTAATCATATACTTACTTCAAATCTATATCTATTTTTTACTATGGGCTCTTGGTTTTGTAAGAGTTTAGGCTTTTGATTTAAGGTTATTTAAGCTAATTAGTTAATATGAAATGGTATTTTTGTCGGTTATTGATTAAGTTGACCGATTTTGATTTGATTACATATAATCGTGTAACCGATTCATCACTCATTGTGGCCTCATAATTCATAAATCAAAATTAATTGATGACGGGAATAACATTTGTAGATCATATGTAAATTGGAATATTTGCCGTCAAATTAAATAAATAATATTCCCTAAATGATATAGTTTTATAGCAGTAAAGTTAAATGGTTCCGCTAAGAGCCTCTCTAAGGGAAGAGGTAAATGGAGAGATAAAGTTATATAACTATCATATTTATCTTTTTTTCATAAAAAATCATCCTTCAAGGTGAGAGGTATTTGAGAATGTATTATACTGTTGGTAGATTGTGATAGCTTCGGTTTTTTGAGCTCGGTGATGGTGTTCGGTGTCAGAGCTCGGTGTTACGAGCTTAATCGAGTTCGGTGTTAGAGTTCGGTAGTTCGGCACCAAGTTCGGTAGCTCGGCAGCTCCGTGGTCTGGAGAGAACGATCAAAACATGAAGAAGAGTTCGGCTGTTATAACAACTCGTTTCAACAGCCGTTGGATGTACTTAGTTAGTCGTGTTTAATCCTGACCGTTAGATGGAAAATAGCCGTTAGTTAGTTTTGAGCTTTTAATAGTTTGTTATTCTGCTTTATTCAGTAATTTTTCATCTTCCGTTTCTGGTGAATAAAATTCTCTTTCGATTTCCAAGTCTTGATTTTTCCTCTCCCAACATTCGACAATCTGTAGCTAGGATTAACAATTGGCGCCGTCTGTGGGAAAGAGGTGAAAGGAGGTTGGTTTGCGGACGATTCAAACGATCTCGATGGCGACAAGGCTTGAGGCTGAGAAATTCACAGGCAAGAATGATTACGGTCTGTGGAAGATGAAAATGAAAGCGATTCTGATCGATCGTGGTTTGGCGGCGGTTTTGGCTCCGGTAGATAAGGAGAATGCGCCAGTTCTTGATGAGAAAGCACAGGCGAAGTTCGATGAAATGATACAGCGAGCTCACAGTGCGGTTATTCTTTGTCTCAGTGATAAAGTTCTGAGGGAGGTTCAAGAAGCGACCACGGCGGTTGAGGTGCTAGCGAAGTTAGATGAGGTCTATTTGGCAAAATCCCTGGCCAATAGGCTTTATATGAAGAAGAGACTGTATTCGTACAATTTTGTAGCCGAAAAATCGATCGTCGAACAATTGGAAGATTTTAATAAGATCATTGATGATCTTGGGTCCGTGGATGTGAAGATCACGGATGAAGACAAGGCTATACTGGTCTTGAATGCGTTGCCAAGTTCGTATGATCAGCTAAGCGATGCAATAATCTACGGCAGAGATAAGCCAATCACATATGCCGAGGTTCATGCTGCGTTGATGGCGAAAGAGATGCTGCGATTGACAGGTGGGAAGGCATTGGAGACACATGCTGAGAGTCTCAATGTCAAGAAATTCAAGAATAAGAGTTTCAAGAAAAACCAAAATAATGAGTTTAAGCCTTCAAGCTCGGAGGGGAGAGAAACTCGGTCCTGCCACTGGTGCAAGAAACCAGGGCACCTCAAAAAGGACTGCTTCGTGTGGAAGAAAAAGCAAGCGGCTGAGGGAGGAAAAGCTGTCAACACAGCAGAATATTGCGAAGAGGATGAAGTTTCTGTTGCTTTGAATGTGATGGAGGAAAAGGGAAAGGAATCTTGGATAATGGATTCAGGGTGTAGCTTCCACATGAGCCCGAATCTGGACTGGTTCGAAGACATTAAAGAGTCAACAGGAACTGTCATTCTAGGCAACAACCAAGTGTGCTTGATAAAAGGCATAGGTACCATCAAGTTGAAGATGGAGAATGGGTGTATGGTGACTCTGAGTGATGTTAGGTATATTCCTGATGTTAAAAGGAATCTAATATCCTTAGGCTCTCTTGAAAGAAAGGGATGCAGATTTGTCTCTGAAGGTGGGCAGATGGTTGTTAGTAAGGCAGGAAGATCTATCTTGAAGGCAACTAGAAAAGGCAGTCTATATTACATGATGGCTGCTGTTCAGAGAAGAGACTCAGGGCATGCACACAATGTGGTTGGTGATTCTTTGAGTCTGTGGCATACCAGATTGGGGCACCCAGCAATTGGTAGTATAAAGGAACTGGTCAAGAAGGGTGTATTGCAATGCTCAGATCAGACTGATACAACTCAATGTGAGGAGTGTGTGTTAGGGAAAGCCAAGAAGTTGCCATATCCCAACAGCACACATTCTTCAACAATGCCTCTAGATTATGCCCATAGTGATCTTTGGGGGCCTGCACAGGAGAATTCAATTGGAGGTGGCAGATACTACATGAGCATCATAGATGATTTCAGTAGAAAGGTCTGGATTTACATATTGAAGCAGAAGTCAGAGGCTTTCAGCTGTTTCAAAACATGGTGCAGTGAGGTTGAGGCAGAGAAAAGGCTGAGTTTGAAATGCTTGAGGACAGATAACGGGTTGGAGTTTCTGTCCAAAGAGTTTGATGAGTTTTGCAAATCAAAAGGCATCAAAAGACACAAAACAGTTCCATTAAATCCGCAACAAAATGGAGTGGCCGAGAGGGTAAACCGCACTATCCTTGAGAGAGTTAGATGCATGATCTTGGCTGCTGGGATGAAGAAGCGGTTCTGGGCAGAGGCTGCATCCACAGCTGTTAAACTGATCAATAAATGTCCTTCTTCCAGCATTGGAGGGGACACACCAGATTTCAGATGGTATGGGAAGCATAGTGGCTATGATGGCTTGAGGACTTTCGGTTGTAAAGCTTTTGCTCATGTGAAGCAAGGTAAATTGGAAGCAAGGGCCCTAAAATGTGTTATGATTGGATACCAATCGGGTGTGAAGGGCTATCGGTTGTGGTGTGTGGAGCCAGGAAATGAAAGAGTTGTGATAAGTAGGGATGTAACTTTCTGGGAAGGTGAGCTGCCTTTTAAGAAAAATTCAGAGACTGCAGTAGATAGTTCTGGATTTGAGGTGGAGATTGGGGGAGTTCAACAGGAGCAGCAGGATGAAGATGAAAGAGAATCTGAGTTTCCTGATGCCTCTGATCTTGGACAACCAACTCAGACGGCAGCAACACCAAATGAGCCAGGAAGCTATAAGCTGGTTAGAGACCGAGGTAAAAGGATCAGAAAGCCACCAGAGAGATACTCTGATGCTGAGTTCCTGTTTTATGCATTACTAGTAGCTGAGGAAATAGAGTTCTCAGAGCCAAGCACTTATGAAGAGGCTATGGACAGTAAAGATGCAGAAAAATGGATGCAAGCCATGATTGAGGAGATTGATTCACTGCTTAGAAATGGGACTTGGGTGCTGGTGGAAAGGCCCAATGGTAGAAGGGTAGTGAGTTGCAAATGGATTTTCAAACAGAAGCTGGAAGGAGCTGATGGTAAAAGTGTCAGATTTAAAGCAAGGTTGGTTGCTAGGGGTTTCACACAAGAACATGGTATTGACTATGATGAAGTGTTTTCACCTGTTGTGAAACACACTAGTATCAGAATCTTGTTGGCTATTGTTGCAAGAAGAGATTGGGAGCTTGAACAACTTGATGTCAAGACAGCCTTCTTGCATGGAGACTTGAAAGAAACCATCTATATGGCACAACCAAAAGGCTTTGAGAGGCCAGGTGATGAGGGAAAGGTGTGCTTGTTGAAAAGGAGCATATATGGTCTGAAACAAGCAAGTAGGCAGTGGCATAAGAAGTTTGATGATCACATGGTTAAGAGTGGTTTTCTGAAATCAAGCTATGATGAGTGTGTCTACATTAAGAGTGTAGGTGGAGCTGCTGTGGCATACTTACTCTTATATGTGGATGATATGCTCTTGGCTGGAGCAAGTTTGAAAGAAATTCAGAAAGTTAAGGCTGATCTCAGTAATGCTTTTGAGATGAAGGATTTAGGCTCTGCAAAACGAATTCTGGGTATGTCTATTTTCAGAGATAGAAAGAAGAGAGAGATTGTGTTGTCTCAAACTGATTATGTGCAGAGAATACTCAAGAGGTTCCAGATGAGTAACATCAAGGAAGTCTCAGTTCCTATGAGCCAACAATATAAATTGTCTGCAGACCAGAAACCAAAATGTAAGGCTGAGGAAGATGAGATGAGACAGATCCCTTATGCTAGCATCATTGGTAGCATCATGTATGCTATGATTAGTACAAGGCCGGATGTGGCACAAGCTATTTCAGTAACAAGTAGATATATGTCCAACCATGGTAAGGAGCATTGGGCTGCACTGAAGTGGTTGATGAGATACTTGAAAGGAGCATCGGATGTTGGTATTCTGTTCAAGGGAGGAGAAGACCATGAAGGGGATGCTTTGGTTGGCTGGTGTGACTCTGATTTTGCTGGTAACTTAGACACCAGGAGATCTCAGTCTGGGTTCCTATTTACTTTGTATGGATCCGTCATCAGCTGGAAAAGCAGCTTGCAGGGAGTGGTTGCATTATCAACCACAGAGGCTGAGTTCATGGCTATGACATCTGCTGTGAAAGAAAGCAAGTGGTTAAAGGGGATTTTGGAGGATTTTGGTGTAAAGCAATGTAGTGTGAGCATTGGTTGTGACAACAACAGTGCATTGAGCTTGGCTAAGCATCAAGTATATCACGAGAGGAGTAAGCACATAGACGTGAGGTTGCACTTCATTAGGGAGGAGATTGAAAGAGGCAATGTGAAAGTCTTCAAAGTTCACACTTCAGAAAACCCGGCAGATATGTTGACTAAGCCATTACCTAAGGAAAAGTTTCTGCTATGTTTGAAACTGGTGGGACTGGAGAGGAGGAGTTCTGGTTGGTGACTCCGCTATCACAGGTGGAGTTTGTTGGTAGATTGTGATAGCTTCGGTTTTTTGAGCTCGGTGATGGTGTTCGGTGTCAGAGCTCGGTGTTACGAGCTTAATCGAGTTCGGTGTTAGAGTTCGGTAGTTCGGCACCAAGTTCGGTAGCTCGGCAGCTCCGTGGTCTGGAGAGAACGATCAAAACATGAAGAAGAGTTCGGCTGTTATAACAACTCGTTTCAACAGCCGTTGGATGTACTTAGTTAGTCGTGTTTAATCCTGACCGTTAGATGGAAAATAGCCGTTAGTTAGTTTTGAGCTTTTAATAGTTTGTTATTCTGCTTTATTCAGTAATTTTTCATCTTCCGTTTCTGGTGAATAAAATTCTCTTTCGATTTCCAAGTCTTGATTTTTCCTCTCCCAACATTCGACAATCTGTAGCTAGGATTAACATATACTTTCTCATTTTGAAGAGATATCTTTACCTCTACATCAATGGAGATGTAAAATGTTATAACTACCATATTTGCCTTCTTTTCATGAAAAATCATTCTCCAAGTGGAAGGTATTTGAGAAGGTATTACATTTTATGTTTTTTAATGTGTTTTATACTATTATTTTATTTTTTAAAAATTATTTACCTTTTTATATATCTTTTTCTTTTGGAATATGTTAATTTTTGGAAGAGTATATTTCACTTTTTGATAAGGCAAATATTTACCAGAGTAGTAGTACTATTTAAGGTTTAAGCTTGGCTATCATAATTTTGAGATAGATATGTTCAATTTTGATTATGTATAAGCACATCTAATGAAAGCATGTATCCTATGTGGTTCTTCAGTTCATGATACTAAATAATAGGAAAATACAATCTGAGATAAGTGTAAGATGGGCCTTATCTAAGATAGAATTAGTATTGGATTTAGAAAGGTTGTTTGGTTAACTAGATTAGGTGATAATTTTAGTATAATATTTGGTATATAAGATTAATACTATTTATCTCATTTTAATAAATTATGAATCAAATCTTCATTCATCTTTCCTTCCCCTTCTAAATTTTTGTATGTCCCATTAAATATGAAACGTTAGATTTTCACACATATTTTGAAAAAATGATAATAAATAGTTAAAGTGGAGAAAAAATAAAGTAAAAAAAGAGAATAATATAAAGGGGACTCTCCTCTACATTATTCTCTCTCTTATTTTATTTTTTTCACCACTTTTGTTATTTATTACTCCCTCTGTCCCCATAATTCGTCACCATTTGACTCGGCACAGATTTTAAAAAATGTAATAGAAAGTGGGTTGAAAAAGTTAGTGACTTATGGGTCCTACTTTTATATATTAGTTTTATAATAAAATGTGAGTGGGAATGAGTTAGTGAAATGTGAGGTCTACTACCAAAAATAGTAAAAGTGAAAGGTGACAAATTTTTAGGGACGAACGAAAATGAAAATAAGTGACAAATTTTCTGAGACGGTGGGAGTATAATTTTTCCAAAACAAGTGCGAAAAATCAAATGTTTCATATTTAATACATTACACAAAACTCATTGAATTAATTCACACGGATGTATTTAAAGATGGTGCAAACTAGAGGTGGTAAAAAATATTTTATTACTTTTATAGATAATTGCACAAGGTTTGCTACATTTATCTTTTAAGAAGTAAAGATGAAGCAATTGAAGCGTTCAAAAATTATAAGAACGAAGTTGAGAATCAACTTGGTTGTAAAAACAAAGCGATTCAAAGTGATAGATGACGCGAATATGTAGCCCTGTTTGAGGAGTTAATTCATCAAACAACTGCTCCATACTCACCAAATCTAATGGTGTTGCAGAACGCAAAAGTCGAACTCTAAAAGAGATGATGAATGCGATGCTACTTAGTTCAGGATTGCCTCATAACATGTGGGGGGCTATCTTGACAACCAACTATATCCTAAACAAAACCTCACTCAAAGGAAATGACATCACTCCTTATTAGTTATGGGAAGGAAACCATCCTACAAATACCTCAAAGTGTGGGGGTGTTTGGCGAAGGTGATGGTTCCCCCGCCCAAAGAAGTTACAATTGGCCCTAAAACAGTTGATTGTATCTTCATTAGATATGCACTTAACAGTAGTGCATATCGATTTGTTGTTCACAAGTCTGAAATATCGACTATAACAGTAGGAACAACTATTGAGTCAAGGAATGCTGTATTTCTTGAAAATACATTTCCTTGCAAAGACAAAGAAGAGGTCGCAACCAATTCTGAGGCGAGAATTGAAGAAGAAGCCACTAGTTCTAAATCAGTGGATGAAGAACCTGAATCGTGCAAGCGTGCAAGGCCCGATCCAAATAATATAGTACTAAGGCGTGGTAGTAGGGTCAGAACACCAAAAACATTTGGTCCTGACTACATTGCTTTTATGTTGGCTGAAGAACCAACATCAATAAAGATAGTCTTTGATGGCCCAGACGGGTTACATTGGAGAGAAGCTGTTCAAAGTGAAATTGATTCAATTTTGCTAAATCTCACTTGGGTGTTGGTTGATCTACCTGAAGGTGCGAAACCTTTAGGATGTAAATGGGTCCTTAAAAGAAAATTGAAGGCCAATGGAACAGTTGATAAATATAAAGCCCGACTGGTGGTAAAGGGTTTTAAATAAAAGGAAGGACACGACTTCTTCGATACCTATTCAACTGTAACGAGGATTACATCTATCCGAGTGCTTCTCGCGATTGCTGCACTGCACAATCTTCAGATTCATCAAATGGATGTAAAGACTGCGTTTCTAAATGGTGAATTAGAAGATGAAATCTTTATGGAACAACCCGAAGGGTTTGTGGGCTCAAGGCTTGTTGCCTTGAGACTTTGCAAGCGTGCAGGCCTGGACCTGTCTGAGGGTGGTCAACTTACATGCCCGGGACCCGTCTGGAGGTGGATAACTTACCGGTCTAGTACCGGCTGCGAAGAAGGCTAGTTCGTTTGGGGGCCACGAGGTGGTAGATAGCTTACAAGCCTAGTACCAGCTGGGAAGAAGACTAGTTCGTTGGGGCCACGAAGGGCTGGGGTGGGCTAGTTCGTGCGGACACGATGGGCTGGAAGAGGCTGGTTCGCTTGCCAATGTATCTCGAACTCCGATGTGCGTGTGGTTGTGTGTCCGATGTGTATGTGTGTGTGTGTGGAAAAAAAAAACCCGAAGGGTTTGTGGTACCTGGACAAAAGAAAAAGGTATGCAAACTCGTAAAGTTCCTATATGGATTGAAACAAGTGCCGTTGCAATAGCACTTGAACTTCGATAATGTGATGTTATTAAATGGGTTTAAAATCAATGAATGCGACAAATGTGTCTACATTAAGAGCACTGATAACGGTCATGTTATAGTGTGTCTATACGTTGATGATATGTTAATCTTGGGTAGTAACACTCTAGTGATTAACGATACAAATGGCATGTTAAAGAGAAATTTTGACATGAAAGACATTGGTCTGTTGGGATTTGGTGCCCCTTGCACAGCGGAAGACTTGTACATAACAAATAAATCAGATAAGGATCTATTTGACCGATTATGCGATTAATCAATTCACATGTTAAACAAATAATTGCATGCTAGAACGCAAATAATTCATGCTCAAATAATATAAATCCTAAACATGAATACTACGATTTAGAGTTAGCGATTTGATTCTCCAAAGAATCGTCGATTGCTTGCGCCTTCTCCACGATGATCTTCAATACTAGACATCGGATCTTCTGACTGGTTCTTGAATTGTATTCCAATATCAGGGTGGGCTGATCTTATCAAAATACTAGGACTCGAATAAAGAAGACTTAACTTTCTCACGGAGGAGGAGCGGAAAATCTCACGGAGGAGAAATCATAAGAAAAAATCGTCTTCTACTCTATTTGAGAGTGGACGAAATCTTCCATCTCAAAAATTAATTAATTTATGTCTTCTTTATTCTTCTATTTATAATAGTTACATATTGGGCCTAGTTAGGGATCTATGGAAGGTTTTGGATATGGCCTCCCCCAATTAGCTTTTTACTAATTAAATTGAACCCACAATCTAATACAAGCTTATATTGGAATATTACGAGTAGCCACTACATAAGTAATATTGCACTGCCCATCCAAATCCGAAATTATAAGTAATCCATGCTTCCTTTTTTTTAAATGATTATTTCACGCGCTTAAGATAGAAATGTCAATTAATTAATTAATGTCACTATGGACTTAATTAATTAACATCTTATTATTTCCAAGAGTGGACTTAGCAAGAAACACTTATTTATTATTCATGGAATAATTAAATTCTAACTGGCCAGTTTCCGAATAATAAAAACTTGTTCGAGCTCCTCTTGAGGACATTATCAAGCCAGACTCACCAGGCGCGCGATTCAACATAATAGCAATCCTAGCACCGCTAGATATTAATTACTACTACTACCCAATATATCAGGATTATTGGGTTGCGCCCGCACCATTTGATAAATCAAAGTAGTGCATTATCAATAATGTATGTTGATTAAGAAATAGTTATTTATCAAGACCTAGTCTTCCAGTAGATAGCATGAAGACATGTCTTGTTGTTAGATTCGTTCAGTGCTATACCATTCAGTGCTAACGTATGTTGATTAAGAAATATTGGACTGACATTGCAACATTTCACGTTAGGTAGCCAAAGGCTATCTAGGTTGTGAAATTCTTCTTACTCTTTTGCAAAGCATTGCATAGAACCGACCGTGTTACTTTAAAGTGGATGACGCCTACAACCAGTCTACTAAGCAAAAGACTTAGACTTTGTTTACTTCTTATGCATTTAAATGTTCGTAAAAAATCATATAAATGCACAAGCAAACACAATGTAATAAAGATGGTGATTCTATTCGTGCATAACTACTCGAATAATACTGAATCGGGTTAAAAGTGGATTGTAGAGTTTTTCGTATACTAGCAAGACTCTATTCGTGCTTATTCGTGCTCGAAACATACTTTTCAGTATACCAAACCTAACAGGGCCTAGCCGATGTAATTCTTGGAATGAAGATTCTAAGAACATCTGACAGAATCATCTTAACACAATCACATTATGTTGAGAAAATATTGAAGAAATTCAATGCCGATGATGGCGTGCCAGTTAAGACTCCTATTGAACTCGACGTTCACTTAAGCAAGAACAAAGGCGAGCCCTTTGCATAAGAAAAATATGCATAGGTCATCGGGTGCATTATGTACTTGACTAATTGCACTCGATCAGACATTGCTTGTACCGTGAAGGGTACTGTGATGCAAATTGGATATCGACAATAAAGACTCATTTTCAACAAGTGGATACGTCTTTACTATTGGGGGTGGTGCTGTCTCGTGGAAATCCACGAAACAGACATGTATAGGCCGATCAACCATGGAATCAGAATTCATAGCTTTAGATAAAGCTAGTGAGGAAGCCGAGTGCTTAAGAACTTTCTTGAAGATATTTCATGTTGGTCTAATAAGCCAGTGCCACCAGTTTTGATCCACTGTGATAGCCAAGTAGCTATTGGAAGGACAAACAATTGCTTCTATAACGGTAAGTCTCGACATATACGTCGACGACATAATACCGTGAGACATTTGATCACAACAAGGGTGGTTACAATTAACTATGTGAAGTCAATAGATAATCTAGCGGATCCGCTAACCAAAGGGTTAAACCGTGATCAAATGAATGAGTTGCTAGAGGGAATAGGTTTGAAATCCACTAATTAAAGAATTGTCATAGTGATAACCCAACCATGATGACTGGAGATCCCAAAAACTTAGTTCAATGGGAAAATTAAGCTATGAGAGTTCGTGTGAAACACTCATCTATATCTATTCCCTAGAAGGACAATATAGTGTTGAAAAACTTACCTAGTGGTGAGGCTAAGTCTATGACTTTTAATGACTCCTAAGGATCTCGAGGAGATTGAGTTCTCAAGGAGATCGAGTAAGGCAAGATACTCGATTAGGAATCACTTACGTAAGTGTGAAGTGTGGCTGCTTCAAATAACACACTTATGAATCAAAAGTGATGTCCAAGGCCGCAAAGGACTCAAAACGTGAGAACGGATGAGGTTGAAGTGTTTGAATATTAACACCATTATCTCGGTGCATGTCGTGGAGGAATAGTTCAAAGCATCGCGCTATTAGGCCGTTTGTGTATCCGTTGGTGTTGACTATGGATGGTTCAAAGCCAACAACTACCTATCCTTATGCTTATATACCTCTCGATGGTTGAACTTTTGTCTGCATGCATATGCATTTGGCTATTTCCACCCATGTGGGGGATTGTTGGAATCGTATGTCTGGTCAAGGGACTTTGACCAATAATATTTCCAACGAGACATTTAATTTTATGAAATAAATTAAATGATATAGCGTCGATGTACGTTCGAAGTAAATGACTGTGGTATATTCATTTTCTCAAATCCGATTCCCGGTCAGTAAGAAATAATGGATTAAAGTCATGCAAAATTGCGAGCTATTTAATTGAGATATGAGAGAAGTCATGGGATTAATGAAGTGAGTTAATTATCCCACGTTGAAAGTAACAAAGCTTATTAAACAAGTATTTAATAATAATGATTATTGCATGTAATAAATCTAGTGGACTAATATGGGTTGTAGAGCCCACACGCACGCTCTACCGCCCGCCCCGCCGCGAGCTGCGAACCGCGTGCCGCGAGCCTTGAGCCCGAGCCCGTGCTTGTGCTCGTGTTCGTGCCCTTGCCCGTGTCCTTAGACTTAGACTTGGATCTTGGCAATTAATCTTTGGATTGTTCTTTGGGCCTGGTCGTGGGCCTTGGTGCTTGGGTTCGACCCAAGGCTGGTTGGTCTAGTTCTTTTAGAGCACCAACGTTTCCATGTCAGCGAGCCAAGCGGGATGACACCTTGTCAGTATGATGCGGTAAAGCCTGCATGGCTGACACGTGATGAAGTCCACGTCGTGAACGAACCTTGACGCGCAGTGTGTCTCGATACGTCCGTCCAGGGTCAGCCTCTCCAGCTCTCGTAACGGTTTGTAACGCCTTGTAACGGTCGGCGGTTACAGCCTGGCAATGATGACAGCCATCATGGCTGGTTAACCCCTATAGTGGACTAAGCCTATAAATAATAGGCTAGTCATTCCATGTATCTCTACACCAATTCACAAGTATACACAACATCATAAGCTATCTCTCTCTCTGCATTATTTTTCTGTCGAAGCTCTGCCCTCTCCTCCATCCAGTTCGTCGGAGCTCTGCTGATAGCGGTGCTGCTTCACCAGAGACGTAGTCGTTTTATCTTTGAGGATGAAACGTCAATCCGATAGCACTATCGGGGCGTATCTCGTCTTGCGGAAAGAGGACTCCTCGACTCGGCTAAACACTGTTCACGGATTTCTATTGTGTTTAGGGTTTCGGAACTTGTTTTGGTTGTAATTGTGGAATTATGGTCTTTTTGCAACGATTGAATTGTGTTTGTGTGTGTAATATTGGGGGTATAATGTGTGTTCTTGTTAGGGCTTTCCTTGATTCTGGGGAATTTTGGGTAATGAGCCTGCCTTGAAATTGGTGATATTGAGTTGATTTATTCATGGACAGACATATGATCGTCACTCTATTATTCCGATGTGGATTGAATCTGGGAAGATTATATGCCCTATAACTAAGATGAAAGTGCTCTTATACCAAACCTTGTGCTCCGCAACATGATAGAGAGCTGGTGCAAGAACCATTGTATCAGTCTACCACGAGAAAGTAGACTTCCCGAAGACTTCGAGTGGGCCTTAACAAAGTCTATCACGCGTAATAATAAACAGCACGATGATGATGGAAGATCTCCCTGGACCCCGTAAGGACAAATACACTAATATTTTCATCATCGCGATCCTCTGCCTCCGTGACAGCAACGTTATGAAGCACGTTGCACATTCGCGTGGAGTCGCTACTTTGATTCTCCGTGTCTATAGGCATGGGAAAAAACATTTGCTGCCTAATGACTAGTTGTCTACCTGCGGGCACTCAAGTATCTGCTGGAGAGAGGCGGCACTCTGGAAATGGTAGAGGTCGTCATTGCGGTATACTCCAACTTAACGTTGCACGGTGATGAGGGCAAGGAGATAGCGATAGGAGAAGGCTTAATTGAATTGGCCATGGAAAAGATCAGGGAGAAAGTACTTGTAAACCACATGTTGGAGATTCTCGCGTGTCTTTCGACCAACCAAAGGGCGTTTCCGTACTTGACCGATCTTGCTGCAGTGATCCGAGCACGTGGAGGAAGATGATGGCAGGGGAGAATGAGCATCACACGCTGTCTCGGCTCGTGCAAGAAGGCACTTCAAGGGCCAAGAGGAAGGCAAGTGACATTTTGGTGATGGCAAGTGAGTTCTCTCACATTTCATTTCTACTTTGAAAAAGGTTTATGGAATAAACATAGAATTTAATGTGTGTGTGTTTTGTGATACAGGTGAGGGAGTGCCATTCCCTGCCGAGACGGATGAACCAAGCACCAGCAAGATGCAGTGAAAAGAGTGGTCTGCTTGTGATCACCACTGTCTTGTTCATATTGAGATAGCTTTTTATCTTTGCTTATGGAGTTCTTATTACAATGACAAGCTTTTTTTGCCGTGGGGAAAAGTTTTTTGGATGCTCACATAATGACTTTGTGAATTATGCTTTGTTTTCATTCAATCCATGGTTCTTGCTGGTATACTCTACTTTATTTTGCTATTACTTTGTGATGATTTGTTGAACAGGTTCTTCTTAGAAACTCGTCTTCACGTGGGAAGATGCTAACCCTCCCACGTGACGACGGGAGGAATGTGGACATATTGAATGGCACCAAATCCTAACACCCTCCATTATTGTTGGAATCCATATCTCTCCACTTTTCTTCTTCAAAGCTCCTCTTTAATATTTTATATGCCATCGTTATTTGTTTATTTTTTATGACTTATTTTGGGTATAAATTTGTAACGTTACTACGTTATCGGCAAGCAATTGGTTTAATATGAATCTTGTTGATTTAAGAAACGTATGTGCCTGGATTTGTTCTTGCAAAACTACCCAATAATCCAAACAAGAAATAGGACAATAAAAAGATGGAAAAGAATGAGAAGATGATAAGTGTTATGATTTAAATTAAAGCTCAAGAAAGAAAACCCAATGGCTACTTTCACAAACAACAAGCAACACAAGAACTAGTAAAGCATACCTTAACATTCAACCTAAGCCCGGTAATAGATTGAAATGCAACCACAAGGGATTTTAATAAATCTTCAAAAATGAAGAGGAGTGCTCACAAATGGAATCTTTGTTCTTACAATATCATTCAAAGTCTAATGGCAAAATCCCTAGACATGAGTATTATACAAGAGGATAAAATTGATTAAAAAAAGAGAGACAAAAAGAGTTCAAAAACGCCAGTCGCACAAAACGCCCGGGTCGGGCGTTTTCCTCCTTAGATCGGGGAAACTCTCTGGAACCGGGCGTTTTGCTTGTGAAAATCGCTAGGGTCGCGCGTTTCGTTCTGGACTGCGCGACTTATGTAAAATGATCATAACTTCCTCATCCGGGCTCCGATTGAAGTGTGCTTAGTACTCACGCGAAGATCTTTCGACGATGAAGGCAATGGTGGTTTGAGGAGAGCATTCGGACATTATCTTCATAGGAATATTCTGGTTTGAATCAGACCTCCAAATCCGGCTTAGCTCCTTGTCATGTCTCCACCCTCTTCTCGGACCCCAATCAACCCATGGCCTTCGATGTCGTTGTATCCTATGATTGTGGATACCCGGATTCACATCATGGTTCCCCACCGCCGTCCCCCGGTTAAGCAAAAAACGTCAATGCGGATGTCTAAGAGAGGCGCCAGCAGGTCCCAGGAGGTCCAATCAGCAGCTCCTAGTGCCGAGCCCAGTTCTGGTCTCACCAACCTCGCGCGCGTGCAACAGTAGATGAGCATGTTCGAGGTCATACGGATGACCCCTCACACAAGGAGATGCTAGAGGGCCTCATCCAAAGTATGAGGCGCGATTTGAGGCTCCCACCTCTCACCGGGGGTACCGCTGGTGGAGCCTCTGGGACTCCGATGCCGCCGGGACTGGCGAAGGGGACTCCGAAGAGTGAGACGGATGGCCGCGTGTGGTGAAGCTTTGAGATGATTTTTGTTTTTTTTTTTGAACTATGTATTTCTTTCTTTTTTTATTGAACTATGTATTTTTTTATGAAATAAAATGGTTGCATTTTCTCTGTATTCGTGTTAAAATTTTAATTCAGTATTTGTGAATTTGTTATTATTGTGCTAGGCTATTGAGATGTCCTAATGCTAGACTATTATTGTGCAATGGGATGATCTTATAAACCTTTTGTTCTTCAAACACTTCAGTTTTTAGTTTGTGTTTTCATATTTATGTACTCTTTTTGTGCTCAACACAACACTTCCATAGTTAACATTTTCTTGTTCAAATCTGTTTAGTGTTATGTTCTACTATAAAGCTTTTTAGAAAAGAAATATCTCTACTACCATTGAACACATGGTGTACAATATATACATTGTAATACACTAAATACTTCCGTCGTTCCTAAAAAATAAACAAACTTGTAAATGACACAAGTTAGTAAATTGATAAAGTAAGAAAGAGATGAGACCAAGCGAGAGAGAAAGGAGGGGGGGAGGGGGAAACTAATGAAAGTAGTGATAGTAGATTACAGGATCGTCATTATTGGTGAAGAGTAATTGATTAAAAAAAATTTCATATTTAAATTTGGTCTAATTTTTGGAGATAATTCAAAATGGTAAAGTTAGTGTATTTTTTTATTGAGGAGGTAGTATATAATACTCCCTCCGTCTCATCACAATTGATTGATTTCTTTTGGGCGCGAGATTTAAGAAAATGATTATTATTGAGTAAAATGTAAAGAATAAAGTACGAGAGATAAAAAAGTAGAAGAGATAAAGCGAGAATAAAGTAAGAAAAAAGATAATAATAATAATAATAATAATAATAATAAAGTGAAAGAGAAAGAATGTGTTGTTTTTGGCAAAAAAAAAATGAAATCAATCACTTGCAATCAAAACAAAAAGTTGATTCCTTGCGGGTGGGAGAGAGCAAGTAAAATGAATAAGACTCGACAAATAGTATGATGAAGGTAAAACGAACGTTCGCACGTTGTAAGCTGCAGCAACAAGAATCTTGTTGTAAGAGGGATCTACTTGAATGATGAACACATCTCAATATAAATATATTGACAAAAATTCGAAAAATATTGGTGTCATATAATCAATAATTTTGTTGGTGTTCGATCATATTTGAAAATTAGATATAAGTAACATGTCGCACTAGACTCGTATTGAAAAAAATGATGCGACTGACTAGACACCAAGCCACACTATCTGAATATGTTCCTAAATACCTAAAATCAAGCTTCTAGCAAATCCGAAAACATGAATAAACATAAAAATGGGTAATCAAAATGGATGGTGGATTTGATTTTTTCCATAATAAAATTTCTCGTGTTTCTCACTTTTTGATGGTATATATGCATATGCAAATAAAAACAACAATATATCCCAAAAGTGAGTAGACATTTTTCCCATAAAAATAGAGCTTAGTCATAACCCATTACCACCTAACATCATGGCAACCTTGTAACACTTAGAAAAAGCATCAACTTTCCAGATAACGAAATCACAATCCATTAATGATATTAAGAGGTAATATCACACATTTTGCTGGGTTTAAACTGAAGAGCATTTAAGATGAAATGGAAAATATTTTACAAATTAATACTATAATCCAAGATTCAATACTTTTACAAGCGAAAATATCCAATGAAATAGTAATCTATAGCTGAAGAAAAGGGCTAAAAAGCATCCTAAGATAGATTGATGTGAAAAGTATTAAGCTACCCATGGAAGTTAATAAAGCTTAATGGCCTGCAAGTTAGCAGCATGATGATGATTTTTGGAGTAAGAAGAAACTACATGTACCTTAGAACTAGAGACAATATACGGCATCTTTAGTTTCCGTTTTGTGGGAGAGCTACAAGCCTACAACCACATTCCTTCCCATTAGCTACCTGGCACAAATAACAACATCTATTCGTTTGCTGTGAGAGAGGGTAAAGAAAAAAAAACGAATATGGTGGGCGACGCAGCAAATGGATAACATAGATATGTTTCTCTGCTGCTTGCAAAATACACCACTTCCATTTCTGGAACCCGACATGCCCAGTCAGTGGTAAACGTTTATGAAGCACTTCAAGGTAACATTGGTCAGAGCCGCATGTTGCTGAAAGAAGCCTTCCTCCAGTAGCAACCCAAAAATGTTTACCGAGCATCAACTTCGGACTGACTATGCATAATACATGTACAGGCTATTTGCGGCAGCACAAGCAATCGAGTTTTCTGATGGGTGCCATGCTAGGTGGAGCAGCTTAGTAGTGAAATCGAACGAGTTCCCATTGGCATCAGCTCCCGGACTTTCAGCACCTGCAACATATTTCCATAACATTCTTGAGTTGGGAAACCAAAAAATGAAGCGAATGTGGTAACAATAGATGAGAAAAAATGCCACACCTCGCCTCACGACACGGCTGATGCTACTGGTCAGGGATCTGGAAGGCCTAGCAGGGGTCTGGACCTGCCTTCTGAAAAGCCATGGAGCAATGTCTAGCAATAAGCAAGGATTTTTCAACAGAAATAGAGATTGAACACTCATGACATGACATTACATTACCTCATTGGGTTTTTACTTGCTTCTAGAGTAGTTGCCTCAGTGCTTCCCTGAGCACAGCCAAATATACGAAATAGATTGCTGACATTTTTTATTCTTCGGTTAGAGCGAGAAGAACCAATAATAACTATGATAGAACTAAAGAAAACTAGGACACACCTGTATGAACCAGTAGCCACTCGAAGACCATCACCACTTAAGCAGCATTCAAACTTATCAAAGATGGAATCATTTTCGTACAAGTCACAGAGCTAGGCATTGTCAAAGTAAATTTTAATCAACTTTGAGTATTAGTAAAACATTTCAGGTAAAAAAATTTGAACAAGTGGTTTACCTTTGGTCTTAAATACTCGTGAACCTGGAAGGTTGCCACTGGACCAGAATCCATGTTAACATCCCATAACTGCAGCCAAATCATATCTATCAGTGAAAGATCAATTAGGAACTACTAGAAATTGTTGAATCATAGCAACAGTTATATATCTCATTATCAATAACGCAGACCCAAGAAATTCCATCAGCAAATTGATGAAATAATGAAGGATCATTGTTTAAGAAAAGCATATGTTCATGCATTTTCCCCTTCTGGATTGAACTTAAGCAAGCAAAAACCTAGCAAATAACATCTAACCATCCACCCCAGTCTAGCCAAGAGCAAAATTTTAATGATGACAATAGTAAACATAATTAACTGTAACACCAGTATAGCACGTTATCAAAAAATATGATGCATAAATCATTCACTATAGCTTCCTAAATTGATCGGCAGTAAGCAGATGAGTCCAAACGAAAATCACTTAAGCATTTGCAACAAACATAGTGCACAAATATACAAAAGTTGGAACCTTCAGGGACATGTAGTCACGACTCAGTAAATATCTGCCATCCCTGGCAAACTTAACATCTGAAATTGAAGCAATAATCTCAGTGAAAAATGATCTCGAGCCAGGTGCCTCCTGCTCCTCAAATCTGTTATGAATGAAAATTATTATCTTAACCAATAGAAGTGAAAAGGAGTATTAAGATGGAGCTAAAAAAAAGTTTTCTGGAAGCAATGAAGAACTAAAAGTCTCATATCCATGCAACATTTAATTTATTGTCCTTCAGTATTAAAGCAGAATCAGGAGATACATATATAGGTACGTATCAGGAGGTGCCTAAAACACAAATGGTTATCAACGAGCTTACATTTTAGAATGTGAGTCACACAGTGCAGATTGTCGCAAATCGATAAGACGAACTGATCCTTTTGAACTACTATATGCTAACATGTTGCAGTGAGTAGGATGGAATTCTGCTGATGTTATCACCTCTGCAATATGTAACAAAACGAACAAATCAAAGGACTTAGCTATAAGAGTTTGTGAAGATTCAAGTCACCATATACATTGAATGAGAATATGAGATAAGACAACTCCGACCCAATAAACTACTTTTTCCGGATTTAAGTGATCAGTCACACTAAAAAGTAAACATAACTGAAATTACAGGAAAGTGCAAGATGCAGATATCAGTGTTAGACCTTTTTCAGTTTGCTCTAACTTGAACTAAATTTTATAACAATAAACCATTGACTAGAAGAAATCTTAGGCATGCACTGAAGGCACTGGGAACCACATATTCCATTGGACATAGATGAGGGGAAAATAAATGCCTTACTCATACCAACTCCCCTACAGCCTACCTCCCCCCCTCCAAAAATAAAAGATAATAAAGAAAAAAGGAACAAAATACAGATAATATCTTACCAGTCAGATCCTCCATATTTGTCGGTTTCACATCAACTATATTGAAACTTTGATTGCTTATTTCCAAGTTCCAAAGATTTATTCGGAGATCATCAGCTGATATAAATGTCTCACCATCACTGCAAAGAATTACAAGTACAAACAAATTGTAAATTTTAACAACGTAAAGAATCGGAGAAAAACGGATATACAATGTAACCACATTCTAGTTTCCACAGAGTCAAAATATGTTCAGCATCCACAGCATTTAGAGGTTCAGGTTACAGCATAAATTTGTAATCATGTGGCAAATGAAGGGCCTAGAATACTGCACTTTAGTCAGAGATAATAAATACTCCCTCCATCCCTGAAATTTGTCACTTATTTCCATTTTCGTCCGTCCCTAAAAATTTCCACCTTCATTTACCATTTTTGGTAGTGGACCCCACATTCCACTAACTCATTCCCACTCACATTTTATTATAAAACTAATACTCCCTCCGTCCCGCTACAAGTGAGGCACTCCAAATCGGACGTTGTTTTGCAAAAATAATAATAAATAGTTAAAATAGAGATAAAATAAAGTAAGTAAGATAATAATGTATATACGACTCTCTTCTATATTATTTTCTCTCTTACTTTACTTTCTTTTCACTTTAACTATTTATTATTATCTTCGCAACACAATGGCTAGAAAGAAACGCCTCACTTGTAATGGGACAGAGGGAGTATATAAAAGTAGGACCCACATGCAACTAACTTTTTCAACCCACTTTCTATTACATTTCTTAAAACCTGTGTCGGGTCAAACGGTGACAAACTATTAGGGACGGAGGGAGTATAAGTATCTGAAAAAGTTAAAGAAGGTAAAATGAATCAGTCACATATATATTGTTAATATAGTAAGATTATGAAAATAACAGACTATTTTCACCATTTTCATCAAATAAGCCTTCTCAGAGTAAGATGATTCACATTTTAAATGGGTAATTAGACGTGTCATTTCTTTTCATGTTCCTATGGTTTATGAATTATCTCAAAGCTGCTATTCTACCAGTTTTCTACCATAGATATCCTTTAGAAAAGGCATATCTATCTATCTCAGTTATGTTACTAATTTCATTGCATGAAACTGTCCTAACTATTTTACTTCTAAGAAGAGCATGCCAAAGAATATGTAAAGCAAACTGTGAACATTGTCAACTGCAAAGAGACTTCAACTAAGAAAAATAGGCTGAATAGCAAGAAGAAGAAAAAAATAAAGGTTTCCAACCTGTTATTTGAGATAGAATTGATATGGTAATCGTGTGCATGAGCATATACTCTCCTGCATCTTGCAAGAAGACTAGTCTCACCACTTGTGACCTACAATTGTCAAAGGTCATAGGAAAACTCAGTCAGCATTAGGAGGTGGATGATCTGTCCACATCAAAGTATGAATGCATTGTGGTACTATGACTGATAATTCCACCCTTGAAAAATTTTCATCAATAAGGATCCACCAATCAACAATGGTCTGTTTAAAAAGTTTGCTATAAAATGAGTCACAAGCATACCACAAAACCAGATCAAGTACATGTAAAGGAGACATGATCATATATAACTAAAAGGGGGAACAAATTGATAGTTTAAAAAAAATAATGTTCAACACAGCACATCAAAAAGTAAATAATTTAATGGAATCCCTACTAATGCCACTGGTATAACTCTATGAGTTAAGTACAACTACCACTGGTAATCGTAGAGAGGGGAGCCCCCCAGGTGGAAAGGACAAGTCATTGCTCAAAGGATTGGAAGAAGGATTTGAACAGTCGCCGTTAGCAAGAAACTTCTTGGAACTAGAAGAGACACTAGAACTTGCAATACCACCATTTCCAGCAGCTTTACTCGAGTCTACATTTATTTCTGAAATTTTCTTCACCTTCTCTTGGACCTGTTAGGGTAAGGCAAAGAAATTAAAATAATGCAATCAATTCAACCAAGATACAATCCTGAGAAAAGTCTAACAAAAGATCATCCAGGCTTACATACAATCAATTCAACCAAGATACAAGCCTGAGAGAAGAAAGTTGAGAGGTCTCAGAGCAGGGAGAAGGAATCTTCAAAATTAAACACCATGATTATTGTTCAAGGTATTGTTCAAAGAAAAATATCCAAATCTTCAATCTTTGTTCCTTTTTCCATAAGTTTTCATAACTAATTTAGACACAACACCAAGAGAAAAGTCTAACAAAAGATCCAAACCAATCTCTATGTATACAGGAAACTCAGAGAACAAGAGGCTGTATTAGATACTAACAAAAATGATTATAAATGAAAACATCAATTCTAAGACTGACTCGCCTTCCAAAACTTAATGGTTTTGTCATTTGTTGACAGGAGAAAGACGGCACCATTGGCTGTCTGGCACCACCTGATCTTGTTGATTTTCTCCTCGATCTCCAAACTCTTTAGATAGTCAAACTGAAGAAAATGTAAGCATGCATAAGTTATAATGATTAAGAAGTTCTTTCAGGAAAAAAAGTCAA
The DNA here is from genome assembly GCF_004379255.2 of Salvia splendens. Lineage (NCBI taxonomy): Eukaryota > Viridiplantae > Streptophyta > Magnoliopsida > Lamiales > Lamiaceae > Salvia > Salvia splendens. The sequence goes on from NC_056039.1 coordinate 12,714,724, forward strand.
AAAAAAGGAAGCAAGAAAGAGATGCTTATTTGATACACACACATTTAAACACAAAAAATTCACTATACAACCAAAGGTTCAAGACCTATAATTTGAAAAGGAAACTACTCCCTAAGTCCCACCGAAGATGACCCACTTCTTTTTTTGGTTTATCCCAACCAAGATAACCCATTACTTAAAATGGAAACCCCTTTATCTCTACTTTATTCACTTTCTCTTACTTTACTCTCTCCACTTGACACACAAAATAAAACTGCATAAAATCTCGTGCCGCCCAAGGAATGGGTCATCTTTCCTTGGGACGGAGGGAGTATTTATAATCGCATGAGTAAGGTGTAAAACAAAACAACAGAAGAATTGTTGAAAAATAAAATAAATACCTCAGGTTCGTGACATTTAAAAGCAGAAAACTCAGTGTAAAATCAAATGTTCAAGACCCATAATTTGAAAAGGAAACTAGGTATTTATTATCGCATGAGTAAGGTGTAAAGCGAAACAACAGAAGAAGTGTTGAAAATAAAATAAATACCTCAGGTTCGTGACTCTGAAATTCAGTTTTGTAACGAAACTCTGGGTGTCGAGAGACTTGGTAGTCCATCCTCTCTAAATCTCTTCGATTTCCACCATGCTGAAAATTAGATTTATTAAAGAGCAAAAAAGTTAAGTACAGAATGCAGCATATGAACATAAAGAATCTTTTAAGTCCCGCAGCCTCACTTCTTTTGCATCGGTCCTTTCAAATAAAACCACCCTTCCACCACGATCACCAGTAGCCAGATGGTCGCCACTTTTATCAAACTCAATGGCAGAGATGATATCCACTGCAACAATAAACAATTAGATGTTAAGACACAGCCATCAGGTAGAGACAAGACACAAAAATAGGAAAGCACACATCCGAACACTATACGTGGTTACCAGTAAATTCATTTTTTATAATAGAGACAACTATTAATCTTATTTGTATCTCTTGGTAATGTAGCATATAGCCATAAAAGAAGTAGATCTGGTAAATAACTTGGGGCAAATTAAGCAGCTGGTCAACTTATTTGATTATAAAATTTGAGGAGTACGTCTCAAATATCATGCTTACCATGCTGTGGTACAAGTTGAGAAAAATATACAAATAAACAGAAGTAATTCAAAGGCAGAGGTGACATGCACACCAAGTTGGTCTAAGTTTAAAAACTACTAAAAGTAAAAAAAAAAATAAGAGCAAGCATTGTTGATGCAGGACTAGCATATTTGACAAACTAATAAGCTCTTTAGAAGACTTTCAATCAGTATGCTTGAAATTTTATCACAGTAAATCCTCTTACGCCCAAATTATTCATGTTTCAAATCACAGAGTAATATGCATCAGCTAATCTGAGTTCTGACAGGAATTAGCATTGCAAAGTTTTTTTTATTTTATTAAAACAATCATGACAACTAATAAATAATAGCACTCCTATTTAGCATTGCAAAGCTATCATTCAGCCAACTCATTCTCTAGCCCTTTCATCCACATCAAACTGCTCCTCGAATCAGAGTACTAATCAAGCATCATCTAATGTGTGTGTTGCATGTTGCCACATGGACAACAACCTAACTCCACAACGTTCAACAAATGAAATAGCCAAGAAAAAGAGAAAAGTTCTCTTTTACTTGGGAACAACTTTATACTAGGCATTTTTCTTTTGGTATTTGGTCCAAATGTAATATGCCCCCATGTAATATGGTTACTTCCAGTGCAGGCCATGATATTTCAACTCATAGAATATTGTGGATATAGTGAAGTGTGTATTTCATGCCTTGGCTGCAATTTATGCCTTGAGGAATATTGAAAAAAAACTCTAGTACATATGTTGGAATCAATTTAGTCAACGAAACAAAAGCCAGCACCGCTAGAACAGCTGACAGCACATATTCAACCCCCAGAAGCACATTTACAGATGTACCTATATCTAAAGCATGCCTCCCTTCAATACCCCATAAATATCGATGCTTGCATTGAGGCTTCTGAGTTGGACATACGGCAGGGCTTCCATTTAAAAAAGGGACATCAAACAAAGATTACAACGATATAAAGTTCTAAACCCACAGCATAGAAATTTCTTCGAAAATAATTGAAGTGAGAAAACACACAAGCATACTAACACTGAACTCAATTCACCCACTTGAACACTAATTCTTCTCGAGAAATTAATTATCAAACTGCCACACAGATCAATCACGAAAACCCAACCAATTACCAATATTTCCCGCTGAATCAAGTAACTAAACGGACAATAACAGATCAAATTCACATAAACCAAAACCCTAACCACAAGATCCGACCCCAAAGCAAAGAAATTGCTCTCGTATTCATCAAATTATATTTTTTTACCTTCCTGTACTTCTTCGCCGGCGGCTCGCTCGCCAAAGACCTGAGAGAACTTCCATTCCAGCGGCGTAGGTGGACCGGCCGCAGCTGATGTCACCTCTCCACCATTACCACTGTCCATTCTTACTTACCCCGCAATCGACACAAAACAGAACGCAATCAACAAAATCGAAATAACAAACAACAGCTGAAATCTTTTTTCCTTCCGATTTTCACTTCATTGAGAAATCATGGAACGCGATTTAGAGTTCAGAGATTGAGGGAGATCGGAGCAGCAACAGCGGAAATTTGGATTCAGATTCGGCCATTTTCCAAAGTATGTTGATATGCAGCATCGATTAGTACAATAAAAATGGTGGATTCAGATTTCTCATCTCTCTCTCTCTCTCTTTCTCAATGTGTGTGTTCATGTGTATGTATACACTCTGGGGAGAAATTTGGGAACTTAAATTTGCTTGCCTCGATTATTTTAATTTCAGCGAAAGCTCTCTCTATCTCTATTCGGATTTTTACCATTAGTTAATGTGAAAACAATAAGTTTGATAGTTGCATAAATAATAGACAAAAGTTGTATGTACATATTTTAGTTGAAGGAGTGTATGAATGTCGTCAAACTTTATGCCGCATTCAACAATTTATGAAATAATGATAAAAAAAATTTATTACTATTAATAGAATTTTTTTTAATAATTGTGTAAAATAATGTTCAAACAATTTATTCCTCATGTAGCCAAAAAGTTGACATTATCTAAATACTATTGATGAAATATATTATATAATGAAACCCGAATGAAGCACTCATGCCCGCCATTTGGGGCATCATCCCTGTTATCTGGGGCCAAGAGTACATGTTGTAGTACTGTGGCATTATCCCCGGCATCTGGGACATTCCACCCGTTCCACTTCCAACCGGGAACGTGGTAGTTTGTGATTCGCTAGTGGCTGGGGAGTCGCTGTCGTGATGCTCCATTTATCTTGAGTAGAAATGAGAGTAGAGAGAAAAAAACTCGTTAATACAAGTGGTACTAATGAAAATGAATCGAAACGAGCCGTATATATAGAGTTTTAAAAAAAATTACTCTCGTCCGTGCGCTCGTCTGTGGAGGACCCACAATAGCGGACGAGACGGCGAACGAGCTGACGGACGAGCGGCATACCCAACGGACGAGGGGTCGTCCGCGAGGCGCTCACCGGTCGCAATAGTGGACGAGCGCGGCTGACGAGCGGCTCGCCAATCGCTCGTCTGCCGACTCGTCCATTATTGTGGATGCTATTAGGAAGTTTGGACCATGAAACTTTTATCTTATCCTATACTTACAGAAACTAAATTCGTTAGTTAGGAGATTGTTTTATCTAGAGGTTAGTTACTGTGTTTATAAATTTATATAGATATTAAATATTTCCTCTATCTCATATTTCATCCATCCCCAAGTTAAAGACGACTCAAGTTACTATAGATTTTATTATTTTAACATAAAAAAGTATTCTTTGTCGTTCTTAGCATAACCTTCGTTCAAAAAGTCACTATTTCAGCCTTGGGAGTAGGGGTGTTATTGTAGCCCGCAACCAGTGAGCTATCTCGAATAGCCCTCTGAATTTCTAGGGTTAGGGCTGGAAATTCCTATCCCGATAAAATTAAAACCCGATTAACCCGCAACCCGTTAGGGCTAAGCCCGAAAACTCAATAAAATTTCTATTATTCTACTCCCTCCGTTTCTTCATAGTTGAGTCATTTTTCCATTTCAGAAAGTTCCTTCACAGTTGAGTCATTTCCATATATGGTAACTTTTTTCTCTTTCTTACTTTACTCTCTCTTACTTTATTCTCTCTACTTTATTCACTTTATACTTTATTCTCTCTACCTTTTCTTTTCTCTTACTTTTTTATCTATTTATTTAACACACCCAATATTCATTTCTAAAACTCCGTGCCGAAAAGTTTCGCCTCAACTATGAGGAAACAGAGGGAGTATTTTTTTACTTCTAATTCAACACTTCATTGACTAATTTTATGATATAGATAACTAAAAAAATAACTTTCAATTTTATATTAAATATACAAATTATATATTGAATATTTATTGATATAATAATTGATAAATAAATTAAACTCACTAAAAGAATGTTTAAATTTCTAAAACATGCATTAAAATTTCACGAAATATCTCAAATATTAGTATTTGATAAAGTTTATGATTGAGTTTAAGCATATATCTCAAATTTATCATTACTAAATATTTTATATTTTATAAATATAACTAATTTTCATCGTGATTTAATGGATTGATCGCTTCTTGATTTTATCGGTAGCAACCCGATTAACCCGTTGGACTAGCCTGAAACCTGAGCTTTTAGGGTTAGGGTCGAACTTTTATAATCCGAAAGAAATCACAAACCGATTAGCTCGCACCAGATTAACCCGCAACCCGATAGGATTGGCCCGAAACCCGATGGGCCGACCCGATTGACATCCTTACTTGGGAGGGACTGGTAGCCGACATGTTCAACTATGTCACAGATATTGATTTTCCGATTATATTTTTTAATTTATTATTAATTTTATTGATATATTTTTCCTATTGGTCCGACTTTTTTTCTTCTATAACAGTACTTCACAAATGTCATTTACCTAACTTCAATTTTTCAATCACCTCTTTCAATTTTTTAATCTATGGCAATGGATCAAGATCCTAGAGATAATATTTAGAAATTTAGGAATTTCGCATATGTAATTTAGGAATTTAAATTATGAAAATTCCATTGTTTATAAGTATAACTATTATGATTTTAATACATACTCTATAAAATTAAATTGTTACTGAAATGAAATAAAAATGGGACCATAACTCAATTTTAACAATTCACATCATTTAACCTCAATTTTTGGCTGTTTATTGAACTTTCGGTGTGCAGGTTTTGAGGATCAATAACTGCTTCGGGAATTGCAATTTTTGGGACAACTGCATCGTGACATTTCTAATAGTTATATGCTGTTTTGCTCCTTGTGATTTGTGAAATAAATAATTATCTATATATGCGTGTTACTCTTATTCTTGATGGATTACCCTCAACTTGGGATTGGGCTTTACTTGGCCCACTAACAAGTATCGGAATAGTGTTGCCTTGCTAGCACAGAAAGATGTGGCCCACTAACAATTATAGTTCCATTTCAAAAATGAAAACCTTTTTTCATTCTTTATGCACTTTTCCTGTCCACTCTTAGTTTTTCTCTTTCTGTCCTATTTTAGCATATTGTTTTTTCTCCTTTTTTTACTTTATCAATTTCTCATTAAAATCTATACCGCCCACAAATGAGACTATTTTTCACAGGCGGAGTCTATTGTTATTGAAATTTCTACTAGTAGTTCTTAGAATAAATAATGGTAGCAATAATAGATACCAGAATATCTATTGCAGACCCATTTCAGGTCATGAGAGACCTCATGTTTATTTTTTATAAACATTCCAATTCATTTCATTCCCAAATTCGTTCTTTTCCGATCAAATGCAGTAAGCAATGTTATATGGTGCAAGAAAGCAAATATTAATACATGGCAATATGCAACTAGCATCTTTCATTTACCACATAAAAATCAACATCATTCGAATGGGCTTAGCTAAAGAATATGAACAAAATTGAGCCCTTCAATGTTCAACATATGGCAATATGGGGAATATAAAGAGAACATCTAAACAAATGGATAAACAGAAGCATCAAAATTTCTCAAAAAAAGATTGCACTGCATTAGATAAAACAAAGTCTCAAGGATACATGTAAAACAAAAGGCAATGTTACCAACTGATGTCTATTTGTGTCCAAATCAAAAACTAACGAGAAAATGAAATCAGCAAATCTTTAGTATTTGAGCCCAAACAGCATCTGCTACTTCTGACTGTTCTAAGATGATTGTCTGTTCCTCTTCTTGGAGCCTGATTTGGCAACCTTAAGGCTTCTGTGGACAACACTCAACCTTGCAAGAGCTGCTTTCTTCAAGTCAGGTCTGTAGTAGTTATCACACACCTTCATGGAAATGCAAAGCAAGAGTCAATATCTAACATTACAAGGGGAAAGAAGCAGAGCCATAAAGATGTAAACCCCCAACAACAAAGACATAATAGTGATGTATTAGCATTACCCTTTCAAACAAACCAACATCATCTTGATATAAGGTTTTACTAATACTATCATATGTGATGGTACAAAATTGAATGCCAAAAGGAGCAATAATCCAAGCATAGAATTTTCAAGAGTAAGTAAACTATGCTATTATGTTAATACTTGGTGTGAATGAGATGAGTAAACCATAACATAGTTTACCTGGTTTGAAACAGCCTTGGCCATTCGGTGAAACTCCTTCTTCATGACAGACTTGTTGAGTAGAGTGGATGGCTTGTTCTGCTTCTTTGTTTTTGTGGTAGCAAGAACCACGGTCTGATCTTTTCCTGGTTGAATGGTCACAGTTTTCTTGTTTGCCAATCCTATTAACAATAACCAAATTAATAAGCAAACATATACCATCACCATGGAATGTAAATCAATCACAAATTAAACTGAAACAAGAATTCTTAATCATTCAAAGTGATAGGTGAGTTTTCAATGTGAGACTAATTCATTTCATTCTACTACTATAATTTCTACTAGTAATTACTGAAGCTGTTAATGCATCAAACTACCCTAAAGCTTTCTACTCTTATAAAGGGAGAAGAAATTTAGGATTTAGAAGAGATTACATTTCCTGGAATAATTTAAATCCACTAATATAGGCAATCACAACCTCAAAAAAATGTAAAATACACAGCAGATTAAACCATTACACACAACCTGAGTGCTTGAAAGAGTGGATGTTGTAGAGATTGTTGGGCTCCTTGCTGAACTTGACGCTAGCTGTTCCATTTCCGAACTCCTTCACCAAAAAAGAGTTGTTTTTCTTCACGATCTCCCAGATGAGCTGCCCCGGCACCGTCGCCATTTCTCAAACACGCAAAGACTAAATCACGAAAGGCAATACACCAAACAATATCAATGAAAAGCCTTTGCAAAGAAAACACAAAATTGCATAACTCCAGTAAAAGGGGAAAACAGAAAATAAGCCAATAAAACACGAATAATTCGAATGAATTAACCTAATTGCACGGTTTGGAGAGGGCTTACCGTAGAGAGAAGAACTGGAGTTTCTAGGGTTTTGCTCTGACGGCCTCGAGAGAGAAGGTAGCTATCGAAAGGGAGTGATTTAGCGCTATATAATGTCAACTTAAAAACCCTAGCTATGGCATATGATGGTACAAAAATGCCCCTGGCATAACAATTTTTCACAATATTCTTATTTTATTTTATAAGTATATTTTATTATTTACTTTATGTTTTATATTACTGGATATTTTATGTACTTGAAATTTAATTTAATTCCAGAACTTTTTCTTCAAATTATTATCACATTCTTTATGCGTGTACTTTTTTATATGCGTCTGAGAATCATATGGCTAAAATGATTAAATCGTCTTACATTTAAGAAAAAAAATATAGTACTACCACTAATCTATATAGTGGAGTAGTATTATTTTTCCGATAATTTTTTATTTTACTGTAGTCTGTATGCATTATTCTCTCGACAAATAACCCTTTTCATGATGATATTAAAAAATAAAAATAAATATACTAACTTGCAAGTGTTTTGAAAAAAAAAGAGTAAAACAATAATTATTTTCTCCCAAAATCTTATGACTATTTGACCAGAATAAAGAAAATTTTTAAAATTATCATTGGTTTTTTTTATTCTTGTCAAAATTATTCTCTTTTCTGGCCTATATGGCAAAAAAAAAAAAGTAAAACTATAATTATTTTCTTCCAAAATTATTCTCATTTCTTTCCGAATTTTTAAAAATTTTAAAAAAAGTGAGTGGAATAAAGTTAATTGTATATGGGTCATACTTATATTTATTAGTTTTAAATGAAATGTGAGTAAATGAGTTAGTGGAATGTGAAACGTATTATCATTTTTATCCTACTACTTGTATAAATGAATATGGACTCTTATTCGCGGACGTAGGGAATATGATCCTAACAAGGTATACAAAACAAACAGAAATTGGAACTTAGACTAAAAAAATGCTTACATCAACTACCCAAACCCGTAATGTCGGGTTTTGGGTACCCAAAACTCATTGGGTATAGGGTCGGGTTCGGGTATACTCGAACCCAAGACTAAATTTGCACCCCTACCTATAATGTTACACTAGTTCATTTAGCAAAAGGTAGGCTGATACGAGATATCTCCATATCTCTATTAATTTGTCTATCAATTATTTTCCATATCTTCCATATATGCTTATGATTATTTTCTTGATCACTAAGTTAGGGTATTAGAGAATTAGTATTATAAATAAGACTCATTGTTCTCTTTTTATTCAATGAAGAAAAATATCATAATTCTCCTACTTTCCGTCTTCTTTATTATTTTCGCATAAACCCTAGTTTTTGGAGCTGATCCCGGGGCAAGCCCGTGACGTCCACCGTTTTACTTCCGTCGTCGACCGCTCGTCGTCGCCGGGTCCTTGTTAAGGGAGCGCACCCCTTAACTATTGGTGCTTTCATTGTCGTACTCATGGCTCGTTACACCACCGAGGATATCGTTTCCTTATGTGACCGGATGACGACTTTCTGCAATAGATTAAACAGGAGATTGGACGCGATGGACGAACTTGAGCAGCCCGTATATCAACCCCCGTACCATCCGATCAGAGAGTTAGATCAACAGCCATCATATCCATATTGTAACACCCCGAAAATTTGTGACTTATTTTATTTTATTGATGTGGATGTTGAATGGGAAATGCTTTTATGAAATTTAATTTCTATGTGATTGAGTTAATTATGTGAAATTAGTTGTTGTGGGTTATGTGAGTTAATGTGTGAATTAAATTAAGTGGGATCATGCATATATATCTAGCCATATTATTTGGAATTTTCGGCCCTCCTATCCATTGGAAATAATAATTTCTTTCTTGGATTTAATTAATTGCTTTGGGATATTTATCTAAATTAAATCCAAACCAAATTTTCCCTATGCTATTCTACATAATTTTCGCCCATATGCCTTTCAATTACTTGTGGGATTAATTTATTTGTTACCTATTTTGAGGGAGTCTTTTCCTACAAGAAAATTACCAATTTAAATCTTATTCCTATTTAATTGAGGATTTAAATATTTTTTTTTAAAATACTCCCCTAGTACACGTCCCTTTTCTCTATTTTCACTCCACAATTTTTTTTATTTTTATTTATTTAAGTGGGAATTAATCCTAGAATATAAAAAGGGAGAAACCCAAACCCTAGCCCTATTATTTCAACGTTTTTTTCTCTCCCTCTCCTCTCTCCCACACTTTTTCTTCCTCTCTTCCTCTCCTTCTCCACCAATTCTTCACCAATCCTTTGTTCTTGCATCAATTTGGAGTTGGAAATTCAAGATTCATCGAAGAATCGCATCAATTATCTTTCCTACCGATTGTTTTTGAACAAGAAAGGTATATTTGAATTCTCTTTCTCATCTTTTCCATTGAATCCTTGTTCTTGATTCCCTCATGCATACAGTGAGGGTAGAGATCATAGATCTCAATGTTAATCGGTTGGGATTGAGGGTTACATGAGAAAATATATGTGTATGCGTTTATTGATGTGGATGAATGAACTTGTGGATGATTTATTGGTGAATGCTATGTGAATATATGAGAACATGATTGTGAGATCTTTTTGAAGCATGATTATTTGTTGGAAGCATTAATATATGTGTTTGGATGAATGTTAGATAAACCTTAATTCGAATTTGTGAAGCATGAAAACTTTGGTGTTCGGACAGTAGGTTCCGACGAGTGTTTGTCCGATCAAACGATCTTATTTTGGCACAAATTTTTAACTGAGTAAAATTTGAGATGTCTTCTGTGTTGTGTATAAATTTCAACCTCTTTTGACGAAAGATGAATTTTAAATGAATTTTTAAAGTTAACTGCGCAGTTATGTCAGACATTGTATTCTCGTCCAGTGAGTTTCGTTTTTTGATTTGACCAACCTACAGATGTGATTTTGATGTGAAATTTTAATTCTTTGATGTGTCTACTGTATTGTGGTAAAATTTCAGCCCCAACGGAGGTCGGATGGATTTTTAATGATTTTTACAAAACAACCGCCCAGTTCTGCCAGATTTCTGTCATGTTAAAATAATACTTGTTGTCAAGTTTTGAGTGAATAAACGATACATGTGTGATTAAGGAACGTATCTTATGGCGTGGTTATGTGTTATACGTTGAGGTATACTATGGGGTGTTTCCTTATGTTGGTGAACGTTTGGGATGTGTAATTTAAGAAAACGATGAAAGGAACGATATGACATGCATGATAAATTGTATTGATGGAAGGCTGATTGTGTTGTATTATGTGGTTATGATGTTGATAAGGGTTGTTGTGCGTACGTGGGTACGAAGAGCATGGATTTCAATAAAGTTGTGAACCGTGTTTGTAAGCAATCGAGGTGGGCTTTCTTTTACTAAAATTCTTTTATGTTTCGAAATATGATTGTGGAGCTATAAGGGTGGTTTAAAGTGTTATGTCATGCCATGATTGTTTTGATGTTGAGATTGTTGCCTGATGCCTAGTTCGTTTGAGCTTGCTCCGTTAGGCTATAGGGCTATGTTGAGATTGTGCTTGATGCCTAGTTTGTGAGTTCGCTCCATTAGGCTATAGGGCTATGATAAACGAATTCGGGTCTGAGTAGGCAAACCCTATCAGGCTGTGTACACAGAGGGGATCGTGAGCCGTCCTTGCTAGTCGGCCGGTCTCGTGGGCGAATAGTGTGGCCACACTTTCGTCGCACTATGGTAAGAGGATGTGATTGATTGATGAGAAAGTGGGGGAGATTGTTTTGTCTGGCCAGACTATGAAAATGTTTTTGTGTTCTCGATGATATTTCTTAACTATATGTAAAACTCGAGTTCACTGGTATGGATTACATAACTGTTATAAAATGTTTTCGGCATGAGCCCATTGAGTACAACAAGTACTTAGCCCTGCATTTCTTTTTAAAATTTTGCAGGTTGAGCGGGATGTTGCGATGAATGTTGAGTGAGCTTTAGGAATTCCCGGATGCGTCGTGTCTTCATACAAGGGCGTCATACTATGACTCTCCTTTAATATTTATTTTTTCTGCTGCCTTGTTTCGAATCGTTCTTGATAAAGTCTTACATTTTTCCCCACACTACGTTATGACATTATTTACCTTGAGACATTAATCCGTTGTTTAACTATTCGATAGACCAAAATATTTCTTTTTGAAGTTAATTGGGTTTTCATATTCAATCTCGTCCTTTATTGTTGTCTTTCATTGCGTCCCCCTTTTCTTCCCCGCTCCTTAGTCCCTCCCCTCGTCACGTTTTCCCCTTCTTCACTATCCTTAGTAAGGGCGGTCGTGACACATATCCACGGGATGGGCGACTCCACCCACAACACCATCCCTACCAAGCCCGTCAGCCCACTTCCTGGGACCCGCCATGGCTGCGCCAGGAAACTGCGTATCAGCAACCATCGTCCTATGGGCCAGATTTGTACTCGCCGCCACCACCCTCTTGTTGGGACCCGCCAAGGTTGTGCACGCAGCAGGGATACTCACCATATGATCAGCCTTATCAACCGCCTCAGCAGCAACACCACACCGCTCTCAGACAACCCACTTGTTGGGATCCGCGGCCTATCCAGCAACAACAGCTCGGATTTCAGCTATACGATCAGCCCCAGGCTCAACAGACTTATTGTTGGGAACCACCACTAACAACAACCATCGCTACAAACCAGCCTCACCAATACTACCAGCAGCCGCCACCACTATCGCGATCAGATTGCCCGCCACGATAGCCAAGTCTAGCACCGCCTTTTGAGCTGCTGCCACTGCCAGTGACAGCGCCACCATTGGCCTCTGATCTGCCTCAACAAGCTGTAGTTCCGAGCTCAATAAAGGAGTTAGAAACAAATATGCATGAATGTGAAGAGAGAACGGAGATTCAAGTCCATGTTGATGAGCACAAGGCTGCATCATAGACAACAAAGCATGAGCTTGAAGTAGGAATAGAAGATAGGAGAAGGTTGTTTACGGATGAGCTTGGATTAGAATCTGAAGAATTTGTTCAGAAAGGAGGTGTTGAACTAGGTGCATTTGTTGGAGATGAAGTTGTATATGTCATTCCAAAAGGTTTGACGAAAATTGTCGTTCTCTATGTGGATTTGCATGTCGGTGATGTTGCAAGTATGAAACATCAATCAACATCGCTCGACGCTGATGCACGGTTGATCCCTTCGCGCATTGACACACATTGTTCGAGTATTCTTGAATTCAATCAAGAAATATCAATTATCCTTCTATTTTATTTTCACGCTTTTATTTCAATTTCGTATTGTTCTTGGTTTGATCGACGTGCAAAGCTCCCGCGACTACCTTTTATCCCTCCGACGATTGCAATCGCGACGCCGGAATCTTGTTAAGAGAAATCTCTCTTAACAATTGGTGCTTTCATTCGAATGAGGGAGCAAGAGGGGGCAATGTCAGATTCTTTGATTTTAGATGCTCAGATTGAATATTCATGTGATGATCCCAAAGATTTCGATTGCTTTTCTAATCGTGGTATGGTGGAAGGGGAGCATTGTTATATTCCAGAGAGGGGGTTGGTGTCCACGGACTCTATATTAGCAACAGAAGCGACTAAATTCATAGATCGTGAGGCTGCTTATTCTCATACAGGAAACGTGTCGAACCAAGACATTGTCAGTGGGGATGAGGGGAAATTGTTCGACGACGAACCGCCCCAACCGTCCCCAATTTTGCATTTGTACATCCTCGATGTTAGTGAGGAAGAAGAGGTGTTGGAGGAGGATTCTATTGGTGAAGTGAAGTAGATCATCACATCAATTCATGTTGCTCGTGTGTCATCTCAAGATGTTAAGATTTGTTTGAACAAGAGAGGAGGTGCTTATACCGGTTTGAAGATAATTATCTATGGAGAGTATATACAATCAAGCAGCCAATCTGGTCGCCGAGGAATTGGTGCATGGAGACGCTTAACCATTCTGTGTCCGTTTGATCCAGGAGGGGAGAGCTCGCCAAAACTTCTGTTCGCGTCGCTCTTCGTTGTGTCGTGGTTCTCACCTTGAGGACAAGGTGAATTTTAACCGCGGGGGAGTTGATACGAAATATCTCCATATCTCTATTAATTTGTCTATCAATTATTTTCCATATCTTCCATATATGCTTATGATTATTTTCTTGATCACCAAGTTAGGGTGTTAGAGAATTAGTATTATAAATAGGACTCATTGTTCTCTTTTTATTCAATGAAGAAAAATATCATAATTCTCCTACTTTCGGTCTTCTTTATTATTTTCCTACATTGGCAACCATTATTCGAAGGAAAAAAACAAGAATCTCTCTCTACCAATGTACATGCAGGTAAATCATGGTTTTAAACAGAAGAATTTGGCTCGCTAATTTTACAAAAAAAATCCAGAGTTCAAACCAGCCGGTTGGAAACTTACTTTGGGCGGTGCTTGTTTGAGAAGATGATTCTTCTTATTTCTTTGCTCTGAATTCTTATGTGGATTCCTTTGAGTTGAGAGTATTTGTTTTGAGTGGTTCCTTGTATCATCTCCTACTTCACCATAGTTTCCTGATGTCAACGTGGTATCAGAGCTTTGGTTATGGTTGGATGTCAAATGCTGAAGGTCCCGCGGCTCGAGAAAGAGACCTTTGGGATAAGTTGGATGATTTAAGGAGACAAGTTGGGAACCTCTGGAACTTGACGGCCATGTTTCATAAGTCGATTTCTTAGATAAAGAAACCAATCCATTCCATCACAGACACATCGAAGAAGAATCGAGTGAAAACCAACCAATCAATCGCGAAAAAAGAACAAAACAAAATAAAGATAGAAATTCGGGAAAAGTCGTCATTCGGCTAGACATATTAGCAAGCAAGCTCTATCATTGTACGAACAAAACTCAACTTTCATCAAACAAACCAACATGGCACTCTCCCCAATTTCTTCGTTAATGAATCTTCACATCAACAACACATCCAAAATTCTATCTCATAGTAAAAAAAGAAGTCCATCAAAATCCGAAAAACTCCAACGAATGGCTCAACAAATGATCCAATGCAGAAGGAGCAATCTTCCTTAGAAACATAAAACATAGATTGGTAGTGTGATTATTGTACATGCATGATTCACCATCAACAACATCCTTGAAGAAGTTCTCTGTCAGCTCCCCCACGTCGTACAAGGCCGGGTGGGGCCCGCCCCTGGACCAGTCGACCCACGTGAGGGTCCGGTTGGCAAGGAGGCGCGGCGACAGCAGGGTCAGCATTGTGGGCAGGTAATGCTCATCACTATAGCAGCTGTCCGCCCTGCAGAAGTACTTAAACTTCGGGTAGTAGAAGGCGTCCCGCACAACCTCCACTGCCAGCTTCCTGCTAAGCTCGAACCACTGGGACCCCTTTCGCCAGTCCGAGAGGTTCACCTCTGGCTCCATCCCCCAGTTGTACCGCCCCCGGGCGTTCGGACTGTCCTCATCAAAGGCCCCAAGGAAGCTCAACTGGGATTGGGATATGTGGGTGTAGATGGTGCTGAAGTTTTTCAGTGGGATGCATGCTTCCGACACCAGCACAAACCACTCGTTCGAGACATCCAGCAGCGCGTTGGCAAGGAGGCGCCTCTCCGCGTCACACATGCTCATCCTCCCCCACTCAGCAACCTTACAACAACATGAAAAATTGCTAGAAAATTAAAAAACTTGTCAAACATATAAATGAGATATCCAACAGAGTTATATCAATACCTGGCTAGGTATCTGCCTGCCATAGAAGGGGGAAGAAGGGTCAAAATCGGGATCATAGGTAGGCGAGGAGTGAATGTAGATCGAGTAAAGGCGGTCGTTGCCTTGGAAAAACTTGTCCCAGAGAGGGGAGAGGGGCAGAGGCCCCCTTGTCAAGAACATGAATGCAATCTTGGGAGTCCTGTTGGAGGGGAGCTTGTTAAGCGATGATGAGGCGCACGAAAACAGCTCTGTGTCGTTCATCTCGTGCACGAGGGTCAATGGAGGCCTAGTCCAGCTCGCCAAGCGTTGAACGCAGGCCTGGTGGGTCTGGATCCTGGAGGAGGAAAAGTCGTGGATGCGGATGCAGCCGTATGTATACATACTGACATAGAGAAACACTAGGCCTACTCCTAACAAGAGGAAGAGAAGCAGCAGCCTAAGAGGCAGATGGTTGTTGCGTTGGTGTATAATAATCCTTGGAGGAATTTGGCCTTCCTCTAATATGCTCACACTTCCCACTCTAGATTGCATCTCTTTCTAACTAACTCAATTTATGGATTCTATACTTAGGAATGTGTTGTTCTGTTCATTAGTCTTGATCCCAATTCAGACATGAACAGAGAAGCCAGCCAAAAGAGAATTGATGGAATCAATAGGAGCATTTTTTCATCCTTTCAAATCAAGAATTCTTGTGTGCTACCAACTCAAAAAAAGATTCACTACTAAAGAAGAATGTGGCAGGTATTATAACTTTTCAGGACATGGGCATTCAGAAAAATTGAATCTTTACAACAAATAATTGAATAACCACAAGAAATGAGAAGGGCCAGTTCCTTGCCAAATGGGAAAACCCAATCAAACATGTCATGAAATGAAAAACCTAAGAATTAAGATCATGCAGCTGATTTTCTTGCCAAAAATGCAAGAACATGAGGCATTTGATCGTACGAGGTAAAAAGAAAATGGATGATTCAGAATTGTGGTGGCAAATGGGGTGTTTTATTCGCTATCATGGAATGAATGCACATAAACAAGAATAAGAAGAAGAAATTTAAATTAATTGATTCATCATGAAATGGGAAATAGCATATGGGTTTGAAGAATGAGACTGATTCTTGAGATTTATGAGTGCTTTAGATTTATTCTTTTCAGAATCAGCATTATAAGTGAGATTGGATTTGGAAAATTTTACGTGCTGATTTTAGGGAAGTGAGGACAGATTAAAATGTAGGCGAAATAAATAAGGGAATTTGAGACCATGTGTTATGTAATATCATTCGCCTAATTTTCTTGTAATCTAAACATGTCACACCAACCTAGTACTGTATGAAATTTTATATGTCATTGTCGGTGGTACTATTTTTTTATTATTATTATTATTATTATTATTATTTTATTGAAAAGCAAAATGTCTTGAATGCACACAAGTTTGAACGTTGAACGCATGAGATCATTTTTGGTATAAACAATAACAAAGAAAATTCAAGAAAAATGGAAATAGTATCATATTTCCTGCGTCCAAATGAACCAACTTTGTATGTAAAGTAATATGGAAACTTTTAGATTCGACTTACTTATATCGTTATTCCTCCATTCAAATGTAATATAATGTATTGTTCTTTGTCAGTCATCTCCGAAAATATACCTGATTTTCCTTAATAATAGTGCATTAAATCTTACTGATTTTCCTTAATTATAGTGCATCAAATTGTATTTTCCTTAAAAACCTCTAGTATGTGGAGTAGTTGATTTCCTATTAAAGTTGAGCATTAAATTTTATTTTCCTATTAAATTTTATTTTCCGTATTATACTCCTCCTACAGGTTCCTTTTCTATGCGGTTAGATCGACGTAATATTCGATGACATTAACATACCTTTGACTACTACTATAGTAGTCAATTCCAGAAAAACAAGCTTATACTGATCAATATTATTGACACTATTTATTTATTGAATATAAAAGGCAAAATATAGTTAAAAGTTTGTGCTGATATATTTTATTTCATTAGATTATTTTATAAATTTTTATTTTATTAGATCTTTGTACCAATATATTTTGTTTCGATCTTTTATAATTTTTGTATAATTAGGTCTTTATACTAATGTATTTTAAATTTAAAAGTTTTTTATATTTTGACTTTATATTTGGTTGAATCTTTATTTAATGAACTGTAAAATTTGATTAATTTTTCTTTTCTTAATTTAATCACTATAAGAACATAATAAAACAAAAATTCATAGAAAAACTTAATTGGTAAAATATAGTTTATAACCTTTATATGTGTTTTTGCCTGAAAAATAACCCATTTAAACGTGTCAATGCAATACTGATTTTGTATATGCTTGTGATGTGCAAGTTTATTTACCAAATACTCCACGCTATGTCCCACCCTTCTACTTTGGGGATGCCTCTTAGTATTAAATATTTTATATTTTTTTTATTACTTTATCACTTCACATTTTGTTATTTCATTCCGTCTCACGATAAGAGTCACATTTCACTTTTATTATAAATGGTAAATAGGTCTCACATTTCACTAACTTATTTCACTCACATTTTACCATAAAATTAATATATATAAGTGAGACTCATAGTCTAGTAACTTATTCAACTTACTTTTTTTTTTACATTTCTTAACATTATATGTGACTCCTATTGTGGTACAGATGTTGTACTTTTCATATAGATCATTTAAACAAAATGTACTTTTAAATCATCTAACAATTGTACTCTCTCCGTCCCTGAAAATTCATTTTCTGCAATCATTTTAGAAAAATGATACAATAAATAGTTAAAGTGTAGAGAGGGTAAAGTAAGAGAAGGAATAATTTAGAGAAGACTCATATCTACGTTATTCTCTCTCTTGCTTTACCCTCTCTGCACTTTAACTATTTATTATTATTTTTCCAAAATGATTGCAGAAAATGATATGTGAAAAATTTTCAGAGACGAAGGGAGTATTGTAAACAAAATTTTGAAAGTATAACCCCAACAATATTATTTGTTGCGTCCGCCTGATTCTATTATGCGCACTATATTACAAATTGGATGGAAGTTCAGAACAATTCAAGGGACAAATCACCGAGTAATGACCAGATAGTCATTGTGTATTAGAATGTCAGTTGCCATGCAAAATTTATCAAATTCACTAAAATCGTTTCATTAGCTCTCCAATATAAGATATCTGAAATTTTAGATATACGAAGAAAAATAGATTACGAACTAGATTAATTACCTTGTGTTTTGTGCATATACCTTAAAAATTTATTATTCATAAGCTAATAAAGTTAATTATATCTAATTTTAGAACGTCAAAATTCTTAATTCATGATAGACAGAAACACACTAATGCTGAGATAATAACTAAATAATGCACAATATAGCTCTTTAGTTTTTCACTCGAACGAGCAATTTTAACAATTTTTTGAAGAATTTGACATTTTAGATACAACACTATCATATTTAGGTATTTTTGTCTATTAATACTTAAAATTTTATATTTTTATTAAAAAAAGAATTTGTACGATTTGATCTCTAAAGCTTTATGTGACGTTTACAATTTTAAACCTATCTTAGTTGAAATACTATTAATAGAGAGTGAGATCCACATCATCCGTAGTATAATTCTAATGGACGAACAAAAATAAATTGACTATTACGTATTCAAAGAAAATATATTATTTGGGTCAAAGTGAAATATAACTCGCATTGTAACATGGACCAAAATGGCAAAACGTAACTCTTATTGTAAAATGGATGAAGTATAAAACTTAATTATCTAGACCATATTCGTAAAAGAGACATATGTTTCCACTTAAGTCTAAAAATAATTATTGATATGCATAAGTTAAAAAAAATAAAAATGTAACAAATAATATTTAGAGTAAACTAGGGTTGGGTAAAAATACCGAAATACCTCCCTTACCGTATCGAAAAAATACAGAAAATACCGGATTTTCGGTATACCGCAATTTTCGGTAAGGTATCATACCTTACCGATTTATTTCGGTACGGTGACGGTATGAATTTCATATACCGAGGTATACCGAAAATACGGTATATACCGTAATTTTAGGTATATACCAAAAATATGGTATATACCATAATTTTCGGTATATACCGATATCAATATATGCCAAATTATATCAAGTAAATTCATACTTTTACCAAACAAATAAATATTTACATGTAGAAATCAAATCTTGCCTCATTATAGTTGTCGGGTAATCATGTAAATATAAAATCAAATAAACTCAATTAGGAAAACTTGATATCGTTGAATCAATTAGTTTCAAACAAATATAAGATTTTAGTTAAATTAGTTCCAAACAAATATCGTTGAACGTTATGTGATTGTGTGGAGTTTAATTGTTGCAGTTTTTTTATTGAATATGTTTGAGTTTGATTAATTTTCATGTTTTCTAAGTATTTTTGAAGTTTTATTTTCATTTGTGTTTGTATTTAGAATTATTTACAAAATAATGATATTTTGGTATATCGTATTGTAGTCCGATATACTGTAAAACTATGGTATACCGCAAAAGTACGGTATACGGAATTTAGATATGACATACTAAAAATAAGGTATGGCATCGATATTGAAATTTATCATACCGAAAATAAGGTATGCCGAAGTTCGGTATACCGAAAATTTTGGTAAGATAAAGGTATGATTTTTTCTCATATCGAATTTTCGGTAAGGTATACGTTATGATGGTTTCGGTAAGGTATACCGTACCTACCCACCCCTAGAGTAAACTATGATCTATAAATTTTGATATTTGTACCTTCGCATTCTCTAGAAAACAAAACATGGGAATTTTTAATAAATATATTCATATTTCGTATTTTTGCAATTTTTTTACACTTTTTTGACAAAACATTTTGGTACATTTCCATGAAGAATAAATGTTACAACACTCCCAATCTGACTGTATGTTGCAGCCGAAAGATCCAATTTTGTAGTGATGCGTTTTATGAGATCATGAGGTGACCCTCTCCTTTCGCCGATTCTAATCTCTTTCTCCTCCTTCTCTCGTGGGATCATGTTCTGTCTTATATACCGCTTTTTCTTGCGTTTCTTTCACCTGGATCTCTGTCACTCTGTTTTTCATTTCTGCTTTGCTGCTGCATTTTCAATTTCATGCATAGTTTGATGTGTTTATATAAACACTCTTTCAAAAATGCAATCTTTATTCAATGCAAGGATTTGGGCTGAGATGTATGGAATTTGATTGCTCACAACAAGTCATTATAGTTGAATTGGAGGTGGGATTTCTGCTTGTTGGAGTAGGTTCTTAGTATTTTATTTGGGCAGGAGTTTTTATGGAGCTTTTGGTTTCATCTTAGGTTGAAAATTGCCTGAAATGGTGTGGAATAAGTGTGTTACACGGTAAATTGGATCGGTAAAGAAGGGTTCCTCTTATTCATCTATTTGTTCATTATACATTAGCACTCATATATAGGATTAGGGAAAACTATACAAGGAATAAGACAATTAATTACATTGATTTGGTATCTTCTATGTTTAGTAGAGAATGATCCCCCATATCTTCGGTAATTAGGAGGATATCCTCCGTGATCTTCGTGATCTTCTCCAACACTCCCCCTCAAGTTAAGTAATGGGATTCCCGATACTTAACTTGCACAATACTTCTCGAAAGGACTTCGAGTTCACTGCCTTTGTCAATATGTCCGCCAGCTGATCTTCGGATTTGACATAAGGCATCTCAACGATCTTAGCTTCAATATTGTCTTTTATGAAGTGCCTATCAACTTTCACATATTTTGTACGATCATGTTGGACTGGATTTTCCGAAATGCTTATCGCCGCCTTATTATCACAGAACAGTTTGCACGTTTGGGATGGAAAAAGTTCCAACTCCTTCATAAGCTTCCGTAGCCACAGTAGCTCGGTCAGTCCACTCTTAATACCCCTAAATTCTACTTCTGCGCTAGATAGTGCCACCACCTTCTGTTTCTTACTCCTCCACGTCACAAGGTTACCTCCTACAAAAGTAAAGTACCCTGCTGTAGACTTCCTATCGTTTGGGTTTCCGGCCCAATCAGCATCAGTGAACCCATGTATCTGGAGGTGCCCATGCTTCTCAAAAAAGATCATGTGTTCGGCTGTCCCCTTCAAGTACCGAATAATCCGCAAAATTGCCTCCCAGTGATCCTCTTGGGGTGCGTGCATGAATTGGCTTACAACACCCACAACATAAGCAATATCTGGTCTTGTATGTGACAGATAGATCAACTTACCGACCAATCGTTGGTATCTTCCTCTGTCAGTCTGCTTTGCCTTTTCCTTTATCTGTAGTCCGTGGTTTTGAACCATTGGAGTATCTGCGGGTTTACAATCTATCATCCCAACTTCAGCAAGTAAATCCAGCACATATTTCTTCTGATTTATGAAGATTCCCTTCCTAGATCGCAGTACTTCTATCCCCAAAAAATACTTCAACGGCCCCAATTCGCTGAATAGATTTTTCCTCAATTCCGCCATTTCTTCAGTGTCATCCCCGGTAAGAATCATGTCATCCACATATATGATCAGACACATGATTTTATCCCCTCTTCGCTTTATAAACAACGTATGGTCGGAATTGCTTTATCTGTACCCATACTTTTTCATCACCTCCGTGAACCTCCCAAACCAGGCTCTCGGGGACTGTTTCAGTCCATATAGGGTCTTCTGTAGTCTACACACTTCTCCTCCCTGGAACTCGTCAGTGAACCCAGGCGGGGGCTCCATAAAGACTGGTTTCGGCAATTCCCCATGTAGAAAGGCATTTGTCACATCAAATTGATGAAGTGGCCAATCCTTGTTGGCAGTGATCGAGAATAGAACCCTTACAGTGTTAATTTTTGCCACGGGCGAAAAAGTTTCAGCGTAGTCGACGCCATAGGTTTGGGTGTATCCCTTTGCCATGAGACTGGCTTTATATCTCTCTATTGTGCCGTCTGGCCTTCTCTTTATCCTAAACACCCATCTACAACTAACAGTTCTGACTCCGTTGGGCAACTTATCTTTGACCCACGTGTTATTCCTTTTTAGTGCCTGCATCTCAGTAAGCATGGCCTCTCTCCAGTGTTTATGCTTCATTGCTTCCTCGGCTGACTGTGGAATCTCTTCTTCATCATATAGGGCAGCTTCAAATGCTCTTGCTATTTTTGCCAGATTTCCTTGCACAAAATATGCCACTCCGTATCTGCTTTTCTTCCCAATCTTTTCCGGAGAATATCTCTTTGGTGGAATTCCTCTTGTGCTACGGGGAAGAAGAACATATCTCCCAGTGTCACTGTCAACTGTGTTGTCTTCTTCCGATGTTTCTGCATTTGCTGGGTCAGTATCAACCGTATGGATGTTCGGTTCAGTAATTACCTCGGATATCGGTGGAGAAGGATCGAGGGATCGTGGTTGAGAAGACTCGCTTGACGAGACATGCTCGGCGGTAGTGACAACTGGTTCTGTTAGGTCCTCAATCGAAGAATTTGGAAGTGGCACAACCCAACTTAGATAGTCCACAGAACTATCGGACTCATTCTCCCCCTGACTACTAAGGTGGGTGTGGTAGAAAAGTTCGGTCTCTAAGAAATTACAATTCATGGTAGTGGTGATCTTTTTGGTGCTGGGGTCAAAGCATCGATAGCCCTTTTGGTTTACCCCGTACCCAACGAAGACACATTTGGTAGCACATGGGGATAATTTGGTTCTCTCGTGTTTGGCAATATGAACATAGACCGTGCAACCGAAGATCTGGGGTTGAAGGTTCAAGTGTTGGGGAATTTAAGACAGAGAGGATAGGATATCAAGTGGGGTCTTTTTGTTTAGGATTTTCGTGGGTAGGCGATTCATGAGGTAGACGGATGTAGCTATGGCTTCTGACCAAAAATGTTGAGGGACTTTGGATTCAATCATTAGGACTCGGGCTATTTCCAGAATTGTCCTATTTTTCCGTTCGGCTACCCCATTTTGTTCAGGTGTATAAGCACAAGAAGTTTGATGGACCATTCCATTTTCTTGGAAAAAATTCGGCATAGGACCATTAATAAATTCCCTCCCATTATCGGATCGAAGAGTTTTGATTGAAGTGTGAAATTGGGTTTGAACCATTTTAAAAAATAAGACAAACTTATCCATAACTTCAGACTTATGTTTCATGAAATAGATCCAAATCATCCTAGTGCAATCATCAACAAATATAACGAAGTATCGAAAACCATTCCCCCCAGTAAACGGTGCAGGACCCCACACATCAGAATGTACCAAAGAAAAAATAGATTGCACACGAGTGTTTGAGGGTTTAAACGACTGTCGGTGGCTTTTAGCCAAAACACAAGTTTCACAAAAAAAAATCAGTAGGAACAGGCAAGTTTGGAAAAGGTAGTTTAAAGTACCCAGGGGAAGGATGTCCTAGTCTTCGGTGCCACAGCCAAACCTCTTGTTTCGTAGACCCGTGAGCCAGCATCGCACTACCAGTTTGAGCTATCTCGTCCACGTAGTAGAGTCCACAATTCTCAGTGCCACGCCCAAGTATCCTCTTCGTCCGAATATCCTGTAAAATGCAGAAATTTGGGTGCATCTGGAGAGTACAATTCAATTCTCTTGTAACGTGACTGATAGACATCAATCGTTGAGACAAAGTTGGAACATATAAACAGTTCTTGAGACGCAACGTAGGAGATATTTCTACAGTGCCAGATCCTTCAACAGTGATCAATTCCCCACTAGCTGTCTTAATATAAGTCTTGGTAATCTTACTCATATTAATAAAGTCATTCCTATCTGGGGTCATAGTATCTGTGGCCCCACAATAAAAAATCCAACCCTTCGTCATATTAGCCCTTTTATTTACATGAAATGTATCGGAAATCTTTTCTAAGGGAGCAAAAGGGTTTTTTGACACAAACTCACCTATACTAGGGCTAATATCAGAATTTCCATCAAACAAGGGGTCAAAACCTAATTTCAAGTAGTCTGGGGGTCTTCCCTTCAAAGCATGGGGTCGATTTCCTAATTTGGCATAATTTTTGGGGGGGGGGGCTGGCATAATTTAGGAGAAATCCTTGGGTTTGTATAAAACCAAACCCGTTACCTCCCGAGGTCGGCGGATGCGCATGTCCACTCCGGCGAGGCGGTGGAGGATCGGCTCGAATGCCTTGTATCGGAGGATCTCCGGTTCCACTAGTTCGATCGGCTTGCTGTTGATTTTGATCAGACCGCGGCCGCGCTTGTAGTGGGTGGCCGCTACTGCCGTCTTCTTCCTGCCGAAGCTCTGCACGGACTCGGTTGCGGTTGGAGTAGCCATGACTCTCTCTCTCTCTGTCCCCTTCTGTTGCTCTGTTCGGCTGCCGCTTCTTCCCTTCCGGTGAAATTGCCTGCTCCCCAGATGTCGGAAGCGTCGGTTGGTGATGAAGATTTGGTGCCGGAATTGGATACTACTTTGGCATAAGACGGTGGTTGGTGACGCGTGACAGCGGTGGTAAGTTCCTTCCCGGCGTAGGCAGCCGATGGCTCTCTCCTAGCAGCGGCTGCTGCTTGTCTTCTTTCGGTGGCTGGAGGGGTCGATTCTCTCCCGGCGGTTGGTTCTTGCCCAGCAGCGGTGGTATGCTGTTCTTTGTATTGAGCAATCAGCTTTGATATGTATTCAAGGAGTGTTTTAGAATCGAGAATCTGGAGTATTTGGATTGTGTTCATAATTTTCGTATCTGTAAAATTTTCTGCTGAAGGTGTCAAGCTAGTGACCGATCCACCGGATCGACACTGCTCTGATACCATGTTAAACGGTAAATTGGATCGGTAAAGAAGGGTTCCTCTTATTAATCTATTTGTTCATTATACATTAGCACTCATATATAGGATTAAGGAAAATTATACAAGGACGGAAGAAGACAATTAATTACATTGATTAGGTATCTTCTATGTTTAGTAGAGAATGATCCCCCATATCTTCGGTAATTAGGAGGATATCCTCCGTGATCTTCGTGATCTTCTCCAACAAAGTGGGATTTTGTTATTTAGTTTGTGGGAGAGTGGAATGAAAGGTGAAAAGAATGAAGGGAAGCAAATGGTTCCTCTGTTTCCTAGCCTTCATATTAGTGGCGGAGATAAAGGAGGGCATAAGATGACTCTTTCCCAAGAGTATATTTTACATTCAGAAGGTCCGGAGCTCAGGTCCGGACCTAGGCCGCTGGCATCTCACGAGCATTTCCGAGCAACGTGAGTCTGACATATTGTTTGTTTGTTGTTCCGAGCTTGAGCTAACCGTTATGTGTGGAGTAGAGTTGTGTAAGAGAGTCATTGTTTCAATTTCGTTTCACAAGCATCTTCGAGTGAGTTGTCGAAATGTTTGTGTATGCAGTTTTTTTTATCACAAAGCATGAGCTTGTGTTGCTTACTTTCTAGACAACTTTACACTTGAGTCATGTGTAGGAGAGTCGTTAGTTGGATTTTTCAATTGTTGCTCTTTTTGTTGTTGAGAGATTCGTTGCTCCTGCACACGACTACATAAATATGAATTTTGTGATCCATCCATTCTAAGGTCAGGTTGAGATTCTTTCATGTAAACTAGGAACATGGAGGTCGTGCATATAGAGTAAAGTCGGAGAGCTTTGATAAATCAAGATGATGGTTTATGTTGTTTCCACAAGTTGAATTTGTCGACCGCATTAGTAGAATAGCACTCAGAGTATTTTTCCTTGGAACACGAAGATGGGGAGTAGCTAGTGTTCCATTTACTCAATCATGACAAAGAAATGAAAATTTGTGCGAGTATTCTTGATGTTTGTTTCACATGTTTTTATTTATGCATACTTGCTACTTGAGTTTTTGAACCATTGTAGGTTGCTGGTGTAAAAAGGAAAGTACGGCCTGGCCTGTATTGGCTTCCATGAACGGGTATCCTAACGTGGCAGAGTGGTACTACTCTCCTTGTTCTGGTGGGGTAAGTTCGTAACCACTTGAAGCCAGCTTCCTTTGGAGGGGTAAATCTCTCTTTCTAGCCCAAACTATGCACAAAATCCTAATCTTCGTTCGATGTGGTGTGATAGGTGCAACCACATATAGCTATATCGCCACTACTCTTGCACGAGACCACCTCTCACCCTAACATACCATCCATCAAATTTCCTCCTATCAGCAAGTTGCTCTACGTCTCCCCAGTCGATCCTCTCTGGCCCTTTCTAAAGCAAAAGTCGAACCTCCCAAGTCCAATGTTGGCATGGATTGTGGATTGCTTCTGTTGCCTGTATATGATGTTGAGAAAGGAATTCTTGCTCCACATAAACCTCTCCCAACTTCCCCATCTATCGCCATTGATCCCAAACTTGCACCATGGTGCTTTCCTGTTCCAACGGGAACCAATGGCTAGTCCCGGTGAGATCTCCCTCAGAGGGACTGATATACAAACCATACCCCGGGCCATGTTTCCCAACCGTTAGTTTCATGGCTCCCGTCTATGGGAACTGCCCCCCAATAAGCTTAAGCTCGTTGGGAGGGGCAACTTATGGTGGCATCCCCCCTCCAAATGAGCAAGCAAACGGAGGCTTCTGCAGCACCGAGCTCGGCCAAAGCTACTTGCATCCCTATCCAATGCCTTTGCTCCCATCAGCCGTAGCTCAGGCAGGCGAACTTGATAAAAGCTCGTTCCGAACTTCTTCATGCCAAATCAGATTCCGTGCAAAGTGTCGAGCCAAAACGTGGTAGTGTCGGAGTGTGGTGCAAATCTATCTGCATAGATCGAATGGAAGTGAAATGCAGGGCAGCACGCGCACGGAGACTAGCCACTTTTTCCTCATACAAGCTTCATAAATGATCTTGTTGATCACCAATTTTGATCACTAGCTTTCTTTTTTTTTTCTCACTCGCTAGTTTTGATCGAATTTGTTGTTTCAATTGTATATATACAACCACACACAGAGAGATAGGTTTCAAACTTTCAATAATGTTCCTCATCACAATTTTGATCGTACTGAAATCAAATGTATTAAAACATGAGAAATTTCAGGCAATAATTCTATGTTTTATTTCGTGCAATAATATCAAATGCATATGTAATTTGTTGCCACATATTTTGTAAATAACGTTGTTTTTGAAGATCTTTTAATAGTGTCAATGGGAGGTCTTTGTTGGAGCTGGAAGAATACTGAATCTGTATTTAATTATAAAATATCATGTTACTATATTTATAGAGTTGTTTTAGTTGAAGAGGAATTAGGCGATGTTGATGGCGAAATATCCGCAAATAGTGCAAATTATTTGGGGACAAATGAAGTATTATATTTAATAAATGATAAAATACAATTAGTAATATATCACAAAACTTTAAACCTGATAGATAATTAGTGATATATAAATACAAAAATATTAAAATTTAATAAATATAATCGAATACCCCCTCCGTCCCAAAAAAATATGTGCATTTGGGAAAATACGAGAATTAAGAAAAAAATTGGTAAAGTAAGAGAGAGAATGAGAATGATAGTTATTAGTGGATAGTGGGACCTGCATTATTAAGTAGATATAACTTTCTAAAAATGGAATGCACATATTTTTGTGGGACGAAAATGGAAAGTGCACATATTTTTATAGGACGGAGTGAGTATATAAATTTAATATTAGTTAATGTCGATAAAAAAGTTAATACTCATGTATTATAGTTTACGAACTATTGATTAAAAAAAATATTTGATAAAATAATATTATAGTTTACGAACTATTGATTAGTTTAGATAAGAATATTAATTAATTTCAATAGCTAGAGTATATAAATTAAATATATATTATAAAAAAATTATTTATAATAAATAATGAACCTTATACGGTAATAATAATATAGGTGGTAAGTAAAGAATCATTAAAATGTAGAGGATAATAATTATATATGTGTATTATAATTAACAATTATATTAAAGAATATAAAATTAAAATGAATTATTAATTTATGTAGATAAAAAAATTAATGGTTAATGTATAAAAGTATTTAATGTTCAAATTGTAATGAGCCCTTGTGGTGGAGGTCTTCGTAATTAGAAGAGAGGTCATGAGTTTCAACCCCTACAAACAATGTAGTGGTGGTTTAAAGGGGTGAATCGGACCGAATTACCTATCGGCTTGTGCTCCGACCGGTCGAACCAGATGGTCTAGTCCGATTTTTAAAACATTGATTATAATGTATCCTTCTAAGACTATACATGTCTGTGGCCACCCAGTGAGTGGGTCAAATACCCCGTCTTTGAAAAATAGAAACTTTTAAAACGTCTAAGATTTTAATTAACAATGGGTAAAGTAATAGAGATGAATTGGTAAAGTAAAAGAAAGAAAGAGAAAAAATATGTAAAATAAGAGAGAGAAAAAAATAGTGAAAATAGTATTAGTGGATTATGGGGTCCACTTCCTAAAATAGAAAGTTTGAAAAAATTATATTTTTAAGGCACAAACTAAAATGGAAATTTCTATTTTTAAGGGTTTCCAAATTTTAAAAATTTCAAAAATTATCAACAATCATTAGAATATCCTAGGTCAAAACTTTTTCCAAATTTTGCGCCACCCCTTATTAGAATCCCCATTTTTTAAAAGTTTAGGATACTCAAAGAGAAGAACTCAAAAAAATATAGATTGAGGTGTGAAAGAAGATGCAACACTTATGTATTCAACTATCCAATCGAAGATAGTGTGCATGGTAAAAATCAGCAAGAGTGAACTCAGCAAGAAACACTCATTTATTATTATAGAATAATTAAATTCCAACTAGCTAGGTTCCAAATAATAAAACTTTATTTCGAGCTCCCCTTGAGGACATTATTAAACCAGACTCACCAGACGCATGTTCCAATATAATAGCAATCCTAGCACCTCTAGATATTAATCACCACTACCCAAGATATCAGGATTATTGGGTTGCGAAAAACATGCACCATTTGATAAATTCAAGTAATGCATAATCAATAACGTATACTCGTCTTTCAATAAATAGCATAAAGACATGTCTTGCTTTAGATCCATTCAATGTTATACCACACCGATGTCATCTTATTTCAGTAAGGCTTAAAAATATGCAGATTGACATTGCAATCTTTCACGGTAGGTAGTTTAAGCCTATCTGGGTTGTGAAATTCTGTTTTTTCTTTGTTTAGAAGTGACACTGTTACCTTAAAGTGGACGACGCCCACAATCAGTCTACTAAAACAAAGACTTAGACTTGTTAAGTTTCTTATACATTTAAACATGTAATTAAACAACCATTAAATGTAAAACATAACACCATTATGACAAAAATAATCTGTTTTATTTCTTGAAAAATAAAATAAGAGTTTTTACAGTATTCGATCACTCGAAAGGTGATTTCTAGTATATAAAACTCTAACAATGTTATCTATAGTCTTTAATAGCACATTTGGTTTGTTATTTAAAACCACATTATAGTAGGAAATTCCAAAACTATCCTCTAACTTTTCTATATTTCCAAGACTGAGGGCAATATTGTAATTTTAACTTTTAGGTAATCTAAGAATGAAATAGTGTGCACATATTATTATCACTCAATTTTTATGATAATAAAACAACCATTTTCAAGCTTAATTTAAAGGCTCTTGCCCATTGAACGTGCCATACATAAAATTTAACCAACAAATCAAACACTAAATTGAGTCATTAAATGCACTTTAAATGTGTCTATCTACCAATTCAAACACACCCTAACTATAACAAATTTTAGTAAAGCCCTGCCAAAATTTATTTCTGCGTCAGCCACTTGTCTTGGTGCAACATGTATCAAATCCAGTCCCTCCGAAACACCCACAAAGAAGACAATGAGTCGTCACACATGCTTGTTGTTGTTATGGAAGAGATCTTGTACCAAAAGGCGGTGGCCGACGAATGATGGAAATTTCTTCATGGTGTTTTGATTTCTACCTCGAGGACAATGTGTGTATTTCAATCACGAGGCTTCATCAAATTTTCTCCATGAATCTAGAATATATTATTTAATCTATTTTTATCTATCCAGAATATAATTTTCCATGAATATAGAATATATTTTTTACTCTATTTTTATTATCTAGAGTTATCTTTAAATGGATATGATTTGATCTAGGAGTATATTTTTTTATATCCACGCATATAAATATGTATGGAGTATTTCATTATAATGAAGAATGAAGAATTATTATCAAATAGATATTTCTTAAAAAATAAGTAATTGTTGCTATTTGTATATAGTAAATGAAAACATTGAATTATTGCTTATATACCACTCTTACTGAGTTCACTCTTGGAATTAATAAGATGTTAATTAATTGAATAACTTTTGTTGTGTTGTTGGAGGCATACCAATGGATGTGATAGTTAGTTGTTGTTTGTTGTGAGCAATCGTTCAAGTTAATATTCTATTTTGGCTGAGGACTGTGTGATCGTTGTGACCGTTTAGTGTGATGAGCCGAGATAGGGAAGGGAGAAGGGACAAGGCTTCTAATGTTGCCAAAGTTGTGGTGGCTGTTAAGGCAGCAAAGGTGATTCCTAGGACGGCTTTGATTTGGGCACTGACTCATGGCGTTCAGCCCGATGACTGCGCTACCCTTCTTGTCTTAGCCTCTTCACAAACTAGTGGTCAGAATTTCTAGTACATGTTTGTGTAACATTTCCCATTACCCTTCTTGTCTTAGCCTCTTAACAAACTAGTGGTAAGAATTTCTAGTACATGTTTGTGTAACATTTCCCATTATCATTAAACAGGTACTCCCTCTATCCAAGAAAGTTGTGTCACTTCTCTTTTACACTTGTTTAGAAAAAATTATACTAATAATTAGTTAAGGTAGATAAACAGTAAAGTAAAAGCGATAATAATGTAGATAAGCCTTTGTTGCTCGTATCTGCATTAGCCTTCTTGCATTTGTTAGGTGATAAGAAAATTCTTTGCTCTCACTTGGTTGTTTTCTGATTCTTTGCATCAACTTAAGCCAGGTCTATTTTCGGGATTCCCAAGATTTGGTCGAGGTTGTGGTTGTGGCCACCGGAGGTCAAAATCAGCTTCAAACGCAAATGAGATATCTGAGATTCATGACAGTTGTAGTCGGATGATTCTTGAACTCCACCATGTGTATGATCCTAAAACAGTGAGTCATCTGCCTCTTTTATGCTAGTTTCGTCGTTCTTGAACGGAATTTATGACCGATTGTTTTGCTAATAAGATCGACATAAATATCAAAGTCACCTCAGATCTCTCCTGTGGAGGAGCGGCTGCCGACCCCTACGCTGCCACACTTCTTTGATAATATCGTTCTGGAGTCGAACGTGAGCTTGTTTTTGGCGCATGTCGGCAAATGCACGGACTCGCTCGACGTCGTCATGAGGTATCCCCATGCGTACATTGCTCGTGGCCACGCCGTGGCTTGGACCCGCAGCGTCAGCATCATCATTGGCCAATCGGTCAGTGCTGGGCCTTCATCTTCGACGATCATGTTGTGCATGATAATACATGCGTACATGATGTCGACGATGTTGTCAACGTACCACAGCCGTGACGGACCCTTCACTGCCGCCCATCGAGCTTGGAGCACACCAAATGCCCGCTCCACATCCTTGCGCGCTGCCTCCTGACGTTGCGCAAAGTATACCTTCTTCTCATCAGTTGGGCATCTGATTGTCTTCACAAAGACGAGCCACATCGGGTATATTCCATCCGCCAAATAATAGCTCATGTTGTGCTGGTTGCCGTTGGCGATGAAGTCGACGGCCGGACCGACGTCCATGCACTGTTAGTTGAAAAGGGACGACGACTAGAGGGCGTCGATGTCGTTGTTCACCCCGGCTACTCCAAAATAGGCATGCCAAATCCACAACCCGTAGTCAGCTACCGCTTCAAGGATCATCGTAGGATTCTTGGCCTTGAAACCGGTAGTGTACAGCCCTTTCCAGGCAGCGGGGCAGTTCTTCCATTCCCAGTGCATACAATCTATGTTGCCCAGCATCCCCGGGAAGCCGTGCTGAGACCCGTGCATATCCAGCAGAGCCTGACAATCTTCGGGGGTAGGCTTCCGAAGATATCTATCCCCAAATATCTCTCTCACACCCTGACAAAAATACTTCAGGCAATCGCGGGCTGTCGACTCGCCGATGTGGAGGTACTCGTCGAACATGTCCGCCACACCTCCGTACGCCAACTACCTGATTGCGGCAGTGCACTTCTGGATTGGCGTGTGGCCGGGTTTACCCGCTGCATCCTCCCGCACCCTGAAATACCCGTATCGACGCTCCAAAGCGGCAACGATACGCATAAACAGCGGCCGATGCATCCTAAACCGTCGCCGGAATAGGTTCTCCCCAAACCGTGGCTCCGACGCAAAGTAGTCATCGTACAACCGACGGTGGGCCGCGAGATGGTCGCGGGATACTATAGTGCGACGATGGATGGGTCGAGGCACCGCCGGCGCCAAGGCCGCTTGTTCCTCTCTCGCTGCGGCCTCCTTCGCACATGTGCCCAAATCCGAGCCATAGGGTCTTCGTGATGGCCACTACCACTACCACTACCAGCCATTACTATTATATAAAAGAAATTTAGAGAGAGAGAAACTTGTTAAAACAAGTGGTGCGAATGAAGTGAAATTCAACGAGCAGTATATGTAGACATTACAAAAAAATAAATAAATAAATCGGAATTTGGCGCGGAATTCTGCGGGAGTTGACGCAATGGCGGACGTCCCTGCGGAATTCCGCAGAAGACCGTGGACCTGCGACGTCCTCAGCTGAATTCCATATCCGCGCCATTCGTGCCTAATGGCGGACGTCCGCCACGGAATTCCGACAAATCTGTGGGAATTCTGCGGCGAAGTCCGCCATTGCAGATGCTTTGAGAAGTGGAAGGCTAAGCTAAGAGTGAGTAGAGTTGTAGATGTAACTATGATTAGCCAAATAAAAATCAGAGAATTGTGTTGTGTGTAATCCCGGAAAGAAATGGAATGCTACACCACTGAATTGACTTAATAAGGAAATGAGATTTTCTCTGTCACCCCAAATGTTTATGTCAAAGAAGCGCGTAAATGAAAATTGATGGAAGGAAATTCAAAGTGGGTTTACTAACCCATAAACTTTCTTGGAAATTGTCCCTTAAACCAAGTGGAACAGTAGTAAAACACTAAAATTTTCAAGCTTATTCGTACTTCCCAGTTTTTTATCTGTTGTTGGTTAATCACATACTATTGTGATCACGGCTCTCTGCTTTGACTTATCATTACAATAATATCGTGTGGTAGGTCAATGGCGATAAATGTTTCGCAATTCTTAGTTTATTTAATCCAATTAATAGGTGTGGTAGGTATCCAAGTCAATGGGATAAATGTTTCGCAATTCTTAGTTTATTTAATCCAATTAATAGGCGTCCATAGATTATTTTGGTCGCTTCAACCTATCAAAATAACTTAAGTGAGACTGTTACAAGTTGTGGATTTAGAGTAAATA
Source organism: Salvia splendens (assembly GCF_004379255.2). Lineage (NCBI taxonomy): Eukaryota > Viridiplantae > Streptophyta > Magnoliopsida > Lamiales > Lamiaceae > Salvia > Salvia splendens. The sequence continues at coordinate 12,748,394 of NC_056039.1, forward strand.
CATAGGCGTAAAACTCTATGGTCGAAAATCCTAATTCTATCATGATGATTTTTTTTTCTTTTGGAAACCAATTTTTAGATGAGAACTGCTAGATCATTTCTAAAAACTTCTCATGTTTTGTTAGTATCTAATAGTCACCTCGCGATTTTCAGGTGGATCGGTGATGTTGGCATGAGTGGTTCGACTCAACAAACTTGGTAATCGCTAGCTTTTCGTTTAACTCGTTTTTACACCTTGTGGACTGGAAGCTCTTACATTCCTGTCGCGTCCAATGTGAATTGGGATCATGGGATGTGATGGTCCCTTTCAACGATCGTTTTGCAGGGGGTCATTAATGACATGTACGTACACTACATGGATCTATTCACGTCCATCCTCCTCACATAATTGCGATGGCCAATGACGGACCCAGGTGGGGACAGCCGACCCCACCGTGGGTCCATGAATACCGTCACAATCTATATTAATCTACCTTCCGATACCACTGCAACGTTGCCTTGACTCTACCATGATGCTTCTATGAAAGAGAAACAAATGAGTGGAGAAAAATAAACTGACATAATAGGTAAAAAAAACAAACGAGAAGATAATTAGGTGAAGAATGAATGAACTTGAGTAAGAAGAACAACTTGGAAATTCTAGAGACGAAGAGCATCGGCTACAACATTTTCAGGCAGCTACTTTTGTAAATTGAGTTTAGGAATTCTTTTTTATGTACTCCGTATATGGATTACTATGCATAGTATTTTATATTTTTATTTATCAAAATAATATTTATTTATATTAACTCATCCTAAAAACAAAAAAGAGATCACAATTTTTCAAAACCAATAAAGTTTAAGTAGAAGACACAAGCCGAATATATGCTTAAAACAACATCATACATAACAAAAAAAATAATGCTACTTAGATTGTAATTTCCTTTTTTTAATATTTATTTAAATAATAAATCAAAATATTATATATATATATATATATTTAATATTTTCAATCCAACGAATTATATTTTTGTGATCCGTCATTGGCGAATGCATGCATGTATATTGCAGGCGTCCAAAATTAGCCAAATTTTGCTGTGATTAATATTTCTATTTGCCTTGCTATATTCGCATGACCACTCATAGTATATACACATTATTCACTGTAATCGTAGTATGTGAATTGAAATTTTTTTGAAAACTATGCTGAATCAAGAAAAAAATGTTATCGTCCTTAGGCATCCACGATGGAGCGGCTCCATGGCCCGTCCTATAGCAGTTTATAGTCCTTCACGTAAGCATTTTATAGTCCTACCCATTGGTTACCTGCAATGAGGCGGATTACAACCCGCCCTATCTTTTTTTAACTATTGTACTGTTTTTTATTCATTTTTAATTTTTACATCTTCGAATATATAAATAAAATATGAAGACACCACAAACTAAAGATAAAACTTACATCAGAGAGAAAAAAAGTTTACAAAATTAGAAAGTTATCTCGTGGGACAGACTAAAAAGGAAATACTACATATTCTTATAGGACGGATGGAGTATATAAAAAAAGTAGGACTCATGTTTCATTAATTTTTTAAACCCACTATTATTACATTTTTTAAAACCCGTTCTGGTTCTGGGATAGTATTTGTGTATTTTAAGTAAATACGATTCCTCATTTTGTGCTGTTTAAAATTACCTGTATATATGTACTTACCAAATGAACATGGTAAACAACGACTGCTAATTTCATGAATTCAATAAAAGTGTGTGTTTTGTGAATGTACTCAATTTTATAATTATTTAAATTGTTTAAATTTAGTTTGGTTATAGAATTTTCATGGTTGAATGCAGAGAGTTTAAAATTAATATCGATTTAAAATCGTAACATTTTTGTATATTAAATAATGAATTCCAAAGTTAAACCTTCATACCAAATGCACCCCAATTAAAATATGTACTGTAAGTAATGCTAATATACGTATCACAAAATAAATCCTAGAAAAATGTAGCAAATAAGTATTTGAATTTTTAAAAATATATTATTTGGAATAAAATATTAGAAAAAAATGTCACTTTCAATATGATCTTAGGAAGGATGGAGTATTATATAACCGACCAGAGTTGGTTGAAGTCACATGCTAAAAACTTTTAACATGAAATTCTTACTCTTTTAATTTAGTACACAACTTCATTGGATCCTTCAAAATGAGGCTACGACATTAGCTAGCAGATGAAAAAGTGTGGCATTTCTTTCTATGAGAAAAAAGATGGTCGGTTTAGTGGGCCTCACTAAGTCGGTGCCGTGCTCCGCCGCCGCCGAAACATCATTTCCCTCCTACACTAATTATATTCACAGACTAATTTAATACTCTCTCCGTCCCGCACTACTCGCACATTTCCTTTTGGGCACGGAGATTAAGGAATGAGTGATAGACAAAATCAACAATTACGGCTGTAGGTATAAATTGTTACTAAAAATGGAAAGAGTGCAAATAACTAGGGACGCCCAGAAAGGAAATAAGTGCAAGTAGTGCGGGACGGAGGGAGTACCAGACTAAAGGTCCATATTGATCCTTCACATATTGTGATTTTTTTATTTTTGTCCAAAACATTATCTTTTGAATTATTCGGTCTCCCACAAATAAAAACGGGTCACATTTGATCCATTTGGACGGTTCTATCAAAAATTTGACGGAAATTCAAAAATTGACGGAAACATGTTGGCTTCCGACTCTCGGTGTTCTGCCGCTGCTGCTCACCTTCAAGTCGTCGTCTCGCATCCTCTCTCACCCTCGACCCCTCCATCGACCACCTCCCCCTCCCCGTCGTCCAGGCACCCTCCGCTGCGGCTGCTTCCCCCGCCGCAGTTCCACCTCCTCCTCTCAAATCGTGGCTGCGGAAACACCGGAAGGCGTCGTCGTCGCTAATTTTGCTGTAGATTAAATCGATCGGATACACCCCCGATTGCGGCACCTGCAATTACCTATTTCTGACTTTTTCGAAAATCGGTCAATTCGTCGTCTCGCCTCCTCTCCCTCTCCCTCACCCTCACCCTCGACCCCTCCATCGACCACCTCCCCCTCGCCTCGCCCTCGTCCAGGCACCCTCCGCTACAGCTGCCTCCCCCCGCCGCAGTTCCACCTCCTCCTTTCAAATCGTGGCTGCAGCAACACCGGAAGACGTCTACGGGGGATTGTGTAACAACCGGAAAAAAAAAATTTAAAAAAAAAAAAAACAACAAGCTTCATTCTCTCAACTTCAATCCAAGAAACTGAGTCTACAAAATCTAGCGGGCTACTCCTTCCGGTCCTACAATTTCACAACCAATATCGTGTTATCGAGGTAAACCTCCTTTCCCGATCTAAACCTTCAATCCATGAAATGCATAGCATGTTTTTTTTATACTCAACTAAATCGCACAATCCAAAACAGTAACTACGATCTGGAATCAATCTTTTAGTCGTTTAAATCGAAGCGAACCGAATTCAAGAATCGGACTTTAATTCATGAAATCAATTAGAAACTTACGGGGGGGCTGTTTCGGGGTGGTGCGGGGTTGTTCGGGTTAGTTGCGGTGATGTTTGGGGCTGCACGACCACCGGCGAGCAGCGTCTTCCCAGCGAGGTGACTGCGCGGCAACGACGGACGGCGACAGCAGCGGCGTCGCGGCTTCCGGTGGCGACAGCAGCGGCTGCAGTGGCTGGACGATGACGACGACTCGGCGGCGGCGTGAGCATAGCCGAGAGTAGGAGAGGAGAGGGGGAGCCGAGGGAGAGAAAGGAGGGGGAGAGGAAATAGGTGATGGAAGGAACACGCCGGCGGTGGAGCGACGGCGACGGAGCGACGGCGACGCCAGAGGGATGGCTGATCGACGGCAGCGAGGTGTGAAGCTGGGTGAGGGAGCTGAAACTCTAAATTTAGAGAAGGGGTTTTTTTCTATTTTGTGCAATTTGGGGGAAGAAGATGAATAATGATTGAGAGAGAGATGAAGAGTGATACGTGGGGGGATGTGGGAGTTAAAAATGGGGCTCGTTAATTTTTAAGAAATTTGGGCCATTTGTTTGTTTTAAAAAGAATTTGGGCCATTTGTTTTAAAAAGAATTTGGGCCTTTTGTTTTAAAAGAATTGGGCCTTATTAATTAAATGTTTTGTTTGGGCTCTTTTTATTTTATTGGGGCTTCTTAATTAAATTGGGGATATAAGGTAGGGAAATAATTAAGTTTTGGGGCTTTTTAAATAAATCTTTGGGCCGATAATTAATCGTGACGAAATTATTTAATTAAATTACGAAATAATTTTGAAGTATGAATAATTTACCCCAAGTTTCAAAATAAATATAATTGCGAGGGGAAATACTTGTGATGAATTATTTAAATAATCCCGGAATATTTCAAAGGATGAATAATTTTATCCTAAGTCCGAAATAAATATATTTTCGAGGGGAAATGGTTGCGATAATTTAATTGTGCACTTTTATAATTTTTGGGATTTTAATTCGACATCGTGGAGGGAAATACGAGGAGCCAACGGAGGAATTATGGGCGTAAGCGACCGACCGGAGTCTCAAGCGACGTCTTGGGCGGCCGCCGAATAATCGAAAATATGTGAAAATCGAGAAACGAGATAAAAGACTTTAATGAGGGTGCATGCATTCTAATTTAAGTAGTTTTGTCCTTGAGTCTAATTAGTGTATTATTATATTGTGTGTTTTTTTAAAAAGGGTGCTTTCGCAAGTAAAGTCGGAACGAAAGATTCAAGTTAAGGAATCTAAACGATCAAGGTGAACTTTCCTATCCTACATACTAATGTGGATAAAAATGCAAATTATTTTGAGGTGATATGTTATGAAAACTCGAACCTATGTTCGTTGCTGTTTCAAGTGATGTTGTCATGCCATAAATATTTTGTGTATGATGCCTATCTGTTGGCTACGGCCAAGTGAATTATGAATGATGATATAAGTCGAATTCGGGTCCCAGTGAGGGTGGTGTCCCCGCTCGGACTAGTGTACACAAGCTACCTCTGTCATGTTGGGCAGAGCAGGTGACCGTGGAAGGTGGCCACCTTCCCGGCACAAGGATACCTCTGACATGTTGGGCAGAGAAGGTGACCGAGGAAGGTGGCCACCTTCCCGGCACATGTATGTAAGGTGACCGTGTGAGAACACCATCTCAACGGCACAATGTGATCAGATATGGCTAAGTACAGGAAAAAGGGACTGCAGTCCAATGTGATATTTTTAGTAAGCTCGGGTCTTTTCAACAACACCCCGAGTGTTACTGTGATGATGGCTTGACAATATTTTCAAATGTATATGTGTAATTTTCGGCAATGTGTTCACTGAGTACTTTTTGTACTCAGCCCTGCATATATTTCTAAATGTGCAGGTTGAGCAGCGAAGTGGTGGAGGAAGTGCTATTGAGACAAGACATTTAATTCAGTCAGATTTTGACTCTCGGAGGTTCATGTCTTCATACATGGAACCGCGTTCATTTGCTTCCGTTGTGCATTTTAAAAGACTCAAGTCTATTTTGTTCAAAACTCTGATATTTTGAAATTTTTACAAACAATTACTCGAGTCTTCATGATCGAGTATCTTTCTTCTATGTATCAGCATTTAATTAATCATGTCTCGCAACCAATGCTTGATTTTATTTTTCCCCTTATTTCTTTCCCCGCTTCTTTAATCCTTCCCTAGTCGCGATCAACCGTGTTTTCTATCCTTAGAAAATGCGGTCGTGACAGAGTGGTATCAGAGCATTCTTTCTCGCTCTGAACCCGAGAGTGTTCTTCGAAAATCTTTGGTCTAGACTTGTTCCAGTAGACTGTCTAATCGATGAAAATGCTCTTAGCACTTCCCTCCCATTGCGCTCAACGAGGAAAAAGGTAACTTGTTCTTTTTTCAAAAGAAAGTCAAGATATTTAAAAGTGTGAAATTGAGAAATAACGCATGCAGTTAATTTGAGTGAACAGATGAAAATACTGAGTTTAAAGAAAGAGTTGGTGTTTCTTGATTTGGTAGCGTGCTTAAAGAAAGAGTTAGTATGTCTTTTCTTGGCTAAAGACTGTGAATGCATGAATAAAAGAAGTAACTTTCCTAAATGGAAAAAGGTACTGAATATGAAAGTATAAAGTATATGAGTATGGTACCAATTGTTGAAATGATATCTCTTTTTGAGTTGGTGAAATGATATCTCTTTTTGAGTTAGTAATTGAATCATGTTGCTAGAATGGGGAAATCAAAATTTCCAAGAACTTAGAATACTTAGTTATGCGTTCCTTCTAGAACACAATATGAACTCGAACTTAGAAGTACAGTATGAACATTTCTCGCTTTCCCGAGCGACGATAAGAAAGTACACGATAAGAAAAAAGTTTCGTCACGAGAAAAGTAATCCAACATAGAACAAAACGATGTTTTTACGTCCCAATGACATGAATAATCTGGGTTAGCCATTGTCTTTCTTGACAATCCAATCACTCCAAAGGATTATACCTTTGATCCAACTAAGCGATGAACACATACATGGCAAGAGAATATGATTACAATGTAAACAAAGAATCTAGCTTTACAATAATAAGTAAACAGAAACGGCGTGTTACGAGGATGACAGTTCTGACGAACCGAGAGTACCAAGGAGTCATAATCTCCACATATGGTCATCTGACGTGATCGTAAGGTGAAAGTAGCTTGTGACGAAAGTTTCCCATAACTCATTTACCATCCTCTATAAGGAATTAAACAAGGGAGTATCACCATTGTAGTTAACCAAGAAGATTCATCAGCAACGCTTACTTGGATTCCCATGAATTTCATTTTCTCGCACCCCCTTGATCAAAATACTTTTTGTTGAATTAAGATATTAAATGCCTTCTTTTGCAAGGTAATGTGCCATTATTTTCCCTCTTCTATGTCAAGGTTGTGAATCACTTTCAGTTTTGAGCTTGCTCCCTCATGTTTTCTGATAACCACCAGTGACTACGGTCCTTCTTTACTCGTTCTGTATAAAAGCAATACTTTGACTCTCTGAATTCTTGCCACCAAACTTCTATACTAGGAGCTGCTTTATTTATAGCCTTCATAATGAACATGTTTCCCTAAACTATTGTGTCTTCAATGATAATATATTCTTCAAAGATCATTAGTAGATCTTTAGTGTTTTCAAATGTGCTTGCTGACACTCATTAATTTATAAAGAATAGTCCCCTTTTCTTAATTCCACTATAATTATTCCATCATGCTTTGAGCTCTTTAGCAACTCCAAGTCTAAAGTAATTTGCTCTCTTCCCGAACTAGTTTGCTCTGATTGTCTTCTCCACTAGTTAATTTCCGTGATTTGGTTATAAACTTTGTGAATTCGTTAACGTGATATAGTATCATGATGTTGTTGACCCAAAAGGGTAGTTCCTTGTTATTCTTCTTTCTCAAATTCACTTGAGACCAATCATTTTCAGTCTTACTATTTTGGAGCAGCCATCTGGTGAGACCTTAAACCTCTAAATTTGACCCTTTGTGTTTTCAGATATACTTATTGATAAGATTTTTGTTTTACATGAGTACTCTCATCTTCTAAATTCAAATATGACTATTGTCTCTTGATTTGAGCTTTTCTGCAGCTCCATATTTAAAATTGGCACATTGCTTCTCCCTTGGTTAGTTTTCCTCTTGTTGCCCTCTTTATTAGCTAGTTGCCCTGAATTGCTTATAAACTCTAAAAGAATTTCGTTGATATGATCTTCTATCACAGTGTCGTCGAGCAAATTGCAATTGTTTGTTTTTATATTCTTTTCAAATCCATTTGTAACCCACAATCTCAGGTCTTCCTGTTATCATCTGGGGATACTGGAAACTTGTATACTTCACTGTTCATTTTGATTATATTATTGGCAACCTATTATTGACATCTACATTTTTATTCGTCATACCCTCAGTTTCGCAATTTATTCCATCTGGTAAGTTTTCCCACAATAAAATTCCCAAGCTCTATGGGTATAGCTCAAGCTCTTTGACGTTGTATTTTTTTTCTTTTCTGGGAGTGAGCATAATGAGCCCAATTGGGCCTAGTCTTTGCACTTCATGAAAACCTTTGTTGCAAGTTACTGGTGAAAGTTTGTGGTGAACCAAACACTCATGTAATTGAAATAATTATAATCGTTTTATTTTCATGGCTACCTTGGAGCCTACACAAAGCAAGAACGATTCGAATATTTCTCTTGGAATCCCAAATTCAGTTCCGATCAAAGTTAAAACAGTTAGATCAACTCTATATTTCCTCGCGTGAGACCCTATGAAATTCTAGAGGAAGTGGGCACAGTAGCATAGCGCTTGGCATTACCACCTAACTTTGGGAACGTACACAACGTATTCCACGCCTCCCAACTTCGAAGATACGTGTTCGACCCAAAACATGTGATTCGCTAAAAAAAAAAATCGCCCTAGAGACTAACCTGAGTTACGAAGAAAAGCCGGTGGAAATACTAGATCGAAAAGTGCAGCAACTTTGGAATAAATCGATTACTACAGTAAGAGTTTTGTGGACAAACCACGGACAGGCATAAGCAACATGGGAGCTAGAAGAGAAAACGGAGGAAAAATATCTCGAGATTTTGCCTAGATAACTCCTAAATTTCGGGACGAAATTTCTTTTAAGAGGGGTAGATTGTAACAACCGGAAAAAAAAAAATTTAAAAAAAAAAAACAACAAGCTTCATTCTCTCAACTTAAATCCAAGAAACTGAGTCTACAAAATCTAGCGGGCTACTCCTTCCGGTCCTACAATTTCACAACCAATATCGTGTTATCGAGGTAAACCTCCTTTCCCGATCTAAACCTTCAATCCATGAAATGCATAGCATGTTTTTTTTATACTCAACTAAATCGCACAATCCAAAACAGTAACTACGATCTGGAATCAATCTTTTAGTCGTTTAAATCGAAGCGAACCGAATTCAAAAATCGGACTTTAATTCATGAAATCAATTAGAAACTTACGGGGGGGCTGTTTCGGGGTGGTGCGGGGTTGTTCGGGTTAGTTGCGGTGATGTTTGGGGCTGCACGACCACCGGCGAGCAGCGTCTTCCCAGCGAGGTGACTGCGCGGCAACGACGGACGGCGACAGCAGCGGCGTCGCGGCTTCCGGTGGCGACAGCAGCGGCTGCAGTGGCTGGACGATGACGACGAATCGGCGGCGGCGTGAGCATAGCCGAGAGTAGGAGAGGAGAGGGGGAGCCGAGGGAGAGAAAGGAGGGGGAGAGGAAATAGGTGATGGAAGGAACACGCCGGCGGTGGAGCGACGGCGACGGAGCGACGGCGACGCCAGAGGGATGGCTGATCGACGGCAGCGAGGTGTGAAGCTGGGTGAGGGAGCTGAAACTCTAAATTTAGAGAAGGGGTTTTTTTCTATTTTGTGCAAGTTGGGGGAAGAAGATGAATAATGATTGAGAGAGAGATGAAGAGTGATACGTGGGGGGATGTGGGAGTTAAAAATGGGGCTTGTTAATTTTTAAGAAATTTGGGCCATTTGTTTGTTTTAAAAAGAATTTGGGCCATTTGTTTTAAAAAGAATTTGGGCCTTTTGTTTTAAAAGAATTGGGCCTTATTAATTAAATGTTTTGTTTGGGCTCTTTTTATTTTATTGGGGCTTCTTAATTAAATTGGGGATATAAGGTAGGGAAATAATTAAGTTTTGGGGCTTTTTAAATAAATCTTTGGGCCGATAATTAATCGTGACGAAATTATTTAATTAAATTCCGAAATAATTTTGAAGTATGAATAATTTACCCCAAGTTTCAAAATAAATATAATTGCGAGGGGAAATACTTGTGATGAATTATTTAAATAATCCCGGAATATTTCAAAGGATGAATAATTTTATCCTAAGTCCGAAATAAATATATTTTCGAGGGGAAATGGTTGCGATAATTTAATTGTGCACTTTTATAATTTTTGGGATTTTAATTCGACATCGTGGAGGGAAATACGAGGAGCCAACGGAGGAATTATGGGCGTAAGCGGCCGACCGGAGTCTCAAGCGACGTCTTGGGCGGCCGCCGAATAATCGAAAATATGTGAAAATCGAGAAACGAGATAAAAGACTTTAATGAGGGTGCATGCATTCTAATTTAAGTAGTTTTGTCCTTGAGTCTAATTAGTGTATTATTATATTGTGTTTTTTTTTAAAAAGGGTGCTTTCGCAAGTAAAGTCGGAACGAAAGATTCAAGTTAAGGAATCTAAACGATCAAGGTGAACTTTCCTATCCTACATACTAATGTGGATAAAAATGCAAATTATTTTGAGGTGATATGTTATGAAAACTCGAACCTATGTTCGTTGCTGTTTCAAGTGATGTTGTCATGCCATAAATATTTTGTGTATGATGCCTATCTGTTGGCTACGGCCAAGTGAATTATGAATGATGATATAAGTCGAATTCGGGTCCCAGTGAGGGTGGTGTCCCCGCTCGGACTAGTGTACACAAGCTACCTCTGTCATGTTGGGCAGAGCAGGTGACCGTGGAAGGTGGCCACCTTCCCGGCACAAGGATACCTCTGACATGTTGGGCAGAGAAGGTGACCGAGGAAGGTGGCCACCTTCCCGGCACATGTATGTAAGGTGACCGTGTGAGAACACCATCTCAACGGCACAATGTGATCAGATATGGCTAAGTACAGGAAAAAGGGACTGCAGTCCAATGTGATATTTTTAGTAAGCTCGGGTCTTTTCAACAACACCCCGAGTGTTACTGTGATGATGGCTTGACAATATTTTCAAATGTATATGTGTAATTTTCGGCAATGTGTTCACTGAGTACTTTTTGTACTCAGCCCTGCATATATTTCTAAATGTGCAGGTTGAGCAGCGAAGTGGCGGAGGAAGTGCTATTGAGACAAGACATTTAATTCAGTCAGATTTTGACTCTCGGAGGTTCATGTCTTCATACATGGAACCGCGTTCATTTGCTTCCGTTGTGCATTTTAAAAGACTCAAGTCTATTTTGTTCAAAACTCTGATATTTTGAAATTTTTACAAACAATTACTCGAGTCTTCATGATCGAGTATCTTTCTTCTATGTATCAGCATTTAATTAATCATGTCTCGCAACCAATGCTTGATTTTATTTTTCCCCTTATTTCTTTCCCCGCTTCTTTAATCCTCCCCTAGTCGCGATCAACCGTGTTTTCTATCCTTAGAAAATGCGGTCGTGACAGATTGATTGCTGAGTTGAGCGAGGCGAGGAAGGTGGACGTCGTGGCGGAGTTGGTGAGGGAGATGATGTAAGGAGGGGGTGAGGCTGAGGGATGAGACGGTGACGATGGTGGGTGAGGCTGAGGGATGATGGAAGGTGGACGTCGTGGCGGAGGTGGTGAGGGAGGTTTGAGTTTAGGGTTTCCGTCAAATTTTTGACGGAATCGTCCAAAATGGACCAAGTGTGACCCGTTTTTATTTGTGAGGGACCGAATAATTCAAAAGATAATGTTTTGGACCAAAATAAACAAATCGCAATATGTTAAGGACAAAAATGTGCCTTTAGTCTTAATACTACTATAAACACTACACGAATTACTCCATTACTTAATAAATAATCATTAATTAGTTTTTGTCAATAAAATGTACTGCTACTAATGTAGTAGTAGTCATTAATATTTGTGTGCCACCGTTACATTTATTAAAATATATATGGGTCGGATTTGGTGTTTAATCAAATCAATCTCGAATTTATATCTTGCCATTAACTTTTATGCACATGGGCGTATTTTTTTTCATGAAATTCTTTATTTCTATCAGCTCATCGTATATTGCATGTTATAGCACGCAGTGTGTCCGTACAGTTTTGGGCTGATTAGTTCAATCGTATTGTCTTTGAGCTAATTATTCAGATATTATTCTCTTTTGCAAATTTAAAATAAACAAGCGAAGACTAAATAGAATCTCCTCCCACAGATGATGTGCCAGTATGTTTGAAATAGAACGTACTCAAAGGCGGATACATGGACTAAAATTTTAGAGATGAAAGTATTAGAAATAGACCACTCACTCTTTAAAAGACCTTGTAAGGAGAAGAGTTATCTACAGTTATATAAAGGAGTTAGTGTTGGAAAGAAATCATAACATTAATGTGATTTATTCTAAATGATCATTCTCCGTAAATAGAATAGGATCTCATGATTGTATTTCCATATGTATATTAGGTCATTGGCCTATTAAAAGGCTACAAACTCTATAATTACAATTGTATTAGAAGAATACAATTTCATCCCCCATTATTCGATTCTTCATGGCATCAAGAGCAGGAAAGATTCTGGCTCAGAAATCTTTCATCATAGCCTAAATCAAACACAGTACCAACCCTTACCCTTATACACGAATATGTCAGACTCCGAGAAGGAGAAACCTACAACCGAATCCAGATTGAGAACGACCAGGAATGTTACCGTGGCGTTCAAACTGAACGGGAAGAACTACCCGTTGTGGTCACGACTAATGAAAGTCGCGATAGGGAGTCGAAGGGGATACTCCCACATCACCGAAGAACCACCCGAACCAGACAGTAAGGGATACCGCGAGTGGGAGGAGACTGATCTCGTGGTTTTCTCATGGATCGTCGACAATATCGAAACTGATATTCTCGCTGATTTTGCACATCATCAGACGTCCAAGGCATTGTGGGACAACTTAACATGTCACCTACGAGAGCAAGGCTGACCCGTACCTCATATACGACCTGGAAGACAAGGTAATCTCAATTAGACAGGGAGATATGGATCTCGAAACGTATTACCGTCGAATCCACGGTTTGTGGGTGAGTGTCGACAGAACCCAAAAACCGTCAATAACATGTTGTGATAAAGGAGTTAGGCAGTTCCGACAATTCTCAAGCGAAAAGAGGCTAATCAAATTTCTCACCGGACTAAATGTGGAGTTTGATGGGATTCGGCGTGACATACTCAAGCTGGAGCCATACCCCTCAGTCGAAGAGGCCTACGAGATTGTGAAGAGGGAGGCGGCTCGACGGAAGATCATGCCACCGGCGTCCTCTCCACTCACCGGAGACCTCTCTAGCGCGGGAAGCGCTGATGCATCATCGGGGGAGATAGGTTACTGATTTGGAGCTCAAAGAGACCGACCGAACAACCGGAACGGACCGCGACCGCCACCTGCTGGAGGAGCCAGCCACCAAACCGGAGCAAAACAGGACAAGAGCAAACTTTGGTGCTCCCACTGTGGGAAGAACAAACACACGAGGGAGAGTTGCTTTCTACGGGTGGGATACCCGGAATGGTGGGACGAGAGGCATAGAGCACGAGCTCAGGCGAAGCTCGCCGCCGCCAACATCGCAGAGACGGAACAGAGGCAGAACGCCCAAATTGCTCAGCGAGGTGGATCGATAAGCGACGGGAACAAACGGGATAACACCCTTCCCCTCGATATCAATGCTGGAGGTAGCGGCGGTCACAACGGCGACGGCGGAGGCGGTGGAATCCGGGTCGGAAATTTCGTGGAAAGAACTGGAGCAGGGGACGCGTCGAATTGGGGAGGCGGCGGATACAATGGAGGTAAGGGGTTTGGTTACCCACCAAACCCTAATAAGTTTTTGCATTTTCATTCTAGTCCTCCAAGTTTATCTAAATCACGTCAGACACCCCATTTTAGAAATAAGCCCCCTGATTTGTTGAAATATGATAAGTCACCCACGAAAATTGATAATATCAAATCAGTCCCAGAAAGTGATACAATTAAGATCGGAAATCGTTTTGCACCTCTGATGAATATTTCCGCTGCATTTAATGTGCAAAATGGTGGTAGAATAAATAGAAATGGTTGGATTTTTTATTATAGCGCCACAGATACTATGACTCCAGAGAGAGCTGATTTTATTGAATTTGGGGAAATTACTAAAACTTTTATTCGGACTGCAAATGGGGATTAATTACAGTGGCCGGGACTAGAACTATTGAGATTTCACCGAATCTTAGATTGTCAAACTGCTTATTCGTTCCAAGTTTATCCCAGAGAATGATGTCTGTGAGTCATGTGACAAGGGAGTTGAACTGCACACTCCTAATGCATACGACTTTTTGCATTTTGCATGATATTCGGACGAGGAAGATCGTTGGGCGTGGCACTGAGAACGAAAGACTCTACTACGTGGATGGGGTAGCTCAACATGGTAGTGCAATGCTGGCTCACGGATCCACGAAGGAAGAGGCTTGGCTGTGGCACAGAAGACTAGGACATCCTTCCCCTGGTTATTTTAAGCTTTTGTTTCCTGATTTTACATTTCCTAAAAATTTTTCTTGTGAGACATGTGTTTTGGCCAAGAGCCACAGACAATCTTTCAAACCCTCAAATACTCGTACGAAATTTATGTTTGATCTAGTGCATGCTGATGTTTGGGGTCCTGCACCTGTTATTGGGGGGAATGGTTACAAATATTTTGTTACCTTTATTGATGATTGCACTAGGATGACGTGGATTTATTTTCTCAAACACAAATCTGAGGTGACCGATAAATTTATCCTCTTCTTCCATATGATTCAAACTCAGTTCCAAACCACCATAAAAATCCTTCAATCCGATAATGGGAGGGAATTCGTTAACAACACTATGTCTGAATTTTTTAGAAAGAAAGGTCTTGTTCACCAAACATCATGTGCTTATACACTAGAACAAAACGGGGTGGCTGAAAGAAAAAACCGTACCCTCCTAGAAGTTACCCGTGCCCTTATGATTGAATCTAAAGTTCCAACCTTCCTTTGGCCTGAAGCTGTAGCAACCTTCGTCTACCTTATCAACAGATTGCCAACAAAAATCCTAAACAAAAAAACTCCCCTCGATATTCTCTCCACCCAAGCCAAAATACCCGAATCCCTCAGCATGACACCAAAAGTTTTTGGATGTACAATGTATGTCCACATTCCTAAACACGGGAGAACCAAATTCTCCCCTTGTGCAACCAAATGTGTGTTTGTTGGGTATGGGGTAAACCAGAAAGGGTACAGATGCTTTGATCCGTCCACTAAGAAAATTGTCACTACCATAAACTGCAATTTCCTGGAAACTGAGTTCTTCTACCCACACCATCTTAGCAGCCAAGGGGAGCAAAATCCTAAAATTAATCACGGGGACTGTCTAAGTTGGTTTGTGCTACCTCCAAATCCTTCGATTGAGGATCAAACAGAGGCAGTTGTCACTACCGCCGAGCACGCCCCCCACAAGAGTCTCCTCGTCCATCGCTTCCCGATCCTCCTCCAAGAATATCCGAGGTAAATTCCGAATCTGAGACTGAGGAGATTACTACAGTTGTTACTAACAATGCAGAAGATGTGGATAACACTGTGGATACTGATACTGGGAGATACATTCTTCCGCCTAGGAGCACTCGAGGCATTCCCCCGAAGAGGTACTCCCCCGAGAAGATTGGTACAAAGAACAGATATGGAGTAGCGAACTTTGTACAAGGAAATCTGACTAAAATGGCTCGAGCTTTCGAAGCGGCACTCTATGAGGAAGAAGAAATCCCACAATCCGCAGAAGAGGCAATGAAGCATAAACATTGGAAGGAAGCCATGTTCACTGAAATGAAAGCGTTGATGAAGAATAATACCTGAGTGAAGGGAGAGCTGCCAAAAGGAGTCAAAACAGTTGGATGTAGATGGGTGTTTACAATCAAACGAAGACCAGATGGCTCAATTGAAAGGTACAAGGCACGACTTGTAGCAAAAGGATATACTCAGACATATGGAGTTGATTATGCAGAGACCTTCTCACCAGTAGCTAAGATAAATACAGTAAGAGTCCTCTTCTCCATCGCGACAAATAAGGACTGGCCCCTCCACCAGTTTGATGTTACAAACGCGTTCCTGCATGGCAAGCTGCCAAAGCCAGTGTTCATGATTCCCCCCTGGATTTGCAGAGGAGTTCCAGCCCGGGGACGTATGTCAACTTAAGAAGACATTGTACGGATTGAAGCAGTCTTCGAGAGCCTGGTTTGGTAGGTTCACTGAGGTAATGAAGAAGTATGACTATAAACAGAGCAACTCGGACCACACATTGTTCATCAAGAAGAAGGATGGGAAGATCACGTGTCTTATCATCTATGTTGACGATATGATCATCACATGAGATTATGAAAAAGAAATCAGGGAACTGAGGAAGAATTTGTTCAAGGAGTTTGAAATGAAGGACCTCGGCCGCCTGAAGTACTTTCTAGGAATTGAAGTTCTGAGATCAGAACGGGGGATCTTCATCAATCAAAGAAAGTACATTCTTGATCTTCTAGCTGAAGTCGGAATGATAGATTGCAAACCAGCTGAAACTCCAATGATACAGAATCACGGACTGCAGATACTCGAAGGGGCGAGACTCACAGAAAGGAGGAGATATCAAAGACTAGTAGGGAAGCTTATCTATCTATCCCATACGAGACCAGATATATCATATGCCGTGGGGGTAGTAAGTCAGTTTATGCATTCCCCTCAGGAAGAACATTGGGAAGCTGCACTACGGATTGTCCGGTACTTGAAGGGCACTGCTGAACATGGAATATTGTTTGAGAAACATGGGCATTTGGAGATCAATGGCTTTACTGATGCAGATTGGGCAGGGAACCCGAATGACAGAAAATCCACTGCCGGGTACTTTACTGTTGTTGGGGGAAACCTTGTCACTTGGAGGAGCAAGAAACAGAAAGTGGTGGCACTTTCAAGTGCTGAAGCAGAATTCCGAGGAATCAGGAGTGGTCTCACCGAGATACTTTGGCTGAAGAGGCTCATGACAGAGCTTGATCTTGACACACCCAAGCCGTGCAAGCTATTCTGTGATAATAAGGCTGCTATTAGCACCTCCGAGAACCCGGTCCAACATGACAGAACTAAACATGTGGAGGTAGATAGGCACTTCATCAAGGAGAAAATTGAAGCTAAGATTGTTGAGTTGCCATTTGTTAAGTCAGAAGTCCAACTGGCGGATATTCTGACTAAAGCGGTGAACTCCAAGTCATTCAGAGAAGTATTGGGCAAGTTAAGCATTGAGAATCCCACTACTTAACTTGAGGGGGGTATTGGAAAGAAATCATAACATTAATGTGATTTATTCTAATTGATCATTCTCCGTAAATAGAATAGGATCTCCTTGATTGTATTTCCATATGTATATTAGGTCATTGGCCTATTAAAAGGCTACAAACTCTGTAATTACAATTGAATCAGAATAATACAATTTCATCCCCCATTATTCGATTCTTCAGTTAGGATCATCACCAAATCGATGTGAAACAAGAATTAAGAGTTTTTAACACGCCCGTGTGGGCCAGAATGAACTTCGGCCTTCCACTCGTGAGTTAGATAGATAAGAGATAAAGAGAAATCTATACCTTTACCTTAAGGTATCATACCGTACCAAAATTCAAGGTATACCGAAAATTTGGTATTTTTGGTATTTCTCGGTACGATAAGGCCGGTATTTCGGTATTTTGCCCAGCCCTACTTAATTGTGTCTTATAATCCGTTGAAAAATACAATAATCCTCTGTTGGTACGAGTATTGTTTTTGGATATGATACGAAGATATTGTAATTAATGGTTTTTTGGATATGATATGAAGATATTGTAATTAATGGCTAAGTTGCTAGTCTATAAACTAAATATTTTTGGAATCAATTCCCTTTTGGCCTTTTATTAATTTTCTACGTACCGAAATTCGATATATACAGTAAAATATAAATATAATTATATATTTTTAACTTATAAAATATATTGTGAAATATAAATATAAATATAATTATAAATAAAATATATTTAATATATTTTTTAAACTATAAAAATATAAATAATATTCTCAAAACTCAAATTATCTATTTTCATTGATGTTGAAAGTAAGATATATTGCAAAAGTATGGTATACCGAAAATGATGTATGATATCGTTATGGAAATTCGTCATACCAAAATTTTTCATATGATAAATGTATGATTTTTTTCGCATACCGAATTTACGGTACGTCGATATGATGATTTTGGTAAGGATACCGTACCTACCCAACCATACATTTAAAACTTTCGGATGGTCCGTGGTAAAACTATCCCACCAACCCCTTGAATACATTTTGATCAACAGTTTTATTTGTCACAATATTTATTTTCATCATCATAACTAAATTAACTATCTGGAGGAGTATCAAGTAACATGGGAAATTACAAAAACTTTCTATCAAGTAACAAGGAAAATTACAATTAACGCATAACAATAACAATAACAATAACAAATATCCTCATTTTCGTTCCATAAAAAAGAAGTTAATTAGTTTACCGAAATTTGTTTATGATAATCATGGTAAAATGATTTGGAAGTCGGATACAATACTGTCTACATGATTTATACGAATTGTTAATTAGGCGGAAATGAAATGAATTAAAAATAATTATTAATGTTGGAATGAAATTACATTCAGTATGATTTAGTTTATTTATTGTATTGTAATTTACATTTAGGTGGCGTTCGGTTGCCATGACTAATATCATGAAACTATCTATCTAGGATTAAGTTGTGAGATTATTTTAGTTAGAGGGGAGGCTATGACTAATTATCATTAGATTATCCATCTAGGATTAAGTTGAAGGGTTCAATCTTATGAACCAAACACGATATATATTTAATCATTAGATTTAATCTTGCCGACCGAACACCTCATTAATGATTATTCTTCATTAATTATTAATTTAGAAAATTAATTTAATCCTAATATCCCGATTAATGATTATTCTTCCGATATTCTCTCTGTTTTCTTCATTCAGCCATCTTACTTTTTGTAGACTGAGAAAATCTGATTACATCCCCATTTGAGATATCTACTGTAATTCCAACTTCTCCTTCTCTCCTCAATTTCCCCGATCTCGCCGTCTCCGGCCTCCCACCGCCTTGATCGAAGTCTCCTCATTGCTCGCCGATATGAGTAGGTTTTCGATCCATTTACTGTTAAGTTTTGAGCAGAGCAGAATCTTCAATCCCTGTGATCTGTTCCTATTAAGTGTAAAGTGATTGCTTGGGGATTAGAGTACCAATCTAGCAAATTTCATTTTGTAATTTAGTTGAATAGCTGATTTTTAGTTTCTTCGACTTCGATTGAAAGTAGGTCAAAATCGTCTGCTGTTTTGTTGTTTTTGTGGCTATTTTCGTGAAGTAGGCTTTCGGTGCGCTGGTTTTTTTGAGCGACATCAAGTTCATAATTTGGATTTTGGTTGGGAAATACTCATTTGGTATAATCGTGATTGGAGCTCGTGTCTGATTAAATTTCTAGTGGATTTATGTATTTCTGTGCTATATTTCTAATCATCTTTCTTATTTTTGCCTGATTATTTGTGTGTTATGTTTTCACCTAATGATAATTCGTGACTGTTTTATGGTGAATGACTTTACAGAAGTTTTGTTTTTGACTTTGTTCTATTATGCAACTGCTCGTTTACTTCACAGATGAAAGAGACCATTGTTGTTCAACTCACCTCATAGAAGGGGATGGTACTTTCAATGTTGCTGGAGTTGATAATTTTGTGAAGGAAATTAAACTTGCTGAGTGTGGGCTGTCTTATGCTGTTGTAGCCATCATGGGCCCTCAGAGCAGCGGTATGTAGATTTCAAGTAACCTTGCTTTTATATTATTGTTTATTCAGTTTCGTGCAGGCATGTATATGATTGATATTTTGTTTCCTTTTGTACCTCTGGTGATTATGATATTGATATATGCTAAATTATCTACTGACTCTGTCAATGGGTGTTTTGTGATCTTTATGAAATATGGCAGGGAAGAGTACATTGTTGAATCACCTGTTTGGTACGAATTTTAGAGAAATGGATGCTTTAAGGGGGAGGCATGTACCTCTTGACTGAGCTTAAACTAATTTTCTTTTCTATATGGAATTTCGGATGTAAGAGAACATTTAAATCTTTTCAGGTCACAAACCACAAAGGGCATATGGATGGCGCATTGTGTTGGCATTGAGCCTTGTACTCTCGTTATGGATTTAGAGGGTAGTGATGGAAGAGAAAGAGGAGAGGTGCTATTGAATTTCTACTTGTTGACTTGAGTCTTGATATGCATCCATTAGTTTGGTTTTAACGGCTTATCTTCTGCATTATTAGAGATCTTGAGAGATTTTATCCATGTCATTTTAATGCTCAATCTCATTTTTGCTGAGCTACCTAATTTTTGTCAAGTTGCAACCCAGTTTTTCTTGCAAGCTTCTGATAGCGCTTCACCTATACCTTGTTCTCCTATTATTGTAAATCTAGATTTCTGAAGATAATCTTGCATCCTGGTACATGTATTGTGTATCCACACCCTAAGTGTTCTTCAAGCCTACTAAGCATTTTCCTATTGATTGCATTCATTGGCATTCCAATTTTGTTAATTTTGTTTATTAACTCTAGGTTCCTATACATATGTTTGTGTTTGTTTGGGTTAAGTTATAACCATCTTCCTCTTATAATTCTCTGACTGTTTTGCTCCTTTTCAGGACGACACTGCATTTGAAAAGCAGAGTGCTCTTTTTGCTCTTGCTGTTTCTGACATAGTTCTCATAAATATGTAAGAGTCTTGATAGCATGAATGATGATCTTGATTATACTCTTATTGCTTTGACGGTTTCTTATTATTATTTAAAAAATACTATGCAGGTGGTGTCATGATATTGGGCGTGAACAGGCTGCAAATAAACCTCTTTTAAAAACTGTATTTCAGGTGACCATCAATGTAATCCATGCACACTTTGCCGAAATATGCCAATAGATCTTCTGATTTATCTTTTACTATAAACAGGTTATGATGAGATTATTCAGTCCTCGTAAGACAACGTTGATGTTTGTAATTCGTGATAAAACCAGGGTATGTTTTCTTTCCTAGTTTATCACTTGAGACTTGACTTGTTTGATTCTTTTAGACTATCGAAATGTATGGTGCATTTGTTCTGTCAAATCATTTGTGAAAACGCTGTAACATTCTTGTCTGCTTTGCATGGTGATAGACGCCATTGGAAAACTTGGAGCCAATTTTAAGGGAAGACGTCCAGAAGGTACATGATATGCTGTTGCTTGTACCTATATCTCTTGTAGGTTTTATTGCAGTTGGTCACTAACATTCTTCCTTCCATTTATCTTCTCACTTTTTGAAAGATATGGGATTCTGTTCCTAAGCCAGACGCTCACAAGGAAACCCCATTAAGTGAATTTTTTAATGTAAGATGTTGCAGATTAATTAATTTTTACCTTGCTTTGTAATTGTGTAAAAAATTTGAAACTTAATGGACTTCTTTTTGTCAAATAATCAATTGACAGGTTGAGGTTGTGGCTCTCTCTAGTTATGAAGAGAAGGAAGAACAATTTAAAGAACAGGTTTGTGTTCTTGTTTGAATTCTTCTAAGGTATTGGCTTTATATTAAAGGGTTGTGCTCGCTGCTCACGAGGAATGTGGAAGAATGGGTGTTTTTTTCATATGAAGATCTGAAAATAATTATATGTTTTTTTTCTGAAGGTGGCTAGTCTTAGACAACGTTTTTTCCATTCTATTGCGCCTGGTGGGCTTGCTGGAGATAGGCGTGGTGTGGTGCCAGCTTCAGGATTTTCATTCAGTGCACAACAGATATGGAAAGTCATTAAGGAAAATAAGGACCTCGACCTGCCTGCTCACAAGGTTTAAAACTTAATATCTGTTTAAAATCTGCAATGAACTGTTCATGCAATTTCTTTCATGTAATTTGTTGTTTAATCATAGGTCATGGTTGCCACTGTACGCTGTGATGAGATTGCAAATGAGAAGTTTTCATCCTTTGTTGAGAATGAGGTACTTCTATATTACAAGTAATTGAGTAGTACTCTGATTTGCATTTGATTAATTTTGGCTTATAATATGAAGGCGTGGCGTCAACTAGAAGATATAGTACAATCAAGACCTGTACCTGGATTTGGGAAGAAGCTGACCTCTATTCTTGATGTCTGCTTATCAGAGTAAGTGAATAGCCTGTCTGCATATATTTCTAGCCATTCCATGATAATATTTGCATCCATTTGGCTATGTAGTCTCAGTTTTTGACTATGAGAACATCTCTTCTAAGTATTTTATTATGTGAAGATTGAAGAAAAAAAAATCATGCTAGGTAGTATCCTTTTTACATGTTTCATTCTCTGCCTTGTGCTTACTTTGTGATCGCGAAGATAAACTTTTGTATTGATCAACTAAAGTGAGAAAATGGGTTCGTTTATCGGTGATAGCCTTTTTGCCTGGATTTGGATGAAATAAGCTTTCAGAAAACCAATTAATTCTTGTTACTTTTGATTGTATACTATATTGGCTCAGTTAAGTTTAATATGTTAAGTTATATGCTGTGTTGGCCTCTTGCTTTAATAGGTATGATGCAGATGCTACCTATTTTGATGAAGGTGTTAGATCTTCAAAGCGGAAACAATTGGAAGAGAAGCTTTTGCAAGTAATTGTTCTTAGCTTCATATTGTTTTTAACCTCCCATATCTGGTTTACACTTTACATAAACAGGAGTTATCATTCATGCCTCTACTCTTAGTCTCATTTCACTAGCTTGGCATTGATACTTTTCCATATAAGAGTTCAGGGGTTAAGGGCATGGACAGTTTGCACATTTGATTGTTCTCATCAGTTTATCTGTTGTTGTACTTTACTTCTCTTCTGTTTTCTTTGACAGTTTCTTTACTTTGTCTTTTAATTGTTTATAAATAGCTCATCAAACCAGCATACCAGTCCATGTTGGAGCATATTTGCTCTGAGACCTTGGACAGATTCAAAGAAGCACTTGATAATACCTTGAATGAGGGTAAAGGATTTGCTGTGGCTGCTCGTGACTGCACCGATTACTTTATGACACAGTTTGATGAAACATCTGCAGGTACAGTTCCATACATATAAAATACCATGTCTGATGTTTTACTTGGATGGTTGTGGACTCTTTTCGCTGAATTACAACATTCACTTCTTTTTTCCTGCTTTTGCATTTTCTCATAAAATGCAACATCTTAGGAGGGGCACATAAAGAATTACTGCTAATGGCTACTTAGAGATATTTTGTTCCTTTTTTTAGTAAAGCAGGATTGTTCCTGATGAACATTTTTTTCTCGTTAATAATGAACTGTTCCTTAATGTCAGAGTTCCATAATATACCGTGATTGGGAGTATCTTGATTCAATTAACCTTGTATGATTTGTAGATGCGCAGATCGGTCAAACAAATTGGGACTCTTCTAAAGTTAGAGAGAAGCTTAGGCGAGATATAGATGCTCATGTTGCTGCAGTTCGTGCTACCAAGTTGTCGGATCTTACTACCCTGTTTGAGGTGTGCAATGCTGCTTAGTCCAGTCTATGTAGAATCTTCTTAGTAGGACTATGCATATAGTTGACTTCTTCAAGCTCTAGTTTAAATATTACTCCAACTTATGCCACACAAGAATACAATTTTAGGTTATGCAAAGCATATAACTTTATAACTGAATCAGTATCAAGTTCTGGGTGAACAGAGCTGCATCTTCACCAGCACTAAATAGCTAGTTCGTGAAATTAAGCATTTTTTTTATGTTGTAATCACCGGACAGTTTAGTGGGTGTTTATATTTTGTATTATGATTTAATTTTAGCTTCTCTCACTGATAGCTTCCATGTGCAGAAAAAATTGAACGAAGCATTGGCTGCACCTGTTGAGGCTTTGTTAGATGGAGCCAGTGATGACACATGGCCAGCAATAAGAAAGCTTCTTCGCCGTGAGACGGAAGTAGCCATTAATGGGTTTTGTAGTGCACTTTCTGCTTTTGAAATAGATGATATAACAAAGGAAAAAATGCTGGTGAGGCTGGAGGATTATGCAAGAGGAGTAGTAGAAGCTAAGGCAAAAGAAGAAGCTGGAAGGGTTTTGACCCGTATGAAAGACAGGTGAGAGCTGTGTTCTCTTTATTTATAACCTGGTGGGATGTCTTGAATATTTTTCTCATACTTGTTAACCAATGTGAACTAATCATACTATTGCTGGCAGGTTTTCAATGTTATTTAGCCATGATTCGGACTCAATGCCACGTGTCTGGACGGGGAAGGAAGATATTCGAGCAATCACCAAAACTGCTCGCTCTGCTGTATGATACTCTTAATTACTTTACTAGTTTCCTGTAATGAGATATTAACTGTCAAGCTAAAATGTTCTTGTTTTTGGATCCAGTCTTTGAAACTACTTTCTGTTATGGCTGCTGTTCGTTTGGATGACGATGCTGATTCTATTGAAAACATGTTGTCCCTTGCTCTTGTTGATCCCAAAAGTGGGGCTGCTGCCAGTAGGGGTATTTCAGCAGATCCTCTTGCTTCAAGTAGTTGGGATGAGGTATTTAGCCTTGCTTTTTGTAATATTAGTATGCATTCATGCTTTTTTCATCTGAGTGATGTCATTTAGGTTTCCATTCGGGGTAACCTTCTAGGTAAAGTATTGTTCCTTTAAGAAATTCTTATCTTTTTTATTGATCTTTTGTTTGTATAATGTTCTACTTGATGTATGAGCAATCATTCTAGATAATCAAAGACAGATAAAATAATTTCAGCAATTCTGTGGTTGCTCAGTGATCTGTTGTTATCCACCCAGACCCAGGCACTGATACTTGGTCTGTGTTTGACTTTTGTGTTTCAGGTTCCATCATCCAAAACACTATTATCTCCAGTTCAGTGTAAAAACTTGTGGAGGCAATTCACAGCGGAGACTGAGTATACTGTTAGCCAAGCAATTACTGCTCAGGTAATGCTTGCATGCTTAATGCTTTGGATATTCTTGATGTATCATGCTTCATATAACTTCATAGTATAGAAATAGGTTTACTATGGCTTCTGCGTTTGTTCAGTTATATGATTCTATATTTCACAGGTGTGTCCTGCAGAGTCACTTATGCTCTCTTATTTTCCATATTTTCAGGAGGCTAGCAGGCGAAATAACAACTGGTTACCACCTCCATGGGCAATCCTAGCCTTGGTTGTTTTGGGTTTTAATGAATTTATGACCCTTTTGAGGTACTCTTCAAATATGATTTGATTTGATGTTTCTGGGAGGTATTGGAATTAGCCTAGCAGCAGTTCATACATTTAAATCTTTACACTAATCTTTGCTGGTGCTAATGTTTCTTGACAGAAATCCATTGTATTTGGGTGTCATTTTCGTTGCTTTTCTGCTTACAAAAGCCCTCTGGGTGCAGTTAGACATTTCTGGTGAATTCCGAAACGGAGCTGTAAGTCAACTCTTTAAATTTTCTTTCAGAGTACAAGCTTCCTTAATTTCACATAATTTATTCTGAAATATACCCTCCGTCCCATTAGAAATAAAACATTTGCATTTCGGCACGGGATTTTATGTAGTGTTGTTTTGTGAGTTAACGAGGAGAGAATAAAGTAAGAGAGATGAAAAAGTAGAGATAATGTTTTTTCTGTTTTAGGAAATGTTTCATTTTTAATGGGATAACTCAAAAAGGAAAACGTTTTATTTTTAATGGGACAGAGGGAGTATATAATTCAGGGTATCCAACTCCTGTATAGTCCTTTCTTTAACTTTTGAAGTCCTTAGTCAAAACTTTTCATGGATAGAGCACATGCATCTAACTATCTTTAAATACCGGATAAAACAACTAGTTTTTGTTTGGATTAGACATCCACATATAGATCAAGTTGGGATACCATGACTAAAGTGTACTCGACTTGGATTTCTGCCATCAAATGTGCCGTAACTCATATCTGCTGTCCCTTGTGTTTCTCTCCTTTGGATCGTGGAGGAACAACATGTTTGAGGCTTTGAGGCTCAATTTATGACTTATGAACACAATTCAATCAATGCCTGATTTTGTTTGTTTTGTTTCGTTTCGCTTCGTTTCATTTCTATTCTTACAGCTACCTGGAATTCTATCTCTGTCGACCAAATTTCTCCCTACCGTTATGAACCTCCTAAGAAAACTGGCAGAGGAAGGCCAAAGACCTGCTAATGCGGATCCTCAGCAGAACCCTACCGCTCCAGCTATGACCTTACGAAGCACCACAAACGATCACAGTGCAATGTCTTCAAGCGCTTCCTCTGAAGTAACTACATCTGGAAATGGGACAGAGTACTCGAGCCCCTCATCCAGCAAAAAGCCACAGTAAGCTCACTCTCATTTGCATCTTCTCCTTGCATTACCGGCTCCTAATTAGGAAGGCGTTATTAGAAAGGAAACAATCAGAGAGGTCGAAGAGAATATACTTTCGAATGTGGGTATCATAGTTGTATTTCATATTTATCCATTTGTCACCTTTGTCGTGGTCATGGACCGAGTTTTTACTGGCCAGGCCTTGGTTGTGGTCATCTTCCTTTACCTTCAGTTTTGTAACATTAGAAAGTGAAAAATATAAATATGTATTGAATCGCACTGGGAATTTTTATGACCCATTTTGTATGTTATGAAGAAGCAGTGGAGCTCTTCTGATTTGAGTCTCAGTGTTTGGAAAGAATAATGTTTTTTGGTCTGTTTTATGAAACTGAGTTTCTGGTTTGGTACGTTTAGTTTTGTGTGGTTTGATCAACAACAAAACTAGGAACAGAGAACTTGTGTTAAGACTCTCTTATCAATATTTAGTCCTAAATCTATCTGTTGTTTTGTTGGTACTGTGATTATAAATATGGGTATAGATTTTAATCTCGATCCGATCCGATCCGATCCATTTTTATAGTAAGACGATTTCACATAAAAGTCCGTGATTACAAAATGGCTCTAAGTTAAATAATTGAGTGAACTTCAAAATTGATTTCTGGAAAATGAAGTTAGTAGGTTTTAGGTTTCTGAACTTAAATAAATATCATCACAAGTCTTTCCGAACCATTAATCACATTTTAGGTTTCTTTCTGACTTTATTTTTTCATTTTGCCCCTAACTCCTTGCGAGTTTATTTAATCCAAATTCATTGATATTTTAAGAACTCAAATATCACATCACATATATTTTTAAAATTTTAATTTATATAAAAATATAATATATAAATAATAATGAAAAATTCCTATTATACATGTTTAGAAATTATTAGTACTATAAATGTTTACATATTTTTAGACGTATGCATAACAAATTTACTACTATTAATATTAAATTATTATTATTGTAATCGTCTCTTTTGCTAATATATTTAATGTATGTATACAATTAATGCGATCTTTTATTATTATTATTATTATTTGGGTATATACATAAAATATTACTTCCTGCGTCCTTGAAAAGCATGAACATTTGATTCTACACATGTTTTAATGCATAATTGGTAAAGAGAGAGATAGAAAGATTTTTTTTAAATATTGATAGTGGACTAGGGAATGAGTTCCATCTTATTTGAGAAAAATAAGTTTTCAAAATTAGATAATTCATACTTTTAGGAATTGACTAGAAAGGAAAGAATTCATAATTTTCAGCGACGGAGGGAGTAATAATGGAAACCTCTGGTAATATTTTTTTGGAAAAGAACAAAAGATCTACGCTTAAGTACAAATAATCTTCAAGTGGAGAAGTCGCTTAGCCATATTCGATTTTCTAGAGAATAATAAGGATAATTAATTTTTATATGTAGAATTCATGTTCTTAGAATTTATCTTTTCATATGCGTGTGATTATTTGTGTTCTTAATGAATACACTAATTAATCGTTAATGAATTGTGTGCGCACGCATTAAAGTACCTCCCTTAATTTGTAGATTCAATATAGAGATTCTCATAATAAAAAAAATTGAAACTCACCTTATATAATTGTAATTAATTGAATATTAGAGCATCCACAGTGGGGCGCCCTAAGCATTTTACTATTGTTTTGTTAATTAATTTAAATGTTTTCAAATATATAAATGCAAACTTAGAAAAAACACAACGATTAACTAAGAATGGTAAAAAATTCATTGATTATAAAAAAAAAGTTACACGGTTTAGAAATAAAAAAAAATGACTATCCTACAAAAGCCTCAACTTACGACTCAACTCATCGATCAACCTCTGGAGGAATTCGGCTCTGGCCAGATCCGTACACTTCATAAGGGCGTTGTGCGTATCCAACAACGTCCGTGCCATCGAGGGCGTTGCCAAATCCGCGTAGGCAAGTGTCGCCGGGGTCGGGGTCGAGATCGGCGATGGGGGAGCGGCGGCCGAGGAGGATGTCGCCTTCGCCTTCCCCTTGTTCTTCACAGCCTTAACGCTTATGGGACGCCGCCGGGAGGACATCGGTGTGCCGAAAGTCTCTTCCTCCGTACAAGTTTGGTTGAGGTCCACCGGACGAGTTCCGCTTTCGCTGGTCGTGTAACCACCAGTGTCGGTGGTCTTCGTCCACTTCGCCGCACCGGTATGCAAAATCCCGCCTTGGAACTTCTGCTTGTCCCTCAAGAGCGCTCAGATGTTGAAATGCTTGAAGTCGTCGTACATGGACTGGTACGACAACAACGCTCTATCGCGCACGTCGCTCAAGCCCTCGCCGCTTCCCTGATCCCTCGAGCACTTCTCGTACTCTGCCGCGAAAAGGTTGACTTGCTTCTTCACCTGATCCCAGTACTTGCGGAGCTGCTCCCATTGGCGCTTGTACGCGCTCGGCGGCTTCGCCTTATTGTAGCGCTCGGCGATGCGCTCCCAGTATGCGAGCTGCCTTTGGTTGTTCGCGAATATCGGGTCCTCCGATATATCCACCCAACACCTCGCCAAGACGAGGGTTTCATCCGGCTGGTAGTTCGTAAGGACGGGGGCGTACTCTTCACAAGTTGTTGGAGGTGGCAACTTGTGCGCCCGGTGCTTGGTCCGCTTCTTTCTGGATGGGGCGGGGGAAACGGAGGGGGCGGCGGCGGCGGCAGGGCGAGTTGGAGACGGCTCCATGTCGGAGAGACCTACGAATCCGTACTGAACTCCGGATCGTACTGCGTGTTGGCGTCGAACGACCGATATTCGCTAGGTTGTGTACCCGGTCACCGTGCGCCATCTCCAAACATCGGGATACTAGGACTTGAGTATCCACCGGAATCCATTTTATAGCGTAATTTGAGAGTTTAAAAGTTAATCAAAAAGTTACAAATGAATGGTGAAGCTGGGGTATATATAAAACAAATTTTTCGAATTTTAAAAATTAAAAAAAAAAACTAAAACGCGTTGCATCGTCCGCGTCGCCCACAGTGGGCCGGACGATGCCATATCGTCCGTGCTTCGTCCGCGGACTAAGCATCGGGCGCGTACGACGCATCGTCAGTTGTCACGACCGCCTTTACTAAGGATAGTAAAGACGGGGAAATCGTGACTAGGGAAGGGACTAAGGAGCGGGGAAGAAAAGGGGGACGCAAATATAAAAAACCCAGTTAACTTCAAAAAGAAATATTTTAGTTTATTGAAAAGTTAAGCAACGGATTTTTTAGCCTCAAAATACTTAATGTCATAAAACAGTATTAAATAGTGCGGAAGGTTCTAGAAATTAATTTAAAACACGGCAGCGGAAAAACAAGTATTCAAGAGAGTCATAGGATGACGCCTATGTATGAAGACACAACGCATCCAAATTTCCTAAGCCGACTCAACATCCATTGCAACACCCCGCTCAACCTGCACATAAACAAAACATATGCAGGGCTGAGTACTTGATATACTCAGTGGACACACACCAAAATATTTGATAAAAGTTATGTCATCCATACCACAGTGAACTCGAGTTTTAACATTTTAGAAAAGAAATATCATCGAGTATCACAAAAACAGTTTCATAGCCTGGCCAGGCAAAATAATCTCCCCACTTTCTCAACAATCAATCATTCACATCCTCTTACCATAGTGCGACGAAAGTGTGGCCACACTATTCGCCCACGAGACCGGCCGACTAGCAAGGACGGCTCACGATCCCCTCTGTGTACACAACCTGATAGCGTTTGCGGCCCTACTCAGACCCGAATTCGTTTATCATAGCCCTATAGCCTAATGGAGCGAACTCACAAACTAGGCATCAAGCACAATCTCAACATTGCCCTATAGCCTAACGAAGCAAGCTCAAACGAACTAGGCATCAGACAACAATCTCAATATCAAAAAAATTACGGCATGACATAACACTTTAAACCACCCTTATAGCTCCACAATCATACTTTTGAAACGTAAAAGAAAGCCCACCTCGATTGCTTACAAACACGGTTCACAACTTTATTGAAATCCTTGCTCTTCGTACCCACGTACGCACAACAACCCTTATCAACATAATAACCACATAATACAACACAATCAGTTTTCTATCAACACATTACTCATGCATGCCCTATCGTTCCTTTCATCGTTTTCTTAGATTGCCCATCCCCAAACGTTCATCAACAAAAACGAAACGAACACTCAAGCATACATCAACGTGTAACACATAACCACATCATAGGATACGTTTCTTATTCACACATGTATCATTTATTCACTCAAAACTTGACAACGAGTATTATTTTAACATGACAGAAATCTAGCAGAATTGCACAGTCATTTTGTAAAAATCATTAAAAGTCCATCCGACCTCCGTTGGGGCTGAAATTTTACCACAACACAGTAGACACATCAAGGATCATCTAGTTAAAATTTCACATCAAAATCACATCTTTAGGTCGGTCAAATCAAAAACGAAACTCACTGGACGAGAATACAAATTCTGATAGAAATGCGCAGTTAACTTTAAAAATTCATTTAAAATTCATCTTTCGTCAAAAGAGGCTGAAATTTATACACAACATAGAAGACATCTCAAAATATATGCAGTTAAAAATTCGTGCCAAAATAAGATCGTTTGGTTGGTCAAACACACGTCGGAATCTACTGTCCGAACACCACAGCTTTTATGCTTCACAAATTCGAATTAGGGTTTATCTATCATTCATCCAAACACATATATTCATGCTTCCAACACATAATCATGCTTCAAAAAGATCTCACAACCAAGTTCTCATATATTCACATATCATTCACCAACGAATCATCCACAACCTCACACATACACATACATAAACGCATATCCACATACTTTCTCATGCAAAACATCAATCTCAACCGATTAATTTTTAGATCTATGATTTCTACACTCACTATATACATGAGGGAATCAAGAAACATGGGTTCAATGGAAAGGATGAGAAAGAGAATTCAAATATACCTTTCTTGTTAAAAAACAATCGGTAGAAAAGATGATTGATGCGATTCTTCGATGAATCTTGAATTTCCAACTCCAAATTGATGCAAGAACAAAGGATTGGTGAAGAATTGGTGGAGAAGGAGAGGGGGAGAGGGAAAAACGTGTGGGAGGAGAGGGAGAGGAAGAGAGCGGCGTGAATAATGGGGCTAGGGTTAGGGTTTGGCTTATTTATTCTCTAGGTTTAATCTCACACTTAAATAAAATAATTAAATTGTGGGGGAATAAAATAAAATCTCAAAATTAAAAATGAAAGTAGGCGTGTGGAATGGGAGAGATCAAGGAAAAAAAATACTTAAATCCTCAAATCAAATAGGAATAGGATTTAAATTTGGTAAGATATGGTAAGATTTAATTGGATTTTAAATCAAGGAAGGAGACAAACAAAATACCAATTAAATCCACAAAATAATTCCTTCTCCTAATTACTAGGAGAAGTCGAAAATCTCAAGGGATGGCCAAGGGGTCGGAAATCATGTAGAATAGCATTAATTTGGTTTGGATTTAATTTGGATAAATCTCCCAAAGCAATTAATTAAATCCGAGAAGAAAATATTGTTTACAATAAATAGGAGGGCCGAAAATTGCAATAGAATGTTATGCATGATCCCATTTAATTTAATTGCACATTGGAAGCTTAATCACATTAACTCACATAACTCACAACAACTAATTTCACATAATTAACTCAAACACATAGAGACTCAATTTCCACAAAAGAAATTCTTATTCAACATCCACATAAATTTTTTTTAAAAAAATAATAAGCCATCAAATAAAAATAATTAAAAAAATTCATAATTTTCCGGGGTGCTACATCCGTCATCCGCAGAGCCACATCGAGCTCGCTATCGTCCGCCTCACTGTAGATGCTCTTGGTAAAATGTAATTAGCCTATTTTTATTAGCTTATTATTGGAATTGTATCGGGCGCTCTATCGTCCGCCCAACCGTAAATGCTCTTACTAAAATGTAATTAGCCTATTTTTATTAGCTTATTATTGGAATTGATATAGATTGTTAATTGGTTTGGATAAACGGCAAGCAAATAATTAGGTGAGGGAGGGTGCAGGGTTATTCTCTCGCTTTCATTGGTTACAGCTAACCTTTCATTGTTTTCGTTTCACAGCATTTCTTGTAATTTTGAGTTATTTATGTTGTAATAAATGAAATTATTTAAATATCATCTAACTGAACGTACTACAAACAGATTAAATATGACCGTGTAATATAATTTTACACTTGTTTTTCTTTACTTTTACTGCTCCATTCGTTACAAATGAATATGCACTTTGAGTTTGACCCGAATTTTAATACAAAATTAGTAAATTAAAAGATGTAGAAAAAAAAATAATTAAAATATTGTTAGTAGAGAATGAATCAATTTAAAATTAGAAAGAATATATTCTTGTGGGACGAAATAAAAAGGTAAGATAGCATGCATATTTGGGGAAACGAAGGGAGTATTTGACAATATTGTTGCAATTATTAAAAATGATATTTCTAATTAATTTTGATTTAGATAATATATGTATTTAACAAATTTAAAAATATTTGTAAAAACCACAAAATGAGATGAGAAAATACGGGCAAACGGAGATTTGGTGCAATACCTCTCTTATTTGTTTTATTTTATTTTATTGGGTAAGCTATATCCAATTTTGTGCAAACTACTTTGTACTCTTGTTCAAATTGTGCTGGGAAACTTGTTGACCAGAATTAAATACTACTATATGCATTTAAATGATTGAATCAGCAAAGAGACAGGCACGAAATTTAAAGTTGACGAGGGGAGTCCACTTAAGAAGATATCGAATTTAATAGTAAATCAATGAAATAACAGACGTGGGTGTATCAATTTATTACTCTTTAATGAAGGAGATTAATTTGTATTTTGGTTATATCTAAAGTGGATGAACATCTCAATTATAAATGTGCGTGTGGTGAAAATCACAATATTTGGAATTTGAAATGTATGTTTGATCCTCATCCCAAAAATTTAATCATTATCCGATTCACCATATGAATTTTATAAAGAAAGTGGAGGTGAGCTGGATGCATCCTTTTATATTCATCTACAAATATTCCGATTAGTTGGTCTCACGTTTCAATTAGTATACACTTCTCCTAATAAATTTAGACTTATCGTACGCTTATTAATCGTTATTCTCAAATTAGTAATTAAACATAGGGAATCACGTCTAGTATTTTTTTTATAAATACCGGATTAAATATATTGTAATACTTGAAAAATGTATACGACTACTTCCATGTTTATTGTCGAAATTGGAATTTAGACACGTCGAATATTAAACAAATCGATCTTTATATGATTAATTAGTAGTGTATTATACATATATAAAATGATTAATTCAAAAAAGGAATATAGATTATGGAATTAGTAGGTAAGTCTCAACGCGTCTTCTTATATTCATCCAAAACCACTCTCTCTGAAAAAAATTTATTCTCTCCACATGACTGACAGAGTCTATCCAGCAGCAAAGCCCACCGCCAACGGGGCCACCGCCGGCGTAGCCAAGCCTACATTTCCGGCGACCAAAGCTCAGCTCTACAACGCGAATCGGCCGGCCTACCGCCCTCGGCCGCCGCGGCGAGGCCACCGCCGGAGCTGCTGCTGCTCCATCTGCCTCTGGACGAGTCTCCTAATCATCCTCCTCCTCCTCCTCGGCGCCGCCGCCGCCGCCGTGTTCTACGTCGTCTACCGCCCCCAGCGCCCGTCCTTCTCCGTCTCCTCGCTCCAGCTCGCCAGATTCAACCTCACCGACACCGCCGTGACCTCCGCCTTCAACGTCACCATCACCGCGCGCAATCGGAACAGCGACATCGCCTTCTTCTACGACAAAACCTCGATCCGGATCCTCTCCGGCGGCGTCGACATCGGCGACGGATCGATTGCGGCGTTCGCGCACGGAAAGAGGAACGTGACGACGCTGAAGGCCGCGATCGGGAGCTCGAACTCTCCGATCGACGGCGCCGCCGACACGACGGCGCTGAAATCGAGCGTGAAGAGCAGGAATCTGCCGGTGAAGATTCAGCTGGATACGAAGGTGAGGGTCAAAATTGGGAAGATCAAAACGAGCAAGGTGAAAATTAGGGTTACGTGCGAGGGGATTAGGATCACAATTCCTACGGGCAAAACGGCGTCGCTTGCAACGACTTCCAAAGCAAAGTGCAAAGTTGATCCCAGAATTAAGATCATCAAATGGACTGTTTGAGCAACATATGGAGTACTACTACTACATGCATAAAAGTGTGACAATATATATATATACTGATTTTTTTGTTGTTGTTCACTACTTATAATTTTTTTGAATCCACATTCATATGTTGTTTTTGCCGTTTTGGTCATTTTGTGATAAGATTTAGGAATTTTAAACCGCGGTATATACATTTATACTGCTTTCGTAGGCTTGATTACGAATGTTTTTTTCATGGATAAATATATGTAGATTATTTTACTTTTTTTGAAAAATTGTTCTAGTTCTATTGTACTATACATTTTTTTCTAGTTAAATTAAGATTTGCTTACCTTGGATTAAATCGCATATTTTTTCTTTTAGGAGAGTATAGGGGAGCGAACAAAAATTTTGGCCATACATATATATAAATGCTAATTTTGTTGGCTTTATACTTAGTGAGTAATAAAGTAAAGAGTAAAGGCCAAAATTGGTCCTGAACATATATCCATTTTACGATTTTGGTCCTAAACATTATCTTTTGGATTTTTTGGTCCTGCACATATGGACATTTGATCATTTTGGTCTTCCGTCAATATTTCCGTTAAAAACTAACGGTCAACATTATCTTTTGGATTTTTTGGTCCTGCACATATGGACATTTGATCATTTTGGTCCTGCACATATGGAATTTTGATCATTTTGGTCCTCCGTCAACATTTTCGTTAAAAACTAACGGTCAACGGCCAATTTTTGACTAAAACAATGGGTTGAGTCGGGTCGTGTTTGGGTCGGGTTTGGGTTACACGTTAAGAAAAAAATAATATTTTCTTAAAATCTAAGCATAATATTTTCGTTAAAATCTAAGCATAATATTCTTAAAAAATTAATTAATATTTTTTAATTAATAAAATTAAAGTATAGATTTTATTAAAAATAATTTTTAATTATTTAATTTTATTATATAGATTTAATATTAGTATACTTTAATTTTATTATTTTGATTAAAAAATGATTATTTTAATTTGGTAATTTTTTATTTTATCGTGTAATATCATGTTTAAATCGTATAATAACATCATGTTTTAGTCGTTATAATATTTTTAATCAACAAAAATAACTAAAAATTAAAGTTTTATAATTTTTTAATTAATAAAAAATAATTATTTTTTTTCTTAACGTGTAACCCAAACACGACCCGACCCAACCCATTGTTTTAGTCAAAAATCGGCCGTTGACCGTTAGTTTTTAACGAAAATATTGACGGAGGACCAAAATGATCAAAATTCCATATGTGCAGGACCAAAATGATCAAATATCCATATGTGTAGGACCAAAAAATCCAAAAGATAATGTTGACCGTTAGTTTTTAACGAAAATATTGACGGAGGACCAAAATGATCAAATTTCCATATGTGCAGGACCAAAATGATCAAATGTCCATATGTACAGGACCAAAAAATCCAAAAGATAATGTTTAGGACCAAAATCGTAAAATGACTATATGTTCAGGACCAATTTTGGCCTTTACTCTAAAGTAAATATGACTTCTTAATACTAGGATTGAGTTGGTAGTATCGAAACTGTAATATAGGAGTATAAAAAATTGAAGCGAACACAGTATACAATTTTGAAAACATTCCTAATAATTCATTTGCAATGAATGAAATGCTACAGAGAAAAGCTAAAATGAAAAACGAGATTTATTTGATTGTAACTATTATAAGCCGCTGTTTGCAGTTTAAAAAATCAGTTAATCTATATGATGATAGAAAATTAGCAAACCTTGGTGAAAATAAGTTGATGGTAATCAAATTGGTAGCCATCGCCATCATCATCATCAAGAATCAAGAATCAAGAATCAAGAATCAAGAATCAAGAATCAAGATTGATTAACCCCGTCATCAACAGCCGGCGCCGGCGCCTCGTGGTGGGGGTAGAGAGCGAGGTGGCGGCGCACGGTGTCGAGCTCGGCCGTGGCGCGATGGATCTGGAGGTGGAGGTCGCTTATAATGCCGAGGCAGCAGCGGACGGGGTCGGCTGCGCGGGCGTCGGATTGGAAGATGATGGTGCGCATGGCGGCGTCCTTGTCCGCCGGGGCCACGCTGCCGACGATCTTGGCCATGTTGCTGACGCCGAAGAGGCGGTGGGCATTCAGGAACTGCTCCTGGTGGGTTTCATACGGGAAGTAGGCGGCGAAGATGCAGTCGCCGGGGCACTTCCGCCGATGATACCAGCGCCGCGCACTTCCCGCCTTGGCTGCCGGATTTCATTTCTTGATTGTCTAGTGTTTTTACTTTTTAGGGGTGGGAATAATCATACTAGCTAGCTAGTATGTTTCTTTCCTTTATTTATTTTCTCGTCAATTTACTCCCTAGTAAAATAACTCAAACGTCGAGAGGATTTTTTTTAAAAAATTTATATTCAAATTTAACATAATTAAATGTCTTTTTTTGTAGTTCGGGTTTGCAAACAACGGTGAAAATTTTCAAGTACGTAGATGCTGTGCAAAAATGTGTTATCAGCGCCTATCGAGTACTTCCTCCATCACTTGTGAAAAAATGTCTCACTTGTGAGTACGTAGAATGACGTGTAAGGTTAGTATTGGTTGAAAACTTTTCATTTTTAGACTTTGTCTAATTTTGGTAGACACCCTAAAATAATAAAACTAGTCTATTTTTTGTCGGATGGAATATTAATTATTAAAATAATCATTTATCCACTAATAAAAAAACTACTCCTTCTCAACCTAAATAGTATGAGTAGTAATACAATATTATACACCAATCATCATTCATCCAAGTAAAGTCTAGGCGTTTGTTTTAGGTATAATATATGTGTACTTAAAATAAATTTGATTTTTAATATGTCGGTTTTTTATACACTGAACATAATCAGCACGAAAAATTAAAAATTATCTAAAAATGAAACCGAATCAAATTTCTAATTTCGATTTAGTACGAATTAAATACTGTATTTTATTTTTCGGATGAGGTGAAATGGAATTTTAGCTTGGAAACCTTGTAAAAAAGATACTTGATCTTAAGATATTTTTTGGTTAGAATGATCTTGTGAATCCAAAAACACACGTTATTGCATGTAGCAAACTTAAAAGTAGAATAATACAAAGCCCAATTATGGCCTAGAGCGAATTCTCCCAACTGAGCCCAAGCCCAACGGTCAATACGGCGTCGTCGCAGCTCGATTGCAGGCAAGAAATTAGGAAATGGAGACGCAAACACACAACACAAGTGCAAGCGAAGAAGCTGAAGAGTGCCTCCGTTGACAACATCCTCAACTCATTAAATTCAGGTTAGATTCGCCGATTATTCTTCGTTATCTTGCTTTTTCTGGTTGTTTATTCATTTGATTAGTCTTTGATTTTTCAGCTTTTCTACTGTGTCCAATGTTAAGGTTATAATTTTTCATTATCTTCCGATCATGAATTTGGGCGTCTGTTCGTCTGTGCGCGCGCGCATTGTATTACTCTACCATTTCTGATGTTTTGTTTTGGGGATTTTGATGCTTTTACTTTTATGAATCTGATTTGTAAAATCATACTGTTGATTGTTTTTTTTTAAAAAAAATTGAATGTTCTAAGCTTTCGAGTTTGTATTCGAGTTGAGTTTTGGAAGAAATTTTACAGAATCCTGCTGCTTATTTGTAATGAAGGTGTAGGCCTGTTACTGATGGATGTTAGTTAGTATAAGCAGTCGATCTCCGGAAACTGGAACGGTGACGAGAGGCGCCGAAATGGAGAAGAAAATGGCGGAATTGATGGATCAGAAGTTAAGTGAACGTGATCAAGTCATTCATGAGCAGGAAATCCAAATTTTGGAATTGAGGCAAGCAATAGCTACGATTAATTTGCAGAATCAGAAAAACAACGCAGCAATGGATAATGGTGAAGGAAGTAGCGAAGGAAAATCAGATTGGGGAAGATCTACTCGATATGAGTTTCCTAAATTTGATGGTGAAGGATTTGAAGGTTGGGTGATGAGAGCTGAGTATTTTTTTCAAGTAGCAAGGGTACCAGAGGCGGAGAAAGTAAAGGTAGCAGCAATTCATATGGAAGGAAAAGCTCTCCAATGGCATAGAGGATTTTTGACTCTACATGGAAATGAGGCGTATGTTGATTGGAGATATTACATCTCATGTGTAGCAGCTCGCTTTGGAGCTCATGCTTTTGAGGATCCGCTTGCAGATCTGAGGAATCTCAAACAAAAAGGTACGCTACAATCATACATGGATACTTTTGATGAGTTGTATCCGAGAGCTAATATAAGAGAGGATCAAGCACTTAGTTTTTTCTTATCTGGACTTATTGATGAACTACAAATGCCAGTGAGAATGTTTAAACCTAAGAGCTTGGCTGAGGCTTACTCATTAGCTAAATTGCAAGAACTAACGGTGAAGGCTTTAGGAATTAAGCCTAAGGCGATACAGAGTAATGTGTATTCTAATAGCAGTTATTACTCGAGTAGTAAGCCTCTGGCAGTCACCACTAATAGTAAACCTGTGGTGAATACTAACAATTGGAGTGGAGGTAATAAGGAGCCTAATCGTTTGGGTGGTGTTAGAGCTAGCACTAATCTATCACCCAAAGAAATGGATGAAAAAAGAGCTAGGAAGGAGTGTTTTTGGTGCACTGAAAAATTCACTCCTAATCATCAATGTTCTAAGAGGAAATTTTATGTTATACAACTGATTGAGCTGGGAGACACAGCAGAAAGTGAGGAACAAGCAGAATGGGCAGATGAAACAAGGGATGGTGAAGAACCGGATCTCCAGCTGTCTTTACATGCTGTTTGGGGTAAGAACGGACCTCAACTGATGAGGATTAGGGGAATCTGTCAGAAAAAGGCTTTAAAGATCTTAATTGATACTGGGAGTACTCATAACTTCTTGAGTTCCAGAGTAGCTAAAAAGATTAAGTGTGAACTCACTGCAGTGACCTCTAAGGCTGTAGAGGTTGCTAATGGACAACTACTGCAATGCAATCAGAAATGTAGTAACCTTGAGTGGGAAATGC
This sequence comes from Salvia splendens, assembly GCF_004379255.2. NCBI lineage: Eukaryota > Viridiplantae > Streptophyta > Magnoliopsida > Lamiales > Lamiaceae > Salvia > Salvia splendens. The sequence continues at coordinate 12,787,810 of NC_056039.1, forward strand.
AGGGAGTAACATTTCAAGCTGAGGTCTATCTTATTCATTTAGAAACTTATGATTTGATATTGGGTGGTGCTTGGTTGTCTACCTTGGGTGAGATTACATGGGATTTCAACAAGCTGACTATGCAATTCAAATTATCTGGTGCGGTTGTGAAGTTGCAAGGAGAGCTATGGTCACCAAAATCTGATCAATTACATTGTTTACATATCTGCAACCTGCAAGAAAAAGATGAAAATGAAAGAAAGATCAGCCAGCTGATGCCTTCAATAGAAGAGGAAATTTCCTTCTGTTATGAGATCAGTACAGAGGAAATATGGCCAGAACTTAAACTGATATTGGATGAGAATGAAGCCATATTTGCAGAGCCAAGTTCATTACCACCACCGAGGGAGCAAGATCACAAAATCATTTTGAAAGAGGGGTCTAATGCTGTCAACATAAGGCCCTATAAATATGCTTCCAAACAGAAAGATATCATTGAAACTATGATTGATGAAATGCTGAAATCTGGAGTTATAAGGCATAGTGAGAGTTCCTTTGCTAGCCCTATTGTTTTAGTCAAGAAGAAGGACTCATCATGGCGCATGTGTGTGGATTATAGAGCTTTAAATGCTATCACGGTTAAGGATAAATATCCTATACCGGTTATTGAGGAGCTTTTGGATGAGTTGGGTGGGGCTACTTGGTTTTCTAAAATTGATCTACGGTCTGGCTATTGGCAAGTTCGAATGAGGCTGGAGGACATCCATAAAACAGCCTTCAAAACTCACTCCGGTCACTATGAATTTTTAGTGATGCCATTTGGATTAACAAATGCTCCGGCCACCTTTCAAAACTTGATGAATTCTGTCTTCAGAGAGCATTTGAGGAAATTTATTCTGGTTTTCTTTGACGACATCTTGATCTATAGCAAAAGTAAGGAAGACCATGAGTTTCACTTGACGGCTGTGATGAACTTAATGAAGCAGCACAGCCTTCTAGCTAAGAAGTCTAAATGTAGTTTTGGGTGTAGAAGGGTGGAATACTTGGGCCATGTCATTTCTGCTGATGGTGTTGCTACTGATGAAGCCAAGATAGCAGCGGTTAAGAATTGGCCAAGACCAAAAACGATTAAACATGTTAGAAGCTTCTTGGGTTTAACTGGATATTATAGGCGATTTGTATACAATTATGGAGTCATTGCTAAACCATTGATAGAAGTGACAAAAGGTGCTGCATTTAGTTGGCCTGAGGAAGCACAAGAGGCTTTTGATAAATTAAAAAGTGCTATGATATCTGGACCAGTTTTAGCTTTACCCGATTTCTCCAAGGAGTTTGTAGTTGAAACAGACGCATCTGGGGTGGGTATTGGTGCTGTACTAATGCAGGAGAAACATCCTATAGCTTTTATCAGCAAAGCCTTAACTCCTAAACATCAAGCCCTGTCTGTGTATGAAAAAGAACTCTTGGCTATCTTGATGGCAGTAAAAAAATGGTATTACTACCTGCAATGTAGGCGGTTTATAATCCTAACTGATCATCAGAGCCTCAAATATTTGGTTGAGCAGAAGTTGACAACTCCAACTCAACAAGCTTGGATGACAAAACTGATGCAATTCGATTATGAGATAAGGTACAAGAAAGGATGTGATAATGCCGTGGCTGATGCCTTATCTAGGGTGCCAGAACCTATGATATTTGCTCTAACTTCTCTTATAATTCCCTTGGAATTAATTGAGCAGATTAAGGAATCTTGGAAAGCAGATCAACAAATTCAATTAATTTTGAATGCAAAACAGACTGATACTACTTCTCACCCTAAATTTAGCTGGAAAAATGATGAGTTAAGGAGAAATGGCAGACTTGTAGTTGGAAATGATGTATTCTTGAAGGCCAAAATTCTGACTATATTCCATGAGTCTGCAACAGCTGGCCATTCGGGTGTGTTGGGAACTTACAAGAGGATCTCTGCCTTGTGTTATTGGCCTAAAATGATGAAGGATGTTAAAGAATTTGTGAGGATGTGTGTGACTTGCCAAAGATATAAACCAAGCACTACTTCCCCGGCTGGATTACTTCAACCCCTGCCTATGCCTGCTGCAATTTTTACTGATATCACTATGGATTTCATAGAGGCTTTACCTACTTCGCATGGAAAAGACACTATATTTGTGGTGGTAGACCGGTTGAGTAAGTATGCTCATTTTATGGCTTTGTCCCATCCTTTTACAGCCAAGAAAGTAGCAGAAATATTCATGGATTTTGTTTTCAAATTACATGGCATGCCTGCTAAAATTGTGAGTGATCGAGGTGCTGTGTTTGTGGGAGCTTTCTGGAAGGAGTTTATGACTTTATTGGGTGTGGAATTGCTATATTCTACAGCCTATCACCCTGAGACCGATGGACAATCTGAGGTTGTTAATAGATGTTTACAATGTTATTTGAGATGCTCTATGGGAGAGAAACCACATTCTTGGGTTCAATGGCTGGGATTAGCCGAATATTGGTACAACACTACTTATCACTCGAGTATTCGGATGACTCCCTTTGAAGCATTATATGGATTTCCACCTCCTTTACATGTCCCATACCTACCTGGGGACTCAGATATTGAAGCTATAGACATTGCTTTGAGAGATAGAGAGGAGATGATTGTCATACTAAAGAAAAATATTGAGAAAGCTGCAGCAAGAATGAAGAAACAAGCTGATCTTCATCGTTTTGACAGAGAGTTTCAGATTGGTGATTGGGTTTGGCTGAAGCTTCAAGACTATAGGCAGAAATCTATTCGGGGCAAACACCACAAGTTCGAAGCTAAGTTTTTTGGACCATATCAGGTCGTGGATAGAATGGGGAAGGTAGCTTATAAGCTGAACTTACCCTCATCAGCTGCTATACATGATGTCTTTCATGTTTCAGTACTGAAGCCCGCTGCACCCCCTCTCGGGCCTATTTCAGATCTACCATCTACATCTCATATCAATGATGCTATACCACAAGCGATTCTGGATAGAAAAATGGTGAAGCGACACAATCAAGCGGCTACAAAATGGCTGATCCATTGGAAAGATAGATCCCCTGCCGATGCTTCTTGGGAATTCGCGGACGTGATCACCGAGCGTTTCCCTTGGTTCCTTGAGGACAAGGAACCTTAAGTCGGGGGTATTGTTGCATGCATGATCATTCATGCGTAAAATGCATGCAACACAAGATAGCGAGCTATAAAGGAAATCGTTGGAAGTTGGGAGTTAAATAGGAGTTAGTTGCTGTGTAACTAACTCAAGCCAGCTGGCAATCACCAAGTGAGATATGACGTGTTGCAGCCAATGAGAGTCGAGCACGTGGATGTTAGTTAGTTAAGTGAGCTAAGATGAAGAGTATAAGTAGAGGAGATGCTTATTTCTTTCGGTTATGTTGAGTATAGTGTTGAATTGTAAATCGGAGCTTAGATCGTGGATCTAGTTCCTCCTCTTCGTTTGATTGTTCTATCGTGTAAACTTCTTGTCGATTCAATAATACGATCTCAATTGTTCATTCAAGAGTTGTTTTGCGTATTATCGCTGAGTTCGGCAATGCCGAACTAAGAGAGGAAGATCGAGAAGAAGTCACTGAGTTCGGCAGTGACGATCTAAGATAAGGAGACCGCGAAGACGTCGCTGAGTTCGGCAGTGACGAGACCGCGAAGAAGTCGCTGAGTTCGGCAGTGGCGAACTAAAATAAGGAGACCGCGAAGAAGTCGCTGAGTTCGAAGTCACTGAGTTCGGCAGTGACGAGCTAAGATAGGGAAGCTACGAGCTCGGATCGTAACAGGATTAAAATGACCGAAACTTAACATCTTTCTTTAGAATGTTACACTGCAAGCCTATGCAATTATGCCCTCTCGGAGAAGATCATTAGTGAGAGAAATCATATGCTTGCACGAGTAAGGGGATTCGGAGTTTGTCATTGCTTATTTGGTATACAGGAAACAATATTAAAAACAGTACATGATTGGATTGAGTGGAGTCAGAAATAAACTAATTTTGGAAGAAGATGGATTTCGTTCTTTGTGTAGATGATTTGAAGCTTATTAGTGTAGGAGTTGATTAGAAACTCCGTTTTGACGAGTGGATGCTTGACTTTTTGGTATTAACGTTATCTGCATTTTGTGTTACTTTACCATTTCAGATATTTTATTTTGGGGGTTTTTGATGCTTTGGACCAGCGTACTTTTACTTTTACGAATCTAATTTACAAAATCATTTTTTGATATGATGTTGATTGGTTTTGTTAATAATTGAATGCTGTAAGCTTCCAATTTTGTATTCGAGTTGAATTTTGGAAGTATTTATACATAATCCTGTAGTATATTTTTACAATGAAGGTGCGGGTCTGTAATGATGGATTGGAATGATTAACTTAACATCTTTCTTTACTCTGAATGTTACACTGCAAGCCATTCCAATTATGTCCTCTCGGAGGCAGTCATTAGTGAGAGAAATTGTATGCTTGCACGAGTAAGGGGATCATATTTTGCAGTTACATGATTGGATTGAGTGGAATTCAGAAATAAACTTATTTTGGAAGACGATAGATTTAGTTGTTTCTGCGGATGATTTGAAGCTTGTTTTAGTGTTGGAGCTTGATTAGAAACTTCGTTTTGACCAGTGCATGCTAGACTTTTTCGTATAAACGTGATCTGTATTTGGATTTAGGATAGTTTGGCAAACAGAGGGTAGAGGTGGCATCTAGCTCATTGTGGCCCCTAGAATAATGCAGAGAGATACTAATTTTTACATATGTTGAACATCTGAATATATGAGGAAAGAACGGTCAAAGCAAGCCTTGCATCATCAGATTAATTAGTTAAGGTCAAGCCCTTAACAATGACCTATCCTCTTTGAAAATTGAAAGTCGATCATTATATATCCTTGCATGCTTTTGGTTGCTTTAACTGCTTCCTGCCATTTAGAAAAATGTTTGTGGGAACAAAGACTCCTGGTAAGTCACCTAACATGTTATCTGCTAAACTTGATTCGTATTACTCCTACGGAAGTTTATGATGTTGAATTAAACAAATCTTTTTGAAGCTGCTAGCTCCCATACCGTGATAATCCAACGTACTACAAGCCAATTAAGTTCTTGTTGGTTAAAGAGAGCCTGATCAGTCTGTTTCGGCTTCTACTTTATTGATTCTAACATATCATGTCATGTATAACTTGCGATTTCTGCATTCTTGAACAATTTCTGTATTTTGATGGACATTTCGGCTTAAAGCTAGAATTTGCATCTTTGTGAAATTCATTATGCTAGCTAGCCACTGAAGTTTATAAACCTGCATATATATGCTTCTGCACATTTGTGGAAATAGCTCTAAATTTAAGGTTTTTCTTATTAATACTTTAGGTGATACTGTGATAGTGTAGATAGACACCACATACTTTGATGGATTTTTGAATATTTTGAGCTTGTGTGTTCATATTCTTCAAATATTCTATCATATATATTGTCAGTCTAATATTATCTAAAGTAGAGGCCCCTTGATGTATATAATCAATAAGGTCGGTACCACGAAAATTTGGATATATCTCCCCTGAGATACGGCCTCGTGATCTTTTCCAGTCCATGTTCAGCATTTTTCCTGCCATTCTTTGAGCAAGCTGATTTTAAGGTCGTCATGGCAGATATAATGTCGGTGAAACCAACAGTTGCATTGCGCGCTATACTCGTAGGAGGAATAGCTGCATTTGCTAAAATCGGAGGTGCGATGAAAGCTGCTGGTGGAGTGAAGCTTGGCGCTGCAGCTGCTGCCGTGAGTGCCGCAGCAACCGCAGCTGTTTCCGGGTCGAAGCAGGAGGTCAAGGATTCTCCAGAACAGTCTCCAAAATGATTTGCACATTATGCAATTTTTTTTTTGGCAATAAATGTAGCATAATGGTCCCTGGCAGCCATTAGTGGTAGGTTGTTGTAATCTGTTGAGGCATAAACAAACACGTGAAGAAATTTTGTATTTTACTGAAAACTTCACTCGTCTCTGTGGCAGCTAGAGATGTAAATGAATCGATTAAACCCTCTTTGACTGAGATTGTTTGAATTTTTACTTTTTTTGTGAGATAAAAGCTGTCGTGTGTGACCTGAAGCAGTTTCATTTTGTATAATCAGATTCTTTGTTGAACTACTCCCGTGTCTACGAAAAATAATTTCATTTTGACAACTTGGGGTGTCCATGTAAAATAGTTTAATTTCGGTAATAAAAACTCTCTCATACTTTATTCATTTTTTCTCCTTCTATCTCTTACTTTTTTTCTCTTTTTTCTGATTTTTTACCCACTTTTTCTTTATTTTTTTCTCTTATTTTATTAATTTATTACTATTAAACTATATGCCACCCACAAATGATAGTAGTGCTATTTTTTTGTAAAGAGAGGAAGCATCATTCTTCAATAGCATATTTGGCGTTGATAAATGGTCACCATGTATTGAGGATATCTAAAAACTAGTAAAATGTTACGTATAACCTTAATTATGATTAAGGGTCCATTCGGTATCATGAAATTCGGGCCTCGGAATTAGAATTGGAGCCTCCAATTCCAAATCCGTTGTTCGGTTCCACAAAAGTATATGGATTTGAAATTGGAATCCAATTCCATAAAATCCAATTCCACAATTTCAATTCCATAACTAAACAAAAAGAATTGCAATTCCAAATGGTCAAATGAAGTAACACACGCGGATCGATCTTACACCGTGTCAAATATGAAAATGGGTCAGAAAAAAAAAAGTTGATTTTTTCCTCTCTCTCACTTCTCTTGATGTGCCCTAGCTGTTCCTCTATCTTCTCTCCCTCATTTCAACTGTTATCCCCTGCCATTCCTCTCTTTTCTCTCTCTATTCAACTGTGTTGTGCCCCCAGATATCGATTTATTTATAATCAGGATCCAAATTTATTCAGCAGTCAAATTTGTTGAGTTTCATGTTCGATGGAAAGTCGATGGTTTCTAAATTTTTTGGTTCATTTCCTTGAAATTATGTTGTTCTGAATATTTTTGTGTCCTGTAAGAATATTTTTATTCTTACGTGACCTATGTATCTATTGGTTTAATATTATGGATTAAGTTCATATTAAAAGTTAAGAATTCTAATATAAAAGATGATACTGTGATGGATCAGTGTCAATTAAAGAATTAGAATTCGGGTGTATTGATAACTCTCTTCTCTTACCTCTAATTATTTAATATAATAGTATCGATGTATATATGTATGCATAAGGTTTCATTACAATTATAATACGAGAGTATTATAATACTTGTATATGAAAAGTATTGATTACGTGTATACATATGTGTAAGTATGTTAGCAGGTGAGATTGTTATACACATATATATAATATTATATATATTAATGTGTATGTATGGTACGCATGAAATAATGAAGACAGTTCTGTGCTAAACGACGCAATCTTACAGAAACGGTGTATATTGCCTATATAAGAATGTTTTCAGTCATATAAAAAAAAGACAATTACTGAAAACATATGCACATAAAAGGCATACTTACGGTATATACATATATTATATTATAGAGGATTTTGATTCTTTATCCATCAAAAGAATCAATAAAGAGTTGAGGTCAAAAGGGGATAAAATCAATTGGAGAATCCAGTTAAAGTAGATAAATATCAAAAGGTGAATTTCAACCTCTACATCAAATGAAGAAAGCATGGATGGAGGTTGGTGTTTTTATCTCCACTTTATAGTATAAATGTTGTGGTTGAATTAATTCAAATCTAAAATTAAATTTCATTATCGAAATCATTAAAGTATTGATATATGGCTTACATGTTCATCTTTTGAAATTAATTTGATATTTGCAGCACATTTGTGGTTAATTTTTGTTCATTGTATTGAGTTTTTTAATGTCTTCAAACTGTTCGACAAAAAGCCCCAATCAGTTTTTAAATGGGTTCTAGACATTTAGAGCTTCTAAACAATGAAAATACAAAATTAATACATTTGTTTACAGAAGGCGATTGACGACTCAAATATTTTTGGGTATTTTTTTTTCACATTATGCATTTTGTAATTTATTTTTATTTGGATGATCCATTCATAGTTTTTTTATTTTGTACCTATTGTACTTTTAAAAAAAAATAATTTTATGGATTTTTATTTTGGATTTGTTCTAAGTGAATGTAATCTAGTTGCTAAACAATAATTGGTTTAAAAATAATGGTACCCATAATTCTTAATCAATAAGGAGTACTATAATTTTTTGTAAATTTTAGAATTATAAAATAAAGTATTTAAAATTATAATACGATTCCATAGCAATTTCTTAATTATACCAAACAAAATATTTGGAATTGAATTAGAATTCAATTTCCTCCAATTCAATTTCATAGAATTCAAATTCCAATTCAATTTCAATTTTGTGTACTAAAAGAATTCCCATTTTTTTACTTTTGTCAATGCTATTGGGTGATGTAATAGACGGAGGTTGGGGCCCAATACAAGAATTAGAAGTAGGGACGTGTGCAACCTGAAACTCGTCAGTTGCATGTTTGCCCGCTAAATTTAGAAGACCGAGTTTTAAAATTTCTAAGTCAACAAAATTATAATACGATTAGTCTTCAATCTGAGTAGAGCTAACCCGATGAGTTGGATCTAGGTGTACTATTATCTATTGAACTATTCTTATGTTTTGTTTGATATCAGTTGGGGTCTGCATCAATTAATATGAAATGAATGATATTCCCTCCGTCTAATAAAAATAAACATGTTTTTATTTTTGATTTGTTCCTTAAAATAGTTTATTTTTATTTTTGATAAACTTTTTTTTAATATAGGTCTCATCATCAATACTTCAATAATTTCTTCTTTCTATTTTTCTAATATTTTATCAATTATGCGCTTTAAAGTAGGATGGGTGTTGCATTATATCGTTTTGATTTTCTCTAAATAAACTAATGCCTATATAGGCCTAGGGAGACATGGAAGACATCATCATAAAGTCAAATGAATACACGATAATTACAATTTACAGCCCGAAAGGCTTAGACCATCCACTATGCTGTCTCTATACCGTCCCTTAACTACTATTTGACCACTATAACTGTCCTTTTTTCTTCCATCCCTTAACTAAGGGACGGAACCTGCAACGCTCCGTCCCTTAATTACTATTCATTCAATTTCATTTTTTATTTTTTTTACAACCCAATTAAATTTAAACAAACACAATTCATTAAAATTAAAACAACATTACAACTTAAACTTAAAAAAAAAAAGAAAAAAAGACATAATTAAAATTCTAAAAAAATAAAAAATGACATAATTTAATCTTCTCCGCCAAAGTTTTCCCAAATGTGCTCAATTAGATCCTCTTGGAGTTGGGTGTGAGCGCTAGAGTCGCATGTCCTTGCCCGAATAGCCAACCGTTCTTGTATAGACGGATGCGCTCCACTTCGCCGCGGACTACTTGCGGTTGAGCTTCCGGGAGATTCGGGGTCGAACCAATTTCCCGCATCGGGTGCTTCGTCTCGGACAATCATGTTGTGCAAGATTATGCACGTATACATGATGTCGACCATGCTCTCCATGAACCAGGAACGAGCCGGGGCTTTGATGATGTTGAAGCGCGCTTGGAGAACCCCGAACGCCCTCTCCACATCCTTGCGCGCAGCCTCCTGCTTCTGCGCAAAAAGAGCCTGCTTTGGGTTCGCAGGCCTGCCGCACGTCTTCACGAAGGTCGGCCACTTCGGGTAGATGCCGTCGGTGAGATAGTACCCCATTTTATACAGCCGGTTGTTGGCGACGAAGTTGATGGCCGGCGCTTTACCATCCAAAACTTCGGTAAAGAGATCGGACTGGTGGAGCACGTTTACGTCGTTGTTCGAGCCAGGGACCCCGAAGTACGCGTGCCAGATCCAAAGCCGGTAGTCGGCAATGGCCTCGAGTACAACGGTTGGGTAGGTGCCTTTGTGGCCGCTCGTGTAGGACCCCTTCCAAGCCACCGGGCAATTCTTCCATTGCCAGTGCATGCAATCGACACTGCCAAGCATCCCGGGGAATCCGTGCACTTGTTCGTGCAGGTTGAGGAGGAACTGACAATCGTCCGTGCTTGGCGTCCGGAGAAATTCGTCACTGAAGGCTGCCCGGACGCCTCTGCAGAAGTTGAGCAAGCACATGCGCCCAGTGGTGTCTCCGATGTGGAGGTATTCGTCGAATATGTCGGCCGTTTGTCCAGTCGCAAGCTGACGGATGGATGCAGTACATTTCTGCAGCGTCGTGTGGCTGGGACGGCCGACGGCGTCGAACCCTTCTCGGAAGAACTCCTCCGGGCCGCCAAAGTATTCGCTATGTGGAGAAATAGCGGTTTACTCATGGAGAAACGGCGACAGAAGTAGGTATCTCCCCAAATCGGGTTATCGCAGAAGTAGTCGCGTACTAACCGTACGGCGGCTTCCTCCCGGTTCCGATTGATGTACTTCCGGGAGCGTCGTGGGGGTGGCGCGGCTTCCTCCGCCTCTCGTCGTCGATCTTCTTCAAGTGATTGTTCCATTAATTGACGCATTTGCTCAAAAGGATCCATTTGTTTTAGTTGATTTAAGATGGAAATTGGAGTGATAGAGAGGATTTGAGAGAAATAGATGTGTGTTTGTGTGTGAAATGAGTATGAAATAGGATTATTTATAGAGTAAATAAATAAATAAAATTAAAAAAAAAGAAAATAAAAAATTAACGGTAACATTACCGTTTGAATTTTGTTTTTATTAAAATTTGATTTTTTTTTTAAAAATCAAAATTTTTTTTTAAAAAAGAATTATTGCGTCATCCGTGACGACGCCCACTCGCGGGCCAGCGAGTGGGCGTCACGCATGCATCGGGGGCGCGCCACGTCGCCCGGGCGCGTGACGGGCCGGCGCGTCCCTTGTCTCGCGGATGCGGGCTACGGGACGGGATGGGGACGGGCTACGGGACGGGACGAGGGTTGCAACGCGTCCCGCGGCAGAACCGTCCCTCCGGGACGGAACGCGAGCCGCGCGCGGGACGCGTAGTGGATGCTCTTATGGCCTCGTCGAAGACGTCTAGCTATGTAACCTTCAGACAAACTTTCTTGACAAATTTTCACGTGAAAAGTTCATTCACAAACTTAACTCACTTTTCGAGAAATAATATAGCATTTGAAAATGTAAATGCTCTTTTTTTTCCTAAATATATGAATATTTTATGATTTTGGTCCAAAACATTATTTTTTGAATTATTCGATCCCTCATAAATAAAAACGGGTCACATTTAGTCCGAATTGGACGGAAATTATTAAATTTGACGGTCAACGAATATTAATTGAATTTTGACTGGATTAAGTTAAGAATTAAGTTAATATTAAGTTAAAAATTACACTACCGGAGCCGGTCCCCTCTCCTCAGCCGCTAGAGACGGTCCTCTCCCCTCCACCGCCGGAGCCGGTCCCCTCTCCTCAGCCGCTAGAGACGGTCCTCTCCCCTCCACCGCCGGAGCCGGTCCCCTCTCCTCCGCCGCCGCCATATGGTGTCGGATAGTAAGAGCCGGTCCCCTCTCCGCCGCCATTTTCTCAACGAGCTCAACCACCACCTCGCCGCCGCTGCTGCTGCCGCTGGAATCCCCATTCCTGATCTCAATAGGCCCACCACCTCCGCCGCCGCCAACGTTAGCTCCTCAAAGGCCAACAAGAAATCCAACAACCGAGAAGGAGGCCACACCAGCATGTTTTGCTCATCATCCAACATTTAGTTTTCGTTGGTCTCAATTAGGTTTATGTCGAAAGTAGATTAAGGGTCTCAATTTTGCCGATTGATGCTGCCAATTGCTTGAACAAAAATCCCTTTAGTATTTAATTTATTCTTTTTACAAATTATTCACGCAAACAGATATAGGATTATTGAATAAATTTGTCTGATATACCATCTCCGCCGTACGCTATCTACCGCGTACGCGCCGCCACCGGAAGGTGGCGGATAGTAAGAGGTTTGCTGGTGGAGGCGGCGGATAGTAGTAGACGCCTCCGCAGCCTCCGCGGCAGGGCGGCGAAGGCGAAGGGGGACAATTGACACCGTATGTCGGTGGCGGAGGAGAGGGGACCAGCTCCGGCGGTGGAGGGTTGACCGTTAAATTTAACCATTTCCATCCAATTCAGACTAAATGTGACCCGTTTTTATTTGTGAGGGACCGAATAATCAAAAAATAATCTTTTGGAGCTTTTGAACTATATTTTGTCCTTACTCCTTAATGTATTTTAAGAAAATAATATTGATACAATATTATTTACAAACTCATCTATTCTAAGAGCATCCACAATAGCGCCTAGAGCACCGCCTAGCCGAGCGTCGGCGCTAGGCGGTGCGCTAGGCGGTCTATTGCAGCCGCCCAGCGATTTTCGCGAAAAAAAATCGCCTAGCGCTCGGCGGTTCCGTGGCACTAGGCGGTGCGCTAGGCGCTATTGCAGCGTACGGATCGCCTAGCGCACCGCCTAGCGCGAATTTTTAATTTTTTTTTTGTTTCCGAAACACTATATATACGCGACTTGCCCGTCAGTTAAGGGGCCAACGCGTTTGTGGCATGTCGACTGCATTGCAGATATAATGTACGCCTGTATTATCATGCACAACATGATTGTCGAAGATGAAGGTGGACAACTGACTAATTGGGCCAACGATGATAATGAAGCCGGTCCAAGCCACGGCGTGGCCGCCCCCAACGTACGGAGTGGGGTACCTCACGATGAAGACGGCCGCCTCCAAGCACATGCCGACATGCGCCAAACGGAGGCTCATATTCGACTCCAAAAGGATTTAATTGAAGAGTATTGGCGCGGAGAACTGCACGGCAGTAGTTTTTTTTGTTAATTATGTAATTTTTTTTAATTAATGTACTTTTTAAATTTTAATAATATTATTGAATTTTCTCGTATATGTATCGTAAATTAAATTGTGTATTTTGTGTGATTGTTAATTATTTGTTTTATATAATTTTGAGTGATGTGGCTATTGATGTGGCTGGACTATTTATGATGTGGCTAGGCTATGGCTGGGCTATTTATGATGTGGCATGAGGATTTTTAGTGTTGATGATGTGGCAGGAGGAGTTTGTGGCTAGGCTATGGCTGGGCTATTCATAACGTGGATGACCTAATTATAAACGAACTAATGGACTGTCAAAGTACTATAAATTGGAATCCAAAATTTTTAAGGGCAGCTGTCCAAAATGTCAGGAGCTTCACTTGTAAAAAAAATGAAATCCCTTCAAGGCTAATACAACAGTTACAACTCTAACATTTTTTTTATTAGTACCAATTTTATATCCAATTACTTGCGTATTAATATGCATGTAAGGTTTTTTTTAAGGCATAAAGTTGGCATTTAACTTAGCTAATCGGTCATCCTATAATTACTTAGACTGATTAGAATATTAATTAGGGTAATTAAATACTGTACCTCATTATTTACAATGATTATTATATTTCTCGTTTAGTGCGCCGCTACTATTATTGGGACTGGAGTATGTGGAAAATGGTGAGACAGAACTGATCCATATTCTCGGGATTTATCCAACTTGTAGCAACACCAGGTATAAAACATCATCTCCCATCTCCTTTGGTGTTTCAAATAAACACCAAAATCAAACAGTATATATATATATTTTTTATCTATTCTTACACATTTTCAAGAATCTTTTCTCATGAAAGAATCCTATGCTTTTTTGTGCTTCAACCAATGTTTCACCTAGTATTATTTTCTTTACCTTTACTGAAAAACAAAAGTTAGCACTAAAAAAATCGTCCACTATTGTATGCAAAAAATAAATAAATTGTGTACTATAAATTCAAGATTTTTCTTGATCCATGTACATATCATTGTGAAATGCTAACATTCTCTGCAAGAGATGTATCAATAAGAACTTTCATTATGAGCCTGATATATATCTTGTTAACTTTCCATGAACTTGGAGGAAGATTTGTGTGTCACCATCTTGAAATGGTAATTCGATTTCCTTTTGAGGTTTTGTTTATTTAAGAGTATAGGCCAAAATTGGTCCTGAACATATAATCATTTTATGTTTTTGGTCCTAAACATTATCTTTTGAATTTTTTGGTCTTGAACATATAAAAATTTGATCATTTTGGTCCTGAACTAACTATTACGTTAAAAACTCCATACATTACTTCACTCCACATTCAAAATACATACCTTACTACCAAGAAATTCAAACATTACTAAATCTATTGATATCAAATAAAGCTTTTACATCATGATTCCACTCCACGTTCATGCCAAAATACATACATTACTTCAACTAATCAGTTAGGATTTAAGAGTAAAGGCCAAAATTGGTCTTGAACATATGGTCATTTTACGTTGACCGTTAGTTTTTAACGGAATAGTTAGTCCAGGACAAAAATGATCAAATTTTCATATGTTCAGGACCAAAAAATTCAAAAGATAATGTTTATGACAAAAAACATAAAATGACCATATGTTAGACCAATTTTGACCATTATTCTTTATTTAAATAAAAACATTCCAAAATCATGCAATCAATATAGGAAAAAGTGCATCGAGATAGAAGTACAATCATGTGCTCCAATCACGAGAGACCATCAAATTGCAATCTCCTATTTCATCTTATCAGCTTACGTCACAAATAAATACAATAATACTTATAAATCTAAAAAATAAATATTAAAAGAAACTATATGATACATAATTACAATTAAAGAAGTTTCTTAAGCTCAAAGAGCTAATTGACTTTTGTTCTATTAAAGCATAGCTAAACAATGTTTATTGCAAGTTAAATTCTTAGATCAAGCTACAAGATCCTTCCAAAAAACTCATAAATAAATCTCAAAGCATAACAATTGCATCAATTGAGGTATGAATGAGCCCCAAAAACACTACATGCATAGCAGCATAGGCTTTCAAATTTTGACTAAATGATCCAAAACCAATGAACAAATATTGACTTGAGCATTGGAGGGCCATAGTAGGACATATACTACTATCAATCCGTGATGATACAGGTCGGCCCGACTGCTCGACAGTTGGTTCGAACTTGTACTGGACCGCACCAGCACGTTATCTTACCAATATTTCGGGTTATGGTTTTGGTCACAAGAGTTACTATTGATGCAGCTGTCAAAACCAGTTAGGCTTAGAATGTCGTTTTGCGACAATGGCCTTAATCCTAAGAAATCCCTCGTGCCATTGAACCCGCCCGCGAATACATGATCATCTCTTCCTTGATGGAAGCCAGCATTGTTCTTGTTCATCGTCATCATCATCATCTGATCATGATGAGCTAGAGGAGTAGTGGAGGCGGCTTTATCTTCGTATGAAGCCAAGCTGTGGACGAGCTGGTCACGTGACGTGCCAAAACCCTCTGTCTGGATAGGCGTCACGTGACCTGCTTGGTGTGGTGTTGTGAATGGGGATGGGAATTGTTGGGAGCTGGATTTTGCTCCCATTTGCGCCGCTTTTTGTAGCAACGCGGTGGCAGAGAAGTGCGTAGGCTGGTGGTGGTGGTAGGCACCAGGCCAAATGCTATTGCTCGGATTTATAGAAGATAGCCATGCCGGGATTTCCTCCTTGTTTATGTTGATGGATTTTGCTCCCATTTGAGCCTCTTGCGATAGCGCGTCGCAAAAGGCTCTATGTGTCACAAAACTATCTCTCCTGCACATTAATTAATATATCAGTTGACAATACAAAACATATAAGTTAATATAAGTTAAGCTGCTGATGACTTTCAGTATCACAAAACCCTACCTGGAGAAGAGGGTTCCGCATTCGCATCTATACTCTCGCGTGCCGCAGATTTTGGAATGCGCTTTCCAATCCGACTGGACCGCGTATTTCTTGGAGCACTTCTCGCACTTCCACTTCTTCTCGCCGTGTTTTCTGAAGAAATGCTTCTTGATTCCGGTCAGGTCGCCCAGCGCCCTCGACGGATCGTGGTGAACGCACCCGATTTCTGGGCAGATGTACACTTTCCTCCCAGCTTCTTTCTTGGATTTCTGCTTCAGCTTCCATGGCAGATTGTGGCCTCTCCTGTGAAGCTGCAGGTTTTGGTCTCTCTTGAACCCTTTGTTGCATACATCACACACAAATCTGTTTGTTGCCATAAGGCTTCTTGGTGATAGAGCTATAACTTCTGCTCCAGGCTCTACACATACAGATCTATTTAATTAGAGAGGCAAAATAGTAATAACAAAATAAGAATATCCAATCTAGTTACCTGGATGGCCAGGCTGATTTCTCCTTTTTTTGGTTGGCAGTTGAGTGAGATTGCTGCTGTTTGAAAACAAGCTTGCTTCACATGTCAAATTTGACATATTTTCTTCCATGGCCTCCAATATACTGCCATTGAATCATCAAATTTTAACTTGTAACATCACTTTCTTAGATATGAAAGATATTTGAGATCTAAGGAATAAAATATACTACAAAAACCTAGAAAAGGCAGTAAAGTAGGTGAAATTAAAATGGTGACTGTCTTCTCTGGATGATGGCTTGTTCTTCTAGCTTCACTTGGATTTACAGCAGAAGACAACCTTAATTTCTAGAAAGAGATGAAGGAAACCTGTCTGCACAGACACTAATTCACCATCATGCCTTTTTCTTGATAAAACAAGAGAATCTAATTATAGGTATGCATGTAAGAGCAGGCACATAAAATAGTAATCTACCAACACATGGCAATTACTTTCCTTTCTCTGCATATATTTGTGTTTCTTTTTGGAGAGAGAGAGGGAGAGATGTGGATGAGAAAGAAGCCCTGCAAAATCATCCACCTTTGGCCAAGGTAAAAAACAAAATACAGCCCGCCCTATGGCTAAACTCTGATGTTCACTTTTTGTCTATACTTTTGTTTTTTCTCTTCAATTTCCACCTCTCTCTTGACATATTGCATCGGCCGCGGTTGCTTAGAAGGGTGAACAAAAATAAAATCTCTGGTAATTTGCATATATATTTGCTGTAATTTGTAAAATTAATACATACTCATTCATCCACGAAAAATATTCTTATTTTACTATTTTAGATTGTCTACAAAAAGTAGTCTTATTTTTAAAAATTAAAAGTTTTCGGCTCATACTTTATCTATTTTTTCTCCTCTCTCATATTTTACTTACTTTTTATCATTCTATTCTCATTAAAATCGAGTAGTCAAACCATTATTTATGGACGGATGGAGTACTAGAAATATTTAGAGAAATAGTTTATTATCTTTGGAGTATTTTTTCACTCTTTTCAAATTTTTTGCTCTTTTTTTTGCTTTACAACTTATTTTTGTATATACCTAAATTATTTATTTTTCTCTCCTTTACCTATATGATTTCACTCTTCAAATTTTTACATTAGTATACCTCTTGGGAAGCCTTTGAAAGATTTTAAGCTTTGTGAAGAAAGTGTCTTAATCTTGTCTAATTTCTCTAATTTACTTTAGTAGAAGCAATAACTATGAGAAATAAAAATAAAAATAAATGAAAAAGAAAAACCCAAACCCCCAATTGTATGTTCTTGCATTTGTATTGCTCGGTAGGGTTAAACTTTACAGTGAGTGTGGCATCTCTTTCTCCACTGCTCCAATCCTCCCAAAATGGCTTCCTCCAAATCCCTAATTCGCGCTGGGGCTTCAATGGCAACGCGCTTCCTCGGTCGGCCTTTCCACAATACCCCGATTCATCTTCTTTCCCCGAAGCATGAATTGATCGCGGCGCCGCCCAAAATGCCCCCCCTTCTGTTTGTTCCCCAATCTCAAAAAATGGCGCCTTTCTACTCCCCGCCGCAGCCTCAGAACGAAGTTGAATTTCTCATAAACCTCAGCTCCGAAGGATTCCTCTATCCTTCTGGCTTGCCTTCTCTCCCCTTGTTGCTTCCCGAAGGTAACATTCATATCATTGAGTTTTTTTATTCAATGCTTTTTTTTTCCAAATCTTGTTTTTTATTGTTTGCTTTTTGGAAATTCGAGCTACACTAATTGAGCTTGTTTTTAATGCTAGCATTATATTTTCGTAGAACATGATGTGATTACAATTTAGACTGCGACTGTAGCTCCAGTAGATTTGAACTACATTTTGTAAGTATGTTGAATCATTTCGTCGTTTCAATGAGGAACTTTGTTGATTTTGGGACTAAGATGGTGTAGATTTTGTGATAATCATGGTATATTGCCAGAGCAGGGCAATAGATAGTTGCTAGGTGTGTGTCATCTCTTGAGTGTCTTTGGTGCCCTCTGATTTCTAACGTATCGTTATATGAACTTGTAAAGTTTTCGGATGTGTAATACTAGTACATATGTCATTAATAGTTTTGAGCATTTCCAGTGTGCTTTATCCACGTAGCCGAAGTATAGAATCCACCCACTTATATAGTTATTGACATGCCATCGAAGTCTAGTAAATATAATCTTTTTGTAGTTAATGTCTTCCTATTTCACAGGGATATGCTTATCATGTTTCAGACTAGCACTCGAGATTTCTCCATCTGAATATGTATGCTCTTATGATTTTGAAGGCCCTAATGCTTGCTAAGATTTCTTCGCTAAGGATAAGTCTTATGTCATATACAAATCCTAGATTTACGTCTGACCACAATAGACTTCATATCTTTCTGTCTATGATTCTGACTAATATGGAAGCCTCTGCACATATATGCAACTTCTTGGAACAAGGCACTAAGCTACAATGATAGATTCCGCAGGTGTGACCAAAGCCACTTGAATACTCCTTGGTATCTAAATCGGTATAAATATAGATTTACTGCTGTCTGAACTGAACTACGAAAAGTGTTGCCAAACAAGGTTTCCACTGCTAATCTAAGAAAGATGAGTGCAGCATCTTTTATCGTGGTATGCGTGTTTCCTCAAGAGTTAGGTACTATTGATCGGAGAGTGTTTCCTCAAAAGTTAGGTACTATTAATCCACAGGGGAAAATAATACAGTACTATTGAGGCTGATACGGACATCACATGTAATTAGAAGACTAATTTGGCAAAGGGGTTTCATAAAGTAAGGCGGGGCAGCACTGAAAGATGTCACCAGCAGATGTATCAAAGTAATTGGTCTGACATGTCGAACAATGGAATTGGTCAAATAATGCTCCCAAGTGATTGAGGGACCAATAAGCTGGATTTATCTGGCAGTATACGGCATGATCTTATTGATACCAGAGTGTTCTGTGACCTTAGCTCATAAGTCCAGATCTTGCATTGTCAGTTGTAAACTTTTAGCTGGAGCGAGTTATATCCATAAGCACGTAGTCTACTACCATACGTCAGTCGTGTTTCTCTAACTTTGATGATGATTGCTAGCGAGTGGTATCGTATATGTCATCAATTCGCTTAACAAAGTTAAAGTTGCCATTTATGCTTATAATTTTTCCCAGTTACTCATTTTGTCATCTACTATATGTTATATTCTTTTCGGCTCCTTACAGGAGACGAATCATCATCAAGTGAGCCTATGATTTGTCACACAAAGAGGACATACCAACCAAGTAACATCAGGCGCAAAAGGGTTCATGGATTCTTCGCTAGGTAGACCCCCTCTCCTCTTCAACACAAATACACACACTCTGTGATATGCCTTTGTCCATGCATGGATAAGAAATCTAATACTTACTGAATCACTCGCTCCTCACTCGCATCTGCTCGTGCATGCATCCTGTATGCATGTCTATTTGCACATAAAATACATGCATGCATTTACGGAGCCTCACTGTGACCAAGGGAGGCATCCCCCACATGTGGATTATGTCGTAAATATGCTTTCAGATGTTCATAAAATCTTTATATTTATTTTATTTATAATAACTCGAAGATCTCTTCCATATTTTTGTCATTAATTTAAGAGATCTTCCTCTGTATTCTAAATATTCAAGATTTAATGTTTATTAACCATTTAATACTGTGTTTGGTGATCGACATTATGTCTGTGTAGCTTGTCAACCTATTACTTCAAACTTTTATACCCTTCTTGGTATAATGGAATAGAATGTGATTCCTACTTCTATTCTATTTGTTTGCTTGGTATGATGGAATGAAGGAGGTAATGGAATAAAAATGCAAAGAAATTGACATTCTATTCCCACCTTCATTCACCCTCATTCCATTCCGTCATACCTTAACACTAAGGAAAACAATAACCCTCTTCCCTTCTTCGAAACTCAATCTCGTTCACTACATACCTACATGCATGTTTTTTCACGTACATGACCTGCTCGTGTGACTTCCCTTCAAATCTCACACGAAATGGGCCCCTTATGAAGAGATGTGATAACTGCATCAATTATGTTCGACAATAACCAAAGCTTGCTTCTAGACTGATACATTTTCCTTATCCTGAATAGGAAATCCACCAAGGGTGGCCGAAGAGTCATTTCCCTACGAGTTGCAAAGGGTCGGTATAGAATCACAGCATGATAAAAAAATGGATTCGGGACTGGCGATTTTGGTGCTCATTGATGCGTTACTGTTTAGCTTACTTATAAAATGTAATGGAGTTTCAGTTTTCCAAGTACCGAATTTGATCTGTGTATGGGATGAACATGAATTATGTTAGTTTGATAGAAGTATTACTTTTTATAAAGAAAATTTTGATTCAAGTTCTGAATTTATCAGTAAGTCTCTTTGCCTACACTTTTCATGAAGTCTTAGAGAAGTGTTTATTACAGAACGAGTCTCTGAATGTAACAAAGAAGTCAATTGAGAGAGAGAACATAACATCTATTGTCTGCATTGCTTTTTGATGTCGAGTGCAGCCACTTGTGTGAAAGAAACTGACGCGTAGATACATGAAACATTTATATCTGACACATAGGATCTCAACTCTGTTCTACATTCTACTTGGGGGCCCACATTTACTGAATCATCACTTCACTTATTTTATATTATCTCCCCCGGCTATTGGGAGTCTCGTTAGTGTCATGAATTTTAAGAAATGTTAAAAAAAATTGGTGGAAAAAAGATACTGAAATGTGATTAGAATGAGTTAGTTGAATGTGCAATCTTATTATCATTTATAGTAAAAATGAGTCGAGACTACTATTGCGAATGGAATAAAATGAAAAAACAGGACTCGTATTCACGGTACTCCCTCCGTCTATCATTTTAAGAAACCATTTTAAGTTGACACAATTTTTAAGAAATTGTTTGACTTTGTAAAGAAAAGTAAAAGGAGAAAGTGAGTGAAATGTGAGACTTATTTTTAATATTAATTTTATAATGAATTGTAAGTGAAAAAGATAATGGAATGTAGGGTCCGTTTATTAAAAGCGGAATAAATAAAATAATTTTATAAATCATGAATAATTTAAAATAGCAAAATGTCTATTTAAATGGTGGACAAAGCGATTACAAAGAAATTGCTCAATAGTACTCCCTCCGTCCAGCAATAGGAGTCCCGTTTTTCCGTTTTTGTCGGTCCGGTAATAGGAGTCCCGGTTCTACTTACTATATTTGGATAATTTATTTACCCTCCCCTTTCTCATTTATTTACATGTCTGCCATAAAAATATCACCCCACCCACCTCCCTTTCACACCATTTGACGATTAATCTCTCATTCTCTCCATTCTCACTCTCTCTACCTCTCGGGACTACCTCTCATCCGCTTCCGCCTCCTCCCCTTCCTCCTCCGCACGTTATGTTCAATGGATCGCAGCCACTCAGAAACCTTAACCCCCATCTCAGGTCGAGATGCAATCGGAAACCCTAATCGTCCGTCCCCTCTTTCCCGTTCGAATCCGACGCCGGAATGGACCTTCGACACTTTGGAGGTTCTTAGTTTTCTGAGAACCGCCCTCTATCTAGGGTTTGGAGGATCTTAGATTTTGGGTATTTAGGGGTCTCCGAGGGTTTGAAATGTTATGTGATTTAGCCACCCCCAATTTTGGTTGGGAGGTTTAAGGGTTGGTGTTCTACTGCCCTATGATGAAATTTGTGTTCTTTGGCCGATTTTATTTATGGCATTTTTTGCTGGTTGGCTTATTTGTTCATGTTAATGTGTTGTGGTGCTTGTGTTGCGATTTAGCCACCTCCAATTTGGGTTAGGAGGCTTAATGTACTGCCCTATGATGAATTTTGTGTTCTTTGTCCGATTAAATAGAATTTCTTGCTGAATTTGTCTTGTCATATGCTGATATTATTATCTGAGGGCCACTCTGATGTTGTATTGTTGATATTGATGCTGGTTTGTGTTGTTGGTTGGCTGATGTGGTGTTGGAAATTGTCTTTGATGCTTGTCCTATGTTTATTAGCCACCCCTATTCATGTTTGGAGGCTTGTGTTGCTACCCTATGATGAAAGTTTTCTGAGGGCCTTCATGGTGATGTGTTATGAAATCTGGTCATGGTTGATGTTGTTGGTTGTTTGATGTAGTGTTTGAAATTGTTTGTGGTGCTTATCATATGTGTATTAGCCACCTCTTTTCAGGTTTGGAGGCTTGTGGCTCTGCCCTACTGATGCTAAATGTATCTGTTGCCTCCATTACAGCCGCTCTTGCGAGCAGTCCATCATGGTTGTGCTTGAGTAAAAACTGCACCACATTGTTCTTAATGTTGTTGCTCAAGTATAGAGTTGTCCTCTGCCCATTTTCCATCCCTATGATGAAATTTTTCTGAGGGATTTATAACTACAACTGTTTTGGATGTTTTTTTTTTGAGATTTTGAGTTTTGGGTTGGTAGAATGTCTCTTAAATGCAGGAAGTTGATGTATTTATAGCACTTTGGAACTCATTTTTTAGTTCAAATTCCCCTCAAAAAATTTGTTGAGGGAGAGTTGAAATTTTCATTTCCCTCCATGTATTTTGAACTAATCTTGTTGAATTAGTATTGGAAGGCAGTTTTTACTTTTGAGCAATCTTTTACTTTCTAGTTTTTTGTTTATGTGATTGAACATTTTAAAAATAGGAACATTAAAAATATCATTGTAATTAATGACATAAAAACGTTTAAGCAACATTAAAAAAAGGTTGGCAGCTTGTTTTTTTACAAAATTAAGATAAAGGAAAAAATTGAACATAATTCAGGTGGGTCCCAAATTCCACTATCACAAATCATTTATTACACATTCCAACTCTTACTTAAAATCTGTGCCCTTTAGAAATGGAACTGCTATTGCTGGACGGAGGGAGTATTATTCATTGTATGCTTACTTATGATAAGCGTGAAATGAGAAGATTGACATCATTTTTTTCATAGTTCTATACTCAGCCGTCATATTATATATCGTCTACCGAGAAAATTTGTAAATTTGCTCATCTCACCCTTAATTATTACTACTACATGAAAAGTAAACTATAGAAAATGTATTTGGGCAAAATGAAAAATTGGACGTAATTTTTCTTACATAATCTGAAGTCAAATGTACTTTTATGCAATAAATCCTTGCTTTGATTGATTGATGCAATGAAAAATGCACAACTCTTTCCCTCGCTTTTGTTTTCCAAAGGGCAAATTGTCTTAAATATTTCTTAATTAAACATTAATTTTAATTCTACCTTACTCATTAAAATATGTTTCGTCTTCACATATTTAAGGGAATTATATATGTTCAAAAGTAGAGCGAAAAGGCATTTTTTGTAATCCTTTGGACTGATATTCTAATTAAATTGCAAATATATATAAACATAGATCTTTGCAATAGAAAAAAACATTAAAACTAAAAGGGACAGGCCAGATATATTAATTTAAACACATTTATTGATGGAAAAACAAAAGTAGAAAGTTTATAGTTTCATCTGTGACTGGGATCATACACACACTCCATTATGCATTCATAACCACACAGTCATGGCCAGAAAGAGAGAAAAGCAGCAGCATCACCAACACCGCGGCCGCATGCTGTGGATGCAGCAGGCACGGGCGATTCAATCTCGGCCACGAGCGCATCAAGGTAGCGCAGGGGGCTTGGCGGCCCCGCCATGAAACTCGCATCAATCCCCGCAATCTCATCATAAAACGGCAGCTGAGGCTGAGATCGGAGATTGCAGGCCATGAAAAGCGAATCAAGATAGGGGAGAGACAAATTAGGAGGCTGCATTTGGAAGGAATATTCCAAGGGATGGATTTGATTCATCAAGACTTGATCAGTCACGTTTTCATTTTGATTGTCGGTGACGAACTTTTTCTTGACGCTGGAGTTCCAGAAATTCTTGACCTCGTTGTCTGTTCTCCCTGGCAGATGCTTAGCAATCTGTGCCCACCTGCAAAAAAAAACATTTAATTTTTGTCAGCAAAATTTAGTTGACATACAAATCCTAAACCCTAGACATATATAACATAATTACTTGTTGCCTAGTAGTTTGTGAAGCTCAACAATGATGGTGGCTTCCTGTATTGAGAAACTGCCTCTCTTGAGATCAGGCCGGAGGTAGTTAATCCACCTCAGTCTGCAGCTCTTCCCGCATCTCCGCAAGCCTTTTAATAAACAAAACAAACTGAAAATATCAAAATCGTGTATGCATGCAAATTTTTAAAATGTAATGACATCAATTTTTTGTGATACCAGAGAGTCTGGGGACGGAGCTCCAGCAGCCGTGGCCGAAGGTGGAAATGTAGTTGACGAGCTTCTCGTCTTCCTCGGGAGACCACAGGCCCCTCTTCACCTTCTGTCTGTTGCAGCATGTGTGGTGATGTCCCATTCTCTGGTATGTGTGAATTGTGATTGAGGATATCGTTATCATATCAATGGAGATTGCGGTATTTAATGTTAGAGAGAGAGGGAGTTAGCAATACCGTGATGAGTGAGGGCCCTCTGATTTGCAGTGCAAAACCTGCTCCGACGATTCGAGAGGAGGAGACTTGGTGTTTTATAGCAGCAACATGGGGCCCACAACACCACATTATTTCTATGCAAAAATATTTAATTTTATTGTTTCAATATCCTACCGGCTACCCATATAGTCAGTTCTATGTTATACTCCCTTCGTTCCTTCGTAGTTGAGACGAAACTTTTAGCACGGAGTTTAAGAAATGAATGTTTAATGTGTTAATTAGATGATAAAAATGTAAGAAGGAAAAAGTAGAAAGAATAGAGTAGTAAACGAATAAAGTAAGAGAGGGTAAAATATAGAAATGACTCAACTATGAAGGAACTTCCCAAAAGGGAAAAATGACTCATCTATGAGGGAACAGAGGGAGTAATTACTTCGTCTCGAATTTTATTTTTCCATTTCGATCCGGCCCCGATTAGGAATCATGGTTCACTTTTCCATTTCGATCCGTCCCCGATTAGGAATCATCGATCGATCCCCGATTAGGAATCATCGATCGATCCCCGATTAAGTACAATATATTAAAATGGAACACAAATTCCACTATTCTGCCACAAACTTTATTTAACATTTCTTAAAACTCGTACTGGAGATAAAAGAGACACCTAATGGGGCCTAAGGGATATTGGCGACTAATATCGTGAAAACTTTTTAAAAGTTAAACTTGACGTATAATATCACGAACTTGTTAAAATTTTCAGCTATCATAACGACCCAACTAAGTGCTAATTGTGGAGCTTCTCATTGTACACTAGGTGACAAGCTAGGGGATTGGTATTGATTTAATTAAAGAGTGAATGGGCCTTAAAAGGGAATCTCCTTTTGTGGTAAATGATTCTTCCAAGACTTTTTTTTGAGTTATGATAGAGCTCATCTACTAATTTTCAGCGCAAAATATTAAGTACTCACATTATAATTTATGTGATATTCACATAATTTGTATTGCAGTCGTCATCGTCGATATTAATTAGCCCAACTGCACAAGTTCTTGTGCATCACAATATTGAGGATTTAGTGTTAAGTTTGTTAGAATCATGATGTCAAAATATGGTAGAAAATTAATACTTCCTCCATTAATTAAAGGTTGTCCATTTATGATTTAATGCAGATTTTAAGAAATTTGAAAAAAGAAATAGTGAAAATATTAGTGGAATGTGTGTCCTACCTTTACATCATATTAATTAATTTTATAATAGAATATAAGTATAATGTGTTAGTAGAAAATGAAGTTCAACCAAAAATGAACAAAAAAACAAATATAAAAATATTTTGTGAATCAGACTAAAATATTAAATATGGATAATATTTGATAGACGATGCAGTATATACTTCAAAATTCTCACTTTTGACTTTAGGTTTCCCCTGTATGACGTCAAATATTTTGTAACACTAGTACTTTAACTTCAATAGGACAATAAAGAAGGCAAACTTTAAACCAAAATACGAAATAAATTATTAACTGCACTTACCTAGCTAGATATATTAAAATAAAAAAAAAACAGAAAAATATACAGAGAGGCATATTGGAATTATATGTAGTACAAACCTTGTCATTAGTTTTCAACAATCTTTTCTTTTGTTTCGCAAAGTGTTTAGACTTCATTCTGATGTGAATCTATTTATTTTCAAATAATCCATTATTCTAAGCCTTAAACATGTACTAGTAAGTACTTTATACTTTTTAAAATATATTTTATGCATCCAACTTTTAATAAGTGCTTATCTTATATGTTGCTCGTCACATATTTTATTTGGATGTCATGATTGTCTTTCATTTTATATGATACTCAGCATGTGCTAATAAAACCAAAGTCGAGACTAAAACATAACAATAAATAAAATACGTCAACGTTGTAACAAACTTAAGAATTTTAAAATAAAAAATACTTCATTCTATCTTCTAAAATAGAGTATTTATCATTTTAGTTCATCTCATAAAAGTTAATATTCTTAATTTTGATAATGTTTTCCTCTCTAATAAAATGAGCCTCATTTTTTACTATTAATACCTAAATTATTTTTTAATCTATTACTTTATTAATAAATTATTTATTAATTCTTAGATGATTATTTTTATGAGATGGATGGAATACATTTTTTTATTTTATAAAAAGTTAATAATTATTTCTAGATATTAGTATTTCTTATTAGTGCATCTCCATGAATCATTTGTTTCTCCTAAAAATAGAAAAGTTGGTAGTATAATAAAAGAAACATGTAATATTGATTTAAATAAAAATTGCAAATAGTCGCACTCATAACTTCATAGTCCCTCTCTCTTCTCTTTCTCTCTCTTGTGAAAGAAACAGTTAGCCAAGTTCGTCATCATCAGCCAAAACAATAAATGCAAGAGATCTCAATGCAATATGGACAATGGTAATAAGGAAAAGTCTACTTTCTTTCAACCCAATTGATACTTTTCATGATAAGTTCAATACATATAAGTATGTGTATGTGGAGTTGAAAAACTCGATCACTATATTTCCATATTTCATTTGAGAGTTGTATCTTAGTCTCTCATTTTTGTTAAATTGATTAAATCAGCCAAAGTTAAACGTGGGAATATGTATAGATTTGATCAAATGTAAGTCGAGTCAAAACTAAATTAACTAGCAATGACAAGGTATAACAAAATTATCCAAACCTCGAATTCAATTTAAGTAATAAAGTTCACCAAAATTCGACCCAAATAATCGAAGTGGACCAACAAATATGTAAAAACTAGGAGTACTATATAACAATATAAGTCAAATTGACCAACTATATATATATATATATATATATATATATATATATATATAGAGGTACAAGCTACATATAGTCCACAATAATATTTCTTTGCCCTTTCTCGTAAATTATGATTGGAATTATTGATTTCACAAATTATATACAAATCAAAGTCTGCTTTGCACTCTAAATCTCCCCTTAACTTCAAGGATAGTAGTAAAATTAATAAATTAGAATATGATTTATATTTCATTTATAAATTTGATGGTCATAATTTATGAGACGTAAAAGAAATAAAAAAATATATTAAAATTAACTATATGTCAACTATACCCATGCCACGGGGCACCGAGTACCATGCATTATTTATGTACAAATATATATATAGAGAGAGAGGTGTTATTGTAGAAACTACTACTACTATATGTTTTTTGACGAAATGGCGAAAACACTAAATTGTAAAGTCAATGCATTTGTGATTCACATGGAATATGTATTATTGAATCATTGTAAATATTTATGATCCAGTGGCTAAAATAGTTCACCATTCTCACTCTTTAATACAAAAATAACCTTTTATTTTGAAATACTCATAGCATTATCGCATCGTAAGCACCATATTATCACAAGCATACACATTAAATTTATATACATTATGGTTAAATTAACAAATCGACAACATTTTGGTAATAATATATTTTCCTCTAATATAGCATACGTCATCACATTTCACAAATTCATAAAAATAACCAAATACACTAGTGTTTTTGTCGAAAGAAGAAGCAATATTCTTGTATTATACATTTCTTATTTCTTTAGTTTATTTGAAGAATTATTTAGTATTAAGAAAATTCATGGAAAATAAGTAGATAAATAGAGCAAAGAAGTCTTTCTTCTAAAGATGTAAAGAGGTTGGTAGACACCTCTGGTCACATGAGATTTTTCAGTCGGTACCCAGTACAAGTAAGCTTGAGTATTCCAACTTAAATATACATGGACAATTTATCGCGAACGATTGTTGGTATGAATATGAAGTTGTTCCTATCTGGGATGGTTGATTATACTAGAGTGTGGTATGACACTTAAAACATGTTGAAAAATTACTCTTGCTGTATAAATTAAGTTCTAGATCTATGTGATTGTTTATTTCTAAATCTTTACAATTAATATTAAGCATACAGTGTTGGTATATGATACTTTGACTTGTCAAAATGTGAGACAATTAAAAAATAGATACAATTAATAAGAAACGTCCTAAAATGAAAAAAAATAAAAAAAAATAGTACACATAATAGGGTCAAAGGAAGTAAATGATAGAGTCCGAAGTTTAATTAACGTCAA
Source organism: Salvia splendens (assembly GCF_004379255.2). Taxonomy (NCBI): domain Eukaryota; kingdom Viridiplantae; phylum Streptophyta; class Magnoliopsida; order Lamiales; family Lamiaceae; genus Salvia; species Salvia splendens. Next base: position 12,816,634 of record NC_056039.1, read on the forward strand.
AATTGTAAATGGTTATATATTGGTTATATAGATTAATGTATAGGGGTGTAATCAAATGAAATAAGCATATCAACTATTGACATTTAAATATAAATATACAATTGTTAACATAAAAATATGATTAATATATTCATATCATTATGTTGACATTTTTACGTACTAAGTTAATGATTATCAAAATTATCACATTAAACCAGTTATCATTTGATTACAAGCGCGTACATGAGATGAGACAATTACTAAGATAACCTTTTGTGTTATTTTTCAATAAAATGCCATGTGGTTTTATTCAACAGCATTAGATTTCAATATCAAAAGGGTTGCGTTAGTGTACTAACCATCTTAATGTGCTAGTTGCTAACAAATCAACACATTATATTAAAAATGTTAACACGATAACATGAGTATGTCAACACAAATTTATCTTGACATTTTGCTTATAATGTGCTACTTGTTCACTAATCAACACATTATATTAAAAATGTCTACACAATAACATGAGTATATCAATACAAATTTATCTTGACATTTACAAAATGTCAACACAAATTTGTGTTGACATATTAATGTCACTTTGACATATTCATGTCTATGTATTGACATTTTTAATATAGTGTGTCGATTTACACCATCTCCAACAGTACTGCAAAACCAATCTCATTATAGGTTTTTGAAGAAAAAATATCTATATTTACATTTGCACTAAAAGTATACCAAAAACTCTTTTCATAGTTTGAGTTATTGTATTTAAGTCCAAATTAATTCATATTTATAATAGAAGAAGAGAAGGGAGATAGATTAAAATACACTGATTGAAAAACTTACAGAGAGAATATAGCGGCGTGGGGAGAAAAAGTGGTAAAATAATAAGAAAAATATTTTGGAGACATAATGTCTAAGACATAATGAGGTTAAAGTAGTCATTTTAGATTGTTTTATATTTTTATTTAAATAAATGTTTTGTACATATACCATACTACCCTTGTGCATATAAAAACATTTTTTTATATTTAAGAATTACTTGCTTAGGAAAGTTGTGTGTATTTATATGGATGGCTTGATTTAAGCAAATTATATTCAAATTGTATGAAGTGTATTAAATACTCCAATGATGCTAAGTCACGATTTTTAAAAAAATACTATAATTTTAAATAATGAATTTAAACTTTATTTAAATAATACATTATAAATTTATATTTTTTAAATTCTAAACTTATAGGTACTAAATAGATTTAACACTCAATCTTAATTTTATCATTACAAAACATTATTGAATCTATAATTTATATGTATAAAATTAATAAATCAATTTAATTGCTTAAGTTCTTAGAGCATCAAAATTAAGATTTGAAATTTATACATGTTTTAATTTATTAATGGACAAAATGTTAGGGAACAACAATTTAAATTTGTATACTAGAATTAAATTGTTAGATAGTGTCAAAATAATTTAATTAAGTAATAATTTCTATAGCTAAAATAATTTGGCTATAGAAATTTAATACTCATATTTCACAATTAAAATTTTTCATTTTTCATGCACAACCCTTTCTTTCATGAGATCATAACAAGTAAAAAATTAAGTATCTATACATACATCTATTTACTACTAGTATTTTAAAATTTAGAATGTTAAACATTATTAATAACAAAAAAAAAATTTGGACGTGAATGACTATTACTATTTCGTTGGACGATAACACTAAGAAACTAAGTATATATGCATGTAGTCATTTTTATGATTCAGAATTTAAATAATAATTTAATACTAATAAAATAATTTGATGAGAATGACTATTACTATTTCGTTATACTAGTCTTTTACAATGTAGAACTTTAACGATTATTAAATAACAAAATACTTGGATGAGAATGAATATTCCTATTTCGCTGGGTAATAAAACTAAGAAATTTAGTATATATACACATGTAGTCGTTTTATGACTTCAAATTTTAATAATTACTAATAAAATAATTTGATGCAAATGACTATTATCATTTCACTAGATGATAACAAGTAGAAATTAAGTATATAACATATTTATACTACTACTATTTTAAAATTTAGAATTTTACACATTATTTATAGAAAAAAAATAATTGTATGTGAATGACTATTATTATTTTCGTTGGACGACAACACTAAGAAATTAAGTATGTATATGCATGTAATCATTTTTACGATTCAGAATTTTAATAATTATTTAATACTAATAAAATAATTTGATGAGAATGACTATTACTATTTCGATGGATGATAACAATTAGAAATTAAGTGCATATACACATGTAATTATTTTTATGACTTAGAATTTTAATAATTATTTAATACTAATAAAATAATTTGATGCGAATGACGATTACTATTTCGTTGGACGATAACACTAAGAAATTAAGTATGTATATGCATGTAGTCATTTTAATGACTTAGAATTTTAAAAATTATTTAATATTACTAATAAAATAATTTGATGAGAATGACGATTACTATTTCGTTGGACGATAACACTAACAAATTAAGTATGTATATGCATGCAGTCATTTTTATGACTTAGAATTTTAACAATTATTTAATATTACTAATAAAATAATTTGATGAGAATGACTATTACTATTTCGTTGGACGATAACACTAAGAAACTAAGTATGTATATGCATGTAGTCATTTTTATGACTTAGAATTTTAACAATTATTTAATACTAATAAAATAATTTGATGCAAATGACTATTACTACTATTTAGTTGGACGATAACACTAAGAAATTGAGTATCTATATGCATGTACTCATTTTTATGACTTTAAATTTTAATAATTATTTAATACTACTAATAACATAATTTGATGTGAGTACTATTACCGTTTCGTTGGATGATAACACTTAGAAATTAAGTATATATATACATGTAGCATTTTTATGACTTATAATTTTAATAATTTTTTAATACAAATAAATATTTTTTTAAAAAATAAAAGAATTTTTATTTTTGAAACGTTATAAAGTTAATTTTCTAAGCATAATTTTATAGAGTTGAAGTCTAACTAGTAGTTGTCAATCAAAATATAAAAAAATATTACATGTGATAAAAGCTAAGAAAATTAATACAAAAATACAAAAGATAACACAAACAAATGATTCATCATAATAACTACTACTATTATTTAATCATACAATTCAAATTTGAATAAGAAATTTAACAAAAAAAATAATAAAACCGGCCGTGAAAGTATAACATAAAAAAGAAAATAACTCATAATTAAATTATCAACTGATTAGATAAAAATTTATTTGTAAAAATAATAATATATGAAGTTATCAAATTATTTTATTATTAAATAGTAATAATTTAGTATGTATTTTGATAATTAATACTATAGTAACTAATTTATAATCTAAATTCATGATTTTTAAATAAATAATATCTCCGTCCCGCTACAAGTGAGGCGCTCCAAATCGGACGTTGTTTTACAAAAATAATAATAAATAGTTAAAGTAGAGATAAAGTAAAGTAAGTAAGATAATAATGTATATACGACTTTCTTCTACATTATTCTCTCTCTTACTTTACTTTATCTCCACTTTAACTATGTATTATCATCTTCGCAAAACAACGGCCAAAAAGAAACGCCTCACTTATAGTGGGACAGAGGGAGTATAAAATTAACATGAAAAAAAGATATGTAAACATATAAAAAGTTTCGAGATTTATCTCTAATCATATCAATAAATATGCATTTAGATAAAGATATTTAATTTGATTTAATATTCCTTAAATAGATTTGTATCCATTTAATATGATATTGGGTAAACTAGTCATAATAAAAAAATATATCTATGTCAAAATGCCATAAGGGTATTATGGCTTGGAGATATTATGTCTCTAAATCACTACCCAAATAATAATCTAATATAATCTTATTAATATGTGATTAGTTATTAAATAGGGAGCGTGCCCATATTAGTATTATTTTACTAAAAGCCGTTACTTTATCAAATTTTATTAGATAGATTAATAACTTACCGTATATATAAATCTATAGAATCAATTATTTTATTAGTTATACATTAATATGCTATCAAATATACTATACGTCTATACGTACATTAATATACTATATGTACATTAATATTATTCAAACCAAATATGCTACTAGTAACTAAAAGAATACATAATATGGAAATTCAAAATTTTATAATTTGTTATTTAATAGATAATAGATTTCATATTTAGTTATATTAATTAAAAAATTTTATATTATACTTATTTAATTTAATTTAAGATATTGGCATAGTGTCATGGGGGTTAGTATGTAATTTTGATAAAAATATATATGTATGATTAAAAAGTATAAAAAGTTAGTGGGCGAGAAATATTCTTTTAGATTTGAGTTTAGCGTAAATGATTGGAGCAAAATCAATATTCAATGTGACATGTACACTAAAATAGGTTTGAGTTTAGTGTAATGGTTGGAGATGTTGTTAGTTAGCAAGTAGCACATTAAGATGGTTAGTATTTGATCACATCTAATATGAGATGTGATCAATTGCTAACTAATTAGCAATCCAAAATTAAGACCAATTTTTAATCATTAGATTAGGAGATCTAATGGTTGATATAATGTCAAATAGATTATATTTTAAATTTAAATAATTATTAAATAAAATTTTCGCTTTTATTAAAATTATCCAAAAACTTTAAATTTACGTAACTCACTCGATTTAAATTATTTTTTACAAAAAATATATCAATTTAAAGGTAATTTTATAAGGATTCTAACGAGATCTCAATTGCATATGTTCCGACGACGTTCGGATGATGGAATTTGATGATTTTTATTTCAGCTTTCGTATATGTTGATAAGCAGATTTTTATCAACAAATACATAAAAAAATCTCAATATAATGTATGTAAAATCTCAATATAATGCATGTGAAATCTCAACATAATGCATGTAAAATCTCAATATAATACATGTAAAATTTCAACATAATGCATGTAAAATCTCAATAAAACTGTGTTGATATTTTCGTGTACTTGTGTTGAAATACTCATGTCATTGTGTTGATATTTGTAATACACTATGTTGATATAAAAAAATACGAAAATTATGATATGATAATAGAATAACGATCTTACCCTTTTGTTGATATTTTGTTTACTATTTATTGAAATTCGCAAGATTAAATCTCATCCACTCATTTTGAAATCTAATGGTGAAGATTTGGTCTTGATTTTGGATTATGATGCTACAAGCAATAGAAGATGAACCCATCTAGGGCTGGCAATTTTTGACACGACACGATAACACGACACGAACCGGCACGAAAATAATGGGTTTGGGTCAGAGCTTATTGGGTTCGTGTCCTTATCGGGTCGACCCGTTAAGGACACGAAAATTTCGTGTCGTGTTCGTGTCGTGTTCGTGTCGTGTTCGTGTCGGGTTCGTGTTATCCGTTAACAATACGTGTTCGTGTCGTGTTCGTGTCGTGTTCGTGTTATCCGTTAACAAATAATATTTTAATATTATTAATTCTTATTATTTTCATTTTTAATAGGTTTAACCGTTATCAGGTCGTGTTGTTATCGAGTCGTTATTGTGTCATCTCGTGTACGTGTTGTTATCGTGTCGTGTTGACCCGAATTGGTTCGTGTCGTTAATGGGTTCGTGTCGTGTTCGTGTCGTGTTCGTGTCTGAGGGTTTCGTGTCGTGTTCGTGTTCGTGTTTGAGGTTTTCTTAACGGGTCGTGTTCGTGTTTGTTGTTATCGTGTTCGTGTCGTTATCGTGTCGACACGATAACGACCCGACACGCACGATTTGCCACCCCTAAACCCATCTAATATTATATACTTATATCCAATACTCCCTCCGTCCGCCATTAGGAGTCCCATTCCTTGGCGGCACGGGTTTTAAGAAATATTAAGAAAAGTTGGTGAAAAAAAAGTTAGTGGAATAGAGGTCTCACTTGTATATATTAGTTTTAAATGAAATGTGAGTCGAATGAGTTAGTTGAAGGTGAAACACTATTATCATTTATGGTAAAAGTGAACCGGGACTCCTATTCGTGGACGGACTAAAATGGAAAAATTGGACTCCCATTCGCGGACGGAGGGAGTATTATATACTTATGTATAAAATAGTTTGCAATCTAAATAGAAAATAAGTTTTTATTTAATTGCAACTATATTAGTAAATGTGGAATGGATATATATTGTGTGCGTGAATATATGTATTTGGAAAGACCATATCGATCTATATCATTATGTGCATGCAAGTTTTCCATAATTGAGAATTGACCGCGTCGCAAATCAGCCCCACTATATTGATAAATGACAGATTCCAAACTCAACGGTGAAATCTTGATAAAGCAATGCTTCTTTTGGTTTTATAACCAAACAGAAAATTAGGGACACGTGTAATTTTTGGTTGATTTAAGAGAAACTTAGAGCATATGCACCTTGTGATGAGATATCAATTTAGTTTTCCAAATCAAATAATAATTCATTTCATCTATTTTATTTGGAAAGGGACAATGGGTAGCACATGCAAGAATTAATGAAAGGATGCTCTATTGCCCCATTTGACGAGCCATCATGGGACACAAGCTCTCCTTCAGTTTTGTGTTAGTCCCATTTTATGGAGCCTATTGATGGAGTACGTACTAAACAAGCCCAACAGCAGCAAAGCCCATCAGCCTAAAGCCCAAGAAAGAGTATCAGTTCGGCATGACTAAAGAGTATCAGTCCGGCATGACTAAAGAGTTCAGTTCGGCACAATCAAAGAGTTCGGCCCCAGCCTACAGCTCGGTAAAAGCCAACCAATCAAACTCTGCTCTCAGGTCGGCATCAAGCTCTACTCTCAGATCGGCAAAAGCTGCTCGGCAATAATTCAGCAGTTCGGTCTCAGTATTCGACCGAACTAGGAGATAGTGGACTCATGCAGGATTTCCACCTCCACTACACCCACGATCTATTTAGTGGTGTCAAGCAGTCGTTAACACATGCAGGATAGTGGACCCATGCAAGATCGCCACGATCTCCACGACATCCACTACCTAGTAAATGGTGCTGCATGCCACGATCTTGGTCCTTTGTATAAATAGAACCTAGATCAGATAGATAGGGTTAGACTCTCTCGCTTTCTAGAGATAAAATACAAAATAGCAAGTCTGTATTGTAAGCTGTAAGAAAACAGATCAAGCAATACAACTCTGCCCTCATTTCTTCCCGTGGACGTAGATTTACCTCAGTAAATCGAACCACGTAAAATCTCTGTGTCGTGATCTGCATCTTCCTGCATTCACTACCGTCGAAAATTCGCGGATTCATCACTGGCGCCGTCTGTGGGAAACGAAGAACAAAATTTGTGATAAAGCGAATTTTTGACCCTTTTCCACCCCAAAAATGCATACCAGATCACACACTACCCGTAATACCGTTCGTGAAAACCATGAGGAAGCTAGTCCAGCCCGCAGGTCCGGAAAACAGCCTCGGGAGACATCTACTTCCAGTTTTCACGATGAAGGAACAAGCCGCTCAAAAGGTCCACACACCGAGTCTTCCCAGCAGCCTGATTTGAATGAGGCTGTCAAGCTGTTCTTGGCTGAGAAGCAGGATGAGTTCTTAGCCTTCCTGCAAAAGAGCCAACAGCCGGAGAAGACAACGGCGGATTCTCCCTCCTCATCCAGACATGAAAGTCACTACCGCAGTAGTGACGTGTCTTCCAGGAGAAAGAATCCTCAACCCCGACATGTTCCTGTTCCTCCTCGGTACCGGAACCACAGGAGAACTCCATCTCCTCCGTACCGAAGAGATGTCGGGTTCGCCATGTACGGAGCATTAAAGACTCCGTTCTCGGATGATATCACCCGAACTCCTTTGCCGCGGAACTACCGGACACCGTCAATGACTTATGACGGGTTGGTGGATCCTCATGACTTCCTGGGACGCTATCAATATAATATGGCGAACCAGGGTCTCAATGAGGTCCATATGTGCAAGCTGTTCCCCGAGCTGCTCATCGGGAACGCCAGAAGGTGGTTCGACAGCCTTCCTCAAGGCAGCATTAGATCCTACCGAGATCTAATGGATGCTTTCCACAGGAGGTTCTTTCAGAAAGCGGAAGCCCGAATTACTTCGGCTCAGCTGCTTTCTATACGTCAAGGTCACGACGAAAAGATCAGCGACTTCCTGACGAGATTCCATAAGGAATGCCTACAAGTAGATAATCTCAATGATCTACTTGTCATTTCGGCATTCCAAAATGGAATCCTGCCCGGAGCTCTCTACAGAAAGCTCGTGGAATGCAGTCCGCAAACAGCTCAAGAGATGTGGGACATTGCGGACCAGTTCTCCCGTGCCGATGAGGCAGACCGTCGAAAACGGTCTTTAGACAGCTCATCTAGAGGAGACGAAAAGAAGCCCGATCATAGCGATCAGAGGTTTCCTCGCCGAACTCCTTTTGAAAGAATTCAAAGGGCACCGGTACAAGGCAGATTGGGGCCACGTCTCAATCCTGAGAAGCCGCCCGCTCAGTTCGTACCATTGAACAAGTCAAGAGCGGAAATTTTCGAACTACATTCCGATATGTTCGAAAAGCCAAGGCGGATGACGAAATCGGCCGCGCGCCGACCTCAGGATCAATATTGCTCCTTCCATCAAGACTACGGTCACGATACCGAGGAGTGCCGACATTTGGTTGCAGGTATTGATGCCCTTGTGAAAGCAGGGACGTTAAAAAAATACCAAAGCAAGCAGCCGAAAAGGAACAAAAAGCAGGGAAGTGCGAACTGCGCTCCTCAGGATCCGAAAAGGCAACAGGATCCCGAAGACGATAACGAGCCGCAATATGATGGAGTAATCCTAACTATTGACGCTCTCCCTGCCGAGAAGACTAAATCGTCTCTGAAGTCATAGAGCAGAAAAAGGCTTTTGACGAGCTCAAAAGTTATTTAGCTGAGCTTCCAATTCTCTCTGCTCCAACAGATGCCGAAGTGATTTTCTTATACTTAGCGGCATCCGATCAAGCCATCAGCGCGGTGCTTGTACGAGAAGAAGGCCCAAAGCAGTTTCCCATCTACTTTACAAGCCGAGCATTAAGAGGTCCAGAAACAAGGTATCAACCTCTGGAAAAAATTGCTCTGGAGTTAGTAAATGCAGCAAGGAGACTGCGGCCATACTTCTATGCTCACAAGGTATGCGTCTTAACCGATCTGCCTCTTCGGCAAGTTTTGACCAAGCCAGAAGCATCAGGCAGAATCGCCAAATGGGCCATAGAGCTGGGAGAGCACACAATTGAATACCTACCTCGAAAAGCCATCAAGGGACAAGCCTTGGCAGATTTTCTTGCAGAGGCCAAGTTCGATCAAGCAATCCCTGTCATTGCCGAACAGAAAAATTCTGCCAATGCCGAACTAGCACAGCCCTTGGAATCCGAAGAAGAGCCGCCGGACTGCTGGAGTGGATTCGTAGATGGAGCTTCGAATAAAACGGGAAGTGGAGCTGGTATTCTACTTATCGCTTCCAACGGACACGAGGTAACTTATTCACTTCGTTTCTTATTCCCAACTGCTAATAACGAAGCCGAATACGAAGCCCTCCTGGCCGGACTCCAGTTAGCGCAAAGTCTGCTCGTCAAATCTCTCAAAGTCCATTGTGATTCACAAGTCATAGTAAATCACATGTTGGGTACAAGTGAAGCTCGTGACGAGAGAATGAAGAAGTATTTGGACAAAGCGCAAAGCATCAGCCGAAGTTTCTCCTATTTTCGGATAATCCGCATTCCCAGAGCGGAAAATAGCCGAGCAGATACCTTAAGTAAGTTGGCCTCAGATCCGAGCTCAAAGGCGGAAGAATTAATGCATCGAAGCATTGATGAAGCCGAGGTACATTCAGTATCCAGCTCGCCGAACTGGATGACGCCGATCTTGCAGTATCTGGATCAAGGACAATTGCCCGAGGATAAGAGAGAAGCTCGGAAGATCACGGGCCGAGCACTTCGGTACGAACTTCATGAAGGAGTCCTCTTTAGAAAGTCTTACTTCCAGCCGTTATTGCGGTGCGTAGGACCAGAAGAGACGGACTACATCCTCAGAGAAGTTCATGAAGGATCGTGCGGTAGCCACATCGGAGCCAGAGCTTTAGCTAAAAAAGTTCTAAGATGGGGATATTATTGGCCAACCTTGGTACAAGAAGCAGTGCAGCTCGTCAAGACATGCCCGAAGTGCCAAATCCATGCAAATATCCCAAGGATGCCGCAGACCGGTCTATCCACTATGCAAAGCCCTTGGCCTTTCATGCAATGGGGCATAGACATAGTGGGACCACTTCCTCAAGCTCCTCGGCAAATGAAATTCCTTATCGTTGCCGTGGACTACTTTACGAAGCGGGTGGAAGCTGAACCATTAGCTACGATAACGAGCTCGAAGGCATTGGACTTCGTCTGGAAGAACATAGTGTGCCGATTTGGCATACCCCACATCCTCATCTCGGATAACGGGACTCAGTTCACCGACAAGACGTTCAAGAATTGGTGCCAAGAGCTGAATATTCAACAGCGGTTCACTTCGGTCTCTCATCCACAAGCAAACGGACAAACGGAGGTAACAAATCGTATCCTGGTGAAAGGGTTAAAAGCTCGGTTAGAACAAGCCAAAGGACAATGGGTAGAAAATCTCCCTCAAGTCCTATGGTCCTACCGAACTACACCCACAACCTCCAACGGTGAAACTCCGTACAGTCTGGTGTACGGCACTGAAGCCGTAATTCCGGTGGAGATCGGCGTACCCAGTCCCCGAACTCTAAATTTCTCCTCAGAAATGAATGACGACGGACTGAGAGCCGAGCTAGATCTTGCCGAAGAAAGAAGAGAATTGGCATGCATAAAAGCAGCCAAGTACAAGGAGCAAGTAGCCCGGTATTACAACCAAAGGGTGAAGAAGCTGCAATTTCAAGTGGGAGATCTCGTCTTGAGAAACAACGAAGTAAGCCGAGCAGAAAAGCTGGGCAAGCTCGAACCCACATGGGAAGGTCCGTATCGGGTGTCAGAAGTCCTCGGCAAAGGGTCTTACAAATTGGCTCACATGTCAGGAGAACAGGTACCCCGAACATGGCACATTTCCAACCTCAAAAAGTTCCATTTGTAAGAGACAGTCCGGTCAGTCAGTCTTGAGTCCTGTTCAGTCAATGTGCTTTATTTGGTTTACTTGGTCTTTATTTGTCTCTGTGCGTTTTGTCTGTGTGTTTTGTCTGTCTCTGTGCGTGTCGTCTCTTACAAATGTTACTGAGGTATCTTGTTCTTCGAAGGCTGATCCCCTTCTTAGAACATATACAAGCCAACGATTGTGAGTCAAAGCTTCTACAGAAGATACAAGACCACAATTCAGCTTAAACAAGCAGTTCGTCTGAAACGAGCTGCAACAAGCCAACGATTGTGAGTCAAAGCTTCTAAAGAGGATACAAGACCACAATTCAGCTTAAACAAGCAGTTCGTCTGAAACGAACTGCAATAAGCCAACGATTGTGAAGTCCAAGCTTCTAAAGAGGATACAAGACCACAATTCGGCTTAAAAATCAAGCACTTCGTCTGAAACGAACTGCAACAAAAGTCCGATTCACGCGATAAAACTTGCCTGAATTAGGACAAGGGAAAGTCCGATCCACGCGATAAAACTCGCCGAATTAGGACAAGGGAAAGTCCGATCCCCAAATTAGGACAACGGAAAGTTCGATCCGAGCGATAAAACTCGCCAAATTAGGACGCAAACCAAGTTCGGTCAAAGAAGAGTTCACTTCATCAGACCGAGGACAAACATCAACTTACCCCGTACCTTTATCCAGAATGCCGAAGTGATTCACTTCACTTTTCGGGGGGGGGTAGTGATGGAGTACGTACTAAACAAGCCCAACAGCAGCAAAGCCCATCAGCCTAAAGCCCAAGAAAGAGTATCAGTTCGGCATGACTAAAGAGTATCAGTCCGGCATGACTAAAGAGTTCAGTTCGGCACAATCAAAGAGTTCGGCCCCAGCCTACAGCTCGGTAAAAGCCAACCAATCAAACTCTGCTCTCAGGTCGGCATCAAGCTCTACTCTCAGATCGGCAAAAGCTGCTCGGCAATAATTCAGCAGTTCGGTCTCAGTATTCGACCGAACTAGGAGATAGTGGACTCATGCAGGATTTCCACCTCCACTACACCCACGATCTATTTAGTGGTGTCAAGCAGTCGTTAACTCATGCAGGATAGTGGACCCATGCAAGATCGCCACGATCTCCACGACATCCACTACCTAGTAAATGGTGCTGCATGCCACGATCTTGGTCCTTTGTATAAATAGAACCTAGATCAGATAGATAGGGTTAGACTCTCTCGCTTTCTAGAGATAAAATACAAAATAGCAAGTCTGTATTGTAAGCTGTAAGAAAACAGATCAAGCAATACAACTCTGCCCTCATTTCTTCCCGTGGACGTAGATTTACCTCAGTAAATCGAACCACGTAAAATCTCTGTGTCGTGATCTGCATCTTCCTGCATTCACTACCGTCGAAAATTCGCGGATTCATCACCTATCAAATTATTTATCTTATGATTAAGTAATTATCTTTTTGTGATTTTTTTTACAATGAACTCCTATATCAATTTTGATGTCAAAACAGTAGCGGGAAATTAGTGGTTCGGTAATATGGGTGTCCAAATAGATATTAGGTATCGGATATTTTCTGATCCGATTTCAAATAATGGAGTACATTTCGTGGTTTTTTTGTCCAATATAAGTAGTTCACAATCCATTTAAACGATTTTGAGCCAGTTATTAAAAGTTTGTGACACAGGTCAGTTCACATCCAGCGCAACAACAAGCTCAAGCCAGTCACGTCTGGATCCGCTAGCAGCTCAAGCTCCTCGACACGGGCCGTGTCTCAGTCATGCCACAATGTCAGTTTCCCAAAGCGTTTGATAGGATATATCCGAGTCAGTTAAGTTATTTTTGTCTAATACTCATGTAATTTAATTATTACTCCCTCCGTCCCTCTGTAGTCGGGACGTTTCATTTTCAGCACCCGTTTTGGAAAAATGATAATAAATAATTAAAATAGAGAAAATGTAAAATAAGAGAAAGATTAATATAGAGAAGACTTTTAACTATACTATTTTCTTTTTTACTTTACTTTCTCTGCACTTTAACTATTTATTATATTTTTTTCAAAATGAGTGCTCAAAATGAAACGCCTCTATCAAGCGCATATGTAAGCTCATTTTGAGTTTTCTTTGTCAGAATTTTCTTAGGTCACAAAATAAAGTCGAACCACGGATAAGAAATAACTCTATCCATTATTTTGAGTTATTATCATAACATAATCAAATTCATAACTTTATCTCTTAATTCTCTTTTCAAGACCCTTCCAAGTTACAAAATTATTCGAAACTCCAACTTCAAGAACTAGGGTTACGTCGCCGCCTACTCCTTCGGATGACTTATTGTTGCCCTCCGTCGCCCATTGCTCCCTGTTTGTTCCATCTTAGATATCTATTGGTATCATTAGTGCTTTCATTTTGGACTTGTGACGTCCCAATTAGGGGTGACAAATCTTGCGGATTGGGTCATTATCGGGTCAACCTGATAATGATCCAACCCAATAAGGCCTAACCCGAACCGACCTGTTAAGGAAATTGTCAATCCGAACACGAACCTAACCTGCTACCCTCAAACCCGAACCCGATCCGAACCCGTTAATGACACGATATAATATGGGTTGACACGACACGATAACGACCTGAACCCGATATTACACGATTAAAACCTGATATTACACGATTTTAAACTTGATTTATATGATAAAAAGTCATTTTCCACGATTTAATCTTGATTTACAAGAAATTTGTAAAGCATTATTTTTTTTATAAATAATAAAAATAATGAAAATAATACTCCTTCCATATTCAAAAAATAGAAACATTTGAAACGGCACGAGTTTTAATGCACAATTGGTAAAGTAAGAGAGAGGAAAAGAAAAATGAGTAAAATAAGAGAGAGGAAGAGAAAAAATAGTGAAAGTAGAGTTAGTGGATTGTGGGGTCCATGTCCTAAAATAGAAATATTCTAAAGTTTCTATTTTTAAGGAACGGCCCAAAATGGAAATAGTTGCTATTTTTAAAAAACGGAGGAAGTAATATTATTTCTTAATGGGTTATCCATATCCAACCCGAACCCAACCCGAATTTTTTGGGTTCTTAACGGGTCAACCCTATAAGGACACGGACCCAATAAGGCTTGAACCACACCCATTATTTTCATGCGGATTCGTGTTGGATTAACGTGTCGGGTCAAAAATTGTCAGCCCTAGTCCCAATGGGCAACATCGCAAATCTTTCGATTGGTAAACGTCCTTCTGAAACGGATGGAAGATGTTCTTAATATGATTAATTACTGACTCGAACTACCTTTTTGGTTCAAATATCACCCGCAAGTGTACGGGATTTCATAGTGCTTGGCAAGTTAAAATTATTGATCCCAAAGACTAAGTGGCCAATTCGAGTACCATGACATGATGTTGAATACTATCTAGACTAAAGAAAAGTAGTTTTTGGTTTTTACACCACAAAAAGGCGCAGTATACTGATGGAACCGTCGGATAACTATCCCTCGGTGATTACCGAGGGATAGGTCGTCGGTAAATTTTTACCGACAAGCATATTACAAATGGAAAAATTCCGTTGGTTGGATTACCGATGGAAAAATATGAATTACTGATGAAATTTTCTGTCGGTAAAATTGTTACTATTTTTTGTGGTGTTATCTAAGATCTAAATGCTAATAAGTAAACAAACAAATAACAAACAAGTTCACACAAGATTGAAAGGATAGAGTTTTAGATCAAATTCAATGAATTAACGGGACATTACCTAATGAACATGCTTATCTATATTTGTCTAGGAAAATCGCTATAATTGGCTAGACCCTCTCTCGAGTGAACCTAGCACGTGGATTAACCTCTAATATCAAAGTCTCTTCCCAAAAATTTAAAGCTAACTCCCTAACTCTTCCCTCAACTCTCAAGACTCAAGCCGTCTAATGAGACGGAGGTAGTAACAAAATTAAGAAAGTCAAAATATCCTTGAAAAAGGCAGGCATGCAAGAAAATGGCTCTCTTGTATTGAAAACAAACCCATAGTTACTCCAAAAAACCCAATTCTCATCCATTCATTTTTCTTTCATATATGCATTTTTAAAATATTTTGCAGTTGACAAAGTTGAATGTCGAACAAAGTTAAAAGTTTCAAAATGACATTACTTACACCCTCATCCATGTCCGAACTACTAGATATTCGTTAAATTTTCAAATTGACAGCCTTTCCCTTTTACCATGCTCTCATCATAATTTGAATTTACTTTCTTCATTTTTTAAGATGTGATGGCGCTCCCTTTTAAAGAAAAGAATCAGTTACACTCTACTTTCTACATCATGTACTACTACATTGAAGCTGATTGTGAAGAAAACGTTTAAACAGAAGCAAGCAGTCCAATATTTATACCAGCAGATACAAAAAAACACAGCATATTTTGCAGTGTTGAGCCATAAACATCTGCTGCTATAACAACAAATCCACAAGCTATATATATATTGTTTGATAAACTCAGTATTCAATCTCATTGTATATACTCTTAAGACAACCTTAAACCTACATACGAACACACGAAGCAACAAGATGTTGAACTCATTGGACAGGTGAAGAAATTTACAGACCGGGCAATGCTCACGCGTAGTAGGCCGGGGAGTATAGATCCTTGCACATATCAACGGAGTATAAGTCAGTGTCCGCACTCCTCCTCGCATTGCCTTTAGAGAGGGGGCTTGGCTTCCTCCGGTGGGGCAGATCCTCGACCGAATGCCGGTGCATAGAGTGAGCATTTGCATTGGAACCATATGCACAAGGCCTCTGCTTTGCCTTGGTTGCTCTTGTCAGGCTCATGTAGTGAGGCTTGGATTCCGTTGATGTCTCGCCCGATCCGGGCGTTTCTGAGGTTGCCGTGGACGAGTTTGATGTGGTGGTGGTCTCGTCGTACATGGAGTCTGAGCACGGATCTGAGGACGAGCGTAGGATCTGGCAACTCATAGGCACCTTCGAGGGCGTTCTTGTGTTGTTGCGCCTTGTTCGTACAGGGTCATAGTCGGATGCGGTGCTAGAGAAGGATCCTGCCCCATAGGCCTCGTGCTTCACGGAAGCTGGGGTTAGCTCGGAGGCCTCGCTTTGGAACTCCTCCATCAGCCTCGACTCCCATGGCTTCGTTGCCATCCAACGTTCGAGCCAGTTGAGTCCTGCACCCTTCTTTTCTAACCTAGCCGGTGTGGCCATGCCCATCTTGTTCCCCCTCGAGCACGTGTTGGGGCTTCGCCTCAGTTGCTGAGATCAGATAAAATAGATATTACAACTTTGTCGAGAAAATACACGAAACAAACAAACAAACCATCAGTACCTGCTGGTAAAGAGCATAGGCAAGAGCCCTCTCTCTCTTCATGGCTCCTTCTTGCTTCATTTGCAGTTTCGACATCACTTCATCAACCGTGCCAACGCTGTCACACCATCCACTCTGAGATCAAAGACGAAAGCAAAACTTAGTGACTCCAATCTTACTAACTAAACATGTCGAGAAGCTTGTAGGAAAGGATCAAACCTCGACAAGCTTCTTAGGGTCGACTTGGCTCTCTTTGTCGGAAAGCTCTCCATTGGGGGATTGAGTGCAGTGAGCTCTTACTCGAGCCTGAACACGAACAAGAGCCTGCATGCACCTTAGAGTCACCGCAGCTTGCTTTCTAACCAACCGTCCACGCACTATAGCTTGAAGCCGTACCAACGCCTTCAAGGCCCTCAAAGCGCGCCGTGCCTTCAAATATTCACTCACAAGGGATTAATACAACAGAGAAAAAAGAAGGAATCTGTCTTGGTTTATACATAAATTCATGGAAATTAATGTGACTACTAAGACTACCAATTCTATCACATATATCTCAAAGCAAGAATCGAACTCCTTCAACTCTTTCCCAAAGCAATCTACATATAAATTCTTCTACAAACTAATAACAATATGAAACATCTAAGAATTGGAACACAGATTAAACTTTTTAACTCTTTTCAGAAGCAATTTATAGCTCATGATTGGTTAGATACAAAAGGATCACATTCTCATTGCAATTTTTGCATCTCTTTAATAGCAATCCTACATTTTGTAACATCTAATAATTCATTATTCATAGAATCTAACACAGAATCAAGTAATTGAATCAACCTACATGAATCACTATGCAGTCTAGAAAAAGAGAACATAGAGCCCAGTACCAGAAAAGCACGAAAAACAGTCTGAATCCGGACAGCAGCCCACTCCCGACGAACCACCATGAAATCCTTAGGTGAAGCCTTGGCCAGAGCTGCCACCGCGGCCGCCATTTCAGTGTCGAAAGCATAAGAAGAGGCCTCTGATCCCTCGGCTTCCGAACCATTGCCGCCGCCTCTTCTGCCCTTACCTATCACTATACCACCTGATCCACTCCTCCATAGCCTCCACTTCCTTCCCTTACCACCCTCCTTTTCCTGTATCAGAATTCAAACCATAATTCAATACTTTTGAAACATCTAATCTACAGCCTCAATTTAAAGAAAATAAAAATAAAAATTAAAGCTCACAGGAAATGTTTTTTCATCTACAAGGAATTCATAAACTACGAGATCAAAGAACTCCAAATAAATGGATATGAACACATTTGCAGCTATCAACAAAACATAAATTACTTAAATCATAGAATGGAATTTTGAAAGTTTCACAAATTCTGAAGTTGGTTCATCAACAAGAAATTCATAACTACAGGATTAATGAACTACTAAAAAATATCAAATTGAGGGCAAAAAACAAACAACAAATAACAAATTTTCACACTCATCAAAGAACCTAATAGAAGACAAATAAGCAAAATATATAGAATTGCACAAGTGTTTTGCTTACGAGTTCATTCACAGAAGCCTTTTTTAGACCGATTAAAGATTTTATCCACTTCCCTGAAGCACCCATTTGCGCAGAAAAATCAGTGAAGATCACAAACAAGACTGAATTTTTGCAGGTTCTTTGTTTTTCAAGAAATATTCTCCCTAAAATCCTTGAATTCCTGCGATGTGCAGACAAAATAGAAGAAGGGTATTGGGAAAATGAAGGAAGCGATTTGGGGAATTCTCGAAATTGGGTCAATATTTAATTTAACAGAGTGGAGCGGAAGTGCGAAGTTTGAAATTTGAAATTTTGAATAAAAGAGGAAAAACAATTGGAAAGTTGTAACGGTCGTAAACCGACCAATACGACGTAGTTTCCGGGCTTATTGCATTAAAGAGTTGTCTAAAAAAGTTGCTTAATTAGTGCTCTTTGTAATTAAGTTTGGGGAGTTTTCAAATTAAAAGTTGAACATTTAAATTTGGTGTGTATTTAGTATTTCCAGGTGTTTTCAATTTTAAATTCAGAAAATAAAGTGTTGATTCTAAAAGAAAGGAGGAAGAGTTTTTTCTTCTACACATTACTTTTTGTAGTTTTGTGTATAAACTAATTTATGTATTTCGAATTTCAAATGTCATCTAATACACACACAAAAGATTGATTATTAATCATCTAAAACACACACACAAGATTGTTTAGAGCACCCACAATAGGGCGCCCGATGGCACGCCCGATGCGTGCCATCGTCCTCGGGCGCACCCGATGGCTCCATTGTGGGTGCCCGCCCGATGGCACGCCCTACGCCCACGCCCTAAGCTTCGGGCGCGGACGATGGCCTATCGTCCGCGCCATCGTCCGCGCCATCGGGCACCATTGTGGGGGCTCCGCGGACGATGGCCGCGGACGAAGACACGCATTTTTTATTTTATTTTTTAAATGCTAAATTCGAAAAATTTGTATAAATACCCCATACCCCGGCTTCATTTCTAACATTTCATTTCACGATTCCACTCTCGAAACTCACATCTTCATTACTACGAAATGGATTCAAGTCCCAATAGTCCGATGTTTAGTGGTGATGCGCGTTGGCCGGGTACAGGACCCGACTAATATCGGTCGTTCGACGCCAACACGCAGTACGATCCCGAATTCAGTACGAAATCGTATGGTTTGTCTGACATGGAGCCGTCTCCAAACCGACCCGCCGCCCCCTCCTGTCGCGCCGCCGCCGTGTATGTGGGGTTGGCAAGAGCCTCGATGGCGCGGACGTTGTTGCAGACGCACAAGGCCTTCGATGATATAGATTGGGATACGACGAAGGACCCGTTGGATATATTGATCCAAGAACCCCACATATAAGGTTTGGCAGCGGACTCCCTTGATTGATAATCTGGTTTGATCCACTTCCAGAGCTTAAGAAACCTCGACCCGTTGGCTATATGATCAGCCAAGAACCTCGGTATGGTTGAACGCCACAAGATCTTGCTCAAAGTATCTTGATAAGTTCCAAACATACCGAGGTTCTTGGCTGATCATATAGCCAACGAGTCGAGGTTTCCTAAGCTCTGGAAGTGGATCAAACCAGATTATCAATCAAGGGAGTCCGCTGCCAAACCTTATACGTGGGGTTCTTGGATCAATATTTCCAACGGGTCCTTCGTCGTATCCCAATCTATATCACTCGAGAAGTGTACGGACCCCGCCAAAGCCGAATACCTCCAGGGGTTGATCGATGAGTTGCGCCGGGAGTTGGGAATTGAGTAGATTAGCCAACTTGAATCATGTAACTTTTGTTAATCAATGCAGTCTTCGCCGATTTTTAGCTACTCTTTGTGTTTTTAAATTAGTTTGCATTATATATTTGAAAACATATAAATTAATTAACTAAATAATAGTAAAACATATAGGGCATCCCTTAGGGCGCCTCACTACAGGTGGGAGGGTAGGAGGATAAAAAATGATGATGTGGCGGTGCATAGGGCGCGCCTTAAGGCGCTCCATTGCTAATGTTCTTATTAATCATCTATATCTATCTATCTTTGGAGGTGGATCCCCTACGGTGCACAAAATCACAGCATCTTGTGTTGTGCTTAATACACAAGTTTTTAGGAACAAAACGGAGCATTCTTATTCCTTCTCTTTTTTCCAATATTTTCATTCTTTATTTTATACCTTTTCGTATTTCTCTAATTTTAATATTTTCATTTTTTATTAGTACTACTAAAAAGACATAGCATTCTCTCTCTCTCTTCTTCGATATTTTCATTCTTTCTTTTTGTTTTTATATTACTATAAAATGCTGAAAAATGTTGTAAAATCTGATAATATTATTATCATTCTTCAAATAGATTAACTAACTCAAAATATGTTGTTCTTAATTAGTTTATATGTTTGATTATTTGAATAGTTATCATTTCAAATCCTTAATTTATTTCTTAAGTTGTTGATTATATATTTGATGATTTGACTAATTATCTATTTTAAATATTATTCTATATCATAAACGATAATTATAATCAATGTTTTCAGATTTTAAAAATAAAATCAAAGAATGGAAATGTTGAAAGAAGATTGAAAAAGAGAAGGCTGTGTTTATAAAAACTAAGAATGAAAATATTGGGAATAAGAATGCTGCGTTTTGGTCCTAAAAACTTGTGTATTAAGCACAACACAAAGATGTTGTGATTTTGTGCATTATAAGGGATCCACATCCATCTATCTATGCATATATAAAATCAAGTTTTGGAGATAATAACATATATAAATGTGACTAGAATATAAAAAGATTTTACTAATATTAAAAATGACCCCGTGAAGTCATGAACTTTAAAATTGGTTGGTTTTTTCCGTGAACTTTAAATGTTGTATGAAAAGTCATGAACTTTATCGAACTGTGTAAATTCCCATCTGACCGGACCCGATAGATTTCCGACACAAACTTATTCTACATGGCGCGCGGAGGCGTGAGTCGCGTGACTTGGCAAATGACAAATTTATAGTTCAGTTCTAATTGTGGATTTAATGCTACTTCGATTTGTGGAATTCGATTTGTATATTTTTATTTGTGCGACTTGTATGTTTGTGATAAGTCCGAAATTAGAAAATGCAAAGGATAGAAGAGAAACAATCACAATAAGTGTTATCAAGTCACGCCTCCGGCGCGGCACGTAGGATAAGTTTGTGTCAGAAATCTAACGGGTCGAATCGGATGGGAAATTCACACAGTGCGGTAAAGTTCATGAATATTCATGCAACATTCAAAGTTCACGGAGAAAACCAAACTATACAGAAAGTTAATGACTTTACAAGCAATTTGCCCTCCGTCCCTCAAGAATATGCACTCTTTCATTTTTAGTCCGTCCCACAAGAATATGCACTTTCTAATTTTGGAAAGTTTTTTCTCTCTAATGAGGTGAGACTCATTCTCCACTAACAATACTTTATTTACTTTTTCCCTCTACATCTCTCTTACTTTACTAATTTTATATTAAAATTCGTGCCGACCCCAAAATACATATTCTTTGGGACGGAGGGAGTATAGCTTTTCATTTTTTACATAATTAATTATCTAATAAAGAAAATAATATGGTAATATTAATGACATTGGATGTTGCTTTTATAAATAGTTACACACTTAGGGATGTGATCAAATGCAAACTCTAAATATTGTACAAACTCCAAACTATGATCTGGACCGTTAGAAAAAATCAACAGATGACAAAATATAACAGTAACAAAAAATATCAACACGGTGTCACCGGTTGATGCTGTGTTGAAATTGTGTTGACATTTTTTATTACTATTATTTTATCATTTGTTGACATTTCCTAACAATCCAGATCATAATTTGAGTTTATACCATATATAGAATTTACATTTTATCACTACCCTACACACTAATCTATTAACTTTACACGGTTGCAAATCCATAGTCAACTTCACACGATGGATGCTCTTTTTTATAGGTTTTGATTAGAGCATCCCCTTCCGTGCTCTTAGGCAAGAGCACAACACCCGCATCCATGCTCTTCCGAAAGGACATGCTCAAGAGTCTCACCATTCTATTATTCAATTTAAATAAAAACATTTTCACAATATTAGAATGCATTAAAAATACCCGGAATACTATTACAAATTACTAAAAAATTAAAAATTACATAATTCAAATCCTAAAAATTTAAAATTACATAATTAAAATCCTAAAAATTTAACATTACATAATTAAATTCATAAAATTAAAAAAAACCACTACTCGTGGCCGAATTTCGGTCAAATGTGTTTGATTAGGTCTTCTTGTAGCTCAGTGTGGGTTCGGGTATCGCGCATTGTATGTCTTGTTTCGATCCTCTCGCCCACCGTCGTATGCACACCTCGGCGTGGGGGAGACCTCGCGGTTGAGCTTCCAACTTCATCCTCGTCGTAAAAGTTGGCCGCCCTCGGTCATTCGTCAGCTATAATCATGTTGTGCAAGATAATACACGTGTACATGATGTCGGCGATATAGTTAACGTACCATTCGAGACGTGGCCTTCACAATGTTGAATCGGCCTTGAAGGACCCCAAAAGCTCTTTTGACGTCTTTCCGAGCAGACTCTTGACGCTACGCAAAAAGAACCCGTCTCGGGTCTTGCAGATTGCTGAACGTTGATAAGGCTTATTTCATGCATCGGTTTATGGGTGAAATGCATGTTACTTGATCGGTTTATCGCGCAAAACAAGTGTTAAAATGTGCAGAAATGCTACTTGACCAAGGCAGCAAGGTCGAACTGATCAAGCAAGTACAAAATGCAAAAAAGGGCCAAGAATCGGGAGAGTTGATCAAGGGGAAGCGATCAAGCAGTTAGGTAGGGACCGCTGACTTCTAGAAGAAGAACACGTGAGGAAATGAGCTAGATATGGCGCAACATTCCGTTATCAAGGACGACGTTCTAGAAGGGGACACGTGCCGGAATATGAGAACGCAAAGACGAAACTGTTATACGAATCAGTTACCAAAAAGCGTCGTCATTCTAGAAGAACAGCACGTAGCAATCAATGAGTCGCTCACTCTCAGAATGAGCGAATATTCCCTGTCAAGATCATTATCCAGCTGGGAGTCGAATCGAGCTTATAAATAGATGATGTGCCACCACAAGAGGGGGATCCGACACTTTACTTTCCGTCTAGTTTAGCTTAGCTTAGTTATCTAGCGTAGTTCAGCTCTCTAGCTTAGTTTAGTTCAGCTCTCTAGCTTAGTTTAGTTCAGTTCTCTAGCTTAGCTTAGATAGCTTAGTTAAAAGGGCGACCGAAGGGAGCGCTGCAGAATACTCATTTCTGTTAGCGTTATCTTAAGTTTCCCACTGAGATTCTTCTCAGTTCTTACCGCTTTCTTAGCTTCCGAAGTGTTAGCTTAGTTTAAATTTCACGGTGCACTCAGCTTTTAGTTTAATCAAAGTTATTTTCGTTTACATTCTCGCATTTACTTTTCTGCTGCTAACTGCAATTCACTTGACCCAATAGTTAAAGTTCCACTGATCAAGCTAGCTAGTTAAATTCTGCCTAGAGTAAAGACAATAGTTAAAAACTCCCAAGTTAAAGCGTGGCAGCAGCCAACCCCCCCGTTCACTACTCACACACTCGACACACCAACTTCTCTGTGGGATCGACCCCGAACTTACCGCTTTACTGTTAAAGTTGTGCAACATTGGGAGTTTATAAATTACTTTGGCAAGGAAGAAAGAGCGAGAGCAAGACTGCAGTGATTAAGTGGCAACGACAATTTGCTAACTGATCCGACCGGTTCGGTTATCATTCCATATAACTTGATCCGCATTCTAATCGAGTTTTCGCCTCTTTCCAAGTCCAGCCAAACGTCTTCACGAAAGTCGACCACCTTGGGTAGATACCATCGGCGAGATAGTAACCCATGTGGTATGCATTTCCGTTGACGGTGAAGTCGATCGCCGGTGCTACACCATTCAAAACATCATTGAAGAGTGGTGAAGAATAGAGCACGTTCAAGTCGTTGTTGGATCCGGCAACACCGAAATATGCATGTCAAATCCATAGGCGGTAGTCGGCGACCGCTTCAAGGATAAGCGTTGAGCCTCCGCCTTTGTGGCCACTTAAGTATTGCCCCCTCCAAGCAGTCGGACAATTCTTCCACTTCCAATGCATACAGTCAATGCTGCCAAGCATACTGGGAAAACCGTGGACTGTTTCCCGAAGATTAAGCAATTGTTGACAATCATCGATGGTGGGTGCCCGAAGGAATTCCTCACCGAAAGCAGAATGAACACCGTCGCAAAAATTTTTAAGGCATAGGATTCCAGTTAACTCACCCACATGCAAATACTCGTCGAAGAGGTCAGCCGTTTGCCCAGTAGCAAGTTGTCGGATGGCACAAGTACACTTCTGCAACGCCGAGAGACTTTGCCGACCGGTTGCGTCTCTAGTTGATTGAAAGTATTCAACACGGGCGGACAATGTGTTGACAATAAGCATAAACAACCGTTTTGATATGCGAAAACGGCGCCGGAAGTAATCCTCCGAAAACCGTGTTGGTAGGAAAAATAGTCGGCAATGAGCCTTTCGTTGTCTCCCTCCCGGTCACGAGGGATGTAGCGGCGAATTGATCTAGTTGGTCGAGGAGGAGGGGCGGGGGTAGTGGCGGTGACATAGGCTTCATAGGCGGCACGATAATGTTCATAGTATTCTTGTTCTTCGCGCTCCGCTTCAGCCATGATATCGATGAAATCCATTTTTAGAGAGGGTTTGAGTGAGAGAGGAAGATGTAGATGAGTTGTATGAAAAATATGAATGATAGATGAAAGGGATATGATTTGATGTGAAAAATGGATGATGAATGTGTGTATTTATAGATGATTTTGGGAATAAAAAATTATTAAAAAAAAATTCAAAAAAACGGTAATAAAACGTCCATATTTTTGGGAATCTGAAAATATTTTTTAAAAATTTTTGGTATTATTTTTTATTTTTTTTAAAGAAAAAAGAAAAAACGAAATTGCCAACAGCATTGCCGTTGGCCAATCAAGAAACGCCACGTCAACTGCTCGCTGGCACGGATGTGCTCGATGCATCGAGCAGCGCCGTGCCAGCGGCAAGAGCGCAACAACGAGCACCGCAGCGTATCTTATGGGCAAAATGAATTTTGGAACTCTTACAATTCCTCTTTTTTTTTACTGTAAATATACAACATTTCATAGTTTGTAGTCCACATTTTCCTATCTTTTTCCATTACATTTGAATTTTTTGCAGAAATTTGACTCACGTTTAGATGTTTTTACGATTCTTCATCAATAATGAAGTATCAATAATGAAGTCAGTTTTTTGGTTCTGTGATTCTTTTTCATGTTTGCATTAATAGAGTGAATATTTATTTTGCACCTTTAATTCCCTATTTTGAACTATTTTTTGTATGGTGGATTATGCCTCTTTTCTTTTATAACTACGCTAAATTCATCCATCACTTCTATCTGTCCATTACTTTATGCACTCATTATTTATTTATTTATTTATCTATTTATTTATTATTATTATTATATTTGTTGTTGATGATGATTTTTTTAAAAAAAATTGGTGTGTTTCAATGTATTTATACATTATTTTTAGTGACATGTTTTTGTGATTAATCTTTTTGTAGTAGAGATTGAAAAGTACTCTAATTGCCGTGTGTTTTGTGTGCAATTTTTACCTTCGAAACTTATTCGATTATGTGAGTTTTTATTGTAATAAATTGTTATTGTACGCATTTGTGATTTTAGAATTTAATATAGACAAAAGTCCAAATTTAATCCATTGCATTTACCCTAAAATTTTTTTTTTATCTTATACATTAAGTGTGTTACCTTTTGGTCCAAAAGTAACATTTTTTGTTAGATTTAATGGTCAAATGTGTTTTGACTAAATTAGTAACATAATTATGAATAACGAACTAGATTAACTTAAATAATTCAATATTAAATTTTATATAATAACTTTGCATTGATGATTTCGCACAGTGGTATCAGAGTCGAGGTTCGGTGCACTTACGTTGTCCGGAGTTTGGTCGATTGTTTGCACGTTCTCCAAATTATTTAGTTGCATAGATTATGTTTTGAGGTCATTTTAATAAACTATTTAGTTGATAAAAATAAAAACAAGATTAATAGAAATTTGGGCTTATTTATTGTAATTAACATGAATTTGATTTCAATTAATTCATAATTAAATATCATATCAAATTAAATATTAATAAAAGCTTATTTAATCTTGTCGAATATGACAAACATAAAACAGCGATGAGGAAATAATTAATCAACCTCTGATAAGCAATACACCCCATTAATCACCACTAATCAGGAAATAATTTGTAATTTCAAAAAAATAATCAAACAATACAATCCCACTTATTAAGCAGCAATCATTTCCAGTAATACCCATTAATCGTGACAACCTAGGCGGTCCAAAACTTTAAAGCCCAATGGGCCTTTACCGATTTTTTCTAGTTTTTCTTATTTCTCTTTCCCATTCTAATTTCACATTAATCTGATATTTCCCTCTTTCAAAGAAAACTGAAAATCAGTCGGAAATCTATGGCAGATCGACAAGGGATCGACAATCCAATTTCTCAGACTCGTAAGAATATTCGCTTCAATATGCTCCATTTACTGAAAATCAGTTTCATGTTTTTCTTCTTATTAGCATTAAATTCGCTTCAATTTTCCCCTTTTCCGATTCATATATGCGTTTATGTACCTTCCCAGCTTCATAATTTTTGTAGTCGCTTTCAATTTTTGTGGCTTCTGTGTATAAAGTGTGTCTGATGTCAAAGATTCGACCTTTTCATGTTAAGCATGGGTTGATTTTGCATAATTTGAGATAGTTGTCATTGAAAATTTGAAGAGGGCTTATAGTTTTGAGCTAATTATTGGTATATGTTTGAGGTGGTTGAAATTTGGATTAGAATCAGTGATCTAAGTGTTCAATGTTAAAGTTTAAATAACTTGTAGTATGTCATAAACTTTTGTGTAGGTTTGCAACAAATTGGATTGTGTGATAGGTGTAGTATTGTCTTGTAGCTATAATTTGGCCTCGTAGCTTATAATCTACTTACACGACGACTACCAAGATCAACCTCGTCTCATTTATTTGCTCACGGGCTGGATAGTTCAACTTGTTTCCGACTAATCAATAAGCTTAGTAAACTTATTTTGATCTAATGATGATCCTAACTATCCGGTAATCGAGCTAGACTCGTTCAAGCTAGAGCATGTTATTGTTTAACTTGACTATAGCCCTACGGGACTACCCACCGTCTGAATACATAGTACTTATCAACAGTTTATAATAGCAATTTGCCCAAATTAGTAGTGGATTGAGCTAAGACTGGACTTAGGGTTAATTTGCTATGCAAAGAGTTGCTCTTTTGTTGTATGAAATGATCTCTTGAAAGGGACCTAGATATTAGTATTCAATTAGCGTTGCTACTTTGCAATAGACAATGGCGCAAAAGCATCAAATGTGGCCGGGGAGACTAAGAGTGAGAGTGGGCCGAGGGTCCATGAAGAAGAGACACACGGAAAGAGCGATGACATCGATGAGAACACTCAAGTTGATGAAGTCAAAGGTCCAAGTGTTGTTCAACGCGTGAAGGAAGAGGTTGAAGCTGTGGTCGGAGCAGTAGTTCACCCCAAGAAATAGGAGTATCTTTTATTTTCTGGTTGGTCCGATGCTTCTTGATTTTAGGAATGGTGATAGTTATTTCATCTCCTTGATGAGTAACATCCTTTGTATCCTTGATGCTTTCTGAATGTCTTGGATTTTGTTGACTAATCTGCATTTGGAGTTTTGGCTTTGTTGATGAATTGTAGTATGAGTTATTTAGATGGATATTTCTTGGCAGGCCATGTTTTTCAACATTAAGGTTTCAATGTTGGAGATTAATTTCACATTGCACCAATATAAATAATAAATTTGTTTGTTGTGAAATAATTTGATAATTTGTGTTTGTGCTAGTCATGTCTTATGTTATTGCGAAGATGTGTCACGGACAGATGGGATTTATTATTCTTAACCGCCATTAAAATACTCAATTTAGGTAGATTTAATTTGATTTATTTAATATTTCTGCCAAAAAATGCAAGTTTGAATGATAAAGAAATAGGATAAAATAAATAACTTATCTTCCCAACTTTTGCCATTGACAACATATCCAGCCTAAGTAAAATCGCAAAAAAATATCCAATATTTCTCTAATTCATTCGTCTCATTCGTCTCATAAAAATAGATTTTTTTTTCATTTTGCTTTATATCATAAAAAATAGTTGTAGAGCAATTTTTTTGGCAACTTTTTCTTTCAAACAAGATGGATTTCATACTCTACTACTAATATTTCAGTCACATTTTCTTTTTACGGCTCTCATATTTATTACAATCGCTTTTTTAATATTATCTCTCCTATATTATTTTATTAAATCTCGTGGCGAAAACAGAATGCATCGCTTATGACGGGACCGCGGAGGGAGAGTATTAATCAAGGTTTCCTTTCTAATTAATTCAGAATATATAATATAGGTCTACTATGATGTGTGAACAAGCAAGCCCCTCTGTTGCTGTATTAAATAAGAGCTACTATGATGGGTCTCCATTTGGCGATAAGTTAGTTGTTAACATTTTTATATGGTTAAATTTTAATCGAAATTTTTTTGACGTCCTCCAGTTTGCATAAATCCCATAATTCCATTTTGATCTACCATTACTTTTTAACATACAATAAAAATCTTTAACCTTATATGAAATGAAAATAAAATTAATCCCTAAAATTTTTTTTCTGATCATACTATTATTTTAGTAGCTGATGTCGCCATTTAATCATCTGTACTGTTTTCCACTTTTATTCGATTCCAAATTTCTCTCTTTTATCTTGTAGTGCTTCCAAGTCTTCGTACCCAAAGTAAACCCTCCCCAAAATAAATGGTTTTAGATGTAAGTCTACGAAAGAAAAGACCGATCACCAACCATAGCAATCATTTATATCGAATTAAACATATAACATGAAAAATTATTTACTGCACTGATCCTTTCGTTTCATGTTCTTTCGTTCCATGTTAATAGAGTTGTTTCATTTTCTACACTCGTTTTGAAAAATAATACTCCATCTGTCCCATAAGAATATGCACTTTGAGTTGTGCACGAATTTTAATGCATAATTCGTAAAGTAAGAAACAGGTAGAGAGAAGAAAAATAGTTAAAATATTGTTAGTGGAAAATAGATCTCACCGTATTAAAGAAGAGAATTTTCAAAATTAGAAAGTGCATATTTTTTAGGGACAGACTAAAAAGGAAAGAATGTATATTATTATGGGATGTAGGGAGTAATAAATAGTTAAAATAGAGAAAAAATAAAATAAAATAGAGAATAATGTAGATAATACTAAACGAGTGCAGAAGATGAAATACCTCTATTAAGGTTGAATAGAGGGAGTACTAAACTATATTTATCGAAATCAAACATCTAAAATGCATTTTCCACAAACTTCATAATTGTTTTCTTTAATCACATAAATAGTAGTATGCATTGTCCTTAATGAATCTATCAAAAAAATGTGTCGTGAATCATACTTTTCTTGCAAATATGGGAAAAGCTAAAGATAATTATTAATTAGTTCCAAATATGATAAGAGATGCGACTTTTGAAATTGGAATGGGTCATGTATGATTTTCCAAGCAACTTCCTGCTTTTAACACAAAGTGAATGTATTGGGATTTGAAGGAACAATTATTATAATTATGGTACATAACTTTCCCAAATTTCAAGAGTTTATACATCCACTACTTTTGTCTTTGCAGTTTTAATTAATGATCAAACATTCATTTGCAATTTTCTAGGATCAATAATGTGGCGCTTGGAATTATTTACAATTTTCCATATGGATGTAACAATGATGTATATAGGACAACGACAAGAAGTTATACAATACAATACAATACAATAGTACTTATGATTTAAGGAAATGTAGAAGACTATAAGTATTAAATTTTTTAAAAATTGGACGACTTTACAATTATAAAGCAACTCTTAGAATATAGAACATGTCCTACAAAAATAATGTTATTTGGAGTAAGTAGTACTAGAGAGACATGCACAATAGATAAATACAGTAACATATATTACTATAAAAAGTGCATAATGAAACTCGTGACTTTCTAAGCCTATATATTTTTTTTAAATGAATATTGTTGTTCAAAATAAATAACATAATAAAGAGTGCATAATGGTTAATTAATTATGCAATTTGCTAGTATATTCTTTAACTGATAACAAACCTAATGTGATCTAGAACAACACCCCTAGAAATTTTAAACAGATAAATATGTATGATAAAATTAATATATGTCAAAGCAATTATCTCGAAACATAGTTTTAGAAAGCATTTAAAATGACAGATATATTTTTACGAAGGAAGGCAATTTTACAAAGAGTGAACTATCCTAATAATCTCTGATCTTGTCGTAAAATACATCAATGATCCTTAAAAAAATTTTATAGCATTTTCGGTACAATAAGACTAAAGTAACCTTAGGCACTAAAAATGTAAATTTTTAATGTTTGAGGGCATTTTAGACTTTAAATACTAGTATACTATTTTTCTATTTTTAGTTACTCCTTAAATATTATTCCAAGTATACTATTTTTATTTACTTAAAATAGTTTATTGTCATTATGAGTTTAAAAATAAATACAACTTTAAAATAATTTAATTATACTTTATTTATTTTTAAAATTAAATATTAAGTATTCATTATAAAACTCAGTCTATAGAGAAAAGTAAATCTAATAGTAATTTTTTAGTAAAATATTAAAGTTAGAAAATTCTTTTTGCATGTGATTTATTTTCACTTAAAAAATATAATTAAATTTTTTAAATTTAAGAAGAAAAAATATTATAGTGAACTATAGTAAATTTTTTACTTAAAAAAATATTATTTAAATATTTAAATGTTACTATACTTAAGTGAAAAATAAATATTTTAATTACGTTAATTAAAATATAGTATAGTGAGAAAATATTTTTAAAGTATAATAAGGCTATCCACAATGGCGCCTAGCGCACCGCCTAGCCGAGCGCCGGCGCTAGGCGGTCGCTAGGCGAACCATTGCAGCCTCCGAAAACCGACGAGCGGTTTTTCGGAATTAAAAATCGCCTAGCGCTAGGCGGTCGCCGGGCGCTGGGCGATGCGCTGGGCGATCCGCTCGGCGCCATTGCAGCGTCGGGATCGCCCAGCGCATCGCCCAGCGGTTTTTTTTTATTTTTTTTTAAATTGTCCCGACACTATATATACGCGATTTGCACTTCATTTTCATTCGCACCACTTGTATTAACGAGTACTCTCTCTATCTAAATTTCTATACAAGATCAACACCGAGAAATGGATCTAAACAACGAGCCGAGTTCAGGGACGAGTGGTTCTCAAACTCCCCCAATTAATGTTGGAGGCGGATGGAATCAGATGCCCGGGTACTACAACATGTACCCGTGGCAGCAGATGCTACCCGGGATGCCGACCGGAGGGAGTCCGCCGGGGGGGTTCCCGGCGGTGCCGGGTTGGGGACCCAATATGCAGATGATGCCGAGGTGGGCACCCAATATGCAGATGATGCCCGGGGGAGTACCGGCGACGCAGGGGACGCCGGGGGGAGTACCTGCGATGCAGGGGACGCCGGGGGGAGTACCTGCGATGCAGCGGACGCCGGGGGGAGTACCGGCGACGCAGGTGACGCGGGGGAACGTCTATCGCCCCAGTTTTGATTTCAGCACTGCTTCGTCGCACACATCGACCCCAACGGATGCGCAGTTCACGCCGAGCGGTTTTGATGAATTTTCGTTGGCGGATTTGGGGTTTGATAGTCTCGGAGTTCCGGAAACTCCCGTTCAAACGAGGGGAGCAGTGCAGGGTAGTGGCGCCCCAAAGAAGAAGGGCAAGGGAAAGAAGGCCGGGGAGTCGTCGCAGCCGGGTGGGGATGACCCCACGGCACGGAGAAGGTGGACGGACGAGGAGAACGTTGCCCTGTCAAGGGCGTGGGTGAGTGTTTGCGACGATCCTTTTGTTTCTAATAACCAGAGGGTCGTCAACATGTGGGGCAAGGTAGCAGCAGCCTACCAGCGATTTTGCCCGGAGGGGAGGCCACACAACGGGGAGGATTGCCGGAAGGCGTGGAACCGAATCAGGGCTGCCGTCTCCCGATTTTCGGGTTTGTACGCCAACGCCCTCCGCATGCAGAGTAGTGGCCAAACGGAGGACGACTGCAGGAGGATAGCGGAGAAAGCCTTCCCCCTGCCCGGGTTGTATAAGGACTTCACCTACTGGAACTGCTATCTTGTGCTGAACGACTCTGAGAAGTTCCGAGTAGGTGTCGATGCTGGCTGGCCGAAACGACAACGATTGAACTATACCGGGGATTTCAGCGGCAGCAGCGGTGGTTCCCACGACCTCCCCGAGACGGACCAGGTGCTCCCCACCCCTCGTTCGTTCGACCGCCGACCTCGCCCCGTTGGGCAAAAGCGGGCGCAACGGGCGGCGAGGGGGGCCGCCGGGGGTTCCCAGGAGGTCCAGTCGGCATCCCCCTTTGACCGCCAGTCTACAGAGGATCTCAAGTACTTCGTGCGTCAACAAACGCGCCAGATGATGGTGAAGACGTTAGCCGAATGGCGAGCGGCGACGGACCCCCAGGAGAAGAGATTTCTCTTCACATTGCTCGAGAGCATGAATGGCGATCTGCGTGGAGGCGGCAGCGGCGGTGGCAGCGGAGGCGGCGGTGACAGTGGCGACGGAGGCGGCGGAGGCGGTGGCGACGGATCCGGCGGTGACGGTGGCGACGGCGACGGCGACGGCGACGACGGAATCGAGGGAGCCACTGAGTGATTTTTTTAAGTAATGTACTTTTTTAATGTAATTTTTATTATTAATGTACTTTTTTAAAATTTTAGTACTTTTTTTAATTTATTGTAATTTTTTTATTTTTTGTATTTTTTTAAAAGTAAAATAGTATTATTAATGTTTCCCGTATATGTCTCGTAAATTAAATTCCGTATATTGTGTTATTTAGTGATGTGGCTATTGATGTGGCTGGGCTATTTATGATATGGCTGGGCTATGGCTGGGCTATTTCTGATGTGGCAGGAGGATTTTTAGTATTGATGACGTGGCAGGAGGAGTTTGTGGCTGGGTTATGGCTAGGCTATTGCTGAGCTATTGCCACTGTGGATACCCTAATTACTCCCTCCATCCCCAAAGAGTGTGAACTTTGGGTTTGACACAAGTTTTAATAAATAAGGGAAAAAGTAAGAGAGAGGGGGAGAAATAGTAGTGGAAATAATGTTAGTGGAAAGTGGGGTAGGAGAGTGGTTTTAATAATGTTATTATAATGGTATAAGTGTTAATGATAATGGTATAAGTTGTAAATAAAATGATGTGTAGGGGTAGTATGTTGTTTAAATCTTTTAAAATTAGAAAGTTCATACTCTTTACGGACGGACAAAAAAGGAAATAGTTCAAACTCTTTGGGG
Source organism: Salvia splendens (assembly GCF_004379255.2). Taxonomy (NCBI): domain Eukaryota; kingdom Viridiplantae; phylum Streptophyta; class Magnoliopsida; order Lamiales; family Lamiaceae; genus Salvia; species Salvia splendens. Next base: position 12,850,150 of record NC_056039.1, read on the forward strand.
ACGGATGGAGTAAAGTTTAAGTGAATTATATCTACCGTAATTTAAAGCGAACTCTTGCAAACATTTTTAATAAAAATATTAACATAAACTTAAGTAACTTTTTTTTTATTATAAAGCTCAATCTATATGTTATTCAAGTAATTATTGAAAAAATTTAAGTAAATTATAATTCAAAGAAGATGTTTTATGTTGTAAAAATATAAAATCAACAAGTACCAAAAAGGTAAATTTTTTAGCCTCAAAATGTGCTTTTATGTATGTCCAAAAAAATTGCAAGAATGAAGAGATACTAAAAATGTGATTTCCAAAGACCAAAAATGTCCTCCATGGCATTTAAGGGACTTTTCAAATGTGGAAGGTATAAAAGACCGACAGGTACCAAAAATGTGATTTTTAGGGACCAAAAAATGCTATAAATTTTTTTTCCGACAAGATCATGGACTATTAGGATAATAGTTCACTCTTTTATAAATATAAAGTTGAAGAGATAGTGCATTTTAGTTTGTAACCTTATATTCTCCACGCACTATTTTTACTATGTATATTTATGATAGACGTGCTTGCTAATATTGGTGAAGAAGACTTTGTGCTGGCTAAAAGCGTGTCCTCAATTATTCATATCATAATTACTAATTCTTGTCAAGCAATGCATTAATATTAAGACGAATTATTGGCTTAGTCAAACAAAAATGTGCATGTTAATTGGATGTAATGTAAATTAGTGATATCTCAAAAATAATAAAACTGCACCTAAATGTAATTCCGTGTCAAACGAGATTTCCCAAGTACATAACATATTTACTCCATTTCTTTACAAATATAGACAATATATTGACCACTTTTCATTTATAAAAATTCATAAAAAATGAAATGTCATCTACAAAAATCAACATTTTTTTGAGCAATATCATGCTCCATTTAACTCTAGAGTATCGTATACAGACTTTATTTAGTACTTATATTAATTTGCTTACTACAATTAAAAGAAAAAAAAGTTAGGGATATTTTAAATACAATTAATGATGTTAATTTGTGTTTCTAAATAAACCACAAACGCTTCAAAAGCGTCATAATTGTTGGCGTCACAAATAAAATTAGAGGACGCAAATAGAAACGTCCTAAAAAATAAAAGATTAAATTAATTTATCCTTAATTTATAGACGCTTTCTTTTGCGTTATAAATTGTTGTTATTTTTTAAAACATTCCAACGCAAGTGATTGCGTCTCAATTTTTGTAGTGAATTAAATGTAAGAAAAAAATAAATGATTAAAATACTTAAAAATTATTTTTGAAGTAGCATATAATTTTGTTGTAAAATAGTAGTAGAAGATAAATTTACACTAGAGTTTACATTTTGGTATTGAAATACAAATAGTGAGTTTAGACTTTAGATGATTTCCTTCACGGCTTTTCTAGTAATTATAAAACGCGTGCCCAAATTTGAAGTGGTTAGTTGAGATTAATTTAATTTGACAAAGTTTATCTGAAATCTTGCGATTCATTTTTCATGATATATATAATGCTTAAAAAGCTTGTCGGTGATACCCAATACTACCCATCAATGAAATTCATTGGTGTCTGATTAATATTGGTGTTTAATGTTGAAAATAACTTGCAAAATTAAATACGAGATAAAATTACTCGACTTATATAGCCCCAATTGTGACGTTTGATACAAATTAAGATTTTAAGTATAGTTTATAATTTGTAAACTATAGTATATAACTAGTGGATAATTTATTTATATAAGTATTAGTACTTAAGTACGTTAAGTAAATTCAATAAAACTTATAAAATCATTATATTTCAAGTGGGAACTTAACTTGAGACTTGAGAGTACTAAAACCATTTCTACAAAAAGGTAAAATATATAAAGGGCTTGTATGATTCAAGACTAATAGTATATGTTTATAATTAAATTATGTAATTAATTATCTATATATTATATAAATAATTGATTGCGTAATCTATTAATAAAACATTTGGTTGGCTCTATAGCTTTATGCCCAAACATTTAGAAAAATCGACGTGATGAAACGAAAAAACGTGGACCCCATTTTTAAATAATGGGTCCATTTAGAAAATAGTTTCCTAGAAATGCAGCCACAAAATATTAAGAACGTGGAAAAAAAGTTGGTGCAAACATAAATGAGGAATATTACATATAATATTAACCTAAAATGGAGTATGTAATAATCTATTATATCCAATTCAATTATACAAGTTGGGTTGAACTAATAATCGAATAGTTCCTGATTAGGGTAAGTTTGAACAGTTATGAAGTGTGGTCGGTAAATAACATACTACTGCTTCCTATCCAAAAAAAAAATAAGAAAATATTATAAATGACACGAGTTTAATGTGCAAAAGAGGGAGAGAAAAAGTAATAGAAGTAGTGTTAATGGAATATGAGGTCTACATTTAGAATGATATGTATGGTCAGTATTTATTTAAAACTTTCTATATTTAGAATTGGTCTAATTTTAATGAATGAATTAAAAAATTAAAATTAGTCTACTTTTTGTGAAGAGAGATAGTATATCCAATATCACTTCATCAAAATAGCTTTTTATTTCATTAAACGTCATGTAGATTATTACTTCAGTCCACTGTCTTAAATGAGGTTATAACTTCACCAACATTTACATACGAATACATCACAATAAAGAAGAAATACTTCATTTTAAAAACACTTCACACACACAGTCTATTTGCTTTAAAAATTGCAAAAAATTTAAACAAATTCAGATTCAAAGTGGAATGAAGTATAAACTATCGGAATGAAGTAATAAACCTACTAAAATGAAGTAATAAATATACTAGCATAAGTAATAAACTATGAATATAATTTAACAAAAATAACCCTCGATTGAAGTAATTTAACTACCTGATGAAAAGGACAAAAATTTTCACTTCATCATCCCATCTCCATCTATCAAAAACTAAATCAAGAGGACAAAAATTTTCACTACTTCATCCATCAAAAACTAAATCAAAAGCCCTAATTTGATCTCTTATTACTCCATCCGTCCTACATTTTATTTTATTTTTCACCAATTTTTTTTACACATTTTAAATTTGTATCGAACTCAAATGACACTCCTAAAATTAGACTGAGAAAATATAAACAAAGAGCATCCACAATGGCGGCGAGCGGACCGGCTAGCCGATTCCCGGCGCTGGCCGGTTCGCTCGCCGAACCATTGCAGGCGGCGAGCGGCAATTCGGCGAGAAAATCGGCGAGCGCACGTCGATTTTCGGGCGCTGGCCGATCCGCTTGCCGGTCGGCTGGCCGCCATTGCAGGCTCCCGATCGGCGAGCGATCGGCCAGCCCATTTTTTTTATTTATTTAATTTTCGAAACAGTATATATACGTGATTTGCATGTCATTTTCATTCGCACCACTTGTTTTAACGAGTTTTCTCTCTATCTTAATTTCTGTACAAGATCAACAACGCGAAATGAGTAACGCGGGTGGTAGTAGTGATGGGGATGCTGAGGAGTACGAACGGCAAATGAACGAAGAGTTGGACGCCTATACGTCCAGTGAGATAAACCGGCTGATACAAAGGGCCTTGCAGCCGGCGGTACCTCGGCCTCGACCCGTTGTCCACCGCCGAGCAGTGATTGAACGGGATCACGTAGCTGCACATCAGCGGCTATATGAAGACTACTTCGCACAGGAGCCGCGGTTTAACGCCAACCTTTTCAGGCTGCTTTTTAGGATGAGCAGGGCCCTGTTTATGCGTATTGTTGACGCTTTGGGGCATCGATATTTGTGTTTCCGCTTCAGGCACGATGCGGCTGGCAGTTGGCCTACGGAGGCGCGACAGACATGTAGGACGAGTACCTCCACATCGGTGAGACGACTGCCCTTGAATGTATGAAGTATTTCTATCAGGGCGTGGTTGAAATATTCTGTGATCAGTACCTTCGAAGCCCTACCCCCGAAGACTGCCAGGAGCTGATGCAGATGCACGAGGAGAAGCATGGGTTCCCGGGTATGTTAGGCAGCATAAATTGTATGCATTAGGAGTGGAAGAACTGTCCCGCTGCATGGAAGGGGTTCTACACGACCGGCTACAAGGGAAATAATCCCACGATGATCCTCTAGGCTGTAGCTGATTACCGGCTGTGGATTTGGCATGCGTATTTTGGGGTAGCTGGGTCGAACAACGACCTCAACGTCCTCAACTCGTCGCTCATTTTCAACGAGCAGTGCCAGGGCGTCAGTCCGACCATCAGTTTTGTCGCCAACGGTAACCGGCATGATATCTGCTACTACTTGGCGGATGAGATATACCCTAGGTGGCCCGTCTTTGTGAAGACGATCAGAGGCGCATCAGATGAGAGGAAGGCCTACTTTGCGGAACGGCATGAATCAGCCCGCAAGGACGTGGAACGCGCATTTGGTGTGCTCCAGTCTCGATGGGCGGCAATTAGGGGTCCAACACGTTTGTGGCATGTCGACTGCATTGCTGATATAATGTACGCCTGTATTATCATGCACAACATGATTGTCGAAGATGAAGGTGTACAACTGACTAGTTGGGCCAACGACGATAATGAAGCCGATCCAAGCCGCGGCGTGGCCGCCCCCAACGTACGAAGCGGAGTACCTCACGATGAAGCCGACCGCCTCCAAGCACATGCCGACATGCGCTAAGTGGATGCTCGTATTAGACTCCAAAAGGATTTAATTGAAGAGTTGTGGGCGAGGAGGACTGCACAGCGTTAGTTTTTTTTTGAATTATGTAATTTTTTGTTAATCTACCTTTTTTTTAATTATGTAATTTTTTTAATTAATGTATTTTTTAAATTAAATATTATTATTGAATTTTCCCGCATTTGTGTCGTAAATTTAATTCCGTATTTTGTGTGAGTGTTAATTATTTGTTTTTTATAATTTTGTTTATTGTGGCTAGTCTATGACTAGCCTATTGCTTGTCCAGTTGCTTGTCCTGATGATGTGACATGAGGAGTTTTTAGTGCTGATAATATGACATGAGAAGTTTGTGGTTAGGCTATGACTGACCTAATGCTCTTAGGCTTAGGCAGATCCAGTCGTAGGCCATGCCACGTCAACAAGTGGGACCGATGTGGCGGTAGTGGAGGGAGTGGTGTTGTTTAATTACGGGAAAATGAATTCGGTATAATCTATTCTATTTCTACTCCATTAAAATTTATTGAAGCACCCTTAAAATTTTCGGTCAATTGCTCTACTACGTCTACGTCCAAACTTTACTACGGCACCATTAGAGTTTTATTAGATCCACTGATCGAAGTTGAAGACTCAATTTTGTGATAAATATGTTTAAAATTTAATCAATGCAAAATTTTATGTTTCGCATATTAATTTTAATCCGGTGACACTAGAGTGACATTTTGTAATTTTGGATTATCTTGGGTGCAAAAAATAGGTTATCAAGGTAGTGTATTTATTCTCGTTTTGACATTAACAAATGTAAAAAAAATACTAAAACTTAGTTAAATTTGAGGCTCAATTACTAAATACAATAAGGGTAAATAAAATATGTAATGATCATATAAATAGAAAAATGAAATATGGGACACATATTGGATGAAGGAAGTAATGAATAAAAAAAATACTAATGTAAAATCATAAAATTAAAAAAGAATACTACAAAATTCTTACTTTATTTTTTCCATGACAGATGGCCTAAAATATTTTGTCCTTCTAAACTTTGAAAATTATCAAACCTAACTTTTCATATATTGACTTAGTAGACCATAAGATCCGAACCTAATAATTTATGAAACTAAATTTCTAAGAATTAAAAATCTCTCCCAATTAAAAACTCAAAACTATTTCTTCGAATTTATGAAAAACGGAAAAAAGAAAAGAAAAAAAGAAAAGAAAGGAGCAAGAGCGTGAGCAGTGGCGTTTGTATCGGAGTTGGAAGAGAGAGAAAGCTGTGATTTTCTGGAAAATCAATCAAATCTCCCTCTCTTCTACCACCCTGGCCTCCTCACTCTCTCTCTCATTCTTTACTCTCTCGCGATCTCCCACTTGAAATTTCCATCCGCCAAATTCCAATCCTGATCAAGGTTTTACCGGGTAAATAACTACACCAACCAACCATCAACCTTTTCACATCTCTCTACGTTCCATCTGTGTGAATCTTGTTTGGTCAATGTGGGTTTTGCTTCCCTCTTCAATGGACTCAAGCTAGCTTCAAGAACACTGTTTTTTTAATTTTTTTTTCTTCCAAGCTCTTCAGCTGGTTAGTACAAATTTGAGCTGCCATTTTTTTTTGCATTGATACTGTGAATTCTGTGACGTTTTCACGTATGAATGTTGCGGTAAGAATTGATGTATGAAACTATGCCTTGTACTCGAATTTTTTGATTGTTGATTTGAATTTATTTGAAGATGAATTTCTGGGTTTGTTTTGGTCTTCTAATTTGATTTTTTTGGTATGCGGTTGGGTCTTTCTTAGCTGTGATAGAATCGAAGGTGTTGAAGATCTCGAAATCTTGATGATAATGATCATGTAAATTGGTGGCTGCGTCATGCGAGTTAGTGGGATTAATTTGATCAACATGAGTTGTAGTGTTAATTAAGTAGAATATAATTAATCTCGCCGTTATAATCTATTTCAAGTTGTTAGACAGCTCATAATACATGGGTTTTAGGGTAGATTTTATGGTAGCACGTCATTTTGGCTGTGGGGGTTTAGTGGTTTTGTGAGCAAGCCCTTTGACCTGCTCTATGGAGGCTATTTTTGGGTGTTTATGCTTATGATTCTGAGTGATGACAGTTGATGTAGTTAGTTTAATGAAATTTTTTATACGATGACTAATTGAATGCAGTTTTTAATTCGGCTGTTGCAATCTGTTTCGGGTCGTTACTTGTTAGACAGCTGCATTTGTTCATACAGAGGTCTAAGGTTAGGATTTATGTTGGCACGTCATTTTATTTGTTGAGTTTAGCGGTTATGTAAGCAAGCGCTTTGCCTGCTCTCAGGGGGCAATTTTTGGGTGTTTATGATTATGATTGTGATTCTGTTTCTGAGGTAGCAAAGTGACTCCGAGCTTTGTAATAGTTGTCAAATGAACATGAGAGTTGGTGCTGTTAGTTTTATGAACATTAGATGTGTATACTGAATCTAGTGTTTAATCTGGCTATTATAATCTGTCTCCAGTTGTTAGACAGCTGCATTTTCTGATACACGGGTTCTAGGATAGGCTTTGTGCGGACACATCATTTTAGCCACAGTTTAGTGGTTATGAGAGCAAGCTCTTTGCCTGCACCATGGAGGCAAGTTTTGGGTGTTTATGTTTATGATTCTGAGGTAGAAAAGTTAGTATGAGCTTCATGTTAATTATTATTGAATGAGCATGAGAGTTAGTGCGATTAGTTTTATGAACCTGAATTGTATACAATGAATATAGTATTGAATCTGGTTGTTAATATTTGCTTGCAGGTGTTAGACAGCTCATTTGCTCATACAGAGGTTTTAAGGTTAGGCTTGATGAGGGTATGGCAATGGAGCCTCGGTGTTTAGCGGTTATGTGAGCATGCCCTTTACTTGCTTTGTGGAGGCAAGTTTTGCGTGTTTATGTTTGACTGTGAGGTAGCAAAGTGACTCTGAGTTTCACAGTAGTTGTCGGATGGCTCGGGGTAGGATAAGAGCAAGGATTCGGAGGAGCCAGCTGTATACATTTGGTTGTTTCAGGCCACAAACTTCTAAAGAAGATGGCCCGCATGACATCCATGGACCTGGTTACTCACGAGTGGTTCACTGCAATGAGCCTCGTATGCACGAGCACAAGCCTATTAAGTATTGCTCAAACTACATATCCACAACTAAGTACAATGTTGTAACGTTTCTGCCAAAAGCCATATTTGAACAATTCAGACGCGTTGCTAACCTTTACTTTCTTCTTGCTGCGGTCTTGTCACTGACTCCTATATCACCATTCTCCGCTCTGAGTATGATTGCACCTTTGGCTTTTGTGGTCGGACTGAGTATGGCTAAAGAAGCTTTGGAAGACTGGCGTAGGTTTATACAAGATATGAAGGTCAATTTGCGAAAAGCTAGTGTACATAAAAAAGACGGTTTATTTGGTCTTAAGCCGTGGATGAAGCTTAGGGTTGGAGATATAGTGAAGGTAGAGAAGGATAAGTTCTTTCCAGCAGATTTACTGCTGTTATCTTCCAGTTATGAAGATGGAATTTGTTATGTTGAAACGATGAACTTAGATGGGGAGACTAATTTGAAGGTGAAACGATCATTAGAGGTAACACTTCCCCTGGATGATGACCAAACTTTCAATGAGTTCAAGGCGACCATAAAATGTGAGGATCCCAATCCCAGCCTTTACACTTTTGTGGGTAATTTTGAGTATGATCGACAGATCTATCCTCTTGATCCCAGTCAAATTCTCCTCAGAGACTCGAAGCTTCGAAATACAGCCTACATTTATGGAGTGGTGATATTCACTGGTCATGATAGCAAAGTTATGCAAAATTCCACTAGATCTCCTTCTAAAAGGAGTAGGATTGAGAAACAAATGGACAGAATAATATACATACTTTTCAGCTTTCTCGTGTTCATCTCGATCATTAGCTCCATAGGTTTCATTGTGAAGACTAAATATGATTTGCCAAAGAAGTGGTATTTACAAGTTCCAGATGCTGAAGAACTATACGATCCAGGGAACCCTCTGAGGTCGGGGTTCTATCATCTAATCACTGCTCTGATATTATATGGATACTTGATACCTATATCGCTCTATGTGTCGATTGAGGTTGTGAAAGTCCTCCAAGCGTTATTCATAAACCGGGATTTTGAGATGTTTGATGAAGAGACTGGAACTCCAGCTCAAGCCCGAACTTCAAACTTGAATGAGGAACTGGGACAAGTTGATACAATCCTTTCAGATAAAACTGGTACCTTGACCTGCAACCAAATGGACTTCCTTAAATGCTCAATTGCTGGTACTGCATATGGCATGTGCGCTAGTGATGTGGAACTTGCTGCTGCTAAACAGATTGCCATGGACATGGATGGCCACAGCCAAGCAAGTACACCTCATTCTTGGCGAAAAGGTGGGTGCAGCTTCGGGGAACCGGAAATTGAATTAGAGTCTGTTGTTTCTTCGAAAAATGAAATGGATCGGAGGCATCCCATAAAGGGGTTCAGCTTTGAGGATTGTCGCCTCATGAATGGGAATTGGTGTAAAGAACCCAATGCAGATGTAATCCTACTATTTTTCAGGATACTGTCGATTTGCCACACTGCCATTCCAGAACATAATGAAGAGACCGGCACCTCCACTTATGAAGCAGAATCACCTGATGAAGGTGCGTTTCTTGTTGCTGCGAGAGAACTTGGTTTTGAGTTCTGCCGACGGACTCAGTCAAGCATATTTGTTCGTGAGAGATATTCTCCCTCTGGAGAACCCGTAGAAAGGTGAGACCATGAATTGATATATCCGTTGCTATTTGGTCTGATCTTCTGATAGACGTCTTGACATATAACATATTTTTGTAAGTTCAGGGAGTACAAAGTTCTCAACTTGTTGGATTTCACTAGCAAAAGGAAGAGAATGTCTGTCATCATTAGGGATGAGGATGGACAGATCTTTGTCTTTTGCAAGGGAGCTGACAGGTAAAAAAAAGTACAATCAAAGAAAGGAAAAGAATATTAGAAAGATTGTTCTATTTGCAATTCCTTGTTTACGTGAATTGATTTTTCTGTATTGATACTTTCTGCTGCTTTTATTTGACTCTACTGAGTGCTATTATACAAACTTTGCTTTGCAGTATCGTCTTTGATAGGCTAGCAAGGAATGGTAGAATGTACGAGGAAGTAACCTCAAAACATTTGAACGAATATGGGGAGGTTGGTTTGAGAACACTAGCCCTTGCCTACAAGAAACTTGAGGAAGACAAATATGCTGCTTGGAATGAAGAGTTTATCAGAGCAAAAACTGCAATAGGTGGTGATAGGGAAGCAATGCTTGATCGGGTTGCTGATATGATGGAAAAGGACTTCATACTTGTCGGTGCAACTGCTGTGGAGGACAAATTGCAGAATGGAGTACGACTTATATATTATCAATGCCTTGAACCTATAAATTCTCTATCTCTCTCGTCTTATTTTGTCCTTGTTACATCTGTGCAGGTTCCCCAGTGTATAGACAAACTAGCACAAGCTGGTTTAAAGATCTGGGTTTTGACAGGTGATAAGATGGAAACTGCAATTAATATAGGGTCTGACTCCTAACTATTTAAATTATCATATGCAACTCAATAATCAAAGCTTTCAAAATGCTAACCCAGACCTCGCCATTGTGCAGATTCTCTTGTAGTTTGCTTCGACAGGGCATGAAGCAGATATGCATAACAACAATGAACACGGATGCATTAGTTCAAGATCCCAAACAGGTACACATTCTTTTGTCCAGAATATGATCGATATGTGGTGAATTTGATCTATCTAGCCTTAGTTTTTGTCTTCTGTTCTGTAGGCTGTAAAAGAGAATATCTTAATGCAAATTACCAATGCCACCCAAATGATCAAGTTGGAAAAGGATCCTCATGCGGCATTTGCCCTGATCATTGATGGGAAAACTCTAACTCATGCCTTGGAGGATGACATGAATAATGTATTCTTGAATTTAGCAATTTGTTGTGCTTCGGTCATATGTTGCCGTGTCTCACCCAGGCAGAAAGCTCTGGTAGGATATATATTTTTGTCCTGGGTCAAAGATATTCATAATCTGTTGTTTTGCCAATTCTGTAGGATACGTAATTGTTCATGGTGGGCTCTTTTGGTCTTTAGGTAACAAGATTAGTTAAAGAAGGAACCGGGAAAACGACATTGGCAATTGGTGATGGTGCTAATGATGTTGGCATGATTCAAGAAGCAGACATCGGTGTTGGCATTAGTGGATGTGAAGGAATGCAGGTTGGTCACAAATCTCTCTTGCATATAAATCTTTATACATGTACAACTTACTAATTTGCTGTCTCGGAATGATGACATTTCTTCCATTGACGCAATATTGTAGCGTTAATTTAGCATATCAAATTGAAATAGAAAGCTAGATATGTTGAAGATTGATTTATAGTTATGCACAACTGGCTTACTCATCAGCTATTTTCAGGCTGTGATGGCTAGCGACTTTGCTATTGCACAGTTCCGGTTTCTTGAGAAGCTTCTGGTCGTACATGGTCATTGGTGTTACAAAAGAATTGCTCAGATGGTAATTCCTTATGGCCTCAAATCATATCACCATAATGCAAAGGCCGACCGTGCTTTCATTTTAACTCCGGGAATCCAAATATCTTAATGCAGATTTGTTATTTCTTCTATAAAAACATTGCTTTTGGCCTCACAATCTTCTACTTTGAGGCGTTTGCTGGCTTTTCCGGCCAATCTGTGTATGTTGACTGGTACATGATCCTATTCAACGTTGTTCTTACATCCTTGCCCGTCATTTCGCTTGGGGTGTTTGATCAGGATGTAGATTCTGAAGTATGCTTACAGGTTAGTTTTGTCGCTCTCTCTTCCTCCCACCTCTCTCTCTCTGCTTGTGTGTTCACGAAAACTGTTGATGCAACTGCAGTTTCCTGCTCTATACCAACAAGGCCCGAAAAACCTGTTCTTTGACTGGTACAGAATATTCGGATGGATGGCAAACGGGCTATACACATCCCTCATTGTGTTTTTCCTCAACATCATCATCTTCTACGACCAGGCCTTCAGGGTTTCGGGCCAGACTGCAGACATGACAGCCCTCGGGACTGCTATGTTCACCGGCATCATATGGGCTGTCAACTGCCAAATTGCTCTAACAATGAGCCACTTCACATGGATCCAACACCTATTCGTGTGGGGCAGTGTCGCCTTCTGGTACATATTCCTCTTCATCTACGGGGAGCTGAACTACGCACTCGATGTGAACGCCTTCAGGATCCTCACCGAAGTCCTCGGCCCTGCCCCGATCTACTGGAGCACCACCTTGCTTGTGACCGTTGCGTGCAACCTGCCTTACCTCGCCCACATCTCATTCCAGCGCCTGGTGAACCCGCTCGACCACCATGTGATCCAGGAGATCAAGTACTACAAGAAGCACATCCGGGATCATCAGATGTGGAAGGCCGAGCGGACCAAGGCCCGCCACACGACCAAGATCGGCTTCACCGCAAGAGTGGATGCGACGATCAGGCAGTTGAAAGGAAGACTCAATAAGAAGTACTCTCTCAACAATTCTGTGCCACAACAAACTTGATTATGCATATAGAATATAGTTTTTCTTGGTTGTTTTTTGGTGCTTTTTTTTGGAAGTCTGATGATTTTAGTAGTTTTGGTTTGATCAAAATCTTGTACCTATTTTTCTATTAATTCTTTCTTGATGGTGAGAGTTGTCTGTTTGTAGAAATACTAGTTTGTAAGATAACCTATTCAACAAAGGTAGCTACATATTTTCATTTCATTTTTTGTGGTTATGAGCTTATAACTAAGTATATTAACTCGAATTCAATTTTTGTATTACAATACTTTCAATAATCAATTAATCTTAACATATAATCAACTCAATTATAAATATGTTTTCTTTTGGAATCATTTAATCCCCAAAATACAAAAAGGGGGGAAATCCAGAAGACGGAAGAAAAAAACTGACAAAAGTGAAAAAAGAGCAAAAAGCAAAGGAATATGAACAAATTAATCGTACTCCCTCCGTTCCACATAATTTGGGACACTTTGACCGGGCACGGGTTGTAAGAAATGTAATGAAAAGTGAGTTGAAAAAGTTAGTGGAATGTGAGTCCTACTTTTATATATTAGTTTTATAATTAAATTATTAAATGTGAGTATGAATGAAAATGTAATGAAAAGTGAGTTGAAAAAATTAGTGGAATGTGAGTCCTACTTTTATATATTAGTTTTATAATTAAATGTGAGTATGAATGAGTTAGTAGAACGTGGGGTCAAAAATGGAAAACTGGGTCAAATTATGTGGGACGGAGGGAGTATCATTTTGTTTTATTTGTTGGTGCTAAAATTTTGGTGTGAAGGCGAAAAAAATTGTGTTTTCATTGATCGAATCGAATCGAATCGAATCAAAGTGATGAATTCTAGGTGTTTCTTATTGAAATGCCGGTTTTTTATTCTTCTCCCCTCTTTACGTCGTTTTCTCTCTCTAGAATCCTGCCATTTTCTGCTTTATTTGGTTTAATTTTGTGAAGAATTTTGATATGATTGGGTATTCTAAATGGAGCAGCGTGTGGGGAATAAGTTTCGTTTGGGGCGAAAAATTGGGAATGGCTCATTCGGAGAGATTCACTTAGGCATGTTGTTCCTGATTTTGTTTAATTTGATTGTTTAAATTCGAGACCTTTTCAATGAATTGGTTATTTTGTGTTGTTTGCAGGCACTAATATTCAGACGAATGAGGATGTTGCAATCAAACTCGTATGTAGTTTGAAGTTTTCATCTGTTCTTGCATGTAAATTTGTTTAGATTGAAATTGTCTGTGTGAAAATATAACTTTATCTATGGTAGATTGATTATTGATGAATGAATGTTTGGTTCCTGCAAAAAAAATATGAAAATATTAGCATTGGAAAAAATATTGAGTTTCATTGTCTTAGGCTTGAACCACTTTCAATGTTGTGAGAAACATGTATGTGATAATGCAACTTTCGTTTGAGCATGAGATTAGTTTTATGCTCTTGCCTTCCATTCTTAGTGTTTTTTAGCTCATCACTATCGTATGCTACTCCTTGTCATCTACACGATACTATATATTATCCGAATCTTAAGATAGGAGTCATAATAATGATCGATATATAAATAATTGACAACATTATTTCTAGGGAGTTGGATCTCTTGTTGAGGGAACATAAGCTACATCCTACATAGAAGGTTCATAGTCGTAAATTTATCCCAAAATGTTAGTCAAATGTTTCCCATGCTGTTGGATATCATCGTAATGTATTTATGCACTTCATTGGTAGATTCTCCTACATTGTCTTTTTTGTTTATGATTACTTTCAGGAAAGTGTGAGGACAAGACATCCCCAATTGCTTTATGAGTCAAAGTTGTACAAATTACTTCAAGGAGGAAGTAATATCCTCTTTTGTTGTTTCAGTTGCTTGATGTTTATTTCCTTTTATACATGGTTATTATATATCATTATCCTCATTCTTGGCAGTTGGGCATTTTTTTTTATTTTGACAGCCGGAATCCCAAATATTAAATGGTTTGGGGTTGAAGGTGACTATAATGTTCTCGTGATGGACTTACTGGGGTCGAGTCTTGAGGACTTGTTTACCTTTTGTAGTAGGAAGTTGTCGTTAAAGACTGTTCTCATGCTTGCTGATCAGATGGTAATGCATTCGGTTTGACACTGTTTGATTAGGATTCTTAAACAATTTATGTTTCACTTACTTGTTTTGGAAATCTTTGTTTCTCTTCCAGCTTAATCGACTTGAGTTTGTTCACTCTAAGTCTTTTCTGCATCGAGATCTGAAGCCTGACAACTTTCTCATGGGCTTGGGAAGGCGTGCAAATCAGGTTTTCTGTTTACCTTATTTTGAATGTTTTCTCAATTTTGTTTAACGGTTTGCTTCTTAAGTATCTCGGATGATAACTTGATTTACTGACCTGTAGGTTTATGCCATTGACTTTGGGCTTGCCAAGAAATATAGAGATTCTAACCATCAGCATATTCCATATAGGTATGGTGTGTTCTGTGTAGGTATCTTCGGAACTTAGAGATCTTATGTGGTAATCTGAGTTTCTAATCATTTAGTTTTGAATATTTTCTTCAATGCTATATTGTACCCGACCGAGGTAGTTCAGCAATACTTACTGTATCATGCAGAGAAAACAAGAATTTGACGGGGACAGCCAGATTCGCAAGCATAAATACACATCTTGGCATCGGTACGCATGTGGCACGTGCCATATCTTTTACCCATTTGACCTTTCAGATGTCGTAGAAAGCTAATTTCTAGTTTCTTCTGCTCCACTGTGTTAATCTATTGATAGAACAAAGCCGGAGGGATGACCTAGAATCACTCGGTTACGTTGTCATGTACTTCTTAAGAGGAAGGTTGTTCTTCAATCTCGTCTTGTTAGTTCACTCTACTTTAAGTTCTTATGATATGCTCACTCATAACTCGAAAAAAATGTAGCCTTCCCTGGCAGGGACTGCAAGCTGGAAACAAGAAACAAAAGTATGATAGAATTAGTGAGAAAAAAGTTCAAACATCAATAGAGGTGATTAAACTTTTTATAGCTTCTGGATTGAATATTCCCTGCTGTGCTAGAGATGGACTTTAACTTGGTATTTCCTTTGCAGTCTTTATGCCGTGGCTATCCAACCGAATTTGCCTCTTATTTCCATTATTGCCGCTCACTAAGATTTGAAGACAAACCTGATTATAGTTATTTAAAAAGACTTTTCCGTGACCTTTTTATTCGTGAAGGTGATGACGTCTACCTTACCCTCCTAGCATCTTCTCCGTTCCTGCCATCCTCATTCTATGCTTTGTGTTTCTTTTGGCAGGTTTTCAATTTGACTACGTATTTGATTGGACTATTTTGAAGTATCAGCAGTCACAGCTTGCTAATCCTCCATCTCGTACCCTAGTAAGTAATAACCTCGATTTAGGCTCAGCTGCTATATTCTCCAAGTACAACCTGATGAATTTTGGGACAGGGTGCTGCTGGAACAAGTTCAATGGTGCTACATGGTAACTACGACCGAGACTCAGGTGATTTTTAAGCATTTATTTGAGTTCCATCACAATTGGTGGATTTGTTGCTTCCCAAATTACCTCTGTTATTTTGATACAAACAACCTCGTTTTTAGCCATCGCTTATCGATCAGATGGTTGTTCTGGTAAGCTTGATTGTAAATGCTTGGAATTTGAAGGATTTTCTATAACTTAATCCAGGTTTGGATGAAGGCAAGCCGCCTCTTCGTGGGAGAAATGTTATAAATTCTGCAAATTTGAATTTGTCTAAAATGAAAGATCCAGTTGCAAGTGATAATGCTGTACCAAAGGAGGTAAGACTACCCTTTTCTCTAACCTCCAAAATTGAAATACATTGAAATTGAATGCATTTTCCTCCTCAATGTCTCTCTTCATATTGTTCATGTTGCTTGATTTAATGGTTTCTGCTGATATCCACTTCAAATGACCAGAAAGTCAGAACATCAAAGCAACCTGCAGTTTCTAGTAATCGGGATCCAGAGAATTCTCAGAATAATGGTGATCCTTCACGCACAGTCAATGGAGATAGTGCTGCACAAAAAAGTCCGCCTGCAACGTCACACAACCCCTCCAACACAAACCCTAGCAACTACGCCCTCAAGGGAATGGAGAGAATGAATATTGGCAATGACTAGATAATGAATGCAGTGTTATCAGGACGTGTAGTTACAGTTTTTCCCTTTGTATACATATACGATACCTATTTAACACGGAGGGGAGTCTGTTGTTTCTCCCTCAAGGAAAGCTGCTCACGGAATCCTAACCAGTAAATGGTGCTTGCAGATAACGAGATACTATAAGGTAGCTTCCAAGGCGAAGCGAGAGTTTTGAGGCGACGAGAGTGAGGTTGGTCATGGTAAACAAGTTCGAGGCCGGGGTGAAATACCACCTCAGGTAGGCAGATTCATTACCTGTCTAATGTTGTAATACTAGCAACTCTTTTGATTTGCCATTTTCATGGCATGTAGTTATAAAGTTTTTGAAGAAAAAATGCATACAGTTTTTTATGGTATGTATTATGTTATGGAAACTTGAGAAATAGAATGCACACTGTGTTATTTGATTGCATTAGTTGTTTGCACACTATGCACAAACCCTTGATCAAGATCAGGTAAAAAACCTCAATTCATGCCAATCACCATATCATAATCAAGATTCACAAAACAACTTATCCCAACATTTGGAAATATTAATTGAAGCCATTGACAAGATTGGTGCAAGCATGTTTGATCCATCTAAAACTCTTCCTAAATGAGCTCTTCATCCTCCCTTCAACTCCATAGGCTTTGTAGCCTGCAATCCTCTTCTTCCTCAGCAGCTCAGGATCCATCCAGCTCTTTGAATCTGCATTAATTTTGTTTTTCTTCATCTCCATCTCTTTGATATTGTGGCCTACATTTTGATAGTCTGAGCTGCTGTAGCTTCTCAAATCATTCATGCTTCTTGGCTGCATATACACATCCCTTGTAGACTTGGATCTTGAAAACTTCTCCATGGTGGATGAGAAACCAGTAGAGAGAGAGAGAGAAGGGTTCTTTTCAAATATAACACAGCATACAGAGGGGAACTTGAATTATAAAAGTGCTTTCCTTTTGTTATTTTGAGTTTTTTAATGTGCATTGCATGTTGATACATGAGGCTGGAAGGTGGGTTCTCGCCACGTGGCATGGCTGGACGTTGAATTTTCAAGTAGACTTGCATTGTTTTATGAAATCTTCCATGTGATGAGCTAAGCAATTATTAGGTATTGATCTATTCTTAGGTCCACATAGCTGATCAATTATAGATTTGGTTTATTTTGTGAAATAATGGAAATACTATGACGACTGTGTGTTATTAAATATTATGCCTACAGATAGACTTTTGATATTTTGAGCCATTATTTTACCCATTTTAAGTTTGGTCTTCTTCGTCTTAGAATTATGTAATCCTCCGTTCCACTAAAAAATATAAAATAATTCTATATATAAAATAGAATTAGAATCCAGAAAATCGAGTGATTCCCCCTTGTTCTTACTTGGAGAGTATCCATAGATACTATCAAGATCAAGGAAGAGGTGTTCTGAATCAACTATTTGTCCATCAGTAATGGAAGTTACATTAGTAGGGATATAAGCCAAAACATCTCCGGATTGAGTAGTTTCCCACGAATCGATTGGACTTATTACTACCCCTTTGAGCACTCTATTCATACATCGAGTCAGGGGAAATGGGATTTTCTTTTTCTCCTCGACTACGCATCCCATACTTTTCTTTTTTTTAAACTTATTTTTAGAAAATGATACTATAAATAGTTAAAGTGGAAAGGGAATAAAATAAGAGAACGAATTAGGAAGCGCCTCGCTTATGATGAGACGGAAGGGAGTATCTTATACTCCCCTCATCTACGATTATTTGGCATAAGTTGATTTGGCTATGGTTTTAACTTTTAAGATATAGTGAAAAGTTAGTTGAGAAAACAAATGGAATGTTATTTCTATTTTTGTGTACTCCTTTCTCCGTCTTTTATAATTTGTCACCATTTAACTCGCCATGGATTTTAAGAAATGTTAATAGCAAGTGGACTGAAAAAGTTAGTGGCATGTGAGTCCTACTTTTCTATATTGATTTTATAATAAATTGTGAGTGAGAATGAGCTAGTGGAATGTGAGGGTCCACTACCAAAAATGGTAAAAGTGAAAGGAGACAAAAAATTTTTGGGACGGAGAAAATGAAAATAAATGACAAATCTTGGGAAGTATTAATTTTTTAATATAATGTGAATGCAAAGAATTAGTGGACACTGTGGTTCATTATAAAAAGTACTCCCTCCATCCTATCAACAAAGGGTTATTTTTCTTTTTTGTGGTGTCCCATCGTAAGTGAGTTCTTTATCTTTTTAGAAAAGAAAAAATAATAATCATTCGTTCCACAAAGTTTGTCATGGTTTTAAGAAATTGTTTGACTTTGTATTAAATGGATGTGTGTAGTGAAATATGGGTCACACATTAAGGAGACTGAGATATGTATTTAATGTCTATTTTAGGTAAGATTTCAAGTGAGACAAACTTTGTGGGACAGAGAAAAATGGTAGAATGGGACAAACTTTGTGGGACGAACGGAGTATATTTTTTCTCTCTTACTTTATTGTCTTGCCTATTTTATTCTCTTTTCATTTATCTATTTTTTCTCTCTTTCCACTTAACTTTTTAAGTACTCTTACTACTTATCAATTTCTTAAATTTCGTGCTCAAAAGAAGCATCTCGCATATAGCATGACGAAGGGAATAATAAAAGTAGAGGTAACATGTGGACATACAAAAAAAGGAAGTTATGTAAATTAATAGTGGGCAAGAGAAAACACAATTTTTTGAAAAAAATCCCCAATTTGGGAATGATTTTTTTAATAATTAAATGAATTGAATAGATGAAACAAGTTACAATCTACTTCTTGGGCATACCCAAGGCAACAGAAATCCGGACATGCTAGAAATCCGAACAAAAGCAAACAACCCTTTCGGCAAACCTAGTAGACAATAAAACAAGGAGCGAACAAAAACTCCAAACAAAGGACAAGGTCTCGTAGCGGTACTGCCCACAACCTAGGCATGGGTCGAGCCTCGTTAAAACCAATAGTAATTCGGAGGTAAAAATGCTATGCAAAAAACTCTCATTCACAAAATAATTTTGAGTCGTGAATTATGTGGGTAAAATGGGATATTTTTATAAAAAGATTTTATATAAGTTGATTGCAGATATAGAGAAATGATTGTTCGTTTTCTTTACATTCAATTGAGTTTGCCACTTTATTCATAAAAATCACAGTTGAGTTTGTGACTTTATTCATTTAATTTAAGTTATACTAGTAAAAAATGAACAATCAAGCTTTTTTTATTAAGAAAATTGTAAAATTAAAAATATTAATAGTAGTAATTTTGAATGTACTGTGAAATATCAAAAAAATTAACTGAAATACATGAATAAATTGACTGAAATACCCATTGAGTAAAGCAAAGAATATTAGTATTCCAATTCCTTCGAGTCTTCCGTTGCGATTCCATCTCGTCGTTTCCGATGCCTGTTTTCTTTCTCTAAATTCTCGCTCCATATTCATATCCTTCCTCCACTCTCGGTCTTCTCGCAAAGAATCCCGGGCATCAGTTGAGGTAGCAGCTCTCTATCGATTAGTATTTGTGTACTTGTGTTTTAAGCTGTTTTAGATCTTATTGTCTGTGTTTTGTTTCCATTGATTGCTGATATGTGCAGTTTATCTGGTGTTAAATTAGTTTTCCAGGTATATCTTAGTTTTTTAACTGAATTGTGATGCGAGTAGTCGGTGATTCTGGATCGTTATGTAGTGAAAGACACAATTCTTCAATTTACGCGGATTTGTAATGTGGATTTTGCTTCAAACCTGTGAAATATAGATCAAACTTCTCGAGTAGTGATTTAATTAATGCATTGTTATTTTTCATTTTTTTTGAGAGAGTTGATCTATATGTTAGCTATGTATATATGATTTGGTGCGTTTGTGAACATAATTTCTGAATTTCGGATGTTTTGTATATGGATGAGGTTTATCTCACTAGAGTTTGATGGAGATATGTGTATTTTTTTGGAATGAGTTTATAATACCTGCTATATAAACAATGTGTTGGTCTTGGTGAATGGCAGAGTAAGTCTTTGAAAATGGCCGGTTACAGTGAACCAAATGAGAATCATGTTACATCCGGTGACAATAGTGAATCTCCGGAAAACGAGAGTGAGGTATCGATTGATGCATTGGCGAGGAAGGTGCAAGAATCTTTGTCACTTGCGAAGAGGCATAAGTTTTGGGAAACCCAGCCTGTAGGACAGTTCAATGAACTCGGTGATACGAGCCTGCCTGAAGGTCCGATTGAGCAGCCAACGCCACTTTCCGAGGTCAAGCAGGAGCCCTACAACCTCCCATCTCCTTACGAGTGGATAACATGTGATATAGACTCGGAAGAGGTTTGTGCAGAGGTGTATAATTTGCTGACCAACAATTATGTTGAGGATGACGAGAACATGTTCAGGTTCAATTACTCGAAAGAGTTTCTCCGGTGGGCACTCCGCCCTCCTGGCTATTTCAGGAGCTGGCACATAGGGGTTAGGGTGAAGAGTTCGAAAAAGTTGGTTGCGTTCATTACTGGCATCCCTGCAAGAATCCGGGTTCGTAACACTGTTGTGTTGATGGCGGAAGTAAACTTCCTGTGTGTTCACAAGAAGCTCCGATCAAAGAGGCTTGCTCCGGTCATGATCAAAGAGGTTACCCGGAGGGTCCATCTCGAGAATATCTGGCAAGCGGCTTATACAGCTGGTGTTGTCCTTCCTACGCCCGTCACAACTTGTCAGTATTGGCATAGATCTTTGAACCCAAAGAAGCTCATTGAAGTTGGGTTTTCTAGGCTTGGTGCGAGGATGACAATGAGTCGCACAATCAAGCTGTACAAGCTATCAGATCAGACGGCCACACCTGGTTTCAGGAAAATGGAGCCTCACGACGTCCCTGCAGTCACTCGTCTGCTTAGGAACTATCTGCAGCAGTTTGCTGTTGCGCCAGACTTTGATGTGGATGACGTAGAACACTGGCTGCTTCCGAAGGAGGATGTTGTGGAAAGCTATATGGTCGAAAGCTCTGAAACTCATGAGATTACCGACTTCTGCAGTTTTTACAGTCTCCCTTCTTCCATACTAGGCAACCAGAACCATTCTGTTTTGAAGGCTGCGTATTCTTATTACAATGTTTCGACCAAGACTCCGTTGCTTCAGCTAATGAGTGATGCCCTCATTGTTGCCAAGAAGAAGGACTTTGATGTGTTCAACGCGCTGGATGTCATGCACAACGAGACCTTCTTGAAAGAACTGAAATTTGGGCCGGGAGATGGCAAGCTGCACTACTACCTCTACAACTATCGGCTAAAGCATGTTTTGAGATCGTCGGAGCTAGGCCTTGTGCTCTTATAGAGTCGACTTCTATGGATTTCCTGACCAGTCCTGGCCTGACCATTTTTTGTAACTTGATCGAACTCTTCTTGTTTCATTGCTGAAACAAATGTTCTTGAAGAGAACCCGAAATGTGCATCAACAATTGATGATCAACATATGTGCTGGATTTTGATTTTCATTCATGTTTGGAACTTATTTTGTTTTCTGCTCAAACCGGGGCGAATGTGTGCTGTTAGATCATAGATGAGTTCCCTTTGTTAGACAGTGCGTTTCGAGTTAGTTTAATGCAAGCATAGTATTTGTAGAGATTGAGTTCAGCATTATTAGTATAGTTGTTTAGGAATCTAGAGTAGTAGTTTTTGAACTTTAATTTTTATCTATTTAATTCTCTCTCCACTTAAACTTTAAGCATAGATTTCTTAAATCTCTGTGCTAGAAAACATCTCAACTACAATGAGATGTATGTACCCCCTTACTGAGGTGCGACGTTTGTTAAACTTGATTTCTAGCAGTTGCTTGTTGGACAAAAAACAACAAAAACAAAACAAGAAAAAGAAAGCGACATTTTTCCTAGAATGAGATCAAAATTTACAAAAATAGAATGGCTATCTAACCATCAACAATACACAGGAACTGACAGAATATACATCTTTAGACTAACATCATTCTATGAAATAATGTGCATTCCTCAACTCATCCTCACCCAATAGATTCATAGTGCTCGGGCCAATCACGACAAACAGAGAGCTTGGCTCCATCGCGTGCAAAACAGAACAACTGGAGCTCATCTCAACAGATGATACAGCAGAAAATTCTTCAATCAAAAAGAATTAAACCACGATAGTGGCTTCAGGCTGCAGAAACACTAACTGTCGCCTCCTTTCTCCTTTCCGGATTGATTATGAGAAACAGACGGAGCAAATCAGCCACGGATCACAACTGAAGTAGATGGTGGGTTCTTGTGTTCAGCAAAAGTTACTTACATTGTTCGAACATCTGTTTCAAGTGCAGCACCACTGCATCTGCTTCTTCAGCCAGTTGCGAGAGCCTCTCCGACTCTTTCACTGCTTCAGCAGCTAACAATGCTTCATTTTCTGCCTCCGCAATCTCGTGCGCAGCTATTTTAGCAGCATCTTCCATTTCAGTTGAAATGCTACTCCTAGTATCTAGTCTTGGCTTTGACCTGGCAACCTTTTGTTTCGGCGGAGGTGTTTTAGTGCCCAACGGAGCATGTTTGATCTTGTAGCGTTTTTGAACCTGTCCGAATATTCATGGGCATAAGCATCACAAAACCTTGATAAAGTATCCAGACATACTAGGCCTTAAAACTGTGTTAATTATACATATAGTTTATAGTAGGGTTTTCATGAACAATGTGCTATTCGGAGCTGAGCTCGTTTAGTGAAGCTTGCTAGCTAAACAAAATCAAGCTAAGCACAGTATTATTAGGCCGGTAACCAATGAATATATTGTGTTATTGTGGATAAAACAATATATATTTTCAAAATAAAATAATTCACATTTTAAACATATATCTAAATTTAGAAAGTTCATTTAGACTAGAATAAGCTCGTGCCTCTTGGTATTCGATAAAAAAAGTTTGGATCTTGGCTCGATACTAAACTAACCAAGCTTGAGCCCATCGACACTCGGCACGGCTCGGTTCATGAACAGCCCTAGTTTGGAGCATGCAAAAGAAAAAAAAATTAAACTGACATTGGAGCAGCAGCAACGCGAGATTATGTTTATTTGCATTTACAGAGATATTTTGCGCAGAAATACAGAGTGAAAATCCATATGGGTGCGCATGGGAGATAAGTATGGAAGGTACAGTTCAAAATTGAAACACAAAAGATTAAATTAATCTAAATAGTGGCATTTTAGGTCATACATATTGAAGTTTAAAGACGCGCTTCATAATATGGATACATACACCTAACATAATGACATGTAGATGAGGAATTCATATACCTTCTCAACTGTGCCTTGTGAAATAAGTTTCCTCAGCTTCACACTGAGCAACCTTCTGAAGTTTTGTGGCACCTCATACTTTTTCTGCCAAACACAATTTGATAAGAGTTTTAGGGTTTCAAGCACATATTGTTTCCTAAACTGGGAATGAGGAGAGAATTAAGGGCCATACAACAAAATAACTTGATACTCAAGCCTGGAGCTGATCTTTTCCTCAACCGGAAAGGATATAAAATGACATGTGTGTACAAAAAGGCTCAGCCGGAATACTGCAAACTACAAACCTAACACTGGTGCACATTGATTTATGTTCTCACGAATTTTCTTTTCAAAGCTCGTTCAAGTAATAAGCATCTGTTGTTCTAATTATTCATCTCCATGTAAGTTTAAATCAAATTAGCAAAGCATCTACCTTGAGTAGAGAAATAGAAACACAAAGTACGACATATACTTGCAGCACATAGATTTATAATCTGACCTCAATAAACCTCAAAACTGAAACAAAATCAGGTCCATTGCGATCCTTGATTGACGAAAGTGCTACAAGTATCATTTCATTATACCTGAAATATGGGGAAGTCAATTTACCAAGACAGTAGCAGAGTGCATATGCAACTGTAGTCAAGAGATAGAATGATAGAAGAGAAGTTGTTCATGCTATGCCTCCAACAATTGTATGTCATATCTAAAAGTAAATGATAAAAGAGAAATCGAGATCAACAACCAGCTGTCCAGAGAAATTTGTTTTAAAGAAAGTCAATTGGTCTTCACAGCATGAGGGCATCAATTAAAAAATATGTACATAATACAAAATAGAAAAGATGAATGACCACCAGAGTTTTACTAATAATATACAAGATCCTTTGAAACAAATGGTCCTAACCAGATAGTTTAGTTAAGAGTATAATACTGCACGAGAAGATCACTGAAATGAGAGGCGAAGCATACTTCTTAGAATTTCTAACACCCTCAGGGCTTTGAGGAGGTTTGTCAATCACATTGCCTATAGGAACCGAAGTTAAATTTGAACTCTGAACTTTGTGTATCAGAGCACCATTTATGATTGACTTTGCTCTGGAATTCACAGAATTAGCCCCTGAGCCTTGTCCGCCCATATTCCGCCATTTGTCCTGATTAGAACATCAGAAAGAGACCAAAGAATATATCACACAATAATAAAGGAAGAGCATTACACTCTCCAAATGAAGCAATCCCAATGAAAAACAGCCTAAATCAAAATAGGTTGTTTTGAAAACCAACCCTAACAACAAAATAGCACCAAATAGATCAAAGGCTTT